>NC_138551.1:109309605-109909605 GCF_964273705.1 Natrix helvetica | reverse complement strand
GCTACGCTCCAAGGATGCCAAAATGCTACACCTGCAACCGTGTGGGACATGACACCCGGGATTGTCCCCAACGAGTTCCAGCTCCCGCCACGTACCAGCCCAGAGGAACAGATTCCAGAGGCAGAGGTAGAGGCGGAAGACAAGGTCGTCGTGGTCCAAGGCGTGATCCACAAGCTCCGCTTGCAACACTGGCCATAACCAACGTTCCACAACCTGATCCAAAGTTCGACAGACGTCTTTTGTGGACTTTAGACAGTGGAGCAGCTGTGCACGTTACCCACAGAAGGGAACTTTTCACAGAGATGGGCGAACCAGAGCCCGAGTATCGAGAACTGTATTCCTTCACCAATCACACTTGCAAGGTTATGGGAAAAGGAACTGTTTACATTGAAGAGCTCGATACACACATCCCTGATGTTTATTACATACCTTCAGCAACCAGTAATTTGCTTAGTCAAAGTCACTTGTCTAGAGATTTAAAGTTCCAGGTTCACCACCTCGAAAAAGCAAGTTACTTAGTTAAAGATGGTGATATTGTTGCTGAAACCATGCTGATTGGTGGTGTTTATTACTTAAAGCCAAAGCCTAAAGGGCAAGCACAGGCAAGTATGCAAACTCCAAAAAGGCACAACGCAGACCCAGAGAGAGTTGTCCCAGAGAGAGAAAACGTTACTGTGCCAAAGGCTCCTAAAGCCAACAAACAAAGAAAACAGAAACAGATTGTTCAAGGCAAGCCTGAGGGTCCTCATGAAACTGTTAATGTTGAGAATTCACTAACTGGTAAACCTTTGCATTCCAGGTGTATTCACAAGTGGCACAGAAGATTGGGGCATGCCAGTTTCCGTGTTCTTAGAAAGATGCCGGAGTTCGCAAAAGGTTTGGATCTAAAGGGGTGTAAGGTGTTTTTGGATTGTGCGGTTTGCAAAAAGGCTAAATCCAAGGCGGCTGCAATTCCCAAACACGCTACACGCCGGTCAACACGCATTTTTGATTTGGTACACACTGACATAGTGGGTCCTTTCCCACCAACACTTGGTGGCAGAAAGTATTTTTTAACAATTGTAGATAATCATTCTAGATATGGATTTGTATATCCTATGAGAGAGAAATCTGAGACCTTTCAGATCTTTAAAGACTTTGCAGCGTTTGTTTCTACACAATACCAAGTTCGCATCGCCAGAATCCAGAGTGACCGTGGTGCAGAATTCATGTCTCAGCGTTTCCAGGACTGGATGCGTAAGAATGGAATTCTTCATCAGACATCTGCTCCATATACACCGGCTCATAACGGAGTCGTAGAAAGAAGACAAGGGGTTCTACAAACCATGATGCGTTGTCTTCTAGAAGATGCCAATCTCAGTAACGCATACTGGGGTGAAGCAATCAAATATGCAAATTACATTGTCAACCGTACTTGGAGCAGTGTAATCAATCAAACTCCTTTCTACATGCTGTATGGCTACAAGCCTGATCTCAAGAACCTCCATATTTTTGGTTCATATGCTATGGTAAACACTCCTATAACTCAAGGACCAAAGAGACTAAGATTTATGGGTATTGATGATAATTCAAAATGGTACAAATTCATTGATACTAAACATGTGATTGTCATTTCACAATCTGCTAATTTTGAGGAAGATATTGACTGGTCCAGGATTCATTCCAATGATCCTGAAGTTTATTTTCCTAGAGATGGTGTTCCAGATGCCACGCAGCCTGATGACAATTCGCAGGCAGATATTCCTTCTACCAGTTCTTCACAACCTGATGTTCCGTCTTCTCAAGCCGCGGATGCTGATGCTAGCGACGAACGTGAGGACGAGGATGATGATGATGAAGAAGAAGACTGGACTGATGTTCCTAGACGCTCCAAGAGGGCCACAAAAGGAATCCCTCCACAACGTTATTCATGGCAACTGACAAAATCACCATTACCTTTGATTTGCAACGTTACTCTTCCTCCAGAGACATTCACACAAATCAAACAGCTTCCTGATTCAGAACAAGACAAGTGGTATGATGCAATGCAGGATGAAATGGACAGTTTAAAGAAACTTAATGTATTCACACCTGCAAAACCTCCAGCAAACAAGAAAGTCATTGGCACCCGATGGGTCTACAGAATCAAGAAGAAACCGAATGGTGAGTCTTTATACAAAGCCAGACTTGTAGCTCAGGGTTTCGCTCAACGTTATCCTGAGGACTACACAAACACTTACTCACCAACAGTCAGAACTGAAAGTGTAAAAATTGCTTTAACCACTGCAACTATTCTTGGTTTAGAAGTTTTTCAATTTGATGTGGACACAGCTTATCTACATGCAGACCTAGATGAAGAGATCTACGTGAGAAGCCCTCCAGGATTCCGAAAGCAAGAAGGGGATACCTGGTTCCTGAACAAAAGTCTTTATGGTCTGAAACAGTCAGGTTTAATGTGGTATTTATGTCTTACTGACAAACTAAATTCAATGGGCTTTATTAAGTCCGAAACTGATGAATGCGTGTTCACAAAAAGATCTAACAATGCATATGAGATAATTCTTGTTTATGTTGATGATATTGTTTATATTGGTCCAAATAAGAAAATGAGTGAGATTTTTGCCAAAAGTTTGCAGAGATACTTCACACTAAAATCTTTAGGACACATTAGCACTTATTTAGGTGTTCAAATTGAAAAGACACAGAAGGGGTTTAGTCTTTCACAAGAGGAGAAAATTGACCACATTCTACATCATTGCAACATGAAAGATGCTAGCACAACAAAGACACCCATGCAAACAGATTTTCACAACTTAACACATGAACCAAGTCCTGAGTTCGAGGATCAAACACTCTATCGTTCAGTCATTGGTTCACTATTATACATTAGTAGTTGGACCAGACCTGACATCGCACTTAGTGTTAATCTTTTATCACGACACGTAGGTAAGGCAACACAATTTCATTGGTCATGCATTAAGAAGTTGTTGAAATACCTAAAACACACTAAACACATGAAGTTATTGCTAGAACCAACACACACTGATCAACCAAAGTTGATTTGTTTTGCCGACGCCGACTGGGCGAGCGACAAGAAGTCACGCAAAAGCACTTCTGGTTACATGATGTTCCTAAATGGTTGTCCTGTTTACTGGCAAGTGAGAAAACAGAGTTTTGTTTCATGTTCATCTACTGAAGCTGAATATGCTTGTGTTTCAGATGCTTGTAATTCTCTAACGTGGTTTGATGCTTTGATCACAGATATCTGGACACGTCCGATTCGACCAATCACCGTGATGGAAGATAATGTATCTGTTGTTTATATTTCTGAGTCACATTTCACAGGTTCTAGGTCCAGACACATTGACATTCGTTATCAAAACACAAAGCAATTAGTTAAGCAAGGTTTTGTTAAATTGCAATATGTTTCTACACATGATCAGATTGCAGACATGCTTAACAAACCACTTGCCGCAAATCAACACGAGTATCTGCGAAAGAAGATGTGCCTTAATTGATGATTTGATGACGTCAGCCCAGACTAGCAAAAGAAGGGGTGTCACGATGTTAAAAAGTTTGCTAGGCCTGACCTGCCTGAATTGACACTCAAGAGTTAAACTAAGAAAGCTTTATTGCGCAGGTCATAAAACAAAAAAAGGTTCTTATCTGAAAGTGATTTATTGCGCACGCGTTACACATTCCAAATTCCTCTCTTCTTTGTTCGGCAGCCAACTTTTGGCTGACGAAGTTTTTCATTATCAAAATGTAACCAATTAGTTATTTCTGTTTCATCTACTTTTATTATTTTATTATTAAAGTTTGTTTATTAATTAGAATATTTTCTTAAAGACTATTTCTTTTCTAAATATCTCAAAAGATATGCGGAAGGGAATCAGCCACGGTCCATCGATCTCCAACAGGGTGTTTTTTCCCCTGACAGGTTTTAACTAATTTTATGATTGTTCACCACCAATCGCTGGTCTGGGATGGTCTGCTATAGAAATTGAATGAATAAGAAACAAAAAAATAATAATATCTGCATTGAGTTACACTGAACATTGGATGTTTCCATGGAGAAATTCAGCTTGCTTTGTTTTTAATCGTGTATTTGTGTGTGTGTGTGTGTGTGTGTGTGTGTGTGTGTTTATGCCATGTTGCTTTCTTGAGAACAATAGGAAGTAATTTGTTTCTGCCTTCTTTCTTTTTGTTATTATTAATACACAGTCTCCCAGATTGTTCTGAGAAGACTAACTTGGTGAGTATGTAGGGGACCAAAGATACTGTTATGATATAAGGATGGTTCCAAGCAGTGACGTGCAGTCAGGGGAGGCAGGGGAGGCACAGCCTCACCACTCTCTTCATGAAAAAAAATGTAAAAGGGAAAAGGCGAGTGCTGCGGTGAGGCTACCTAGCTGCTGCCTCACCGTTAATGACTGCCTAACTGTTTTAACAAAGCCTCTAAGAAAGCACCCTCTACTATGAGACAAGAGAACTGCATGCCTCATCTAGTCTGACTTTTTAGCCTTTTTATGATTGCTCAAGCAGAGTTAAGCGAGGGTTAAAAGCCTAAAAAATCCTGAGGTAGGTGAGGCACTCAGTTCTCCTGCCTCATAGTAGAGGGCGCTCGTTCTTCCTGTGACTCAACTCTTCCCTTTTTCTTTCCTTCTCGCTTGCGATACAGTGACAATAAGGGGGAGAGCAGAGATGTACCTTCATCTCTTCATTGATTTCCCTTTTTACAGGATGAGCCAGCTTCCTGCTTCTTTTATTTTCTGTAGGTCTCACTCCTGTCTCCATTTCTGCCATTTTTTATTTTATTTTATTTTTTTGTTTGGTGTGCGTGCATGTGTGTGTGTGTGTGTGTGGCGTGGACATGTGTGTGTATGTATCTACTTTGGTGGAGTTGAAATGGCTGCTGGTATTATTTGGGAAAAAGCTCTCAAGGGGAAGGTTGTGGAGAGGAAGTGAGGGAGGACGGGGGTGGCTTTTAGTGCTGATTTGTTTCCCTCTCTTTTCTCTCTCTCTCATTTCCTCCCTTCAGCTCCCTTTCATTTCTCTCTCCCTCTCCCGCTTCTCTCTCTAATTTGTTCCCCTCTCTTTTCCCTCTCTCCCATTCTCTCCTTCCAGCTCTCTTTCATTTCTCTCTCCCTCTACCCCTTCCCTCTCAAATTTGTTTCCCTCTCTTTTCCCTCTCTCCTATTCTCTCCTTCCAGCTCTCTTTCATTTCTCTCTCTCTCTCTCTCTTTGTCCTCTTTTCTCTTTCATCTCTTTCTTGCACGTGCAAACAAAATACCCCAGGATCACGGTGGCAGGTGACAGCAACTCCTTCCGCTGTGCTGTGGCGAAGAGCCACGCTGTGCAGGAGACTCCTCAGTGCTAGACTCAGGTCAGCAAGGAGCCGAGGAGTTCCTTGTTGTGTTTTCCACAAGGGAGGACTGCCCCTCGGGGGGGGGGGGAGAGAGATGATGATGATGATGATGATGATGATGATGATGATGACAATTAAGTATCAAAAACCTTTTGAGTTTGACAATATAATACGTTATCCAAAATTATAAATAATCTTATTTTCAGATGCATTTTTTTTGCCATCTGTTATTTTCTTTTTAAAAAATCAGACCTGCTTCCAATTTGTGCCTTCTGGCAAAGTGCAGTTTTCTTGGCAAGAGATCTAGCTTGCCATTGCTTTTGTCATAGGTCTGAGAAAATTAGTTTCTTTCTTTCTTTTCTCTTCCTTTCTTTTCCCCTGATTTGTTTCCCTCTCTTTTCCCTCTCTCCCATTCTCTCCCTTCAGCTCTCCTTCATTTCTCTCTTCCTCTCCCCCTTCTCTCTCTAATTTGTTTCCCTCTCTTTTCCCTCTCTCCCATTCTCTCCTTCCAACTGTCTTCCATCTCTCTCTCTCTCCCCCCTTTTCTCTTTCATCTCTTTCTTGCACATGCAAGCAAAATACCCCAGGATCACGGTGGCGGGTACAGCAACTCCTTCTGCTGCACTGTGGAGAAGAGCCACGCTGTGCAGGAGACTCCTTAGTGCTAGACTCAGGTCAGCGCAAGCCACAGTCCCCTTCATGTTGGCTCAGGATTAAGGGGAATGGGACCGCGGCTCGCTGGTGGTCACCGCATATGGTCCTCGGTGATACGCTCTTGCCCGCCACCCTTTCGAAACGCGCAAGGATGGAACAAAACAGCATGTATCCTTTTATTAAAACCCCCTGGATTACAAAGGCATTTTAATAAAAAGATTGTGATGACGTCAGTGCCTCACCAGCCATAAACCTCACCGCACGTCACTGGTTCCAAGTAATGCATTTTTTTTGTAATTGGTGAGATGAAATGGAAAGTATGGTTCTCCACTAGTTCTCCTCCCATTCCACCTGAATCCAATCGGTGTTCCTAGGGTAGAAAGGTCCTGCCTTAGATCCCTTATTTATGGGATGTCAGAAGGTTAGGTTGTCTCCCCACTCCTATTTAGAGGGTGCTATTTGGAACCCTGACATTTAGCTCTTCATGGAACTGCTGGGTAAGATCATCCATCAGCTTGGGGTAAGTATCATCAGTGTTGTGACCTATTGAATTGTGTGTCTCAAACCCAGACCAGTCAAGTAACACTGTCAAATGCTTTCTCTGTGCCTGGAGTTCAGCTCAACCTTGACAAGACTGAGAGCTTTGATGGTAATTTTCGATTTCCCATCTTTAACTCTGTCTGGAGTTATATTTCCTCAAGCAGAGTTGGTGTGTAATCTTGGGGTTCTCCTGGACTCCTGCTACAGGTGGTAGCTGTAATTAGGACAGACTTTGCACAAATACATGTTGTGCAAAATCTCTGCCCTTTCCTACATCAGGAGGCATTGCTCCCATTTCATTCATGCCTTGGTTGGTCTACTACTGCAAGATGCCTTGCATGGGGCTCCCCTCAAAGAACATTTGGAAGCTGCATCTGGTTGAGATTGCAACAGTACACATGAATGCAGACCCACTGTGGTGCACCCACATAACATTATTGTTGTGCGAATTGGACTGGCTCTTAGTAGGCTCCAGATGTAATTCAAGTTGCCAGTTGCCAGGTTTATCAGGATCTTATTGATGATTTTTTGTTACAAATAGTTTTTCTTTTAATTGTATTGTTTATTTTATTATTCTTCACCACCTAGAGTTCCTTCTGCTAGTCAGGAGGCCCTGTCTTTGTGGTAGAATCGGGATTTTTCTCCCTAAGCAATTTTTTTTACTACAAGGCAGGGAACAGTAAAGTACATTCAAGAAGCTGAGTTCTTGGATGTTTACTTAACATTTTTATAGGCTGTTTCAGCCTTCAAGACCTGGCAGACTTATAACTTTGCTTCCTTCCTTCCCAAAGCAAAACTGTTTCTTGGAAGCAATTCCAAGATAGTCCAGTCTTTACTTCTGAAAAAAAGTAATGGAGAAAATGTATTTGGGAGAACAGAAAAGAAAAAGCAAGCAATGAATAATATTCAATTAGAAAAATTATGATGCAACATACTTCATCTGGCAATATTTACCCCTTGTAATAACTTATATCTGTACATTTTCTCTGCTTTGGCCCTCTACTGAGGGCCAATAACTAGGAGTGAATCTCAGAGACACAAGGATAAAACCTTTTTTATGTTGATTAAGGTGGAAAATGCTATATTTTATTTAAACTTTGGACTGTAGAATTCTAAGGGCTTCCATATTCTCCTTTATATAAAAGCTGCTTCTATTCAGATTAGAGAGGAGGAGGAAGAGGAGGTGAAGATCACCAACCAGCCAACTTTGGTGTTGAGTATCTATTGTGTTTGGCAACCAAAAGTGAAAGGTCATTGAGACCCAAAGCTTCATAGGAAGGAGGATTTTCCTCCATATTAAAGAGAACATTCAGAATGGATGTTGTGTTGTGCTGTGTTGTGTTTTTCAGTAAAAAATACAGATTTCCTGCCAGGTCACTGTGATCCAGTTTCAGTCTGCCTTAGCTGACGCACCAAGATGAGGGTTCATTGGGCAGATGTGTTCTCCACAAATGACTTTTCATTCAGTCAGGACATAAGTCCAGGCAAAAATTATAAAAAGAAAAAAAAAACAGAAAATGAAAAAACAATACACGACTGCTGCAGGAACAGAATATTATACAGTATATATTTATCTCACTGACAATGTATTATCAGTTAACTTAATGGTTAGGCAAAGGAGACAAAACTCATTCCTTTTCCATTTCTTAACCAAAAAAATAAGACAAAACTCATGCAATAGGAATTATTATCTATTTTATCAGGTTGGGGGAACATTATGATGTGTGTTTGGAAATGTGTCATCAGCAGCTGTGAAACTGATTTGGCTGATTTCAATTTTATTGCATTTTCACTCTATTAATTTCTTCATAAAACAGCAAAGCTTTTCAGACATATTCAAAGTAGCCCAACCATCAGCAGAGTCATTCTGAATGGAAACAAGCTCAAATGTTATTAGGATGGATATGTGGATAGGTAGATAGATGGGTTGATGGGTAGATTGATAAATAGATACATGAGTAGATGGATAAATGAATATATGGGTAGATGAGTAGATGGATGGATGGATGGATGGATGGATAGATGGATGATAGATAGATAGATAGATAGATAGATAGATAGATAGATAGATAGATAGATAGAGATAGATAGATAGATAGATAGATAGATAGATAGATAGATAGATAGATAGATAGATATGGGGGTGGATAGATGGATGGATAAATGGGCAGATAATTTTCTGAAATAAATTGCCTTATCTTTAATAATGTAATACAAAAAGAAATCATGTTGCTCATTTTCTAGTTTGTTTTTAATTAAATGATAGATGAGAAAATTTCCACGGTTCCCAAACATTCATTTGTAATGAATGCCTTCTTCTCTGCATTCATCTGCAGAGAAGAAGCAAAATAATTCTCAGAACTTTCCTCCTTTCAGGGTCTGGGCTTTTCAATCCATCTGTTCATCAACGTCTTTTAAGCAATCAACATAAAAAGAATCTAGTTCTAACTTCACCCAGATTGAGCCAAGGCAAATAAAAATTGATTCAAGACACTTGTCCACTCTTCCACTTGTCTTGGATTGTCTGGCTACAACTCAAGCTATTGACAAACTTGCTTCCATTCATCTCTGTCCCATAATATGCACTGTGAGGACACCTAGTGAGTCGGCACCTAGATATTGTGGTATCAGAGTTTCTAGACTATTTCTAAGTTAGTTGATGGTTGCCTTCCTGCCTTCTTCCCTCCCTCCCTCCTCCCTCCTTTTTTTTCTTTTCTTGTTTCTTTTATACCTTTGATTTAGACTCCTGGCAACCACCTGGATAACTCCCTGCAGTTTTCCTGGCCACATTTTCAGGCCCAAAAGTCACCCAACTGGCCTAGTGCCACTATATCAAACTGTTTCTCCAGTACTGCTTGAGATCATCCAAATAGCATTTTGATGGCAGCAAACCTTTCTACTTTTCAGAACATTAAATTAGCATTGAACTCTGTTGAGTAGAGCAAAGTCGACTGCTAGTTAATGAATCCTTAAACATGCAGGAACAGTAGTCTGTGTCCTGTTTGTGTTCATGCCTTCATGTCATGGATGAAAGAGTACAGAAAAGACCAACAAAGACCATTAGAGGGCTGGGGGGCTAAATATATGGCCCTCCCTCTCCTAAGGAGGTCCATCTAGTGTGCCAAGGAGAAAGGTCTTCTCCATGGTGGCTCCCTCCCTGTGGAACATCATGGCTTGCAGGAATAAGATTGACTCTCCCTTTTGACATTTTTCCTCAAGGCCCTGAAGACCTGGTTTTGCCCATGGGCCAATGGGGACCTCAGAATGAGATGGGGCCCATCAAGTGGATCCTTTGATTGTGGTCTTCAGAGAGGGTGGGGCTACTGCTTTTCTACTGTTCCTGTATTGTAAGCCTACTGGGATCTCTGAGAGTGAGTTGGGTGACCATATACATTTTCTTAAATAAAACAAATAAATACAGAACAGCAAAAGTGTAGCCCAGTGGCAAATCCTCAGCAGAAAACTATAGTCCATACCAGTGGTAGGATTCAAATTTTTTTACTACTGGTTCTGTGGGCATAGCTTTGTGGGTTTGGTGTGGCTTTGTGGATGTGGCAGGGAAGGTTACTGCAAAATCCCCATTCCCTCCCCACCCAACTAACCTGCTTTCCAGCTCTGTTCTCATGTTCAGGGCAACAAAAGAAGATCAGCTGGGAGGCAGCAGGGGGTGGGACCAACCTATTTGCCGGTTCTCCGAACTACTCAAAATTTCTGCTACTGATTCTCCAGAACCTGTCAGAACACTTCTGGTTCATACATCTAAATGGTCTCTATAGAGGTCCCTGTCTGCCACCTCTGGCGTGCGTGCCATAGGTTCGCCATCACAGAACTATATTGTCAAATTTTGAAAGCTTGTATGCATTTTTAACATAGCACTAAACTACTGTACGATAGAAAACACATCTAATAAAATGTATCTTATCAAACCCTGTATCTTGTCTAATGCTTCCCCTCTCTAACATGATTTATTTATTTATTACATTTATAACTGTAAATTTATTTAAGTTTATGCTATCCACTTCTGTTAGGAGCATTCAGTGACTGAAAGAGCACTTTCCTGCATGACTGCGTAAAAGCATCATTTTATTAAAGTCTGCACAACAGGGGCATATTTTCAATAAATTTATCTGACATTTCTCTCAAAATAATAATAATAATAATAAATTACTGGTTTATGATGGATGGGTAATAGCTGTGTGAAATAAGAAGTATTGCATAATTATTCAAATATTCGGAAAATAATGCAGGACATTAATTCAAATAAAATTTCCAAGCACTAAATTTGTTGAAAACATTCAGTCCAAATCTTTAATGCATTTTTTGGTAACTTAAAAGGTATTAAAATGAATATTAACTGGAAAGGCAATACATACATTTTGAAAATAAATGCAGAAACAGAAGGGAAAGTTATTGTCTCAAATATTCGAGAACCACTCAATCATGGGACAATAAAAATTAGATGGAGAGCTTTGAATCCAGAGTAAGTAGAAAGACCAAAAGAAATAGATCATATCTCATCTCAAACAAATTGGTCATCAATTGGTACAAAAAGAGATAATCAAAGAGATCATCAACAAGCCAAAAAGGAAAAAAACGTCCAAAATCTCTCTCACCAGCAATTAACACCCACAGGGGATTAACACCAAGATTAGCACTAGACCAGCCATCAAGAAGCAAACAATTCCCCAATGAAGGAATTGCCAAAGGAGCTAACAGTAAACAGCCCAATCAAGTAACCACTAAAATCACCCTTTCAACACTGACAGGGCAAGCCAGTCGTATATAAAATGAGAGCAGACCCAACGGCCTGCTAGCAGTGATGATATTACCTAATTGGGTAATGAAATATCTTCAAGCAAACACCCAAGCACAGAAAGCCCCGGGGACCCCATAGTTCAACCCAGAGCTACAAATATTCTCTTCTATCCATAGCTCAACTGGGATGAAAATCCATTCCATCAAGAACGTAACTTTTTCTATTTCTTATTTGACTTCCATGCCCCAATGTGCTAATAACAGCGTAGGAATACCAAACAAACTCTCAGTGAAATCACTGAGATAGCACAACGTTACCACAAAGCCAAAATATATCTTTGCACAAACACCTTGCCAAGATACGCTGCTGCAGCACTAAAGCATTAATCCAGGAAAGCTGAATTGCTGGTTTCTTTAAACTCCATTAAACTTCCTAACACCCAATAATAGGGAGGCCATTAATAACAGAGCCATGGGTTAGATGTACACAGAGTGTTGTACACACAGTGAACACACATTTTGATGGACCAAAGCTACTATCTGGAAATCAATCAGGGTTTGATTACTTTTGTGAGAAGGTGAGGTTTTCTGGCTCCATCAGCAGCTGTGTTAGACTCAATATGCTCACATGTTCATGATAAAAGTAGTTAACTATGGTAAACAAGACTTTCTGCTTCTAGTGTAGGTATCTTCAGTTACCATTCCTCCACTGTTCATTTATAGTGTCACAAAGGAAACATGGTAATTTAGAAAAAAAAAAGCTTTTCATGAATTGAGATGCAAACAAAACAATATATAAACGTTGGTGATCCTTTCTGAATCGCTGGGTGTTAGAGATCCTATGAAAGAGAGCCATTTAGTAAGGGTCAAACACAGAGAAAGTAACACCTTGGCAAATGAAAGTCAGGTAGCCTCAGGAAGAAAAGATACCCATTTCTTCCAGTTTTGACTGTATAGAGATGCTATTATTTCTTCAAACAAAACAAGCACCACTTTTCTTCCCGAAGCAGAACAGATAAAGTAAATATATAATATTTATTATGATTGTTGGCTGAAAATTAAACTATCATCTTCTTTGAAGCATAACAGAACAGACTCCCAGAAGCCACACTATTGGAAGAAAAAAAATCATAAATATTACCTGGAAAATAAGAATAAAATCACCTAACATCTGGAATGCTGTAAAATATTGATAAAACACATATAACAATGCAGTGAATATATGAATAGATCCTAATCAATAGAAACAAAGTGAGAAATTAATCAGTAAAAATATTTTAAGTCTGCAGTCCTGACATTTTATCCATTAAATATTGAGTTGATTGAGTCTAGGATTACCTGAGTGTATGGGAATGTCAATATATAAAAATAAAAAAGGATGTTGGTCAGGGACAATTAAAATATAACAGGAGAACTAAATCCTAGTTGCAATTCTTAAAAAAGTTAAAGCATTCTGGATAAAAATATGGTGGATCATTCAAAATATTTTGAAAAAGAGGATAAAATTCCTGCCCCAGCTGAAATGGCAAAAATTTCAGCTTTCTTAAAAAATCAGAAGCAGGAGAATTATACACAGGAATGGGTAAAATGGATTGATTACATACAGAATAAATACCAGACTAGGAAGTACTATGTAGCCTTTAGGTAAGAATGTTTAGACTGATAGATGATCAGAGTAAATAATATATGGGATGCTTGGAATTGTTAGAGTGGTGTATAGCGGAAGTCGGGGGGTGGGTTTGAGTGGGAGGTGGGGGAGGGTTAGGGTGGAGGGCGGGGCAATATATATGTATAAATAAACTAGAAGATGGGATTAATGAAATATTGTTATTTTAAGAGAAATTTATATTATGAGTTATATATGTTAAATTAGCTTAGAAGATGGGATTAATGTGCTATTGTTACTTTAAGAGAAACTTATATTGTGATTGTTGGGAGGAGAGGGGGTACAATATGTGAACGAGTAACTTACTTTAAGACGGGGGAGGGGGGGTAAAGTATTTGGTATAATATTTGAATGAGAATTTTTGCGGGGGGGGGCTGGGGGGAGGGGAGGGGGCATAGTATTTGTATGTGATTTATACTGTATGGGGGGGGGGGTTTAAAAGGGGGAAAATTTGTCTGTATAAAACTTTTTCAATTAAAAAAAAAATCCTGCCCCAGTTGTTCTTGTTAGGTATAGTTCCAGATTCTACTGTTATAGAAACTAACTTGATTTTGAATCCAATGACGGCAGCAAGATTGTTGGTGGCACAATATTGGAAGAAGGAAGAGTTGCCTACTATACAAGAATGGACATTAAAAGTAGCAAACCTAGCCGAAATGGCCAAAATATCAGCGTATTTGAAGGATCACTCAGAGGAAAAATATAAGCTGGACTGGAAAAAATGGATTGATTATATTCAAAAGAAATACCAGACTAAAAAGCTTCAATTAGCTTATGAATGAAGGCATAAGAAATATTACAAATTATTTAAAGTTAGCAGGAGAAAGCGGGAGTTAAAGCACAAGAATGGTCAAATGTTAAAATTAGTTAGCTTATGTTAGCATATGTTTGTTAAATGATTTTACCCTGTAATTTGCTCTGGGAGGTCAGGGGGAGGGAGGGATGGAGACGGGGTAGGGTTGGGGGGAGAGGGAGGGAAGGGAGAAAACAATTGTAAAACTCATTAAATTTTTAATTAAAAAAAATGGGAAAGTGAAAGGGAAACACTATTTAGAGATACCAATGTGGCTTTCAATAATGGAAGCATTGACACATCCAAATGAGAGTAGTATGGAAAATGTCATTAGATATAAAGATATTTTAACAGAAAGGGGGGAATTAAAACAAAAACAAGAATTAGAAAAACAAGGGATTAATATGGGATGGTTTTCACAACTGCAAATACAATCAAGATATGAAAAAGATAAAAGGGAATACAGTTTAATTTAGGTAGTTCGGAGTTGGATAAGATACTTATGGGAACAGAAGAAAAAATAATTAAGGAACTATATAGCTACCTACTAAGAATTAGGTTAGAAGAAGAAGTGGTTAAAGAGACAATGGTAACCTGGGCAAGGAATTTTGGTTACACGATGGAGTTAGAAAAGTGGCAACAACTATGGGAAGGGAACTATAAATTAACCATGTCAACAGTTTACAAAGAAAACTTATACAAAATGTTTTACAGATGGCACATGTCACCAGAAAAATTAGCAAAGATGCTTAAAGACAAACAGCAAAATGTTGAAAATGTCAACAAGCAGTAGGTTCCTATTATCATATGTGGTGGACATGTGCAGAAGCAAAGAAATATTGGACTAAGATAAGAGTATGGTTAAAGGAAATGTTACAAAAAGAAATAGAATTTAGACCAGATATATTTTCACTAGGTATTATCCCAGAGAAATTTAAGAAAGAGGATACATGTAACTACAGCAGCAAGAATAGTATTTGCCCAAAATTGGGAATTAAATAAGCTACCAACAGATGAAGAGATAGTAAAAAAGATATTAGATTGTGCAGAGATGAACAGGTCGACAATGAAAATAAAGGATAAAGAGGAATCGGAGTACTTCAAGACATGGGGAAGTTTTTATGATTGGCTAGAGAAAAAAAACTAGAAAAGAAAGTAGGAAGAAGATACAGAACCCAGGCGAAGCACTATTAAATGGAAAAGGGGGGGAAGAAGGGGGGAAATAAAAGAAAAGTTTATATATATAATATAAAAGGGGGGAATATAATTAGGATAGATTAGTGAAGGTAAGGGAACAAGAAACAATACTAATTATACTTGGGTGTGCCGAAATACCATCCCAAGGAAACATAAACCGAGATCTGAAAGAGACACCTATAATAATAGAAAAGAAAGGGAGAGAGGAGGAAAGAATGAAAGGAAGATGGGCAAAAGAAGAAAGAGGTAAGAAGAGGAGGATGGAAGGGAGAGGAAGGGAAGGAGAGGGGGTAGGTAGGGGAAGAGGAAGAGTAGGAGAAAGGTAACAAAAGAAGGAAAGGAGAGGAGGAAGGAGGAAAGGAGAGAAGGGAGGGAGGGAGAAAATAAAGGGGAAATAAAGTGGTGTTACAACAGGAGGAAGGGATGGTAAATAAAGCAACCCAAATTGTATATTATAACCTATAAAATGGAATAACAAATGTATAAGAATGATAAATGTAAAGAAGAAAAATAATGATGTGAATGTATACTTAAAATGGTATATAAGAGAATAAAAAAAATTAAAAATTTTCTGGATTAAAAAAAAAGAGAAGAAGGTGTATTTTGCTTCTGGTTATACCAAATAAAGACCTTCATGGGAAAAAGGGACACTAATGAATCATCTAGTTTTGCCAAAGAATGAAGGATTACTCTAAACCAAGTTTTTGAACTTTGCTATGAGTTAAAACTGGAGCGGAAACTTATAACAATTCAATTCAACTTTGCACGAAAGTCCTCAAGTGGAGAATAGGATATTGTCCAACACCAGAATGGCAAATTACCACTGAGGGAATTAGAATTTTAAGTTTAAAGAAGTAAGATTTTTTTAAAAAAAAACCATGAAAACTCATTCTTGGTTACAGTGACTTTGATTTCCTTTATTGGAATGAATTAATAAAAAAATGCTTCCATCCAGGAATCAATGTGGCTGAACAAACGTGTATGGGGCACTCAAACAGTTGAGTGGCATCAAGTATGCAACTCTAAAAACATTGGAAGTGAATGGCAAGAAAAGAGAACTCGGAGTCTGCAGAGGAAAAAACCAGCAGAAATGGTGGCAGCGTAGACGATATTAAGATGATTTAGCCATGAAGGGGCCTCAAATCCACGCATTTCACCCATTCTCTGCTATCAAAAACTGATCTTTGAAGCTCCTCCTCTGGGACCTGCTTTGGGTTGAGGTCCTTCCCTGCCATCCCCTCAAACACTGCTGAAGGATCCAAGACAGAATCAGATTTTAAAGCAGGAACTTCTTAAAGGCCCCGAACTTTGGGTCTTGCATTTGGGGGAGAATATTAGTATTCCTAAAATATTAAACAATGGACTACCTCAAAGTTTGGTCCTTCTGCCTCTTCTTACACATAGCCCATACATCTCATACAATGGTCAGGAAGTTTGGCTATGCAGATGATTGGGCTTTAGCCAACCAATATAAATCCTTTGAGCTACCAATAGCCCTTAGACTTATATATTGCTTCATGGGGCTTTACAGCCCTCTCTAAGCAGTTTACAGAGTCAGCCTCTTGCCCCCAACAATCTGGGTCCTCATTTTATGAACTTGAAAGGCTGTCAACCTTGAGCCAGTCAGAATTGAACTCTGACTGTGGGCAGAAATAGCCTGCAATACTGTATTCCAACCATTAGGAGGGAGGGAGGGAGGGAGGGAGGGAAGGAAGGAAGGAAGGAAGGAAGGAAGGAAGGAAGGAAGGAAGGAAGGAAGATAGCAGTAGCACAGACTTATATACCGCTTCACTGGGCTTTACAGCCCTCTCTAAGCAGTTTACAAAATCAGCCTCTTGCCCCCAACAATCTGGGTCGTCATTTTACCCACCTTGGAAGGCTGAGTCAACGTTGAGCCCATTAGAATCAAACTCCTGGCAGAGGGCAAAGTCATCCTGGACAGGAATCTTTCCTACAAAGAACCCTAGATGGATGGCTGCCAAATTGAGAAGGCCAGACACTCTCTTTCTCCCCCCCCCTCTCTATTCAAAGATAATTTGAGGGAGGGAAAGCTATCTTCCTTCTGAGTAATGATAGTACAATGTTTACAAGACAAAGAGACATTTTGTGCTTGTAGTTAATTTGGGGACAGTAATGTTTCTGCTATAATTTCCTGCTCCTCTATTGCCCTGGCTGTCTTTCTTGCATTACCCAAGAAGGAAGGTGATGCTTTTCATTTTATTTTCTCTTCCATTTCACCATGGAACACAATAAAGAACCTCCATCAGGCCAGACAGTTTTTTAACCCTGATTTTTGTCTAGTGAAAACTTTATGTAACTTCACATTACGGGTAGCTCTCAACATACGACCACAATTGAACCCCAAATTTCTCTCATTGAGCAAGCTGTTAAGTGAGTTTTGCCCCATTTTACGACCTATTCTTGCAATGGTTGTTATGCAAATCATTGCAGTTGTTAAGTGAATTGTGTGGTCATTACATGAACCTGGCTTCCCCACTGACTTTGCTTGTCAGAAGCAAGCTGGGAAGGTCGCCAAAGGGGATGATGTGACCCCGGGACAGAGCAATTGTCATAAACAGGAACCAGTTGCCAAGCATCTGAATGTTGACCAGGGGTATGCGGAACAGTCGTAAGTGTGAAAAAAAAGATCATAAGTCACTTTTTTCAGCACAGTTGTAATGTCAAATAGTCGCTAAGCGAATGGTTGGAAGTTGAGGACTACGTGTAGAAACAAGGAGAACAAGGAGAGGTAGAACTTTATCAGAGAGCTCCTTTGGGTGTGGATTTGAAACCTTGGCCTTTATGAATGGAACCAAAATGAAACCAGTCTCCAAATTAGAACTTGCTATGAAAGGTAAAAATAAAAACAGTTCAAAAGACTGAATGTTGGAACTATGTTGCCTAAAGGGGAGATTAAAAGGCTTGAAGCTCATGGAAATTGGAACAGTTTACTACAACAGATAGTGATGGCCCTCAATGTGGACAGAGTTTAAAAAAAACAATGACATTTACACCCACCAAAATTATAAGGTAATATAGGTAGTAGTAGTAGCACCTAGCTAGCTTTGAATTGAGATTGAGAAAGAGAGACAAAAGGGGAGCAGAAAACTGAATTATTCCAGGAATTTCTTCCTGTTGGAAGAAAAAATGTTTTCCTTCTCCTCTTGAACACTCCCCTTGACCGCAGATCATCTAATAAATGTCTTTACTCTACCATCGGGCAGGAGAAACATAAGCAGAGCCAGCCGAACGAACAGGCTGAAAAATAGTTTTTCTCTTGGGACTGTCAGACTTCTGAATGCAACATAGCACCACCTGCTTGTTTAATATGATGGTCTTGCAGGGCCAGGATGATGTGCAACATGTTAATAGCGGCGTAAGATAATGTTATATACATATATGTACTGTATGTGGGAATGTATGCTAGTTATTACTTATTTGGGTCTAAGGATTTCTTTCTTCTTTTATTTATTGAGTTATTGAGATATATTCTGTGCTTTCAGGGAGGGGGATGCACCAAGGGAGGCTCATTCAATTTCACTGTACACATGTTGTGCATTGACAATAAAGGTTTGATTTGATTTGATTTCATTGAGAAAATTGAATGATAATCGAAAAGGATTAAAAGGAAAAGCTTCTATAAACCACACCCAATTTATGGAACAGTTTACTACAACAAATAGTGATGGCCCTCAATGTGGACAGAGTTAAAAAAAACAATGACATTTACACCCACCAAAATTATAAGGTAATATAGGTAGTAGTAGTAGCACCTAGCTAGCTTTGACCAGTCTGGAGATGATAATCAGGACTAAACCAGGTCAATACTTGAATAGGGAACCCAACAGGATTCAGGCTGTTTCAAAGAAGTTTTTAGCTTTATCTCATTAACACAAAAATAAACTTTTGGATCAGAGTTGTTGGGAATACGAATGGAAGCTGTTGTGAACATCCTTATGGACTTTCCATTAGTAGCTGGCTACTTTGGAACAGATTGCCGGACTGTTTTGCAAAGCTTTTTTTTTGTATTGATAGCATTTGGATATAGTGCATGTGTTAATTCAATTTTATCTCTCAGCCAATGCCTTGGAGCCAGGCATTTACAATCAAGGCATACAGCAGTGAGAAATCACACAAACTAATCAGCGGGCATTAAATATTAACACTTTGGGCTGAACGACTGGCTAGTAAATTTTGGACTGTGAAACCTTCAACTACCATAAGAGAGTCTTTGCTGATGAAGCCATGATCTAAATATCCTTCAACACTAAAACCAACTAAACAAAATCAACCAAATGGGAAGAGAAAACCATGGAACTTGCTCTGCTCCTTTCCATGAACTAGGGCATCCTGCTCCCATGAATAGTTATTTAAACTGGACAGGAACATAGAAATATAAGGCTGGAAAAGACCTTGGAGGTCTTCTAATCCAACCCTCGACCAAGGCAGGAGACCTTATAGCATCCTAGACAAATGCTTGTCCAATCTTTTCTTGAAAACCTCCAGCGATGGAGCACCCATAACATCGCGAGGCAAGCTGTTCCATTGATTAACTGTTCTCACTGTCAGGAAATTTCTCCTTAGTTCTAGGTTGGATCTCTCTTTAACAAGCTTCCACCCATTGCTTCTTGTCCTGCCCTGTCTAGTCATTTGCCTCACCTCCTATTCTACTTCATCTTCTTCATCATCATCAGCCAAAGAATAATAGATCGTAATCTTACCCATCAGTGTGAAGAACGAGAGATACCAACAAAAACATGAGGAAACATCAGCTCAACACCAGGACTTCCATAGTAATATTATCTCACAGCTTCTCTCTCTGTCTCCTCTTCTGCTTCTTTTCTGCCTTGGAAGTTCTTATTTTATGGACAATCATTTAGAAAAAAAACAAGTAGTTCTGTCTTCTGCTCAACACAGTGACTGTCCAGGGGAAGACATTTGTTAACCTACACTGAACCCCTAAAGGGACCCCAAAAATAGCTAAAAATGTCCCCCAGAATATCTTGGACTGCCACCTAAGATAGAAGCAACCAACAGAATAATAACTGTATACACTCAACACAATGAGCCCTCCCACATTAAACTACCTAATCTAATTATTTTAATAAAATTTATTTTAAAAGGCTCTCCTTTTTGTCAGGTGAACTTGAGCTGGGGACATTCTGAAGTTTGTAGGTGGGCTCTCCAATATCTGATGAATGTGTCTCCACAGGACTATTTCTGTCCATGGCAATATTTCTTTATGACTCTGAGTTTAGCCATCCCCCAGATAATGCATCACAGCAAAAGGCTCGGGTGCTCTTGACTTTGACAGCAGATTAAAAAGTAATTGAAAGGGTGGGCTAAATTCAATTTAGGAACCATAAAACTTTCTGCACTTTATATTACATTGATTTCAATTAGAAAGTTACATTAATTAATCAGGCTGGTCAAACACCAGTGGGAGTGAGGGGTGGAACTCCTGTTCTTGAATAATTTCAGGCTACCCAGAGCTTTTTTGCTGCAGTTTCAAAATATTCAAGTCTACCTTTTGCTTTTCTACATTTTTATTCATCTCCATATGTCCCTTTATAAGTTTTGAAACACTAAAGAAAGTTGCTGTGGCCTAAAAGTAACTTTAGGGACCAGGTGGGAAGTTGAGGTCCACCCATCTTTGAACTGCGGATGCTGGGAAAGACTGTGTTGGAAGCAAGTATGAAGGGCTCAGGGGATGAAGTCAGTTTACCACCACAAAAAGAAAGCTCTGCCTGGATAGCATCTCGCAAGACCTGAGGGGCTGTCAGAAGGAAGAGAGCATCTGGGTCCCTGAGGGCAGGGCAAGGAGCCATGGGTGGAAGCTCTTTGGAGAGAAGACCAGCCTGGAAAGGAAAGCATTTCCTGACAGGGAGAATGTTCCATTAAAGGAACAGCTAGCCTCTTGCAGGCTCTATTGCTGGAGCTTCTCAAGAAAGGATTGGGAAGCCCTTTGTCCAAAAGGATATCCCTTCTCCAGCCTTAGGGTCACGGCTTGGATTAGAAGACCTCCAAGGTCCCTTCCAACCCTATGAAACAGGGTAAAACACTAATGTACTCCATCAGTTGTGAAGTGTTTGCCACAGAAACAATCCCATTAGCAAAAAAAATTACTTTCAGGCTGCTCAACTTTTCACAATTTAAAACACAACAAATCTTTTCCACAGCAGGCAAGCAGTGGCCATACGTGATTACGAAAGCAATATTGATTACACAAAAAAACAAAGATATTGTTTTCATTACTGCCAAAAGTCTCAAAGGTGTGTTGGAAGTGTTCAAATCTTCCTTTGCTAGATTCAAATTTCCCACCAGGAATCGTGAAAAATAATTTGAGAGGAACAGCTGCGTGGAAGCCAGGTATTTCATTTTTTTCAGGAAGGAGGTACAAGCAGCAAGGTACAAGCAGCAAGGACACCGTTCCTGGGCTAGCTACTAAACTGGGATTGACTAGATATTTTATACTCTTTTTTACCTTTGAAGTCTGATGTTTTTTTGTAGCTTTGTGCTAATGATTCTGGCTTTTGTGTGATTCCTGTGTTAATGGTTTCATTCCTGTTTTGCTCTTTGTGATTAGCAAGGAGGTGTTTGCTAGTCTGTGTTTGTAATTTTTAATTTCATTTGCCCCAAGTATGTTTCCCAAAACTGATACTATCTTTATAACCTATCTTTAGCACCTTTCCCCCCCCCCTTGTCATCTTGGCCGATCTCCTCTTGTATCTGCATTTCCTGTTTTTCTCTCTCCACTGTATCAGAATTTTAATTACTCTGGTCTTTCTTCTTGGGCTATCTGTTTCTATGGGGATTTTAAATGATTTTCTATTCCAATGTTTCCTGTTTTTCCCAAAAAGCTTCTAGTGGTGCCTTTGTTTCTGAATTCAGGATTTTATCCTTTTTTTTTTCTTAGTGGTGGTAAATTCCTCCCATTTCCTTCCTACTGGTGATCAGGTGATGACAGAAACATCAAGAAATTAAGCCCTCTGGAAGTGACATTGAATGAACATCTGATTGCGAATGGGCAGTTTGAGTTGGATTTTACTCCACAATGGAGACTATTCAATTTTGGCATTTTATTCAGAGTCCTGTTGGTTTAAATGATGCACAATTTAATCCATCAAATCAACCTGATCGCAGTCAAGATGTGCACATCTCCCCCAAAGTCTGGCATCTTTAAATCCATTCAAAGGCTCCTGATTTGGTTTGAGACAATCCTTTGGTGACTTGATTTGGAATAACAGAATAACAGAGTTAGAAGGGAACTTGGAGGTCTTCTAGGATCAACCCCTTGCTCAAGCAGGAGACCGCTAGGCCTGAAAGCTCCGGAGGGCAAAAAACAGCACTACGGGCAAACTGGAAGTCTTTTGCCCTCTGGGGCGAAGAAGCCTCCTGAAGGCTCCAGAGGGTGAAAAACGGCTGTACGAGCAACCCGGAAGTTCAGGAATGGTAACTTCCGGTTTGTCTGTAGGGCCGTTTTTCACCCTCTGGAAGCTTCAGGAAAGGCTCCGGAGGGTGAAAAACAGCCCTATGGACATACCAGAATCACAGTTCCTGAACTTCCGGGTTGCTCGTACGGACATTTTTTGCCCTCTGGAGGCTTCAGGGAAGTTTCTGAAGCTTCCAGAGGGCCTCTGTTTTCACCCTGCCAAGGCTCCTAGAAAGCCTCTGGAGCCTGGGAAGGGTGAAAAATGTGCACCAAAAGCAAGGGGGGGAGGTTTGCACATGCATGCATGCTGGGGTGGCACACATAGCATTATGGGTGTGGCACACCCGTGCATGACTCCCCTGCACTCCCCCCGCTTTTGGCACACGATCCAAAAAAGGTTAGCCATCACTGCGCTAGGCCATTCCAGACAAATGACCAACAAGGGGCTGTAACTTGACTTGAAAGGGAGACTTGATTAAATCATTATTTACCTGAAGCTTTGAACATTCCTAATCAACACATAATGTACCACTATTCCGGCAATGATAAAAACCTTTTTGAACAATGATCCTATCCTTAGGAACATGCATCTGACTACAAATTCATTATGTATTTCAGTTCCTGTTGATAAGGAACATGTGAAAAAGGAGAATAAGAAAAGAATATAAACCTGAAACTATTTTTTTAGTCATATACATTATAGAACTCAGGCAATGAGGAGAATTCAGAAATATGATGACAGGAAGCAAACCAAATATATTCTGATGGAAATTATAAATATCTACCCTGAGAGTCAATTGATAGATTTTTGTTTTTGCATCTTCATATCATTTCCACCCCATGTCTCCTTTCATCTTTTTTAAACAAGTGGAGAAACAAAACCTTTAAGTAAGTGAAGAGGAAATATTCCAAGTAATGTTTTCATTTAATAGCACTGGGAATCAGTGATGCAGAAGAAGCATTGAAGACATATCTCTCTTGGGCTCTCTTGGTATACAAAGAGCGTTGATGATGATTTGCAAGGCTGAGTCTCTCTCTCCCCCTCCCCCACTCTCTTGAGTTTAACTATCATTTAGAAAGACAGAAGCAAATGGACCAGAGGTGGGTTGCTGCCGGTTCGTTCCAGTTCAGTCCAACCGGTAGTGGAAGTCAGGCAGCGATCCAGGCCTTCCATGCCCCCGAACTGCTTCCCTCGCCACCGCTGGACTGCCGCCATTTTAGATTTTGGCGACTGCGCATACGCAATTCAATGTAAATTGTTTTGCTATGCACACAGAATAATTTACACTGAACAGTGCACAAGAGCGCCTGACGCATGTGGGTTGCGAACTGTCAGTAAAACTGGCAGCAGCCGACCCCTGAAACAGAACCTGATTTCTAGTTTTCACAGCAGGTTGAAGACCTTTTTTCAATAAACATCTATCTAAGACAATTTATATAGCAGTGATGGCTAACCTTTTCCGGACTGAGAGCCCAAAGTAAGTGCATGTGCACGAATGTGCGTGCACCCAACCCCCCCAAATGCAATGCCCCCTCCCCCACACGCGCCCCTCAGTGTGGGTTGTCAATTTTTTTACTACAGGTTCGGGTGCACTCTTGTGCACGTCCGGGAGGGTGGGTGGAGCCTCCCGCCACCACTACTACTGGTTCACCCGATCTGGGCCAAACCAGCACCAACACACCTCTGGTGCCCCTTTCCCACATACATATGCGTGTGCCAGTGGTGGGTTGCGGATTCCGTTCCAACTGGTGTAGTTCCAATTGTCCACGTGTTGTTCCGTTCCAACTGTCCACGTGGATGGGCGTAGCGTGCGCACACTCGCACTGTGAGTGTGTTTTGGCACTTCTGTGAGCCTCCGCAATGCTCCAGCTGCTCAGCGGAGGGTCACACAGGTGCTGTATGCGCTCTGTGCATGTGCAGAAGCGCTGAAGATGTAAAAGGATGGTAAGAAGCAAGGGTGGGTGGCTGAGCCCTGTGGGCCCTCTGGAGCACCATACCGGAATGGTATCCGGTGCTCCGGGCTGGCTCCAGTACACCCGTACTGGGGTGTACCACCTGCAACCCACCACCAGTGTGCGCCCACCACATGCCCACTGCCCCCATATGTGTGTGCACCACCCAACATGTTCCACCCCCTGCACATGCATGCACACCCTCTGCCCCCATGCCGATGACCAGCTGGCCAGGAGGTGGTGTGCGCACATATGAGGTGGAGCTGAACTAGTGTAATGACATACATGCCCACAGAGAAACCGCTGTATGCCACCTGTGGCACCTACACCACAGGTTAACCATCATGGTTACATAGTTTTCCTTGGAAGGGACACTTTGCTTTGAAGCATTTGTTGAAATGAAGCATCTTGTTGAAAGCCTCTTATCTCTATTGGACTGCCTTAGAAAGTTTTTTTCCTTTTTCTTTGCAACAATGTTTTGTGGATTGAAGTGATTGTAACACTTTCCGTTTCTCCTCTTAAGTGAATGAATTGATTTTTTTTCTTCCATTCTTTGCTACCTTATTTTTGGGCTGAACCAAAACCTTTTTTATTTTAATAATCCTTCCTTCTACTGCTTACTAAATTTTATTTTTTTTGTAAAATTTTTATTGGTTTTTTACAAATGTTTTAGAGGAAAAGGTAGAAAAATTTTGATAGCTGCATCATGCGGGAGGTAGAAATCCCCCCGAATCTCACAACTTTAACCAAAAAGAAAAGAAAAAACACCAAAATTTGAATAAACATTGGCAGCTTTTTGTTTTTACATTCAATCATCAATATATTCAATCATCTTTTGTATCACTTCCAAGAGTTACATTATAACAATTGCAAAAATGTTTCAATTCATTTTTGTGATCTGAGTCTTCTAAGTGTTGTGTCCTCCCCCCTGTCTGCTGGCAGAGCCGCAGCCCCTCCCTCCTTCACATCTTGTGTACTGTCCCCTGTTTGATCTAGGAGGGCACTATTTTTTTAATAAAGGCCTCCGCCTCTGCAACTGTGTTAATTCTAATTCTACTGCCCTCCCAGAAAATTAGCATTCCTTCTGGCAACAACCATTTAAACCAGATTCCATTGTTATATAATTTCTTTGCTAAAGAGGAGTATTTCTTCCTCTTATCTCTTACTTTCTTTGGAATCTGTTTAAGAATGGTTATTTCTTTGTCTTTATATTTTAGTGGTCCCCCCCTTTGAGCTCCTAAGACCTCATCTCTTGTGGTCTTTCTAAGAAATTCAACATGTACTTCCCTTGGCACATTGTGTGTTCTAGCGTATGCTGAATTAATCCTAAAGATCAAATCAATATCCCACCATAGCTGTTGTTTGTCTCTTTTAATATATTCTGCTAAAATTGTGGTCATAATCTCCTTGAGATCTTCATTCTCTGTTTCTGGCAAGTTTTGGAATCTAAGAAAAAAAGACTGTCAGGCCTGTAGTTATGTTTTTTTAGGATCTTTGGCCTGCCACACTTTCTTATAATTTTCTATGCTGTTTCAATAGTGTAGTAGTTGGGAGGGGGGAATAGAAAGGAGTAGGATTGTAGAATGGATTGTTGACATTCTTTTGTAGAAGCCAAGGTCATCTTTTGTCTCAGCACCTCGACACCTGGCCGGAAGAAGATGGGTGTACATGCCAGCGTGGAAGATGATGATTGGAACATGTGATGGATTTGTGGGTGTAGGGAGAGATCATGAACTTTCAACTAGGTGAACTTACAGGATGTAATTCAGAGTTGAAATTTTCCATAGCCGTACTAACATGCCTGTGGAATAAATTGCACCATTAAGGATGTTTTGCCTTGGACAATGATTTATTTCTGCATGGTATTTAGAACCCTAACATTGACATTCTCTCAAATTCCACCTTTATCATATGGTTTTCAAATTCTACATTCCCCTTCTGGATTACCTTAACCTCTTCCCTCAGACCAGTCGCGCCCTCCTCCAGCACCCCTATTCTCTGTTTATTTTGTGTTGTTTGTTGTTGCGTTTCTCTGACCTGATCATTTAAGTCTGCCAGTTGTTTTTTCAATTCGTCCTGTCCCTTTAAGAGAGTTTGAAACATTTGCTCAACTGATAGTTCCTTTGAGCTTTCTTCAGTCGCTTTAGGTTGTAAAAATGAAGCCAATGATGTCTTTTGGGTAATCGGGCTGGACGTAGATGATGTTGGGGCCAAAGACGGCTTACCAGGCAGTAATTTTTTAGGACCCATATTAGGTTCAGAGATAGCTATAAGTCTGCACGAAGAAATGGCATCTGTGGAAAGACACAACCAGGAGAAGTCACAAGACAAGCAAGTCCAGAGGATAGGTTTAGGTTTATTAAATTTATAGACCGCCCCCTCTCCCCGTAGGGACTCGGGGCGGTGTACAGACCGTTCGTGTAAAAAACAACAAAACATAACATAAAACATCAGACAAGACAACGCAAACATACCGTCTGTATATACAACCCAAACTAATTAAATAATTAAAAACAATTCTAAAACCAATTTAAAACCCCAAAATTTAAAATTTAAAAAGCCATCCAGGAAGGTCAGTAGTGGGTGTTCTCTGTAAGTACAATTACAGTTACAATTAGGCCAGGCCGGCTGGTCGAAACAGGTGGGTCTTGAGTTTCTTGCGGAAGGAGCGGAGGTCCAAGGTGGTTCTAATATCGGGGGGGGGGGGGGAGAGCGTAGGTCTCTATACAGCTCCAAGCCAGGTGATATAAATCAATGTTCCAAATCCAAGGGAGATACGTGCGAGAAGAGGCTCCTGGAGATCTCTAGGGTGTGATATAGAACAAAGCCAGAAATTCTTTCAAAAGGGAAATTCATTCATAAGTGCAAGAAGGAGGAAGTTGGCCATCTTGGCTCCGCCTTCACAGGAGATCAGAAAGCAACGTCCAAAGTTTCCATAAAGTAGTTTAAAAGAATCAACTCAGCAATCCTCCTTAGCAATTTAGCAAGAAGTCATCCTCCCATTGCTTAAAGGAAGAGAAAGTAACTTTTAACTCTCTCTCTCTCTTCCGAGAGAGAGGGATTTTCCAATTGCCGCTTTTCCGAGGGGGGGTGGAAAATCCCCCCCTCCAATCTTAACATTTCAAAGGATTGAATCCACAATTTAGAAAGGCTGCTGCTTATCAATTAGATAGATTTAAAAGGAGATTGAGGGAAGCTTCCCATCTCACCGCATTTCAGCTGTAACATCCAATTAGTTATTTCCTTCCAGGCTCTGCTCGGCGAAGGCACGCTGTTGCACACACCCCATGCTCCCCGGCTCCTGGGGCGAAGCTGGCGACCCCCTTGCAGCCGCCGATTCAGAGGGTCCCAACAAGCTGGCCTATGGCAGGGGGCCCCTCCAAGGCTCCCTGTGCTCCCCCTAAACTTAAGGGGAGCCCACTGAGAAGACGAACAGCGGACGCGAACGTCCGTCACCTTCGGGGACCGGAAGTGATCTCTGCTTACTAAATTTTATTAAAGACATTCAGAGACTTCTGTTTTCTTTAAGCTTGAAATGAATAAGAGAAAGTTGAATCTGCCATTCAGAAGCCAGAACTTGGTTTTTTTTTGAAACAATGTATCCTTTGTTCTATCTCCTTTGATTCTACTGACATTGTAACTGGAGGGTTTGCAGCTCACTTGTAGAGACTGATAAGGACTCAAGGACACGGACTGTTCTTTTGCAGGTGTCTTTGTGAAATATTTTGGGCAAGGGAAGGAAAAGAAAAGAAAAAGATAGAACACTTCCTTTTTGAAAAAAATAAAAGAATCTTGTGCTTAAGTAAATTCAAAATAAAACTACTTTTTATATCTAAGACATTGAAGGCAAGAGTGGCAGTGGAGTCTAGACTCTTTCTTCTCTTCTTGGGAATATGTATCAATATACAGATGAGGAAACCCTAAGTTTTCAGGATTTTTTGGATGGAATTCAAAATATATTGGATGGATTTGAGAGATTTGATAAGTTTGATAGACTATTGTCTTGCACAACAAAAGATGAAGGGGTTGAAGCCCCAAAAATTAAAGAAGAGAATGAAGATATAGAAGATAAAGATAAGATAACAAGATGAACTTACTAATGGAGCATTCATGAGTGAAAGTGGAAAGAAGGGAATATGGAAAAGTGAACGATAATCTGGAGCTCTATCTCTCTTGGCAAGATACGGATTTGATGATGGAATTAAGAAGAGAAACAGCTTCAGAAATACGTCTGATAATCAAAGATATGTTAATTTCAACACCAGCTCAAGGGCAACGAGACTATATGAGAAATCGTTTAAGTAAAAAAGTGTGGAGAGAAGTTTTTAAAAACCTTATAAAGAAGTTAATAAGAGAATTGACGCAACAACTGGCAAAAGAGATAAGATTGTTTTGTTACTGGAAAGATACAGGTTGATAATGAATGTTGATAATTAAAAACTTAGTTAATTTTTGGTGATTAACAACTAGGATTTTGTAGATGTTTTTAGAATGTTTCTTTAAATGTTTATTCATTAACAAATAATTCATTATGATAATAATAATGAAATAATAATTTCAACTAGTAAAAGCAATTTGGATATAAACTACAACTCGGGACCTGGGAAAAAGATATCAATTTTACTAATAAATTTTTGTTTAGATTTTGCTATAAAGATGTAATCTTTCTTGGGTACTTATAAACTTTACTAACAAATTTTTGTTTAGATTTTATTATTAAGATGTAATCTTTCTTGGGTCGGATGAGAGGAGATGTGATATGAATAGTATTTTTTTTTTAGATAACTATAATAACAACAAGGAAATGTTAATGGATAATGTTTAATGATTTCTACATGTGTTGGCATTGGTAAAAGTAACTAGATATAAGCCTTGAATAGTGAGTTGGGGAAAAAAGGAATATGTTATTAAAGGGTAATTATTGGAGGTTTATTGAAATAGCTAATGAATGCCAGTAGATGGTTGTCTTTTTAAATACAAATTCTAAAACGTACACTCAATTTCACAAACCCCTTCTGGCATACCAGTGCAACCTGGGAGCAACCCACCCCTGGCCTGCAGACAGGGAGAGCTCAGGAGAAGAGCAAGGATGACCCCCTCCTGATCCTAGAGCACAGAGAAAAGAGAGAAGGCGAGAACAATGCAGACTGAGCCAGCTACGAGGGAGGAGAGTTTCCCACCCCCTTTCACAAGGCACACCTGGCGACTGAGATATAAGGAGGTGCCGGTGGGAGGGGTGAACAAGCATTGAACCTGGAGAGCCTCGTGTGCACTTGCCAAAGTCTGGAGATTGCTGTACTCTGTCTTGTGGGGCTAGCCAGTTTGCCTGCTTCAATGAACTTCTTGCTCTGTTTACTGTTTAGCTAACCTGGCTTATTGAACTGCTGGCCCTGGTCAATGTTTGGGCTAACCTGGCTTACTGAACTACTTGCAGCCAGAGGCTTCTCAAGGTGCATGTTAGAGCTTTGCTCCAGGACTTGTAGTGAATGTGGGAATGTTTGGGGGCTCAGTTGAAGCAATAAAGGGGAGTTAGACCTATTCTTTGGTTGTGTTGCTTTTGTGCCATGGCCGGTTCATTACAACTACCTTGGTCTGCCCCCTTGGTCTGCCCCACTGATTTCTAGTCCTTCCTTAGGCATGAAAGCCAGCTGGTTGTCTTTGGGTCAATCACACTCTCTCAACCCAACTCACTTCACAGGGTTGTTGTTATGGGGAAAAGAGGAGGAAGGAGTATTAGATATGTGTGTCAATAATAAAGGCAGGATAAAAGAAAGAAAGAAAGAAAGAAAGAAAGAAAGAAAGAAAGAAAGAAAGAAAGAAAGAAAGAAAGACAAAAACACCACATCCTACATTGCAAGTAGCCAATGTTCTAGATTGGCAGCATTAATTATGACTCCGTATGGCGTATTTTAACTTCCATGGGCTTTTCCGATAGACTAAGCAAGTCCAACACTTGTTCACTTGCCCAGTCTGTATAATGGAAGCCAGGCTTTATAATTGTAATCCTCTTGTGGTCTCTTGAAAGAGTGCCAGATGCTTCTTCTGAAAATAAATTCTAGCCTGAGCACAAATATACAGGTTATTAGAGAGTTATCCATCAGTTTTCATCGTGTTTGTGATTTTGTTCTTCCCTTCAAATCGATAGAAAAAAATACATCTTGTAAATAAAGCAACTTTAGGCACCTTGAGAAGGAAATAGTCTTGTATTATAGGATGGTATTGATCCTATGCAGTCTGCAATTGAAACCAGCTATTTTTCCAAATGTTCTCCGATTTGAATGTCTATGCAAATTACGTTTGAAACAAGATGGCATAAACTTCTAAATGGGCATGTACAAAACTCACCCAGACCGGAAATAGGATGGTCCATTGATCCTTAGTTATCTTTTAAAAGTAGATGTCATTTTTTTTTCTTTCTCTGCTTTTTGCAAGAGGACGGTATCTCTGCACAAGCATTTCTGCCCACCCAGCATGGCATATTTAGATATATGTATGCCAGCAGCCCAGCAAGCATTCAGCCTGTGCAAACACAGCACTTCAGAATGCCTTGCAGACAGACTCAGCTAGGCATGCAAAAGGAGCCTGCAATGAAAGATAAACAGCTTTGCAATAATTGAGTCAGTATTCAATCCTTCCTGTTTCATGTTCTCTCTGTTCTTTGCTGCCAAGCCAAGCGTAGGGGGAAGAGGGGAATGATAGAAGGTCATAGAACCTCTAGAACAGCACTAAGAAGACAATGTGATTTGTAGATCTACTTCTTCAACCCCAAAATAATTTATTTTTCACAGTGGTACTTCTATTCCATTCCATTCCATTCCATTCCATTCCATTCCATTCTATTCTATTCTATTCTATTCCATTCCATTCCATTCTATTCTATACCTTTCCTTCCCTTCTTCATCCTTTCCTTTCCCTTCCCTTCCTATAACACATGTTAATATACATTATAACATATTTTTAATTAACACAGTGACTCAAAACTGTCTCATTGTGGTTACTATCTTTGCTCAAAATACTCAGAAAACAATTACATGGATAAACAGCATTGCCTGTTATCTATATATTTGAGATGCGAAACTCTTCCCTCCCCCTTTCGTTCCTCCCTCCCTCCATCCCTAGTTTGATGAAGGGAAATTCAACAATGACATCCAGAGCAATGGTGGGTTTTAAAACTTTTTACTACCTATTCTGTGGGCATGGCCTATTTTGTGGGCATGGCTTGGCAGTCAAGTGACTGGGTGGGCGTGGCCAAGTTGATGTCACTCACCAGGAGATGTCATGGATTGGGTAAAATGTGGTGAAGCTCACTTAACAATGCTCTTGCTTAGCAACCAAAATTTTGGGCTCAATTGTAGTCATAAGTCAAGGACTATCTCTGCCTTCCTCTGCATGGCACCCTTGTCCTAGTAAATTCCTTCTCCTTTCTGGAAATTTTTCTCTCTGTTAGAGGAACCAAAATAATCCAGAGAAGGACTTCCTGCTGCAGCAGGAGGTTGGACTAGATGACCTCTGAGTGCCCTTCTAGCCCTAAATTGCTGTACTGTCTTTCTTTCTTTCTTTCTTTCTTTCTTTCTTTCTTTCTTTCTTTCTTTCTTTCTTTCTTTCTTTCTTTCTTTCTTTCTTTCTAGCTTCTGCTAGGGACAGCCTTCTCCTCCCTCTCTCCCCATGATTTCTCCCTGGCCGCGCTCAAGCAGAAGGAGGCAGGGATGCTGGCACTGCTCGCTTCCTTTACTGCTTGCCACTGCTGCCCCTATGGCTCGCTGTCCCTGTGGCCCAACGGCTGCAGCCCTGCCTGCCCTGCTTAGCTGGGTGGCTGGCTGGGAAAGCGTCAAGGGGGCCAGTGGCGATGAGCGGGAAGGGAAGCGAGCAATGGCCAGCATACCTGCCTCCTTCCTCTGAGAGCTGCCAACAACAGCGAGGCTGGGAATGGCCATGACTTCTCACGCAGGCTGGCAAAGTCTGTGAGTCTAGAAGCAGGAGTGGCAACTCGTGTGTGCCACCTGCCAGTTGCTAGAGCCTCTCAGTGCAGCCAAGCTGTCAAAATCAATTTAAAAATGGCCGCGCCTGCTCACGCGCCATCAGAGGCAAGTCCAGTGAAATTGGATTGAAGAGCCTCACTCACTTCCACATGGAAGATCTTCACTTCCACATGGAGCCTGATTCCCGAAGCAGCCCAGGGAATTGCATTGAAAGCCTTTTGAAAGCTCCCTCAGGAGCCGCCAAGCACTCACTCTGACACCCGCTGAGCCTCCTCTCACAGCACGCACTGTTTTTGGAATTGGGGAGAGGATCCTCTGCCTGAAAATGCTTTCCTCCATGATACTCACATTTCAGGTGGCACATCTCACCAGGAGAAAAGAGAAGGCATGTCTGCGGTGGGAGGAGGCTCAGCAGGTGTCAGAGGGGTGGTGAGCGCTTGGTGGCTCTTGACGGGGCCAAGCCTTCTCCGCTCGCAATGTCTTTGCCCTGAGAGCATCGCTGGAAGCCGCTTCCCGCAGCTCAGGAGCTCTGCGCTCTGCCCACTGCTGCTGCTCAGTCTGAAAATGCTTTCCTCCATGATCCTCATGTTTCAGGACGAGCAGCATCAGCACGAAGAGTGCGAGAGTGGAGCTGCTCTTTTTTTCTGCAGGCCAGAAGGAGGCGAAGTGGCCTCAGGTGCCATCTGGGGACAGCCCCTCAGAGGTGTTGCTTCTCAGCCTGAAACAGTGGTGAGGAAGGAATCTCTGGCAAGAGCCCCGCCGCTGAGCTGGATTCACCAAAAGCGGAGCCAGCAGCAATGGGACATGCTCGGGGAAGGGAGAGCTGGAACTGACTGCCCGGGATTGTGCTTCAGCTGCCTTCGCTGCTTCTGCTGCTGCTGCAGCCACCAGAGACTCCTTCCTCACCTTGTTTCGGGCTGAGAAGCAATGCCTCTGATGGCACCTGAGACCTCCTCGCCTCCTTCTTGCCTGCAGAAAAAAAGAGCAGCTCCACTCTCCCCTCTCACTTTCTTCAGCCTACGCACTGTTCAGGGGGTGGGGGAAAGTGCCCCTCAGCTGCCCCTCCAGGAGGACCTCTGCATATCCTCCAAGGGTGGGAGATTGAAGGGACGACCGCAGGTGAAGAGTGCTGAGGGGATTTGGCAGTGTGAGAAAAAGACTTCAAAGTCAGTGGGGGGGTGTGTGTGGTTGGTGTGCCTTTTCCGACTTTCCCTGGGTGCAAAATGCTTTTAAAAATAAAGTTTTGGGTTTGGGGGGGGGGGTTAGGTGTGTGTGTGAGAGAGAGAGGGGGAGAGAGAAAAAGAAAGAGAAAGAGAGAAAGGAAGAAAAAAAGGAAGGAATGGAGAGAGTGAGAAAAGAAAGTGTGAGAGAAAGATAAAAAGAGAAAGAGAAAGAAGGAAAGAGAAAGAAAGAAAGAAAGAAAGAAAGAAAGAAAGAAAGAAAGAAAGAAAGAAAGAAGCAAGGAAAGATAGGCCACACCAGTGGTGGGTTCCTGCCGGATCGCACCGGATCGCGCGCTCCGTTTTGGCGCTAAACCCGGAAGTACGGTCTTGCCCCGCCCCTGGCGACGCGACAATGCTTGCCTGCACTCCACCAGCTCGGCTGGGAACGGAGACGTTTCCTCAGCGGAGCGGAGCGCCTGAAAGGGACGCAGGCTCAGCCTGCCAGGCTGCCACCACTCCACTGAAGACATTGCTGAGCAGAGAAACGTCTCCGTTCCCAGCCGAGCTGGTGGAGCGCAGGCAAGCGTCGTCGCGTCGCCAGGGCCGGGGCCAGAACGTACTTCCGGGTTTAGCGCCGAAAGGGAGTGCGCGATCCGGTGCGATCCGGCAGGAACCCACCACTGGGCCACACCCACAGAATAGGTAGTAAAAAAAATTGAAACCCGCCACTGATAGAACCATGTAAGAATCCTTCCTTTTATCCAGTTTGTTGTTCAGCTGACCCAGAAACAAATTGCTGAATGTCACTTTGCAAGCATCCTTCCAAGCAGCTTTTTAAGTTAAAGCAGGAGTCTCCAAAGTTTGCAGGTTTAAGACTTGTGGACTTCAACTCCCAGAATTCCACAGCCAGGCATGCTCAGTTCCAATTTAAAACAGCAGCATTTGTTTTTCTCCTTTGCTGAACCTCCTGGCTGAAAATTGAGTTTCTTTCTTTCTTTCTTTCTTTCTTTCTTTCTTTCTTTCTTTCTTTCTTTCTTCCTTCCTTCCTTCCTTCCTTCCTTTCTCGTTCTTGCTTTTTCTTTCTTTCTTTCTTTCTTTCTTTCTTTCTTTCTTTCTTTCTTTCTTTCTTTCTTTCTTTCTTTCTTTCCTCCCTCCCTCCCTCCCTCCCTCTCTCTCTTAGTTTTTAAAGCTTTTTCCCCTTGTCTGAACTGGCAAGGGGAAAAAACTTCTTTTTAAAAAAGCTTCTGATGAAGCTTCTGATGGGAGAACAGGTTCGGGGACGTGGCCAACATTATTACTACTGGTCCTATGTGGTACGCCAGATTTTCACTGCCTCTTCTGGGATACTGTACTGTACCAGGAGGAACCCACCTCTGATCCAGAGGCATTTATTCACCATGTCATTGAAATATATATTTTTTAAAAATGAAAATGATTCCTTATATACAAAGACATACACAATACACAATCACACACAGATCTCTAGCACACACTATATCAGTGATGGTGAACCTTTTTGTAAACGTGTGCCAAAATGATGTGTGTGCACGCATGCCCCACACCCACAATGCAATGCACCCTGCCCAACTGTGTAAGTACATGCGCCCCCCCTGCGCATGCGTGCATGACCCTCCCTGCCCGGGCTCTGGAGGCTTTCCTCAAGCCTCCAGGAGGGTGAAAATGGCTCCTCTGGAAGCTGGAAATGGAATGTTTCCAAACTTTGGGTAGGCCTATTGGGCCCCTTTTTGGCCCCCCAGGCTCCGGAGGCTTTCCTAAAGCCTGGGGAGGGCAAAAATGGCATCCCCCGGCCCTCCAGAAGGCCAAAAAACAGCTGGCCCACACATGCATACGCGCTGGAGCTGATGGCTCACGTGCTGGCATATATGGCTCCGCTTGCCATGTGTGGCAGACGTGCCATAAGTTTGCCATCACAGCATTATACATTCAAGTTAAACATTTTTTTTTCAATTTTCCAGGAATGCAACTTTCATCTTAGAGATTGACTTTTCTGCACTAAATTGTCAACATATTTTATTCACTTTCATTCCAATTGTATAACTTTAATAATCTCATTCTTCAGTACCTTATTTCAGAACACTGCCAAAATATTGTGTACTCTGAAAAAAATACTGAACAAAATGCATAGTTCATATGGGGAATAATGTTAATTTAATATTTTGGAGGTCTATTCTTCATAGTTAATACTGAAACTATTTGTGACAAAACAGCTCCCTTAGAATTTACGGAATGGTCATCACCTGATTGCTATTCAATTAAAGTTGCAATACACACAATATAATTATATATAATGCATACAGATTATTTGTATTTACCTTCTTACTAACAATTGAAATCACAATGCACCTATTCTAAGGGTGTCCTCTGAAGTCTCTCTCTATCTCTCCCTCCTCCCTCTTTCTACCTCCCTCCCTCTCCCTCTCTCATATATATTGGATAATCTTCTAAAGTCACATGGCTTCTATGTTCTAAATATAACTTCTTGTATATTTAGATTCTACTGAAATCAGTGACAAGAATCCGTATCACATTAGGAAGATTTCTTGTTGCTTATTGCTTTATGCAATACCAAGTAAGATATTGCTAAGTAAGAAAATGCAAAGATGAGACTTAGAATATAATAGGCAAGGCAAAATCCTCAAAGAGAAACATTAAACGAAAAATCACTTGACGGTTCCCTAGTGAGGTGTATTCTATTTAGACTATTCACAGGTTGACCAGGAAACAGGTGTAAATGTCAGACTCCTGAATTTAACATGGCTGCTAAGCTTAGAATTTGCCAAAATCTCTCAGGTACATGAAACATTATGGATAGATAAGCATCTTTGTCCCAAAATAGAAAGGAGCAATATTGAACAGTTGGCTCTCCTCAGCCCTTGAAGGGTGCAGTTCTCCTCTCATAGATCCGGCAGTAGAAATCCATTTCCACAAGCCTTTTCCCATTTCAGTTAGTGGAGTTAGTAGTTAGTGGTTTTGAAGTTGAGTGACTGATAGTTGTTGACAGGATGGACATTTCTGCTTGGAGAACCTTCAGGTTTCAGTTTATTACTCACTGCTGAGACCGAGGTAGTCTTTGCACCATAATGTTCTTAAGAAGGTCTTCTACCACTGATGAATGACGTCAGGATTAGAGGCGACCAGTCCACATGTTAAAAGCCAGGTAGTGGAGTTATTTGGCCAATAAAGGTGAAGGTTTCCCCTGTGCAGTCATGTCTGACTTTAGGGTGTGGTGCTCATCTCCTTTTCTTAGTCAAGGGAGCCAATGTCGTTTGAAGACATTTTCTGCGATCATGAAGCCAGCATGATTATACATCAAGATGCATAGAACGCTGTTTCCTCCGCACCAAAGCAGTACCTATTTATCCACTTGCATCTGTGTGCTTTCAAACTGCTAGAAAGGCAGGAGCTGGGGTGAGAACAGGAGCTCACCCTGTCACATAGTCCTTGGGTCTCAAAGGGCCAACCTTCTGATTGACAAGCCCAGAGCCTTAACCACTAAGCCATCACATACTATAACTGAATCAATTCTCGGTTTCTTTCCACTGCAGGTAGAGCCTCCCCACTGCAGGTGCATCAGGTGCTACAATCCTTTTCCTTTGCTGTTTAAAAAAGTGCTAATATTCTAAAGGATGTTGACCAGAAGTAAAGTGCTATGATTTCAAATTTATGCAGCTTCCAATTTTATAAATATTAATCTAGCCTGAGTTGTGAAGCAGAATATTTTTTTTGGCACTTGGTACTTAAAAGGGCAAAAACTAAATATTTCTTCCAGATGCTCTGATCCAAGAATAAGTCACTACAGCCGTTGCTTCTTCCTTGTAGTCTGCAGTGGCATTTTACAAGAGCTTAAGGCTCCTCTGTAATTTATGCTTAGATCAGAGACTGATGTCCAAGCAGCCTTCTAAGCTAACATCCTGTCTGCGCCAGTGAAATAGTTTGTGTGACAAAGCAAATGACTAAGTATTTTCAAACTCCCACAGTAAAAAACAAAACAAAAATACCACCTCTATTTTTCTTCTGAAACCGTTGGTGATTGTAGCTCAGAAGAAGGAAGGCAAGCATTTGTCTCGCATTGCAGAGGGTAATTTAGATGGCGCCATCAAAAACAGTTCAACCAGTGCAGCACTAAAGATAAATCACTGCTGCTCTCTAAGATGGTCTATTTTAACAAGCTTTTCAATGTCCCCCTTCATTAATAAAGGTCTAAAAGAGGGAAAGGTGCATTTGTTTATTTTGTTCCTAAAAAATAATTTCCATCAGTGGCTGGGCAGTGGTGAGGATACAACAGCATCTGATTCCTTCAAATAATTGTAATTGTGTTACCTATTTTCTTTATATTTTAAATTGTACGACAATCTTCCATGACACGTCTTCCACCAAACTTTAACCAAACTTAAACAGATTAGAAAATTGGTTTGTATATACGAGAATGTGCAGAAATGGAATGGAATAAATAGACATGAATGATTTGTTTACCAGACATATATGTCTGACCATGTATCTGATATATGATTGTCTCACCACACAAAGTATGTTTTGTAAAAATGCATTTGAATTTATAATTTATAATTTATAATTCCCTTCCCTTCCTTTCCCTTCCTTTCCCTTCCCTTCCTTTTCTCCCCCTTCCCTTTCTTTCCCTTCCTTTCCTGTCCTTTCTCTTCCCTTCCTTTCCTTTCCCTTCCTTTTCTTCCCCTTCCCTTCCTTTCCTTTCCCTTCCTTTCCCTTCCCTTTCTTTCCTTTCCCTTCCTTTCCTTTCCTGTCCTTACCCTTCCCTTCCTTTCCTTTCTCTTCTCATCCTTTTCTTCCCCTTCCCTTCCCTTCCTTTCCCTTCCCTTCCTTTCCCTTCCTTTTTCTTCCATTTCTTTCCCTTTTTCCCCTTCCCTTCCTTTCCCTTCCCTTCATTTCCTTTCCCTTCCCTTCCCTTCCTTTCCCTTCCCTACCCTTCCTTTTTCTTCCTTTTCTTTCCCTTCCTTTCCCCTCCTTTTCCTTTCCTTTCTCTTCTCTTCTTTCCCTTCCTTTCCCTTCCTTCCTTTTCCTTTCCTTTCCTTTTCTTTACTTTCCTTTCCTTTCCTTTCCTTTCCCTTCCTTTCCCTTCCTTTCCTTTCCTTTCCCTTCCTTTCATTTCCTTCCCCTCCTTCCTGATTCTTCCATTGCCTAGCGACTGCTGTTCCTTTAACTTTCTTTCCATGTGACACTACACTCAAAATCCAGGATAATCACTGAAACACTTTATACATCCCTAATTTCTTGTTCCAAAACTACTTTTCAAACTACAATTGTTGTGGTTTACAGAGTCAGCCTCTTGTCCCCAACAATCTTGGCCCTCATTTTACCTACCTCAGAAGGATAGAAGGATGAGTCAACCCTGAACCAGTCAGAATTGAACTGCATTTTGACCAATGTGCCATCAGTGGTTAGAAATAGCAATATCCAGCTGCCCTCTTATAGCTAGTTGGCAGAATCCTACAACTGAGATCTAGTATGTGGTTTTTTTTTTTGAACAAAAAATTTATTGGTTTTACAAAATTTTTAGGAAAAAGGTTAGTGGAAAAGGGTACAAATTATGGCAGCTACATTGTGCAGAGAATGGCACTCCCCCCGACTCTCGTAATTTTCACTTGTTAATACATTAAGTAAAATACTACTTAACAATTTTTGACAGCATATTTTACCTTATATCTTCCAATATTTTCAATCTATTTTATATCCAACAGAAAAAAATTCCCTGTATCAGCAATTGCAGTGTTTTTCTAGCTCATTTTTTGTGATCTAAGTTTTCTCGATGCTGCCTCTTCCCCCACCCCCACCAGCAAGGCTCTGGCACCTCCCGTGTCCTGCGTGTCCTGTATAGTGTCAACAACTTTATCTAGGAGAGCATTGTTTTTTTCCATGAAGGCCTCCGCCTCCATAGTTGTATTAATTCTAAGTCTACTGCCCTCCCAGAATATCAACATACCTTCTGGCAGAAGCCATTGAAACCAAACCCCTTTTTCAAATAGTTTTTTCGCTAAAAACGAATATTTTTTTCTTTTATCTCTGACTTTCTTTGGGATTTGTTTCAGGATGACTATCTCTCTCTCCTTGTATTTTAACGTTTGCCCCCTTTGTGCACTCAGAATCTCATCTCTTGTAGTCTTTCTAAGAAATTTAATATGAACCTCTCTTGGAACATTGTGTGTTCTAGCATAAGCTGAATTGACTCTATAGATCAGGTCAATATCCCACCCCAACTGCTGTCTGTTTTTTTTTATGTATTCAGCGAGTAAGTTTGTCATAATCTCCCTCAAATCTTCATTATCAGCCTCAATTACATTTTGAAATCTAAGGAAAAAAGACATCCTTTCAAATTCTATTTTTATCTGGTGGTTCTCAAGTTCTTGGTTTCCTCTTTGGACCCCCCTCACCTCCCTCCTCATCTCAGCCGTCCCCTCCTCCAAAAGTTCCAGTCTCTGTGAATGTTGAGCCGTTCGGTTTTGGTTCTCTCTGAGTTGTTCATTCATTTCTTTCAGTTGATTTTTCAATTCCTCCTGCCCCTTTAAGATCTTTTGAAGCAACTGCTGGGTTAGGTCCTCCTCAGGGGGTTTTTGTAATAGAGATGTTAATGTCTGTTGTCCACTGGGGCTGGACGTTGAAGATGTTGGAGCAGAGCCAGCAAAGCCTGGTTTCCCAGGTGGAGGTCTTTTCGGTGCCATCTTAATGAAGAGAAATTCAGCGGTGTTTGTGTCCATAAGGTAGAATGGCAATGATGAACAGGGGATAGCCAAGAGGGATCACGAGGCAGGGAGTCCAGACAATAATAGAGACCTTTTCTATAGTTCAAATCCAGACAATAATATCCATCAGTCCAAGTCCAAGGTTCAGTATTTCAAGAGATATTTCTGGGTGTCACAGAGACAAAAATGCCAGCAATTTCTGTGGGTAGAGTCAAATTTCAAAGTGCATAAAGACAACGGAAGTGTGCCATCTTGCCTTGCCAGCACGGGATCAAAAGGCAGCAAACTAACAGTTTTCAAAAGTTTTCAAAAAGAACAGATCATCACTTCTCTTTCACAATTGCAGCAGGGTATTCACCTGCTTGCTTGCTATGAGTGTGATTTCATTTTAAAACTCTCCCCCCTCTACGATCTAGTATGTGTTGAGAGTCTACATATCACCTCTTAGGGCCTTAGGGAATGTTCTGTATAGTGGGCCATGCCCTCAGGAAGAGCATATGACATCTGCTTCCTCCACCCCACCCCAAAATTGTATATCTCCCACCCTGATATTCAAAAAAGTTATTGAAAATCTAGGCATTCTCCTTGGCTTTGGGGTAGGAAAATTGACATGCCTTTGTGTCATTTTTGTTTCACTAATTTCTATAATGATCTTGAATCTACTGGGTTCCTAGTTCTAAGATCATCTGGGGGAAAGGCAAAATCCTATTATCAAATATCAAATATCCCAGAAATATTCAAATTGCATTTTATAGACACCCTCAGCTGACATTTCACTGGAAATGGAATATCTTAGAAATGGCTTTATATATGTATATTCCATATAAAGTTATAATTCCTTGCAAAGGGGCTAAGCCAACCTGAATATGCTGGAATGTACTAAGGACAGCATTGATATCAGAAGGCAAGGGAATGTGATGTGGTCACCTCATCTTCTGGCTTCCCTGCCCATTTATCACAGGGTCAAATTAACCACTTTACCCATTCTGTGTATTACTTTATTTATCTATCTATATCCCACCTTTGTTATTTATTTAGAAATAAGTCAGGGTGGTGAACATATCCAACACCCTTTCCTCCTCCCATTTTCCTTACAACAACAACCCTCTGAGGTGAGCTGGTCTCAGAAAGAGTGACTGAGCTAAAATCACCCAGATGGCTTTCATCGCTAAGGCAGGACTAGAATTCGCCATCTCCTGGTGGCCCAAAGTCACCAACTGGCTTTTAATGCTTAAGGTGAGACTAGAATCCACCATCTTCTGGTGACTGGTCCAATGTCAGCCAGCTGACTTTCATGCTTAAAACAAGACTAGAACTCACAGTCTCCCACTTTCTAGCCTGGGGCCTTAAACACTAGAACAAACTCACTATTTACCTTATATGACTATTTCTGCAGGAAAACAGGATTGCAACTGATTTAAGCCACCTGCCTTAACACACAGTAGCACATAATTGGTTCTGCCCAGGAACAGCCTTGACGTTTTGGAGCTCCTACATCCCAATAGCTTCCATTAGATGGAGTTTATGCCCCCCCCTCCCCCAGATCAGTCAATGATTTGGCCCCTGTGTGTGTGGCCTGACCCCAAATCTGGAAACCTGGGTTCATGGAGGCAATTTCAAATCAACCTGCAATTAGGAAATTAGCATACAGAGACTATTATTTCCCGATGATTCCTAGCATGGAATTTGCTTCTTTTTACAGCAGCCGTATGCTGAAATAACATTTCTTGGCTTGTTGCCATCACCAAGTTCAATATCCCTTTCCTGATCAGTCACTGACAACTACATTATGTGTGTGTGTGTGTGTGTGTGTGTGTAGGTAAGTAGGTAGATAGATAGATAGATAGATAGATAGATAGATAGATAGATGATATATATATATATATATATATATATATATATATATATATATATATATATATATATATATATATATAGAGAGAGAGAGAGAGAGAGAGAGAGAGAGAGAGAGAGAGAGAGATGATAGATAGATGATAGATAGATGATAGATAGATAGATAGATAGATAGATATAGAGAGAGATAGCTATAGAGATGATAGATAGATAGATAGATAGATAGATAGATAGATAGATAGATAGATAGATATAGATAGATAGATGATAGATAGATAGAGAGAGAGAGAGAGAGAGAGAGAGAGAGAGAGAGAGAGAGAGAGAGAGAGAGATGATAGATAGATAGATAGATAGATAGATAGATAGATAGATAGATAGATAGAGATAGATAGATAGATAGATAGATAGATAGATAGATAGATAGATAGATAGTTTGGATTTGGGTTTTTTTCCTCCAATGGGCACAAACACCCCAGAGTTGTTATATTAAACTGCATCCCCTGTTTTCAAGGCCATTTCCCTTCTGCAGTGCCTTTTTGGTTTGTCTGCCCTGAATTATTTAGTATCATCAGCAAAATTGGATGGCTCACTGCTCACCCTTAATGCTTGATTATTTATAAATAAGTTAAAAAGTGTCCGTTCCTTAACACCAAACATGCCAAACTAATTTGCTTCCCAGACTCAGAGAAGAAAACCCGCACCAAAAAGCCTATTAGCAAAATTGTCAAAGAAAGGGAAGACACACACATTTGAAACATACAAATATGACACTCAGTTTGTGTAGAGGTTTAAGGCTAGAGATCAGTAGGGAGACAAAGAGACAGAGAGTTATAGTTCTGCCTGAGGCATAAAAACCAGCTGGGTGACTTCGGACCAATCCCCAGAGGTAGTGAATTCTAGCTCCACCTTAACTCTGAAAACTGGTTAAGTGAATTTGGACCAACTTTTCTCTCAGCCCAACCGACCTCATAGGGTTGTCGTTGTGGGGAAAAAGAGGAGGAGAATGAAGAGACACTATGTATTTTCACCTCCTTTTGTTTCTTATAAAGTAATAACAGCAGGATAAAAATCTGATTGACAACAACAACAACAACAACAACAACAACAACAACAACAACAACAAATGAGCATCTATGGCTGAGCCATTTTCATATTAAAATCTATGCAAAGTTAGGGGGGCACACAGTTGAGTAAAGCAACCCAGGATTTGAAAATGGGAAATAATTTAGAGCACCCAATAGAGTAAACATGTAAACATTTTTGACTAAGCATGTCAAAAGTCAATTTGCGAACTGAAAATTAACTGAGTAAAAGCCACTGAGTTTTTATTTTTTTATCCTAAGTACCCCAAACTTGTGAATGTTTGAACATCTACAATTAAACACTTGTTTGTATAACTCTAGTAGGCAAGTAAAGGTCCATCGCTTGCAGCCTGCAAGGAAATTAAATCAAAATGTTGGAATTCTAATCCTCTCTTTCATGTCCCTCCTCTAGAAATGTTTTGATGCAGCATAATGGAAGGACTTCATTCGTCCGAATTAACAGCATGTTCACCCGAGTTCTTAACACCCTATTTAAAATCAATGAAAGACTCTTTCTGAATCAAAGGGAATTGAATTTAATGCATTCTCCCTTCATTTAATATTTTGTTCCAGTACCTTTTCACTTCAATCTTTGTTCAATCTTAGGTTTCAAAGTCAAAAGAATACCAAAAACCTGTACAATTTATGGGAGCTCTTAATTAGCATTTAAGGTACTTTTAAGAGAGTGTCATTTTCAGAAACAAGTGAATAGAAAATGGGAGTACTGTTAGCAGGCATAATCTTGTTCTTTGAGGACATAATTTAAGTTATTTTCTCCTTATTTTGACTTTTCTTATGTTATTGTTGTTTTCAAATGGAGGGCCCAGTCCAGGATTATAGTTGCTAGTGGTTTCCCCACCAAATAACATTTAGGTTCAAATCTGTTAGTCTTCATGTTTTTACCGGTTGGATCGAACTCTAGTGGAAGATGTTGAGTCTTGAAAGAATTGGACTAGAAGACCTCAAGGGTCCCTTCCAGCTCTTATTCTGGAACTGCTATTTTGCTATTGATATGTAGTCAGCCCAAGCTTGCAAATCTGACTTCTGGGATTCTGCCTCAGTTGGAAAGCCACAGTGCCAGCTGAGCTCAGAGCTAGGCTGAATACTTTCTGGCTGAGCTGCAAGACAGCTGAAATTGTCCAGAGTAAGAGAGATATTAGGACATAATAACCCCATTAGGAGATTTTTGTCTCATTCTGGCTTCAGGCTCTGCAAGGAGAATGCCAAGCCATTGGCTTTGAAACTTCCTTTCAGTCAACCTGACAAAACACTTGAAATTGGCAAGGACCAGCCCTTCTGAGAAGTCGAGGTTCTTCTGTGAGGACTAGGTGTGTTTTCTCTGTACGTGCGTGTTTGTAAAGGGATTTTGTCACTGTGTAGCCTGCAGGAGATCAGGGCTGCAAGTGTATTTTCTGTCTTTGTTAGCATTTCAGATGGCAGGGTTTTTTGTTGTTGTTTTGTTTTGTTTCATTTTCATGAAACCTTTGGGGATCACAAGTGCAATTAATTAAATGCATAATAAGCAAAGGTTTTGTTGGGATTATTTGGAATTTTATTAAAAACAATTTTCATATCTAACAAAATGAAATTCAACGGTGAAAAAAATCAGGTTCTACATTTAGGCAACCCCCCCTCCCAAATGCACAGGTACAGTATAGGTGGTCCCTTGCTCAATAGTAATAACTGTGAGAAGAGTCTTGGCGTTGTAGCCAATACAGTTCTAGGCTGCATAAACAGAGGGATAGAATCAAGATCACATGAAGTGTTAATACCACTTTATAATGCCTTGGTAAGGCCACACTTGCAATACTGCATTCAGTTTTGGTCGCCACAATGTAAAAAGATGTGGAGACTCTAGAAAGAGTACAAAGAAGAGCAACAAATATGATTAGGGGCAGTGGTGGGATTCAATTTTTTTAATACTGGTTCTGTGGGCATGGTTTGATGGGTGTGGCAGGGGAAGGATACTGTAAAATCTCCATTCCCACCCCACTCCAGGGGAAGGTTATTGCAAAATCCCAATTTCCTTCCAATCAACTGGGATTTGGGAGGCAGAGAATAGATGGGGGCAGGGCCAGTCAGAGATGGTATTTACTGGTTTTCCGAACGACTCAAAATTTCTGCTACCGGTTCTCCAGAACTGGTCAGAATCTGCTGAATGCCATCTCTGATTAGGGGACTGGAGGCTAAAATATATGAAGAATGGTTACAGGAACTGGGTATGTCTAATTTAATGAAAAGAGGGACTAGGGGAAACATGATAGCAGTGTTCCAATATCTCAGGGGCTGCCCCAAATAAGGGGAAGTCAAGCTATTCTCCAAAGCACCGGAGGATAGGACAAGAAGCAATGGGTGGAAACTAATCAAGGAGAGAAGCGACCTAGAACTAAGGAGAAATTTCCCCGACAGTGAGAACAATTAATCAGTGGAACCACTTGCCTGCAGAAGTTGTGAATACTCCAACAGTAGAAGTTTTAAAGAAGATGTTGGATAACCATTTGTCTGAAGTTGCGTAGGGTTTCCTGATATGAAATGACATGAAATGACATGACATGACAAGACATGACCTTATCTTTCAGATGGCCTGAGAGCAGCAGAGGTCTCCCAGTTGTGCCAAACAATATTTGACTTGCAGTTTCCTTCAAAAGGAATCGTATTGAGTATTTTAACATCTCCACAGTTAAATATTTCCTCTATAATAATAGGCAAATCAATCAATCTCCCCCCCTCTCTCTCCCATCCCTCCCTCACTCCATCCATCCATCCATCTATCTATCATCTCTATCTAATATCCACCCATCCATCCACATGCAAAAACACCAAAACACCAATTACATGTTCAGAATAAAATTAAAATGTAGTTAAATTAAAATGATATGGCATTACCCTGACTCAGACAGAATTCCACCAGAGCCCTCCAGAATAATTCAGTTCCAACTGGTTTCTGGAAAATGTTAACAATTGAGGAAATCTTGCTTCCAAAGGGAAGCTAAATTGGAAGTCTGGGTCTATCATGGTGAAATAATCAAAGCCTGCAAGCTTCAATCCTGCTCATTTCCTGGACATAAATGCATTTATTTAAAACTTTTAGGGCCACCAATTTATCCATGACTTTGGGTGGCATACAAGAATTTCAAATTGGAAAAAATAAAACCTTAACTGTTTTGTTCTCCAGAGAGTGAGAAATTACGGATTGGACAAATTTGGTGAGAGGCAGTAGCTCCGCAGGTACCCAGGAGTGAAGTCCCATTTCAGTTCTGCATTTTGTTTCCACGGTGTCATCATTGACCCAATTAAGTCAAATATTTATCATATGAGAATAAGAATGACTAAGACTATTATAAAAGGGTAACAAAAACAGCAGCACATAAGACATAAAAATGCATTACTAAGTGAAGGTGGAAAAATAGAGTTCTTGATCAAGAATATAGATAGGCTTCAGATCTTGCGTCGGAACTACCTGGCTATGGATGAAGCATGTAACAGTGATACCCATTGTCATTGGGGCACTTGACACCATGTCCAAGAATTTTATAAGATACATCAAACAAACTTCCTGCAATAACACCAGCGGAACTGCAAAAAACAGTGCTACTCGGAACATCTTACATTTTAAGAAGATACTTGGTTGATACCTAGGATGCTGGCAGCAACCCTTATCAAACATTAGCACCAGTCAATAGTATTTGTGATGTGTTTTTGAATGTTCAGTTGACTGAGTTTCATGTTTAATAAATAAACTATAATAATAATAACAACAACAACAACAACAACTGGAAGAAAAACTTTAAAAAGCAAAAAATCTGGACTAGGGAAGAAAACCTCTATCATGGAAGCTTACTATCAATCTGAGCCAGCAAAACGTGGATTTCAAAAACAAATGTATCAGATTTGAAAGGTGAATCACATGGACTGTGATATCAGTGAACAAAGGCTAATGGATCAACGATGTGTAATTTTGAGCCACAAATTTTTCACTACAGCGGAATTAACAGGAATCGAAGAGAAAGCAACTAATAATCTGAGTATACCAACAAAGAAGAGTAACATCAAGAATGATTTGCAGACTCAAAAGCAAACTGAGGAAGAAAGAGAGGAAGAAGTTGCTGAAATGGATGAAGATAAAGAACAAGAAAGCACTGAAGAACAAACACCAACAGATAGTGCTCAATTAGCTGAGAAAATAAAGCACCAAATGGAAGATACTGAAAGAGCACATTTGCTGAAACTGAACCAAGTGAAGTGGAAAGAACTGGGAAATGCATTTTAAAAGGTCAATGAGGCTGTGCAAACTATTTGAACCACTACATTAACTGAAACAAACCAGCTGATGTATGCAGCAGCCTTCATAACCACCAAAGAATTGGGTTTGAAAATACAAAAGAACCAAAGAGGAAAAGTTTGGTTTATTGACATTGCAATACCTGGTCATGCGCAAATTGAAGATAAGCAGCAAGAAAAAAAATCACAAAGTACTGGGACTTGCAAATTGAAGTTGAGCGACTGTGGAAAAAGAAATCGAGTGTTGTCCCAATTGTAATTGGAGCAATACCTAAAGGGCTACCTCGCTATTTGGAAATTCTAAATTTATCGGACTTGAACATTCTGACTCTACAAAAAATCACTCTACTTGGAACAGCTTATATCCTCTGACGTTACCTTAACAGTTCCTAGGTCCTTGGTTAGGACTCAAGCTGTTGAGCTACCAACCAGCTCCAAAGGCTGTGAATCTCACCAAAGATGATGATGATGATAATAATAATAATAATAATAATAATAATAATAATAATAATAATAATAATAATAATAGAAATAAATTGAAAGATACAAAGGACGAATAAAACAATATCATGAAAATGCCCAGTTCAGAAGAAACCAACACCTCTTCTACCGATCCCTTGATGAAAGGCGAGTCCAAACTAATGTTCACCCATGAAAAGAACAAACTTTGAACTTTTGGAAAGAGCTGTGGGAAAATCCAGTGGAACACAACAAAACTGCCTCCTGGATCAAATATATTAAACAACAAACAACATGAAACAAAATTGAAAATATTGTAATAAAAACTGACATGGTTGCAAAACAAGCAAAGAAGGTCAAGAACTGGAGTGTGCCTGGCCTGAACAAACAGCATGGATACTGGCTAAAACACCTGACCAGCCTCCATCATCGCATGGCCACTCAATTTGATCAAATGCTTCAAAATGCAAAAAGTGAAGAATGGTTAACAGCTGGTCAAACATACTTGAAAATGAAAGATCCAGAAAAGGGCACAGAACCAGGCAACTATCACACAATTACTTGTCTGCCAACAATGTTTAAACTTTTTACAAGAATACTGGCAAATTCAGTATTCAATCATCTGATGGAAAATAGTTTGTATCCAGTAGAACAAAAGGAAATTATAAAAAAATCAAGAGGAACAAAAGATCAGCTGCTCATTGACAAAATGGTACTACAAAATGCAAAATGAAGAAAAACAAATTTAAATATGGTGTGGATTGATTACAAGAAGACATTTGACTTATTATCCACAGCTGGATTAACACCTGTCTGGAAAACTTTAGAATCAGCAAAAACATCTGTATATTCTTGAAAGCAAATATGCAAAAATGGAAAACAGTTTTAACAGCAAATGGGAAGAACATTGGTGAAGTCAACATCAGATGAGGAATCTTCTAGGGAGACTCACTTTCACCACTACTGTTCAACATCGCATTAATTCCACTGACAATAATCCTATGAAACACAAAACTGGGATACCAAATCTCAAGATAACATGGCAAGATAAACTGTCTACTATACATGGATGACTTAAAAATGTATGCAAAAAGCCCCACTGAACTTAAATCAATACTCAACACAGTTCAGCTGTTCAGCAGTGACATCAAAATGAACTTTGAACTTGAAAAATGTGATATATTATCCATGCAGCGAGGAAAAATTGAAAAAAATAGAAGGGATAGAACTGGGAAATGGAAGCATAGTGAAAGCATTAGCAAAAGATGACAGTTACAAATACCTAGGCATATTGGAAGCAAATAACAGCTTGAATGGAAAAGTCAAAGTCAATGCAAAAAGAATACATCAGGAGGGTCCCCAAAATATTAAAATCAAAGCTGAATGCTGAAAACATAGTTAAAGCCATTAATACATGGTCAGTTCCAGTGATACGCTACTCAGCTGGTATCATCAACTGGACTTTGGCTGAACTGGAAAACCTGGACCGGAAAATGCACAAACTTTTGAATATGTATCACGCTTTACATCCATGAAGTGACATCGACAGGTTGTACCGGCCACAAAAAATAGGGGGGCAAGGGGCTATTGCAAATCCATCAAACTTTAAAAGAAGAAAAACAAAGTTTGAATGATTATATGAACCAAAGTACAGAAAAATTCCTACGGGCTGTGAAAATGGAGAACAGTATAAAAACAACAGAAACAAAGGCAGTATATAAGGAAAAATAGCTGGATGACAGATTAAATATAACCAAAGCTTTGCATGGGCAGCACTTGAAAAACATTGAAGGAAAATGTGATGACATCTTGACATGGACAAGGCTTAAGATGAGAACCATCAAGAAAGAAATGGAAGGTTTAATACTCACTGCTCAAGAACAAGCACTACAAACTAATGCCATGAAAGCGAAGATACAAAAATCCACTGACAATCCAAACTGCCAAATTTGCAACAACAAAGTTGAAACTGTTTCACATTTAATATGTGAATGCAGCAAAATTGTACAAACTGATTACAAAGCTAGACACGACCTAGCTCAATTAATCCACTGGTCATTATGTAAAAAATACGACCTACCTGTATCCAAAATGTCATCGGAGCAAAAAGTTGAAAAAGTTACCAAAAATGAGAAGGTGAAGATCTTGTGGGACTTTTGAATACAGATGGATTGTCATTTGGAACACAACACGCCAGATATCATGGTTGTAGAGAGCCGAAACATACAATTTATTGACATCGCAGTACCAGGAGATGCCAGAGTCGAAGAAAAAGAACTGGAAAAAAATCACAAAATACCACGACCTGGCCATCAAAACTAACCGATTATGGATGAAACACACAACAGTGATACCCATTGTCATCGGATCACTTGGCACCATGTCCAAGAATTTCATAAGATACATCAATAAATTGCAGCTTCCTGCAATAACACCAGCAGAACTGCAAAAAACTGTGTTACTTGGAACATCGTATATTTTAAGAAGATACATGGTTGATACTGCTGGCAGCAACCCTTATCAACCATTAACACCAGTCACTGATATTTGTAATACATTTCTGAATGTTCAGTTGACTGAGTTTCATGTTTAATGAATAAAAGAAATAATAATATAGGGGAAGAGTTGCAACATTAATAATAATAGCGAGCAGTTTAGTCAGATTATCTCTGGTTGCTTTAGATGCTTTAAAACAGGATAGATTTAATGGAGGACCAGCAAATAATGAATAATTATATCTGTGACCATAATAAAAGATTGATTGATTGAACGAATAATAAAAACAACAAAGAGACAAAGAAAGAAGTATAAATGTGGGTAAATGCACAGTGGGCAAATCTAATTTCACCCAATGCTACCTTTTCCTAAATGTAGGTTTATTTCTCCATTGGCTTATGATTTTTTGTAAAACAAAAGAAAACAAAAACTCTCTTTTCTGATCTATATTTCCTTTTCTGTAATTTCCACACTTCACATGAAGGTTTTCCACAATAGTTATAATCTGTTGCCTATTTTCTCCACACATACATTTATCTTTAACTTTTTGCTTTAAGACAAGCTCTATCATCTATTTTTAGGTGTGACCTCTGTTCTGAATCTGTGAATACAGAATCTGTGGAAATGGAGCAAATCTACAAAAATATAAAATAAAATTGAATCCAAAACCATTTCAACCATATTTGGTTTAAATAAGAAATAGACCACTAGAAAAGCAAAAACGGTCAAAGCAGAAATGATTGAGTGGGAGCATGTCAGGCGTGAAGATTCGGGACCACTTGCTGAATTCAGCACTAAATTGGAACTAGATAAGAGTCAATGGAATTCAAAAGGGGCCATTTGTGGGAACATAATGATTCTAGGCTGATTCCTCTCTTGATTCCACCCCAGGTTCTGCCTGCTCTTTTCCTACAAAGAAAGGGGGAATCAGATACCTGATGATTTCCCTGAGATGAAGATAAGGGCCTCCTATGTGAACGTTAAAGGGACGTGGTGGCTCAGTGGCTAAGATGCTGAGATTGTCAATCAGAAAGGTCAGCAGTTCAGCGGTTCGAATCCCTAATGCCGCATAACAGAGTGAGCTCCCATTATTTGTCCCAGCTTCTGCAAACCTAGTAGTTCGAAAGCAGGTAAAATTCAAGTAGAAAAATAGGAACCACCTTTGGTGGAAAGATAACAGCGCTCTGTGTGCCTTCGATGTTTACTCATGCCAGCCACATGACCACGGAGACGTCTTCGGACAGCGCTGGCTCTTCAGCTTTGAAACGGAGATGAGCACTACCCCCTAGAGCTGGAAACAACTAGCACATATGTGCGTGGGGAATCTTTACCTTTATGTGAACATTTCGGCACTGATATTATGTGATCTAAAGATCTAAAGGCAAAATATTATGAGATATTGATAACACCTTCTTCCTCAGGAGTGGGTTCTGGCAGTCGTTACTGCCACTTTGCTCATGGCTGTGCCAGGCCCGCACATGCTTGATGTGCACTGCATGTGCATGCGCAGTGCAATAAAAATTGCTCTGCGCATGCACAAAAGCAAAACCCAAGATTGGAGAACCAGTTTGGGGGAGTGGCAGGCCTGGGTCGCTGCTGGTTACAGCGACCCAGGGCGCCAAGCCACTACCGGTTTGGCTGAACCAGTCCGAACCAGTAGGAACCCACCACTGCTTTTCCCCCTCCTCACATAGATCAAGCAGGATTGGGCTTTGAATCCATCCTGCGTCTCCTTGTACACCTGTATACTTTCCTTAATATATTTAGATGACGTTTGCTTTGCGCTTTCACCCCCTTTATAAGTCACTAAGAGCTTAGCACAGTAATGACTGACTTGATGCTGCAATAAATCTGATTTAAAGCTCTGAAGCTGCCTGAAATTTACATTTGGTCTATTCTAGAGAGGCCAGATTAATGACACAAAAAATGGGTAACAAGATTTTCAATTCTCCCAAGAGCCCAAGCAAAGATTTCCTTGGCATTAGACATTCATTCTACAAGTCCCTGACAACATCCATTGTAACACCACCACTATTTTTTTACCCAAATATATATGTGCATTTTTCTTAAATGTTCTTTTTCCCAGACATTTAGGCACCATGGAGCAACTCTGGACATTTCATCATACATCCGGCTTCTGGCTGAAAGAGAAATGGGTGCCATTCTTTAGAGGTGTCTGGCTGTTTGGAGGCAACGAGGGATACAAAATTTGTCATTGGCTCAAAGAGATCAAGATTGATTTGGCCATTATGTATCTCTCTTTGCTGTTAAGATGCAAATTGTGCTCTTAAAGCTATGATTATTCTGCCTTCAAATATGAAATAATTTGAAATAAATAATCCGCCATGCTCATGTATATATTTAGCTATGCAAGCCATTCACTTTACACTTTGCTCCTTTGCAAGTCATTCTGTTTATTCCTATGGTGAAACAAAAGTTGTTCTTCACCTTTCTCATTCATGTGTCTCTCCACTGTTCAAACTACAGTTTTAACACTCCCTGTCAATGGCTTCCTATCCCTTGCAGAGCTAATCCCATTACAGCTAGTTTGTTCTCACCCCAAACTCAATGTTCTCTTCCAAAAAGACATTAAAGTGTCCTAATTGTTCCAGGAAAGACACTACCCTGGAAATCACTATTGCCCTGTTCTCCAGACCAAATAGATTTTAAATTTTAGCCAGCTAGATTGGGAAATGCATCAAACCAACTTTTGATTCAATTTTAGCACCATAGTGCTAAACATCATCGATCATCCATCAGCCACCATCATCAAACAGTGGCCAAGGAAGAAAACTTTATATTTTGTTCTACCAATTGCAATTTCCAGCTCATTCAGCCCCATGTAAAGGGCAGTACCCTAAATCTTATTATGTGGTAGGATGAACAACAGCTCACCAGTTACAATTGCATTTGTATTTTATTTATATTGTCAATAGGTTTTTTAATAGTTTTTATCATTTTCAATGAGAATAGAACTGGAAGGGATCTTGGGGGTCCATCCACCTCCACCGGCGTCACCCATGCTCAGGAGTGCATCCTGAAGTGGCAGGTGCATGAAGAGTACCGGGTAGCAAAGCAGCCTCCTCCCGGCTCCGGGCGCAACCCAGACACCGCCCCGCCTGGTCTCCACAACAGGGAAAGGTCGAGGCACTTAAGAGAGAGAGAGATGGGTTCTTCTGGGTGGCAGATCAGCCTTGGCTACGACGGACATCCGAAGCAAGCACAGTCGGCGGTGCCGCTTCAGCCCAGTTGCCTGCACAGGGGCTTGAAGGCGCCCGGAGAGCAGGAGACCGGCTGTGCAGTCGGGCCACCTGCTTCAGCTGGCGGGATGGGCTCTTGCCCAGGCATCCCGGGATTCAAGCCGCCTTGGGCCTGGACACTGCGTTTGCCAAGGCCAGTTGGCTTCTGCTCCTGTCCTGAGAGACGGATCTGGACAGGAAGAACGCACGCCCTATTTTTTGAATCGGGGAGGAAAAAGAGCATGTGGAGGCCAAAAAAGTGCATTGTGTTTCAGGCAGCGGATCTGGCCAGGAGGAAAGAGAAGGTGAATCTGCAGAGGAGGAGGAGGAGGAGGAGTGCGCATGGCACACGGCTCTGTGATGTGCATTGGAGAATGGGCAGGAAAGCATTTTTGGGTGGCAGCACTGGCTGCACGCCTCATTTTTGGAATCGAGGAGAAAAGCATTTTCGGAACAGCAGCGCTGCAATCCCCTTCCCGATTCAAAAAATGGGGCATGCAGCTTTCCTCCCCGTTCCCCGATGCGCTTTGCAGAGCCATGCGGCATACGGCCTCCTTCTCCCAGAGTTGTTTTGATCCCGCGATCTTCTACAAGCTGCCTGCCTTCTCGAGGCGGAATAACACTGTGCTATCTTTGTAGAGAGCTTCCCTTTTTTATTTTAAGGGGAGAAGGAAATGGCTGTGGGAGCCGACGTTAACCAATGCATTGTTAAATGTCCTTGTATGGGAGAGTGGAACCGATTTTACAAAGTGAGGCTGAGGGAGACCGCGCAGGGAATAATGACTCTATGGAGCCCAGCCCAGCCCATGGGGTGAGAAGTGACCCGCCATGCCGCCTTTGATGCCGCCCTTTGTGGGGGTATAGTGGGGAGAAACTTTTTTTCCTGTTTTGCTTCCCCCAAAATTAGGGTGTGTCTTATACTCCTGTGCATCTTATGCTCCGAAAACGATGGTAGTTAAATCCCTCTTTCTATTTCCCTGCTATGATCTTTGCTAATTAACAGATCTCCTTCTGATCTATCCATCTACCTTTTCAACCAATGGATGAAGAGGAAGCTTTGTTTTTCCTCCTTTTCTATTCTGGGGGGGGGGGGGATAATTATATATTGTTCCTTCTGACCATTATTTCTCAACTTCTTTGCTGAGTGTTGGTGATCAAAAGGTGTCTTTTAAAATGAAGACAAAAGGAGTTTTCCAGAGTGATCTAATTCATACCTTTCAGAGATTAACAGATAAAGGTGTGGAAATTCATACAGTTCTGGTAATTACCCATTTTATTCCTTTCTTCATGCAAGTGAGTTCATTTGACTGTTTTATTGCAAAACTGAATCAATGTAATGCAAAGAGAAACCCCCAGGCAGAAAATGAAGTATATTGGATTTCCAAAAAGCAGAAATAATACTTCTGAAACATTTAATTGAAATATGAAACAACTAGTACACACAATATGTGTGTGTAGGTTAAAGAAAGGATTTTGGTCATGGTCGCACAACTGAGTGTGCATACATACAAATGTTGCATAGCATCAACTGTGTTGCCATGGCCAACATCTTATTTCTTCTTCTTTTAAATGGGTCTTCCACAGATCGATAAAATTATTGTACATGTTTCTATTGTGCAAATTACATAATAATAATAATAATAATAATAATAATAATAATAATAATAATAATAATAATAATAAATTTTATTTGATTAGCCGCAACCCTCTCCCGAAGGACTCGGGGCGGCGTACAATCAAAAGGATAAAATACACATAGGACACACATACATACGAAAAAACAAGAACAATTTCATTTGTGCGTGGAGGAGAGTAGACTTGTAAGTGAAAGACAATAAACACAGCTAAAAACACAATTAGAACACAGTTTAAAATCCCCTTAAATAAAATTGCTAAATTAAAAACCCCTCAGGAGCGTAACGAAGTTATGGTTGAGCCAGGCCAGATATTTGAAAAAGGTGAGTCTTGAGCTTAACACGGAAGGAGCGGAGGTCAGTAGTGGTCCTAATATCCGGGGTGAGGTCATTCCACAGGGCTGGGCCAGCCACAGAGAAGGCTCTGCTCCTAGGCGCCGCCCCATGGCATTGTCTAGTGGACGGCACCTGGAGAAGTCCCTCTCTGTGCGAGCGAATAGGTCGTAGGGATGTGTGGGGCAGAATACGATCCCGCAGGTAACTAGGTCCTGAGCCATGGAGCGCTTTAAAGATCGTAATCAAGACCTTGAAACGCACTCGATAGACCACAGGAAGCCAGTGCAGCTCGCGCAGGTGTGGTGTCACATGGGAGTACCTGGTGCTCCCCATAATCACCCGCGCGGCCGCATTCTGGACCAACTGTAGTCTCCGAGTGCATTTCAAGGGAAGCCCCATGTAGAGAGCGTTACAGTAGTCCAGGCGAGACGTCACCAGCGCATGGGTGACTGTGCGTAGGGCGTCCCGGTCCAATAGGGGGCGCAATTGGCGCACCAGGCGAACCTGATGAAACGCCCCCCTGGCCACGGCTGTCACATGTTCATCCATGGACAGCCTGGCATCCAGGAGGACGCCCAAATTGCGCGCCCGCTCCACGGGGGTGAGTTGAATGCCCCCAATGGCCAGAGATGGAATTATCTGGTTGAACCGGGGAGCCGGAACCCACAGCCACTCCGTCTTGGAAGGGTTGAGCCTGAGTCGGTTGTCATCCATCCAGACCCGTACGGCTTCCACACACCGGGACATCACTTCGACGGCCTCGTTGGGGTGGTTCGGGGTGGAAATGTACAGCTGAGTATCATCAGCGTACAGATGGTATCCCACCCCAAAACCACGGATGATCTCACCCAGCGGCTTCATGTATGTGTTGAACAGGAGTGGCGAGAGGACCGACCCCTGTGGCACCCCACAAATAAGGGGGCTTAGGGTCGACCTCTGCTCTCCTGCCAACACACGTTGCGTCCTGCCGGAGAGGTAGGAGCGGAACCACCGCAAGACGGTGCCCCGGATCCCCAACCCCTCCAGTCGGTGCAACAGGATACCATGGTCGATGGTATCAAAAGCCGCCGAGAGGTCTAGTAGGACCAGGATAGAGGAACAGCCCCTATCTCTGGCCCTCCAGAGATCATCTACCAACGCGACCAAGGCCGTCTCTGTGCTGTGCCCAGGGCGAAAGCCGGACTGGAGCGGGTCTAGATAATCATTCTCCTCCAGATGTCGTGGGAACTGAGAAGCCACCACACTCTCCACAACCTTCGCCAAAAAGGGAAGGTTGGAGACAGGACGATAATTGACCAGCTCCATAGGGTCCAGGGAAGGCTTCTTGAGCAAGGGTCTCACCACCGCCTCTTTCAAGGCGGCCGGGAGAGACCCCTCACCCAACGAAGCGTTCACTAGGTCCAGGAGCCAGTCGCGTGTAACCTCCCAGGATGCCAGTACAAGCCAGGAGGGACACGGGTCCAACAAACATGTGGTAGGTCGCAGTCGCCCACGCAATCTGTCCAAATCCTCGATGACAACCAAGTCAAACTCCTCCCAAGAAGGTTTCTCAAGACTCGCCACTGGCGTCTCGACTGGGCCACTGAAGGGGACCCAATCCTTCCGGATTTGAGCGACTTTATCCTGCAGATATTTCCCAAACTCCTCTGCCCTGCCCTGTAAAGGGGCCTCCCGTGGCCTCTGAAACAGAAGAGAGCGGGACACCCGAAACAGGGCGGCAGGGCGGTTCTCTGCGGATGCAATGAGAGCGGCACAATATTGACGTTTGGCCGTTCTCAATGCCACTAGGTACGTCCTTAAATGGGCTCGTACCTGTGCTCGGTCAAGTTCGGATCGGGAGGATCTCCAACGACTCTCTAGGCATCTCTTGCGGCGCTTCATCACCCTTAGCTCCTCGGTAAACCAAGGGGCCAGGGTGGATCGTTGCCACCGGAGAGGCCGCAGAGGCGCCACCCGGTTCAAGGCCCCGGTAGTCGCATTATTCCACGCGGCCACCAGGTCCTCTACCCAAGGGCGGGTCAGGGCTGCAGGAGGTGGCCCAAGCTCCGTCTGGAACCTGTCTGGTTCCATCAAGCGCCTGGGGCGGAACCATCTAGTGCTCTCCGGTTCCGCCTCCCCGCAGCGAGGAGTAGGACCAGGGAAGTCAAGACGGAGGAGTGAGTGATCTGACCATGACAGAGGAGTGATGGTTAAATTCACTCCTCCCAGATCACTCAACCACTGGCGAGAGACAAAAACAAGGTCCAAGGTGTGACCTCCCTTGTGTGTCGGGCCCTGAATCATTTGAGTCAGGTCCATGGCTATCATGGAAGCCATGAACTCCCGAGCCCCCTCTGATGCTTCTCCCACCGACGGCAGGTTAAAATCCCCCATCACTAAAAGTTTGGGGGTCTCAACCGCCACCGATGAGATCAGCTTGAGGAGCTCAGGCAGGGTCGCTGATGTATGGCGGGGAGCCAGGTATACTATCAGCAAACCCATCTGCCTCCTAGGGCCCCATTTCACAACAAGGGATTCACATCCGGACGTCTGTAGCACAGTGGACTCCCTCGGCTCTAAATCCTCCCGGATAATCACTGCTACACATAGCAGTAGCCATAGCACAAGGCCAGCCAGAAATTGATTCTCATAAGTGAATTCTTCTGGTTTGCTGCTCAGTTGGTCAGATGTTCAGATGGGATGGGTCATTTTTGTCTACCGATCAAGTCCTTCCTAAGGACCCGGGATAAACAGATGGAGATGTTTGAGGGGGTTGGGGGTCAAACAAGAAGACGTTCACGGTTCCTTCCAACACTGTTATTCAATCTTTTTATTATTTCTTTGGGATTTTATAATGTTATAATCTAATTATTTTTAACATTTCAATCCTGAATTAATCTTAATGTTTTGTTGTCAATTCCATATGCCCTTTCATATGGTGATTATACTTATATGCTTCCCAAAAGCCCCTCTGAGAGAGATGGGTGCTCTAGAAGTACGAAACATAGGCAGACAGACAGACAGACAGATATGCTCTTTCTGTCTGTTGAGTCAAGGAGGGAATTTTCTACCAGTTCCAAGTAGCAAATTATGTGAAGAGTAGAATTTGATACAAGCCACACAGAGGACACTGCTAGGTTCCCATTCACATAGGTGGAACACAGATTTTTAGCATGTGATTTTGAGTCGAGCCTGGACATAGCAGGTACTTCACAGGTGTGAAAGATGCAAAGGAGTCCATTTGCAAGACGCAAGATGAACAAAGAAATGTGGGCAGATTTGCTTGATTTATTGGCCAGATTCGAATTGGCCCGAGCGTATGTAACAACAGTCTGGTTAAATTATTGATCTGATTAATAAAATGTAACGATCTTTAATTGTGGGTCACTGGGAGTATGAAAGCTGCTGCTCTGAATCCATGTTATGTTGAAATCCGGGCACAGCGATCTGATTGTAAAAGGATAACGTTGATGAGCAGTTTTGCATATTCTCAGCTTCTTCCGTTCGTGGGATGACGCTCTTCCCATCTTTCCAGATGGGTTTCAAGTTCAAAAACTGTCCCAGTGAGGCCAAAAACTCTTCAAAGCAAAAAAAAAGTATTTCATCCTTTCCAAATTTGCAATAATTTGAGCATTTGAATACTCTTCACACCCATTTGAGTGATCACATATTTTGATACCTCTTACCAACGCGCAGAAAATGCTTTGAGTCTCTTCTGGCTGGGTTTTCAGTTCCAGCTGTTAGACTGGCATTTCTTAACCTTGACAATGTTAAGATGTTTAAAAACTTCAACTCCCAGAATTCCATTTTTTGGCATACTGACTGGGGAACTCTGGGAATTGAAGGCAGACATCTTGCCGAATTACAGAATAACAGTGTTGGAAGTCTTCTAGTCCAATCACCTGTTCAAGCAGGAGACCTGATGTTCTGACCGAGGCTTCCCAAGAGCATGAAGCAAACTCCTCGTCCCGACAAAAAACCCTTTTATTAATTTGCTGTGAATTCTGCTCATTCTCATCCATCAAAGTCTTTCAAGGGAGGATTTACAGTCACCAACCTTATCTGGCTTGGAGGGCTGACAGGCCAATATCTGCAAAACTTGGAAATGAGTCTCGGAGAGTCGCGAACCAATTAAATGAACTAATTGTCTCCTGCAAACTCCACACCCCTTTCTCTCCTCTTTTATTTCCTCTGGGAGGGGCCATTCATCATCCACCTGTGCCTTTACTCTCAAGTGGACCCTGTTCTATAGCTGCTGCCTTCGTCTGGCAACTCTGCGCATGCGCACACTGGGAACAGGCTCCAGCTGTTCTTCTGCCCCACTGATCTCCGTCGCTGAAGGCAGCTAATAACTGTCAGATGGCCCTGGCTCCCTCTCTGCCTCTGACACAGAGCCCTCATCAGAGCCTTCCCCAGACTCCAGAACTGGCTCATGTTCCTCCCCAACCTCCTCACTCTCTGAATCTGCTGCCAGCTCCACTGGCCGCTGGTGGGCCATAACATCCAATACCATTTCAGACCAATACTTGTCCAATCTCTTCTTAAAAGTCTCCAGTGATGGAGCACCCACAACCTCTGGAGGCAATCTGGTTGCAGTGGTAGATTGTTCTCACTGCCAGGGAATTTCCCCTTTGTTTGAGATTGGGTCTGTTTTTCATTAGTTCCTATTCATTGCTTCTTCTCCTGCCTTCAGATGCTTTTGGTAAATAGATTGACCCGCCATTTTTTGTAGGAAACCCTCAAATATTGGAAGACTGCTATCATGTCACCCCTGGTCCTTCTTTTCATCAAACTAGAAATCCCCAGTTCCTGCAACCATTCTTCATATGTTTTAGCCTCCAGCCCCCTAATCATCTTTGTTGCTCTTCTCTCCAATTTTCCTAGACTCTCAGTATCTGTTTTTGTATTGTGTTAACCAAAAGTGGACACAATATTCCAAGTGTGGTCTTAAAGTTGCCCGGGTAGAGGGATACTGAGCTGCAACTGAAGATCTTCAACATAACAATGTCCCCAAACAATCCAGAAGCATCATTTTACTTGCCCTTAAAGCACTCCAGCTTATACAACCCCTCCCTCACCCACATGCTCCAGATGCATGCAATTATCTCTAACATTTAACTTTAATTACAATTGGAGATATAACTAAAACCATTCCAACAAATTGTAGCTGTTGCATAGTTAGGAAGGCAGTGTTTCAAGGCAAAATAGACAGAAAATCAACAATCATATGATAATGGTGGCTTTATCAAATTCTTAAAAATGATGCAGGGCTAGGTAGCATAATGTTAAACTTACGATTAGTTTGCAAAAATTAATTATGGCAAGTACAAAAGTGCCAGTTAAGCATTTCTTTCTTTGTAAATTTAACACACGTCAGTGAGCCAAAATATATTTTCAGTTCATTGCTATTCTTTCAAGATAATCCATTCAGGATACAAGACAGCTTATCCTGATTTAAGAGATGTTACACATAATGCCCTATATATATATTTTTTAAAAAGACAAATATTTCAATGCCAACTTCAATATTTCAAAATCCTATGAGAGCTTAGATAGATGGGTGGGGGTATCTTTATTATTTTCATTTTATTGATTGATTTGTATTTTCCCTTTACTATCTTTACAAATAAGTCAAGGCAGAAAACATATCCAACATGCCTTCTCTCTCCTATTTTCCCTTTAACAGATTTACAGGTTACAGATTAACAGATTAACAGATTAACAGAGTTGGAAGGTACCTTGTAGGTGATCTAGTCCAACCCTGTGCCCAAAACAGGAGACCCTACACCATTTTTGACAAATGGCAGTCCAATCTCTTCTTGAAAGTCTCAAGTGATGAAGCTCCCACAACTTCCGAAAGCAAGCTGTTTCATTGGTTGATTGTTCTCACTGTCAGAAAATGTCTTTGTCAGGCCTGCAGTTCTATCCCTTTTAGGATTTTTGGCCTGCCACACTCTCTATTATTTTCCTATGCTGTTTCATTAGTGGATAATTGTGAGGGGGAATAGTAAGGAGTAGAATGTAGAATGTGTTGTTGTCATTCCTTTCTAGAAATCAAGATCATCTTTTGTCTCCGCACCTCTGCATCTCACCGGAACTAGATGGGTGGAAATGCCAAAGAAGATTGGACCATGGGATGGATTTATGGATATGGGGATAAGATCATGAACTTTCAACTGGGTGGAATCCCAGGAAGCTTTAGATTTGGGATTCCACAATTTGTTGCCAACATGTCTGTCTTATTAAATTGGAACTTTAAGGATAGCTTTGCCTTGGACTCTGATTTAATTCTGCACGATTTTTGGAACACTGACATTATCCCAATTCTATCTTTAAAGTAAATCACCAGCACCCCGGCATGGGGGCTGGTGAGGGGTGCTGATTTCCCAACGCTGACTGGATCAGCGTAAAATATCAGCGAACAATTATGAGAAAGCCTTTTGAGATAAGAAGCTGAGATGAGACACTTCTCTGCAAATCTTCAAAGGCGAAGGAATTTCTGTTTCAAGATTTATAGCATCTGGGAAGAGGCACAGCCTGAGGGGGATGAAACGGAGGGGGCTGGAAAGGCTTATTCTACACACGAATATAGGATGGCCAGAAGATCTGATGAATGGAGATCCCAGCCTCCCTCACGCAGTCATCTCTAATGGGCTTTTCGGACCATTTCGGACAACTAAATGTGAGTGCATGCTCCCCCTCCTTCCCCCAGCCAAGGCTTGGAAAAAAAACTGGAGTGGAGATTTTGACTCCTTCCAAACAGCGATAAATGAAATGACCCATTCCCTGCAACTGAGTTGAAGATTCCCTATCAAAATGGGAAATTCAACCCAGCCAGCAAAAAGGGATTTGGCCAGCATCTTTCACTTTCCAGCCACTGGAAATTGGGCTGCAGCTTGTGAATGAAGCACCACCAAATTGGGCTTTCTTCCCAGAGTATGGATGGAAAATATGCCAGTGGGCATCTGCTTGGCCATCAGCATGGGAAAATCCTCCAAGCCAGCAAAAGGGCCCTTGGCACATCCGCCCGCCTGAAAGCCATTGTTGGTTGAACTGCAACCTGTGAATCAGGAACCCCCGGGATGGGCCTTAACCCCAGGTCATGGATGGAAGGGATGCCAGTGGGCACCTGCCCTCCTCAGCAGATGGCACCATGGCAGATAACTGGGCAGTGGCCAACCCAGGGATTGACCTCCCCACCAGTTCCAGTCTTCCCAGAAATGCCCCAACAGGTTCTTACCCCACCTTCCTACAGAGAAGGGTTCTTGACAAAGGAAAAAGGGATTACCAAGGGGGAAGCTACAGGATGGATAGTGGAACAATGTGATGAGGCGGTTCCTAAGTTTAGAGATGTAACTAGGTTTCTTTCCTCGTGGGGGCCAATAAAATGCCACCATTTCTGTCAACATGGCCACAGAGCATCAGAGTGCTTGGCTTCAGCCCCAATGCCACAAACATGCACACCAACCGCCACGGCGGTAAAGAAAAGGCCCCAGATGCCAGCAGAAAAGAGTCATCTGGGCCAACAACCTCTGGAAGAGGATTCCCAACCTATGGTGACGAAGAATCCTACCAATGGTGAGGCCTCAGAGGTGGAAAATGCCAAAGATTACCCAATGGTGAGTGCACCCATCTGCCCCTTCGCCTTCCAAATCAACCTCCAAGTACCTGAGATGGGGGTGGAAGGGGAAGTTGAAGCAGTTGTGGACACCGGTTGCACTCAATGCTTAATCAGCATGTCGATTGTCAAGCAACTGGGCATACACACAAGACCTCTAGCCTGTCCCATTCGGGTTGAGCAGGTACATGGAACGCTAATTGGAGGGGCCCCAGCCATGCTAATAACTGAACTGGTGAAATTACAAGTGGGCTGCCACTATGAACTTCTCAGATTCATTGTGGCTCCAGAGATGCCGGAATCAATTATCTTGGGGCTTGCATGGCTTGACAAATGGAAGTCTACGATAAAGTGGGAAGACGGTGGTAGGAAATTGATGATTGCGTTTGGGCCGCTACCGCTGGTGGAGGAAAAGGGCCATCCAGGGATGATTGAACCCAAGAGCCCAGAACCTGCAGCACCTGCAGCAGAGACAAAACCCCCAGGGGTCCAACAAGTACCAAAAAACTTATTGGGGGATGTTTTGTTAAGAAAACTGCAATACGACAGTAATGGAAGCCAAGATAAACTGATGACAGCTATGAAATTTGTGCTCCCAACAGACCAGTGGCTCAACAATAACCAGGATATCCTACCGATGGGAAAGTGATTAGCCTGGAAGGGGTCAAAACTGTACGTCCCCTGTGAGGTTGAGGCTGGAAGTTCTACAGCAAAGCCATGAGGCGGAACTAGGAGGCCACTTTGGATGCCTAAAAATGCTCCACCTCACCAGGCATCAATTTTGGTGACCAAGGATGAAATTGGAGGTGGAAGATTACGTAAAAAGCTGTGCTACTTGCGCAACGATGAAACCACTGCCGGAGAAGTCCCCTGGACTGCTACAACGAGTGGCCAGCCCTAACTGACCATGGGATGAGGTCACAATGGACTTCATCATCGAACTCCCAGACAGCAGTGGGAACAGAGTAATCTGGACAGTTATTGACTTGGTTTCCAAGCAGGCGCACTTCATCACTTGCTCAGGGTTGCCGTCCGCAAAGAAATTAGCGAAAATGTTTGTGAAACACATTTATCGCCTGCATGGATTGCCCAAGAGGATCATTTCAGACCGAGGAGTCCAGTTCACAGCCAAGTTCTGGAGAGAGGTTCTGAAGTCCATTGGGTCCACACAAGAACTGAACTCAGAGGTTCATCCCAGCATGAACTGCGCAGCAGATAGGGCCAATGTGGTGATGGAACAATACATCCAGTGTTATGTGGACTATTAGCAAGACAACCGGTCGGACTTGCTACCCTTCACTGAAGTGGCGTACAATGATGCGGTCTACAGCAGCACTGAATTAACTCCTTTCCAGATTACCAGTGGCATGGAATTTGTTGTCATGCCTGAGCTGCCTAGAGAACCTCCCTCCTTCATGTCTCTGAATGAATGGATGGACATGCTAAAGAAAGGATGGGAAAATATGAAGAAGGCTCTAGCAGATGCGGCAGAAACCTACAAGAAGCAAACTTATAAACACTGCTCGCTCCAAAGCCCCTTTTGTGTGGGGGACAAAGTTTTTGTGTCTACCAAATACATAAGATTAAGAATGCCTAGCAAGGAATTTGGTTCAAAATTTCTAGGTCCATTCCCAATAGTAAAGATAGTTAACCCAGTTATAGTTCGACTCAGTCTACTCAGAAGTCTTGGGAAAATTTCATCGTAGCTTGTTGAAGCTAGTAATTAGATGCAGCATAAGAACATCCACCCAAGCTTTCTCTCCTCCTATAGTGATAGAAGGGGAAACACAATCTGAGGTGGAAAAAATCGTAGGCTGAATAGGGATCGCTTACAGTATTTAGTGCAATGAAAGGGTTACCCTTTGTCTGAAGCTACTTGGGTGAAAAGTTGGAACTTAAAAGTGGAGACGTTTCCCAATAAGCCAAAGGGTCCCCCTGGGGGGTGGTGTCGAGGTGGTTAATTTTGTTATGGTAACTTTTATGTTATTCAGGAAACGTTTTTCTTCTGAGGAGGCCTGCAGTTCTATTCCTTTTAGGATTTTTGGCCCGCCACACTCCCTATTATTTTCCTTTGCTGTTTCATTAGTGGATAATTGGGAAGGGGAATAGTAAGGAGTAGATTGTAGAATGTGTTGTTGTCATTCCTTTCTAGAAATCAAGGTCATCTTTTGTCTCCACACCTCTGCATCTGACTGGAACTAGATGGGTGGAAATGCCAGCGTGGCTGAAGAAGATTGGACCATGTGATGGGTTTATGGGTGTGGGGATAAGATCATGAACTTTCAACTGGGTGGAATCCCAGGAAGCTTTAGATTTGGGATTCCACAGTTTGTTGCCAACATGTCTGTCTTATTAAATTTGAACTTTAAGGATAGCTCTGCCTTGGACTCTGATTTAATTCTGCATTATATTTGGAATGCTGACAGTCTTCTTATTTCCAGGTTGAATCTCTTTGTTCAGTTTCCATCCACTATTCCTTGTCTGCCCTTCAAGTGCTTTGGAAAATACATTGATTCCCTCCTCTCTGTGGCAGCCCTTCAAGTATTGGAAGATTGCTCTCATGTCTCCCCTGGTCCTTCTCTTCACTAGACTAGCCATGCCCAGTTCCTGTAACCGTTCTTCATATGTTTTAGTTTCCAGTCCCCTAATCATCCTGGTTGCTCTTCTCTGTACTTTTTCTAGTGTCTCAAAATCTTTTTCATAGTGTGATGACCAAAACTGGATGCAGGATGCTAAGTGTGGACTTACTAAGGCTTTATAGAGTGGTATTAGTACTTCAGTTGATCTTGATTGTATCCCTCTGTTAATGCAGTTTAGGATTGCATTGGCTTTTTTGGCTGCTGCTGCACACATTTGGCTCCTATTTAATTGGTTGTTCACTAACACTCCCAAGATCCCTCTCACAGTTACTGCTATTAAGCCTGGTTTCGCCTCGTCTATATGTGTACTTTTGAGGGGGGGGAGTTGCCTAAGTGTAACACTTTACTTTTCTCTACATTGAATTTCATTTGTTAGATAGGACCCAGTGTTCAAGTCTGTCAAGATCCATCTGGATCTTGAGCCTCTCATTTGGGGTGTTTGGCTATTACTGCCAGCTTAGTATCAACTGCAAATTTTGTAAGTTCCCCTTCTATTCCCTATCTAAGTCGTTTATGAAGATATTGAAGAGTACTGGGCCTAAGATGGAACCTTATGGTACCCCACTGCTTACTTCTCTCCATGTAGATTTAGACCCATTGTGGACTACTGGTTGAGTACGATTTGTCAGCCAGTTGCAAATCCATCTAGTGGTGAAGCTACCTATCCCACTTTTTTTTTAGCTTATGAAGAAGTAGGCTGTGGCCTACTTTTTCAAGTGCCTTGCTGAAGTCTAAGTATATTATGTCCACAGTAATTCGCTGATCTATTAATTTAGTCACTATGTTGGAGAATGAAATAAAATTGGTTTGATATGTTCTGTTTTTAACAAACCCGTGCTGACTGCTAGTTATCAATTGATTCATTTCTAGGTGTTGGGAGATCTGTTTTTTTATTACCTTTTCCAGTATCTTCCCAGGTATTGATTGGTCTGTATTTTTCTGGGTCTGTTTTTTTTTCTCCTCTTTTGAAGATGGGAACCACATCACCTCTTTTTCAGTCCTCTGGTAGTTCCCTGATGTTCCAGGATTTTTGAAAGATGTGGTGCAGTGCAGTGGTGGGTTCCGGATCCCGTCACAACTAGTACGATGTGACAGGGCCGGGTGTCCACCATCTGCATGTGTGCTGTCCATGCATACGCACCCATTGCCCCGTGATGCTCCAGCTGCTTGGCAGAGCATCATGTAGGTGCTGTACGCTGTGTGCGCATGCGCAAATGGCCCGGTTGGCTCAAATACAGGTAAGGAGGTGGGTGGGCCCACCAAAGTAGTGTTCTGGTACAGTGCCTGCTGCTCCCAGCAGGCACTGGAATGCCTGTGCCGGGGCATACCTGCCAGAACCCACCACTGGTGCAGTGGTTCTTAGATCTGCCAGCTCATTTAGAACTCTGGGATGCAATCCATCAGGTCCCGGTGATTTGTATTCATCAAGATCAGAAAGGTGTTCTCTTACTATGTTTTTACAAGAACCCTGTAGGTGTTGTAGGGTGTTGAAATTTACAACAACCCTGTAGGGTTCGGTGGGCTGACTAAGAATGGCTGGCCCAAGGTCACCCAGCCAGCTTTCAGGCCTAAGGTGGGATTAGAACTCACCGTCTCCTGGTGATTGGCCCAAAGTCACTCAGCTGACTTTCATGGCTATGTTGGGACTAGAACTCACAGTCTCCCATTTTCTAGCCTAGGGCTTAAAAACTAGTTCTTGTTTATTGTAAAAGACACTTATCCATATCAAGCCTTAGAGAAACGAATATCAATAGCAGTATAAAATTCCAGTTAAAAATTAGTTAAGAAAAGAATAGAGTAGAGTGGAGTAGAGTAGAGTAGAGTAGAGTAGAGTAGAGTAGAGTAGAGTAGAGTAGGAATAGGAATAGGAATAGGAATAGGAATAGGAATAGGAATAGGAATAGGAATAGGAATAGGAATAGGAATAGCAATTGGAATAGAGCTGGAATGGACTCTGCTCAAGCAGGAGACCCTATACTATTGCATACAACTGGCTATCCAGTCTCTTCTTAAAAGCCTCCCGTGGTGGAGCACCCATGATTTCTGGAGGCAACTTCTGTTCCGCTAGTTAATGGTCCTCACTGTTAGGGAGTTTCTCCTTAATTCCAGGTTGCTTCTCTCCTTGAGTAGTTGCAATCCATGGTTTCATGTCCTGCTCTCTGGTGCTTTGGAGAACAATTTGACCCTCTCTTCTTTGTGGCAGCCCCTCAAATACTGGAATACTGCTATCACGTTACCCCTAATTCTTCTTTTCTCTAGACTAGACAAACTCAAATCCTGTAGCCGCTCTTTGTATGGTTTAGTCTCCAGGCCTTTGATTAACTTAGTTGCTCTTCTCTGCTTTTTCCAAAGTCTCAACAACTTTTTTTGTAGTACCATGACCAAAATTGGTTGCAGTGTTCCAGGTGTGACCTTACTATAAAGCGGTACTAGTACTTCACGTGGAATGTCATCTCTTGCACAAATACTTCAAAAGAGGTGTGTTGCAATGCAGGGCAGCAGGGACAACATTTCCTTTTGATTAACGTGGCCACATTGGTGCTTCCTAGTGAAGGCTCACCTGGATAGAGATAGCCAGGAGCTTCTTCTGAAGCACCTGTGTAAATCTTGCAGGCAAAGTAGTAGCTGAGTTGGCATTTCAAAATGAAGAACACCATAAACAGCTCTGCCTGATGCAAACTCCCACCCATTCCTCTTTTTAAGGTTCACACCACCCTATTATTAGACAATGCACCCAAACAATAAGGGGTGATAATCAGGCTTTCACTGAATTATCGTAATTAAGCATTGCAGACCTCAAAGGAAATTTATCATAATTTAAAATTACTGGGAGATAATGGTAGTTTCCAAAGATACAAAATTAAATTTATACAGGTTTTGCATTGTTAACCTCCACTTTAACCGATTTACAAAATGAGGAAAGTACACCAGGGAATACCTTTATAATTTTGTTTTGCAGTAAAAGTAAGTTTCACCCTCTAGTTTCCAGTCTCCTGATCATCTTTGTTGCTCTTCTCTACCCTTGTTTTAGAGTCACAACATTTTATTTTGTATCCTGGTGACTAAAACTGGATGCAATATTCCAAGTGTTGTCTCTTATCAGCATAACTGGTTCTCTTTGAGTCAGGATCATCAATGTTATTGTCCCCTCACATTCTTATATTGGGGGGTGGGGCTGTATTGGCAAACCAAATCTCAAACCCCTTTCAGAAGCCTATAAAAGGCTATCCATTTTACACATCCATTTGATATTCTTTTTACTACTATTTTGTTTGTACAAACCGTTTAGATCAGTGGTTCTCAACCTTCCCAATGCCGTGATCCTTTAATACAGTTCCTCATGTTGTGGTGACCTCCAACCATAAAATTATTTTTGTTGCTACTTTGTAACTGCAATTTTGCTACTGTTATGAATGTAATGTAAATATCTGATATGCAGGATGGATTTTCATTATTACAAATTGAACATAATTAAAGCATAGTGATTAATCTGCCAGTCTTAGTTTGGGAGAAGTTCAGCCAGGCTGGGATTTTCCAGGATAAAATGACCTCCCTGCCTGCCTCCAGCAGCAGTTTGTGGTTTACATGAGTTTCACTTTATTAAGTTTACTTTTTTTACATTCCGTTCCCCCCACCCACCCAGTTTTCTTTTTCTTTCTTTCTTTCTTTCTTTCTTTCTTTCTTTCTTTCTTTCTTTCTTTCTTTCTTTCTTTCTTTCTTTCTTTCTTTTCATTCCTCCCTTTTCTTTTTTCTCACTTTCTTTCCATTCCTTCTTTCTTTCTTTCTTTCTTTCTTTCTTTCTTTCTTTCTTTCTTTCTTTCTTTCTTTTCATTCCTCCCTTTTCTTTTTTCTTACTTTCTTTCCATTCCTCCCCCCCTTTTCTTTCTTTCCTTTCATTCCTCCCTCCCTTTTCCTTCTCTTTCTTTCTTTCTTTCTTTCTTTCTTTCTTTCTTTCTTTCTTTCTTTTTCTTTCTTTCCATTCCTCCCTCCTCTTTCTTTCTTTCTTTCTTTCTTTCTTTCTTTCTTTCTTTCTTTCTTTCTTTCTAGAATCGTTACAACCAGGCGTGGGAGCGCGTAGCGGTTAATTTGTGCAAGCAATCTATTTAACACAGATTAAGAAGTTGCCCTTTAAATGGGATTTTAAACAGAGGCTTAAGCTACATCGAACTGTGCTTCTGTCCCGAGTGGAATTCCTCAGGATGGAAGGAATGGGTGGGCCTCCCCTCCGGCCTCTCCTGCCAGCCCTTCCCAGGGCCCAAAAAGCCTCCGAGCTCAATTTAGCCTGCAGGACAGGACCGGCGGTGGGAGTGGCAAAGGCAGAATTCAGGCCCAAGGTGGCTTGAATCCCGGGATGCGCCAGCCTGGGAGAGAGCCCATCCCCTGAGCTGAAGTGGGTGACCCGACTGCCCTGCCAGTCTCCTGCTTTCTGGGTGCCTTCGAGCCCCTGTGCAGGTGGCTGGGCTGAAGCGGCACCGTCGACCGTGCTCGCTTCGGACGTCCATCCGAGTTAATGCTGATCCGCCACCCAGAAGAACTCATCTCTCTACCCCTTAAGCGCCTCGGCCTTTCCCTGGCGTGGAGACCGAGCGGGGCGGTATCTGCGTTGCACCCGGAGCTGGGAGGAGGCTGCTTTGCCACCTGGCACTCTTCATGCACCTGCCGCTTCAGGATGCGCTCCTGAGCATGGGCGACGCCGGTGGAGGTGGATGGTCTTAGGCGACCCCTGTGAAAGGGTCATTCGACCCCCAAAGGGGTCGCAACCCACAAGTTGAGAACCGCTGGTTTAGATGGTTCTATTTCTTTATGGCCTCAGTATTTAAAACATAATGTTCTTTAAAGTCATTATATTTTATTAGCTTGCATGGCAGCATCCCTGCTCCCAAATTCTAAGCTATAGTACTTGTATCTATAAAATTCTATAAATTAATGCTTTAAGGTGGTTATTCTTGTTTATGATTTATCTGGGCATGAATATTACAAACATTGGCTCAAGTCAGCTTGTTTTAATTATAGATGATTTGATTTACTTTAGAACAGAATGATCAAGTTACTGCAGAGAAGCATCGTTCCCCCTTCACTGGAGCAAATTATAGCTGTCCTGCCTACTTCCTGTAGGAGGAATGGCAGAATCTGGGGTGGAGTTGAAAGAGGCATCAGCCTAAAATCCCTACGTAGTTACAAGCAAACTCAGTCCAACCTCCCTTGAATTCTGTTTTCCCTTATCTAACTGCTAGCAGATGTCAACCTTTGGTTGAGAAGATTCCTGTACGTAAATGAGTGACAATAAATCAGTTTAATTGAACCTTGACATGTGGACAATTCAGTGAATAATTGACATTACACTGTTCCCAGGACTTTGAAAAAAAACTAAAGGAGGTTAGAATTGTTTATAAAAAAATTAAAAGATGCTTTAATTTATTTCTTGTTGGCCAAAATATAGCCAAGCTGTAACGTCTGGCCTCTCCCCCCGAATCAAGGAAGTAAAGTCTCTTGAAACTTTGCATTTTCAAAAGGATCCTTTTATTAAAGGCTATTTAAAGAAGTGATAACTGGGCGAAAGCAAAGCGGGATCTTGGGTCCTTAAGGCAATACAATAGGAATAAAAGGAGTTCCTTTTATTTTATAAAAGGAATTCCTTCCCAACTATCCGATATGGATTCAGCCAATCTGCAGGTGAGAAGCTGTTTTTTGTAAGGGACACTCTGGGAAAGTGATAAGAAGACTTTCTCAAGCGTGCTTCCTGAGCGATGCAGTCCACGTGGCCCTCCCTCTCCACCCTTTCTCCGAAAGGTGAGAAAGTGCCCGGCCTCAAGGCACCAGGCTAGAAGTTATAAAGTGGTTAATTACATGGTTCAGGATATATAGGAAAGAAGGATAGGAAAGTCTAGAGGAGGTATACCCCCCCCTCTTCCCCCCAAAATGGCAGATTCATGGATCTGACACAAGCAGAAGCCGGTTGCAGCCAGTTCTGGCAGTTACTGGCTGAAAAAAATATATTTTTTTTGCTGGCCAGCAAGGAACACAATTCATTTTCTCAGCAACTACAAAAGTTACAAGCGACACCCCTTGTAACTTACTTTCACTTTCTGGAGTATTTCTTCCTCTTCTTCTCCATACATTATTCTGCCCAGCAGCTCTTAACAGAGTTTTAAAGTGATTGCTTACAGATACTTTGTGATAGATGTGGCATTGGGAATTCCAGCCAACCCCTTACTTTTCAGGATGAAAGTTTCTAAGGAGAATGATAGCTGGACAGTGTAGCACATGGTTTGCTACCTCCAAATAATCTAATCACGATTACAACCTCTCAATTACAAGTATAAGCACTAGAGAGACTGGAAATATTCAAACATTCCACCAGGATTTGAAGAATATTTTTCTTCTTATCAAATTGATGCTGCCTCTGAACCCAGAAACCCAACTGAAATGGATCCAAATTATCCAAATATAGTAACTGGCTCTAAGAGTTGGTTGGGGTATGTAGGATAAGCAGGAAATTGCACCATATAAAAAAAATCAGGGAGGAAAGAATTTTCTTATTTTAAAAAATGGTCAAGAAATCATACCAACTGACTAGAGGGTCAAGCTACTATATATAAATTATATAAAAACAACCTGCAAACTGGACTCCCCCTCCCACTGATGACTTTATCTAATTTGGTAATGAAAAATCTGCAGGAAAACAACAAAGCTGAAGATTCCAACAGTTCAACCCTAAACTACAGACATTTTGTGTTAGATTCGGGCAACGAGAGAACAGACTCCGGACAAGTAGTGACTTAACAGCTCTTTATTAGTAGTAGTAGTGATCCAGCTTGGTGTGTGGTCTGAGAGTTCCCCTTTTATAGGGATCGGGTACACCTCTCGTCCAATCAGAATGATCCCTTGTTCCTGCCCTAGCGGCGGACCTGAGTGGAGACTTACAGCGATATATGCTAATATCTAACATCCCTCCCTTCTTAGACGGAGTGTTCCGGTTAGTAACAAAGTCTTTTAAATATGTCGGTTTCTGTCTTACACGGGTGGATCGTCAGAGTTCGGGTTGAGTTGGAGTGGGCGTGAGATCGGCTTGTTCTGCTTGTTCCGTTCCGCAGTCAGGAGGTGGAAGGCTTTCCTCGCTCGGATGCTGTTCCGATCCGTCGTTGGTCTCCGGTTCCACTCTAGGCTCCGGGGTGCTGAAGTCTTCTGTGTTCGGGCTCTCGAGTTGCTGACTTTCCGACGGGATATATTCCTCGTTAGCAGATCGCAGGTTTGAGTGCGCCAGGCGGCCCCGGAGTTGGTCTATGTGCCTTTTCCAATGTCTACCGTTCTCTAGTTCCAGCAAGTATGATCGTGGACCCGTGATACCAATTACCCTTGCCGGCATCCACAGTGTTCCCCCTGCATAGTTGTGGGCGTATACTGAATCCCCTATGCTAAAACTCCGAATTTTGCTTGTAGAGTCTGGGGGCGATGTGGCAGAGTAATTAGGGTGAAGTCGGTCCAGGTGAGACCGTAGACGGCGGCCCATGAGGAGTTCAGCGGGGCTCCTACCCGTCGTGGCGCTAGGGGTAATATGCTGGATTAGTAGGTAATGGTCAATTCGTGTTTGCCAATCACCTGGGCCCATCCTAGCGAGGGCCTCTTTTGCAGCTCGCACCATTCTTTCCGCCTGTCCGTTTGAGGCCGGGTGGAATGGCGCGACAAGGGCATGCCGAATTCCCTGACTTGCTAGGTATGTTTCGAATTGCATGGCCGTGAATTGGGGCCCGTTATCTGAGACCAGGAGGTCGGGCAGGCCATGAGTGGCGAAAAGTCACCGTAGTACCTTAATGACTGCCTCTGCCGTGATTGAAGTCATTAGGACTACTTCCAACCATTTGGAGTATGCATCCACAACTATTAGAAACGTTTGCCCCTGGACTGGTCCTGCGAAATCAATGTGTATTTGCAACCTGGGTGCTTTCGGTTTGTCTCATTCTGTGGCGGGCGCTTCAGGGGGTGCTGGTCTAGACTCTTGGCACGGATCACAAGTGGCTACCCATTCCTCTATCTCTTTGTCCATGTTTGGCCACCAAACGTAACTCCGAGCTAACACCTTCATCCTTACGATTCCCGGATGCCCAACATGTAATGCCTCTAAAACATTTCTCCGCAACACGTATGGAACAACAACTCGATCCCCCCATAATAAACAACCTTGTAAAACCGACAGTTCATCGCGTTCTGACCAAAACAGTTTGAATTCGGGTCCCACATTATCCTTTGGCCACCCTCCATACCCAAGTTTGTACTTGTCTGATGACATTGTCCTTAGCCGAAAATCTGGCAACGTCCAAAGAAGAAACTGGTCCTGAGTCCAAACAGTCAATCAACAACACCGGTATCTCGGGAGTGGGGTCTGTTAATAGTTCTGGAAGTGGGCAACGGCTGAGTGCGTCAGCGTGACCTAGTGTGGAACCCGGTCGATGTATCAGTTTGTAGGAATATGCAGCCTGGTCATGCGCGGGGAGAGTGAGACCGGTGTGGGGCGGTTTCCCGCCAAAAGACCAAGCAGAGGTTTGTGGTCTGTGATGAGTTCGAAATCGCGGCCATAGAGATACTCGTGGAAACGTTTGACTCCTGCCACAGCAGCTAACGCTTCCTTGTCCATCTGGCTGTAGTTTCTTTCAGCCGATGATAAAGTCCTTGAGTAGAATGCTATGAGCGCTTCGTTTCCGTTTGGCATTCTGTGGCTGAGAACTGCGCCGACGCCGAAAGGTGATGCATCGCAGGTAAATATCAGTGGTAGAGTTTGGCTGTATTGAATGAGTAACAAGTCGGTTGTGAGCAGGCGCTTGACTGCGGCGAAGGCAGCTGCCTCGGTGCGTCCCCATGTCCATTTCGCGTTCTTGGCGAGGAGTCGGTGTAGCGGCTCAGCGACAGTAGCTTTCTTTCTTAGAAAAACGCTGTAGAAGTTAAGAAGCCCGAGGAATACCTGCAACTCGGTCTGATTTTGTGGTGTGGGGGCGTCCTGGATCGCCTTAATTTTCTTCGATGTTGGGTTTATACCCAGTCCATCGATTCTATACCCCAGGAATTCTACGCTAGGCACATTAATTTGGCATTTTTCTTTTTTAAGGCGGAGACCCTTTTCTCTGATTCTGGCCAAAACAGTTCTAACACGTTTTAGTAGTTGCTCCTCGTTTGCAGCCGACACCAAGATGTCGTCAAAATAGGGGATGACTCCTGGTATCCCCTGTAAAAGCCGTTCCATGACGCTTTGGAACAGACCTGGAGCGATGCTTATGCCGAATTGTAACCGGTTGCATTTGAAAGCACCCCTGTGCGTCACTATGGTTTGGGCCTCCGCTGTGGCGCTATCCACAGGCAACTGCTGATAAGCTTGTGCCATGTCTAATTTTGCAAATATTTTTCCTGGCCCCAACGAGTGCAATAGGTGCTGGACTACGGGCACAGGATACGCGCTCTGTTGTAGGGCGACATTAATTGTGCATTTATAGTCCGCACAGATGCGGACTGACCCATCTGGTTTAACTGGGGTCACGATGGGGGTTTCCCAGCGCGCGTGATCCACCGGTTCAAGGATCCCCTGTTCTACGAGCTTATCAATCTCTCTATCAATCTTGGGACGGAGCGCAAAAGGCACTCTTCTAGGTTTGAGTCGGATTGGCGCCACGTTGGGGTCTAGATTGAATGATATTGGTTTACCCACATACTTACCCAGACCAGGGCTGAACACATCCTCGAACTCCTTAAAAATCTGTTCTGCGCTGCTGTTCTCTACGGCGTTGATTCTGGTGACTTCTAGCCCCAAGGCTTTGAACCAATCCAGTCCCAGGAGGCTCTGTAATGGCGCACTGGCGACGGTCACGGGCAGCTGGGCTACGATGTCCTTGAACTGCACCCGAAACGTGCCTTGACCCACGATGGGGACCCTGTTCCCCTGGTAGTCTCGTAGCAGGATGTCTGGTGTTCGTAGCTGGCGCTTCTTAAGGCTAGGAATTGCCTTTTTCATGGCTGACCATGAAATGATCGTCAGGGACGATCCCGTGTCGACTTCAAGCTCACAAGGGGAGTCCTCCAGGAGGACAGTGATTTTCAGCTTTTTAGGCCGCTTAGTGCGGACCTGACCTATCGTTGTGAGATAGGTTCGCATTGGTTCTCTCTGGGTCAACTCTCTCTCGGCATCGGTATCCTGGGGATACTCTCTCTCGGCTCTCTGGTAGTACGCCCTCTCAGCTCTTTGTGTGTATTCTCTCTCGGCAAACTCCCTTGGATTTCTCTCTGGGCGCCCTTTGTTTTTTCGCCAAGCCCCTGGGTTGGGCTTCTGTTGGCGGTACATCGGAGGCTGCCGTTGTGAGGCAGGGACTTCGCTCCGGCACACTCGTGCGATGTGCCCCAGTTTGTCGCAATGCGAGCAAACAACGTTCCTGAAACGACAGGTAGACCGGGGGTGGTTCCCTCCGCAACTTGCACATGGTGGCAAACGGAATTCGGGTTTACCCACCGGCCTTGTGTGACTGCTCCGCATACGATGGCTGTCTTCGAACTCGCTGTCCTCGACCTCTTGATCGGTGTCCTCATAGTGTACTCTGGCGTGTCTGGTTCCGGTCTGGATCGCGCTGTATCCGCGTTGTATGGTCTCGGATGACCTGTCCGCTGATTCGGAAGCTCTTGCCTCATCAAGTGCAATCTGTAGGCTTAAGTTGGGTTTGGCCAACAACCGTTTCTGTAGAGAAATGTCTCTCAACCCGCATATGAGTCGCGCCAAGATATGCTCGTCCAGATCCCTGAACTCGCAATGCGTTGCCGCTTTCCGGAGCGCTGCAACATATTGGTTGATTGATTCTCCCGCCTTCTGGTTCCTCGTGTTGAATTCCTGGCGGCGAACGTGGCGGGAAGGTTTTGGCGCGTAATGTGTTTGTAATGTCTGTTTTAGTGCCGCCCATGATACCGCCTGTATGGGTGTTGGTTCTGAGAGATCTCTGGCCGTTTCGAAAACTTCTCTGCCGCAGTAGCTCAGGAATATGTTCTTCTTTCGAGAGTCCGGTACTCCTGCGTAATCGTTCGCCTCGAGAAAACACTCGAACCGTAGCATGTAGGATTCCCAATGATCGGCGATTGGGTCAAATGGGGCTGGAGGAGTGTGCATCGCCATCTTGTCTGCGTTTGAATTTGCCGCGCTGAGATGGCTGCCGGAATTTCCGCCGAATTCCTAGGCTGGATCGAATCCTTGGATTCTGGAGGTAGCTTCTTCGTCCTATCTGTCTCTTGATCCCACCTTCGTCGCCAGTGTTAGATTCGGGCAACGAGAGAACAGACTCCGGACAAGTAGTGACTTAACAGCTCTTTATTAGTAGTAGTAGTGATCCAGCTTGGTGTGTGGTCTGAGAGTTCCCCTTTTATAGGGATCGGGTACACCTCTCGTCCAATCAGAACGATTCCTTGTTCCTGCCCTAGCGGCGGACCTGAGTGGAGACTTACAGCAATATATGCTAATATCTAACATTTTGTACTAGAGAAATTACATTGCTTTTTCAAGCATGATCAACACAATTTATTAGCAACGTGATGGTCTTGTGGCCAGTCCAGTCCAGCCTCTGGAACTATTCTAATAGAGATGGATGCCTGTCCCATTTGGGCCAAATTTCTGTTGCCTTTGCCAAGTCTCAAACTTCCTAGCCTGGGACTTTCTGGGATACATGCCCCTTCAAGGGAACGCTGCCATCACTAGATGGATGTAAAGATATAAGAAAACTCAGACATTGCTGCCATCTAGTTAGTCTTCCAGCATAAATATGACAATTCCAAAAATACCTTGGAACGTTTGGTCCTCCTATACTGCGACAACCCCCCCCTCGGCCCAAGGTCTTGAACTGCTGAATAACCCAATATCCTAAGTGCAAGTCTCCTTGTTGGGCCTGTCAAGTCAGATGGTGGCCCATCCCACCCTCTAAGGAAGAGTAGTGGCCTTGTGCTCAAAGTCACCAGCAATTCCAATTAAGAGATCTCATTTCTTCTTCTTCTTCTTCTTCTTCTTCTTCACTTTAAAAACATCTGTGCAAACCGCATGAAAGGGAGGGGGGAATGAGCTGCCAGAGTAATGAATTTGTCAGAGTTACCGAAGCATCAAATTGCTAGTCCTTCCACCTGAACCTATTGCTAAAGCATTCTCATCTTTAAAAACTTACTTAGTTTTTCCTATCTGGAAAACAGCTAGTAATCTGAGAGGGCACTTGTGACGTTCTGGTGCATTGGCTATAGGAAATGAAGCAGATTAATATACTAATTTGAACAAGCAAGTCTGTGCACAGTGACTGGGAACGGATAACTCCTGTGGGCATACATTTAGCGTGGTGGCAATTGCATGTTAAACAATGTTTTACATATTTACGCTCACTTCATAATAGAACCAGCCTATCCGAGTTGTAAAAATCCCAGCAGCCAATAGTTGGCAGAGTTCTAGAAGCTGCTAAGGATGATCTAGATCATCACCACCAACAACAACATTTAACAACCCCATAATCCCTTTGCAGGGTGGAGTCTGGACAACTGAATGGAACTATCAGAATGTTTTAATGGCCAGATGCCTTTCCTGTCACCAATGTGGAGTTTTGTTCAACAGATATATTCTCAGAGTGCCCAAAGAGAGAAATATCTGCCTCTACCTAGAATCGAACATGAGGTGAGAGCTCCACCTCCAGACCACTCTACCATTCCCTAAGGAGGATCTAGATCTTTGCAGCAAATTGTGCAGGAAACTACTTATACTGTATATACGGTATACCACTTTGGCTTCAGTATTGTCTACCAAATAATTCAAATGATACATGATTGTATTCCATAGCATTCATAAGTATATTTTAGACATAAAGAACACCACTTAATACTTTTTAAAATATTACTAAAATTAGTATATATTCCTGCTACCTATCTTCTTTTGTTTAAGTGCTCTTCCTCTTTTTTGATCTGAAGTTTGTTGGAATGGAATAAATAATCTTGCAATGTGCAAAAGAAAAAGCTGTGGGAAACCTCCAATTATCACCTTGAAATCCAAACTTGCTTGCCAAGGCTGACATTGGGATAACAAAGTACTTTAATTCAATGTGACAGTGTATTTCTTTAAAGGAAATAATATTTTTAATACTGGGGGATCTATTTTCAGAACTCAAATGAATCCTATCATTTAAAAACATTGCAAAAGAAATAGCATTCCTATAGCTTACATTCTCCATAATCTTCATTTATTTTTCACAATGAATAGATGAGGCAGTCGAACTATGTTCCCTTAGTAAATGCTCCCACATCCATGAAAAAAGAGATTCTTACATGGAAATGAAAGAATAGGGTAAGGTTAAGTGGAGTAGAGGAATGGAATGGAAGGGAATAGAATACAGACTATAAAGAATAGAATAGAATATAGGAAATAAAGAATATAATGGAGTGGTATGATGGGAAGAATTACTATTCTGCCATCTAGCTTTGCAATGGCAGGAATTATGAAGAATGGCAAGGAAAGTTATTATTATTATTATTATTATTATTATTATTATTATTATTATTATTATTATTATTATTATTATTATTAATAATAATAATAATAATAATAATAATAATAATAATAATAATAATAATAATAATAATATTTAATGCTTCTAGACCGCCCCCTCTCCCGCAAGGGACTCGGGGCGGTGTACAGTTCATACAAAATATAACAGGATACAATAAAATTAAATTAAATATGTACAGTTGACAATTGACATGGAGGAGGTTAAAATGTAGTTAAAAGAACTGTACAAAGCAGATATAAAATAAATTCGAACCCCTAAAAACAAATACAGTAAATTAAAAAACCCCTAAAATAACCAGATATAATACATTTGCCAGGAGGGACAGTTGAATTATGCCAGGCCTGCTAGTCGGAACAGGTGGGTCTTCAGTTTTTGCCGGAAGGAGCGGAGGTCAGAAGTGGTTCTAATGTAGGGGGGGAGGTCATTCCAGAGGGTTGGGCCCATCACAGAGAAGGCTCTACTCCTCGGTGTCGCCCGCTGGCATTGCCTAGTGGACGGCACCAGGAGAAGTCCCTCCCTGTGTGAGCGTATTGGCCGCAGGGATGTATGTGGGAGGATGCGATCCCGCGAGTAACTAGGTCCTGTGCCATGGAGCGCTTTAAAGATGGTAATCAGCACCTTGAAACGCACCCGGAAAACCACAGGCAGCCAGTGCAGCTCGCGCAGGAGAGGTGTTACGTGGGAGTACCTCGTACTCCCCATCACAGCCCGCGTGGCTGCGTTCTGAACTAACTGCAGTCTCCGGGCGCGTCCCAAGGGCAGCCCCATGTAGAGAGCGTTGCAGTAATCCAGGCGGGACGTCACCAGCGCATGAGTGACCGTGCGTAGGGCATCCCGGTCCAGTAGGGGGCGCAATTGGCGCACCAGGCGAACCTGGTGGAACGCCCCCCTTGCCACGGCTGCCACATGGTCATCCATTGACAGCCGGGCATCAAGGAGGACGCCCAAATTACACGCCCGTTCCACAGGGGGCAATTGTTCGCCCCCTATGGCCAGCGATGGGATCAGCTGCACGTTCCGACCCTCATCGCCCTTCTCGCACCCCCGGGTGCTCGGGATTACAGGACCCTGGTCTCCAGCTGGTGTCACTTAACGCCAGGTCTGTGGTACATAAGGCTCCCCTCATTTACGACCTCATACAAGAGGGTAGAGCGGACCTGGCGTGCATTACGGAGACCTGGTTGGGCCATGAGGGGTGTGTGCCCCTTAGCGAACTATGCCCACCAGGCTTCCGGGCGTTTCACCAGCCGAGAGCCCAGGGCAGGGGCGGGGGGGGGGTGGCGGTGGTTATCAGGTAACGTCTCAGACCTCAGGAGGTCACTGTGCCTCAGATAGGCAAGTGTGAATCCCTCTGTGTGAATGGGGCCTTGGAGCTCAGGTGGGCCTTTTTGTTACATACCTGTCTCCCTGCTATGTTTCATCAGCCCTGCCGGAGCTGCTGGATGTATTAGCTGGATTGGCTGTTGATTTCCCCAGGATCATGGTCCTGGGGGATTTCAATCTGCCTTCCATTGGCGAGACATCCGAGTCAGCTCGGGAGTTCATGGCTTCCATGACAGTTATGGACCTAACTCAATTAATTCAAGACCCCACCCATAATGGGGGACACACGCTCAACCTGATTTTTGTCTCTGGGCAGTGGATGAATGATCTAGATTTAGGGGATATTTCTATTCAACCCTTGTCATGGTCTGATCATTTCCTCATCAGGCTTGACTTCCATAGCGCTACCCCTCGCCGCAGGAAGGCGGAACCAACTAGATGGTTCCACCCCAGGCACCTGATGGACCCCGAAAGGTTCCTGATGGAGTTTGGGACTTTTCCTGAATTCCTTGCTCACAACTCGACCGAAGCCCTAGTGGAAGCCTGGGATAGGGCTGCCGCTGGGGCCTTGGATCGTGTTGTGCCTTTGCGGCCTCTGACCCGGTGTCGATCCTGGATGGCTCCCTGGTTTACCGAGGAGCTCCAGGAGATGAAACGCCAGAAAAGATGCCTAGAGAGTGGCTGGAGGGCCAGCCGGTCCGAATCTGATCGAACACTAGTAAGAATTCATATTAAATCCTACTTAGTGGCGATAGAAGTGGCAAAAGGGCAATATTTTTCCGCTCTTATTGCATCCGCAGATAACCGCCCAGCCGCCCTGTTTAGGGTGACCCGCTCCTTACTTAACCAAGGAACTGGGGAAGACCCCTTGCAGGTTAGGGCTGAAGAATTTGTTCAGTATCTGCAGGATAAAATCGCTCAGATCCGGACAGGCTTGGACTCTGACTGGGTAGATTCGGGCCAGCCGACGGGGATGAATCTTGAGGAGACAATCTGGGATGGGTTTGATCCTGTGACCCCCGAAGGCATGGACAGGATTATGGGGAGACTCAGTGCGGCCACTTGTGTGCTGGACCCGTGTCCCTCTTGGTTAGTTTCGGCTTCCCAGGAGGTGACACGAGGCTGGCTCCAGGCGATTACTAATGCTTCATTGAGAGAGGGGTTCTTTCCCACCACCTTGAAGGAGGCGGTGGTGAGGCCCCTCCTCAAGAAGCCTTCCCTGGACCCAGCTTCTTTAGCCAACTATCGTCTGGTCTCCAACCTTTGTAGCAAAGGTTGTCGAGAGTGTGGTAGCACGTCAGCTTCCCCAGTACCTGGATGAAGCTGTCTACCTGGATCCGTTTCAGTCAGGTTTCAGGCCCGGGTACAGCATGGAGACGGCATTGGTCACATTGGTCGATGATCTCTGGTGGGCCCGGGACAGGGGCTGTTCCTCTGTCCTGGTCCTATTAGACCTCTCGGCGGTTTTCAATACCATCGACCATGGTATCCTACTGCGACGACTCGGGGGGTTGGCACCGTTTTACAGTGGTTCTCCTCCTACCTGTCAGATCGGTCGCAGTTTGTGTTGACTGGAGGGCAGAGATCGACCCCCAGGCACGTCACTTGTGGGGTGCCCCAGGGGTCGGTTCTCTCACCCCTCCTGTTCAACATATACATGAAACTGCTGGGCGAGATCATCCGTGGTTTTGGGGTATGAATATGCTGATGATACCCAACTTTTCATCTCTACCCCAAACCACCCAAACGATGCCCTCAACGTGATGTCCCGATGCCTGGAGGCTGTGGGGATCTGGATGGGGAGGAACAGGCTCAAGGTCAATCCCTCCAAGACTGAGTGGCTGTGGTTTCCATCATCCCGATTTGTACATCTTGTCCCATCTTTGACGATAGCGGGAGAAATTTTAGCCCCCTCAGAGAAGGCTCGCAATCTGGGAGTCTTTCTCGATACGCGGCTTAGTTTAGAAGAACACCTGACGGCCGTGACCAGGGGGGCCTTTTACCAGGTTTGCCTGGTACGTCAGTTGCGCCCCTTCCTGGCTCGGGATGCTCTGTGCACAGTCACTCATGCCCTCGTCCTTTCTCGCCTGGACTACTGCAATGCTCTCTACATGGGGCTGCCCTTGAAGAGCACCCGGAGGCTTCAGCTGGTCCAGAATGCGGCTGGTTGTCGTGGGGGTACCTAGGTGCTCCCATGTTACACCCCTTTTAGGTGGCCTGCACTGGTTGCCAGTTGTTTTCCGGGTGTGATTCAAGGTATTAATTATGACCTTTAAAGCACTCCATGGCTTAGGCCCAGGGTACCTGTGAGACCACCTACTGCCACCAGTAGCCTCCCACCGTCCAGTACGATCCCACAGTGTCGGCTGGTGACCCCCAGGGGGAGAGCCTTCTCTGTGGGAACGCTTTCCCTCTGGAATGAGCTGCCCCTGGAGCTTCGCATAATCCCTGACCTCCGGTCCTTCCGACACACCCTAAAAAGTTGGCTTTTCCAGCAAGCCAGCCTGGCCTGTTAAATTTAACTTATTTTAAATGTATTGTCTTTTAAATTTGGTTTGTTTTTTTGGATATGGATTTAATTTTTTTTTAACTTTTGGGATGTGTGTTTTTTAATGTTGTACGCCGCCCTGAGTCCTTTTGGAGAAGGGCGGCATATAAATCCAAATAAACAAACAAACAGGTCCCTCCCTCCCATAACTTCAGAGTACATTCTACCCTAGGAATGTAGAGCAACAACAAAACAACAAAAAGGGGAAAACACCCCAAGTCAAGCTTGACTTTGGATGACCAAATGATTACAGTTGTACAATTTCTTGAGCATCCTATTGAAGCGGTTCACCCTTGCCTTGCTTAATGCTATTGTGCTTACCAGTCTAGCTTCGATTGGCCAGATTCCCTGGAGGTATTGCCAAATACGCAGTTGCTTACCTTCCATGTACAGACAAGATTGGTTAGAGAATGTCATACTAAATGTGTTTCTACTCAGCATAAAATTGTCATGTCAGCCCACCTACTGGAGGTCAGAGTGGAGCCAGAAGACTACTAGACTTCAAGAGTTGCAGAGCTATCATGGTGACATCGATCTTGTGAACCTTGTTAAGCAGCTTTGATTTAATCCCATTCTCTTCTCACCATTGCACAGCTCACGTGGCTGATGTGAAGATTCAATGGGATAATACATTTTACCACCTTGCATTCCTGGGAGGAAAGGATGCTAATATTAGTAATAACTGTGCCTCGATGTGCCTACTGAGCCTCATTCCACACTAACTGACCTTTGGCAACTCACTTTGTTTTTCAATTTCTGTTCTATCTTTTGCTAAAGCACAATTGTTTAACCTTATTGTTTTTCTGCGAGCAGCTAAACTGATGTAAAAGGACTGAAGTGGCAATATAAAAGTAGCAACAATAGAAGAACAGTAGTTAACCAAAATAGCTCCAATTAAAAATTGTTCATTAGTCCATATTAAACTTTTGGGACTATAATGCTTTCTTAAGCCTGGCAAGAGAAGACAATGGGAAAACTCATGTAAACGTTGGGTCCTGTTATAAGTTCTGGAGAGAGGATATTATCAAAGTCTCTAATTTGTATTTATGGTGCTTAATACAACCAAATATGGCTATTGTAACATTTTGCATTTTCCTATTGTTCTTATGGTCATTATACAATATTAAAGGGACTATATATTCAATATAATTTTTATTGTAAAGAGTTAATGATGGTAGCAAAATGATGTCATCAAGGTTTCAAAACTATTCTGAATTTAAGTGGAATTCTTTGGACCTAGATAAACTTTTAGAAGATGCAAGGAAGCGACACAAAGACACATTGAAAGCCTCATTCAAGTTCCTGGAGATCGACACCACCTCCTGGGAACCCCTGGCACAAGAAAGATCGACATGGTGCATGCTGATCCACCAAGGCTGCCAGACATCTGAGGACAGAAGGACAACCATAGCACAAGAGAAGTGAGCCCTCCGCAAAGCCACAGCTGCCAATGCTGAAACAATGGTGCCCATGCATGTCTGCCTGACATGTGGCAGAACATTTCATGCCCGCATAGGCCTTACCAGCCACCTGCGGACACATCGTGGACAGCCCACAACCTGTTAGATGTCAAGTTCCTTTTCACACACGGTGGACGGACATCATCATCAGCAGAGGCAATGATGTTCAGAGGAATTTAAATTGCATAGAAAAGAATGAGATACCCTCTCTGACCCACATAGAGCAAAACCAAGCTAAGATTATAATCCTGACATTTCTCTCTTGGTGGGCCAAGTGAAATTCCATGTCAAGATACTTTCCCCCCACACCCTAGGCTAAAAAATTAAAATAAAAGAAACACAAATATATACAAAGCAGTAAGGCCCGAGTCAGCACAAAAATGCAATTTTTTGAAGAAAGATTCTTGACACTGTTGGCATACAGAGGACACTGGGTAACATTGGGATAAAAACAAAACTGATTTTTTTGAAATACAGGATAGAAAAATTACGTTGAGATGATCTTCCCTTCCTGGATGATCCCTGCCAGAAGAGACTGGATGTCTGCTCTGGGGAAAGAAATTTCCCATAGATTTTAGGCTGAGTTCTTCCAATGATCTGCTCAAACTCTTTCCCTTCTATCTGATGATGCCTCTTCTTCCCACTATATAAAGTGTTTCATGTCCACAGATATTTTATTTTGCCTGCATCTTCAGAGTTTTAATGAAGGTTGCATTTGCAAAGAGTTTTACTCCAAAAAAGCACACAAATGGTAAACATGGTTTGCATATTTTTCCCAACATTGTTGAACTAGAATTGGACAACATAAAAGGAGAAAATGCTAGCCCAAGGTAGCAAAAATTCAGAAACAATCTGGTAACCCCTTTTCCAACTGTACAAAAATGCTGAACAAAATTTTGCATTTTGTACTGTGTCCCATTCAATTTTTAATATTGCATGGTAAATGGAGATATTCAATGTTCATATGTTTCCAATAAAACTTCCATAATTTCTTCTCTTTCATGTACACCATCATATTTTTTGAAGAAAAGAAAATGGAGCATTCAGAATGCTAAGTAGAGGTTCCACAGCATATATATTCCAAGTAAGGTTACAATTCCCTATTAATTTGATTTAGAAACTAATAGATATAAATATCACATTCCATTAGGGTGCTACAACTTTAAATTGTTACGGAGGGTGTGGGTTTCAGTTTATGTATACATAAATTTGCAACTTTCTTTATGAATAAGCAAAAATAACTTGATTTTTTAAAATGAAATGCAATGAAAGCAAAGCTTGCCAGCTGGCAGTGCAATCTGAATGCTGGGTTGAACTTTCAGAGTATTCAATCATACTTAGAATGCTGAATTAGGAAATAGAGATGGTTAATGTAATTAGCTACTACAGATGGGAAAATGAGAAATTCATTTAGTTGTTGTTTTAATAAACCTTATCAATTTGAATTAATATCTTCATAAAAGACAACAAACCTTAAAGAGCAAAAGTCCAACCTACAGGAAAGATTCACCCACCATTGATGATGTTACTTAGCTGGGTAACGAAATGTCTGAATCCAAGCTCAGAGCACACCAAGGACCTCAAAGACCCACCTGTTACTCGAAGTTTAACAATCCAAGTGATTTATGTTCTCCTTGATACCTGTCATAATAATTCTCTAAAACGTTAGTTGCAAATCCAGAATTCGCCTGAATGAAGCAGATTACATTCTCAAAAGTAATGTATCTCTATTGCAATAAGATATATTCCAAGCATTTGATCATCTTGATGGGGTTTGTTATTTTCAATGACTTTTGACGAAGGGGTAGTTCAAATGCTTATAGAATCTATTTTGCTAATCCTCTTCTATTAATAGTCTATGGAGATCAGTGAGCTCTCTGATTTTTATGGCAATTAATTGGATAATTTGGATCCACTGCTGAGCTAATCATGGAAAATGAAGGAAGGAAGGAAGGAAGGAAGGAAGGAAGGAAGGAAGGAAGGAAGGAAGGAAGGAAGGAAGGAAGGAAGGACGGACCAGGCTAAAAACCAGGAGATTGTGATTTCTAATCTTGGTGTTAATATATTTAAATTTAAAAAATCAAAACACCTCCCTGCCAGCATAGATTAACATCAAGATTAACCTTAGACCAAAAATCAAAAAGTAAACAATAATCCAATCAAGGAACTGCCAAAGAGGTCGACAGCAAAGAGCCCAAGTAAAGAACCTCCAAGGAGGCCACCCCCACCAACACTGACAGGGCAAGCCACTAGAATGTAAACTGAGAGCAAACTCCACTCATTACTAGCACTGATGATGCCACCTAGTTTGGTAATGAAACATCTGAAAAAAACATCCAAGCTCAAAGAACACTAAAAGACCCTTCATTTAACCCTGAGCTACAAATATTCTCTTTTATCAGTTCAAAAAAAGGTCTACTAACACACATAGCAGTTGTTCCTATAAATACTTCTTGTTTAGGGAATATGATATTGAAACTGCTTTTCTCCAAAACAAGCATTTTTATCTTTTAAACAATATTAACAGAAGTCTCCATGCTGGCAGTCCTGAGCCCTCCCCTACAAATATAAAAACCAAGGAGAACTAGAATCTGTTGTGTGGAGCAGAGCTAACTCAGACCAAATGTATTTCCACCATGGTGTCACTTGAACACTTCCCTCCCTGTGCACCACACTTTTTGTGAAGAACAATCAAACAGCTATAATGTGCCCTATTGGGACTCCAGGAACTTTCTCCATCCCCTTTTGATAACAAAATATGTGGTTGTGCAACGTACTTATTAGCAACCTTAGTTGCTTACAAAAATAAAAATAATAATAATGCCCTACTGTATTATTGCTCCATGGGATTTGTCACAACACAAGAAGAATTCAGGTATGAATAAAGCATGACTTTGCCTTATCATAATGGGAAACCTTCTCCCCTGAAATGTGGCTTAAATATTAAAGATGCATAAATAAATGTATTAAAAATTAGTTTACAGGAAGGAGGGCCTTGATGTCGCTGTGAAACGATGGACTTTTCCAGAGTCCTGGGATCGCCATTGAATTCAGGTCGCCTGGACAGTCCAATCGGACCTAAACCGTCCCGTAGAGACAGTGATAGGTAGGGGTATATCCTGCTCAGAGATATACCCCTACGATCTCAGAGACACCCGCAAAGTCTGCTGAAACAGCAGACAGCTCCGTAATGCAAGGGCAGGAGAGAGACATGTTGTTTGGTGAGAGTTTTAAATTTTTCTTTTCTATTGGAGAGAGAACACCCTAAATTTGGAAATTTTATTAAAAATAAAGACTGACGAGAGAGTAAGCGACGGATCTAATGCATGGTCAATTGAATGTTTCCTTTTTTCCCTTTTTACTGCTGGAAACCGAATTAGACTTTCATTGCAATTTACTTTTTAAAGTGGATTGATTCTTTGCGGGCTTTTTTCTTACTTTTTTTATTGGGACTCTTTGGAAACGTTGATACAACTAAGTTTGAACTGTCTAAAAGTTTCTCTCTTTTTACCTTTGCTTAATGAGTTAATGTATTTTCTTTTCTTGGCTTTCCGTTTTCTTTCTTTTTTAAAACTAAAAGGCAGAGTGTAAGAGACAAAAACTGAGCATGAGAAACAAGTACCACTGCCACCTAGTGGACTTGAAACAATGTTTTTATTTTTTGCATGAATGTCTGGAGAGAAGCTGTTTTTCTTAAGGTTATCTTGCTAAGGCTTGATAGTGAGAGTGACACAGTTGTTTATACAGGTGTCTCTTGGGAAACTTTCAATGCCTGGAAACCCACCTTGAAAGAATAAATAAAAACCTTAAGGGAAAGCCCAGAGTGACCTTGGAAAGGCTTTCACACTACAAAAGCTTTGAATTCCTTTTCTTTTTCTTTAGTGGCAGTGTTAATCTTACTCTGTTATGGAAGCTGTGATTCCTTTGTGTCTCCCTTTTACTTTTTGATTTTTTTTAATTTTGAGGCACTTTGTGAGCTTGTTTTAAGTGGACTGAACCAAAGGAACACTTAAATATTCTTTTTCTCTTTTTCCCCCTTCTTCTATTTATAACTTTTATATTTTTATATTTTTATTTGGGAATTGTTCTCCCCTCTTTTTTTGTTTCATTCCCCTGTTTATTTTTTAATTTTTTAATTTTTACTTTCCCCCCCTTTTTAATTAGAACCAATTGGATAAGGGCATACAAGAGACCAAAGATTTTTACCCTTTTGGCTTTTTATATTATTACATCCTTTTCTCTTTTCTCTTTGTGGCTCTTCTGCTGCCCCCTAACCCCTATTTAGTGTTTTATTTCTTATTTTTTGGCCTCCCCATGGCTACGTGGGACCACAATTTCATTTTACATTAGGTGGATTAAAACACACAAAAGAAAAAATCTGGAAGATGAGTAAAAAAATAACAACCGTTGGCTCCGCAACAACAACTCCCTCCTCTTCACCTGCGGGAGGACAAAGATCAATACAGACGATGGTCCAACAAGAAAAAGATAAGGGAGGCTTCCGGGGGCACCATCAGCGTTGAAGGATGCTCCCTAGGGAACGTCAGCCCCGTGATTGAGTACAAGCTGCTAGAACAGCATAAATCAGCTGTCTAGCAACTTGAAAACTTCCCCCTCGGGAAAAGAGGGGGAGGTGAGCAGCGGGCAAGGGTAGAGTTCCCCTAGATCCCCAGGAGCAAATCTGGGGCTCGAAGGGTAAGAGCTCCCCAGAAGCCTGACAGAGCTCCTCGTCTGGGACGCTTCTGCACTCGCAGAAACAAAATGTCACGACCATCCCTGCAATCAACGTTTCAATCTACATTTGAATAAGAAGCAGGCAGAGCAAAAACAGGAGTGATTATAATCGCAAGTACAAACCTTTAACTCTGATGTGATTATACTTCCTTCTGTGAAGATTAAGGGAACTAAAAGGAAGATGGCACCTGAATAACAAAGGGTGTGGTGATAGTGAAACTTAAAAAGGATAGTATTTGTTAAGTGCCTGTTAACATTGTTAAAAGATTTAAGAGCTCAAGAAGCAGGGGAGGTTAGACAGGAAGATACCAAGGTACAAGCAGGTGCTGCTCAAGCCTTGGAATTACTCGAGGGGACAGAAGGAGTTATGGAACAAAGACAAACTCGAGCGGCAATCAAACGTAAAGAACAAGATGCAACAAGCTCAGATAACAATCCAAGAAGCTACAAATATAAATACAGAAGCTGTGGGGGGAGCCAGACCTAAGAAGAAATTCCAGCAGGATTTCCAGGTGGCTCTTAAAAAGCTTCAGGGAGCTGAAGATGACAATTAAATTTTTAACCTGGAATGTTAACGGTTTAAACTCACCACAAAAAAGGAAAAAACTATTTCACCATCTGAAACAATTTAAAAATGATGTAATTTGTTTGCAAGAAACACATATTAGAACAAATGACCAGAAATATCTGATGAATGCAAGTTTGGGAATGCACTTTGTGGCATTTGCACCGGAGAAGAAAAATGGTATAGTTATATACTTAAAGAAAGACTTAAAGGCTGAATTAATTGAAGCAGATCCTTAAGGAAGATATATCGCAATTGAATTATTAATAGAAGGAAAGAAAATACTTTTAATGGGAGTATATGCTCCCAATCAACAACAAGAAAATTTTTACAAGTTGCTCCATACTAAATTAATACAATGGGATTATAGATCGTGTATATTATTTGGTGACTGGAATGGAGTATTGGATACTATGAAAGACAAGAAGGGACTTTCGCAAAATATTCAAACATGAACAAGATTGCCTAAATCTTCCTTCGACATGATGGAGGATATGGAACTGAGGGATATTTGGCAAGAATGGAATGTTAATGAACAAGACTTTACATTTTTTTTCTGATAGGCACCAATCCTTTTCTAGAATTGACTTTATATTAATTACGAATGATCTTCCTTCCAGGGTGAAGAAGACGAAGATATGTCCGAGAACTCTAACAGATCATTACCCAGTGTGGATGGAACTGGAATATGGAGAGGGATCTAGGAGGTCTTGGAGGTTAAATGAAAAATTATTTAGATATGAGAGAAATGTCACAGAATGCAATAAAAATTGAAAGAATATTTTGCTTTTAACAAGGGAACGTCTACAGAAATGGTTTGGGACACAAGTAAAGCATATATGAGATGTGTTTTGATAAACTTGAATAACCTATATAGACGCAGACAGGGGGGAAAACGAAGGGAATTAGAAGAGGAGATAAAAAAGAAAGAGCAGGGCCTCATACTTAATCCAGATGATAAGAAGACAAAAGAAGCAATTACTTTACTGCGAGGGCAATTCAATATGTTGATGTCAGATCAAGTAGCCACTAATCTGCTATATGCTAAACATAATACTTTTTGCAATGCAAATAAACCAGGTAGATGGTTAGCATACATGTTAAGGAAAAAACAAAAGTCTTGTACTATAGAGAAAATAGAATACAAAGGTAAAGAAGCCTATCAATAGGATACGATTAAAAAGGTATTTTTAGAATTTTATACGAGACTGTACACTGGTGATAAAATACAAGGTTTAGATATAGATAAATATTTGGAGAAAGAGAAAATCCCTATAGTAACAGATGAACAAAGGGAAAGACTGAATCAACCGGTAACCACGGAGGAAATTATCTTGGTAATTAAGCAGTTAAAAATTTGGAAGGCCCCTAGTACAGATGGATTGACAGTGGTTTATTATGGTAGAAACTCTTAAGGAATTATTTAATAAAATTCAATTGGAAGGAATAGTACCACCATCTTGGAGAACAGCCTTTATTTCCCTGATTCCGAAAGAAGATCAGGATCACACTCAGCCAAAAAACTATAGGCCCATATCATTACTTAATACAGATTACAAAATGTTTGCTAAAATACTTGCAAATAGGCTGGTTCACAATGATCAGTCTGGTTTTATACATGGGAGACAAATGAAAAGTAATGTTAGACAAATTGTTAATATATTGGAATATTTGGAGAAAAATAACCAAGTCCCCGCAGTGCTTATATTCTTGGACGCGGAGAAAGCATTTGATCGAGTGAATTGGCAATTTCTAATGAAAATAATACAAAAGATGCAGTTTGGAGAGTACTTCACACAATCTATCAAGGCAATATACCAGAAACAAACAGCACAAATTATAGTTAATGGTAGTCTAACAGAATCCTTTAAAATTGAAAAAGGAACAAGACAGGGGTGTCCCTGTCTCCATTATTGTTTATTTTAACTTTGGAGTTATTGCTGAATAGAATACGTGGGTCAGATGATCTACAGGGAATTAAGATCAGGCATTATGAATACAGAGTACGAGCATTCACGGACAACTTGGTTGTACCGTTAACCCAACCGGGGAAATTAGTTATAGGTTTAATGAATACAATTAATTAATATGGTCAAGTATCTGGGTTTAAAATAAATTTAGGGAAAACAAAGATGATAGTTAAAAATATGAGTATAAATCAAAAAGAAGAATTAGAAAGAGTAACAGGATGTGAGATAGTAAAAAAGGTTAAATATCTAGGAGTTTATATTACAACCGCAAATGGGAAATTATAAGTATAATTATGAACCACTATGGCATAAAATATAGACAGAGATGAATAAATGGAAAAAAAATTACAATTGTCTTTACTGGGAAGGATAGCAGCAGTAAAAATGAATGTTTTGCCTAAATTTCTATTTCTTTTTCAAATGATACCAGTACTCAAAAAATATGCAAATTTGGAAGAATGGCAGAAAGGTATTAATAACTTTGTTTGGGCAGGGAAGAAACCAAGAATAAAACTTAAAATAATGCAAGACATATGTGAAAGAGGAGGTTTGAAAATGCCCAACTTAAAATTATACTATGAAGCAGTAGTTTTATCAACAATTAGTGATTGGATTAATTTAACAGAGGATAGAATATTGAATATTGAGGGATATGATTTGGTATATGGTTGGCATGCTTATTTCATATATGATAAGAAGGTAGACAAGATTTTTAAAAGTCATATTTTAAGGAATGCTCTATTGCGTGTCTGGAAAAAATATCAATGTAAGTTAAATGATAAGATACCTATGTGGGTAGTACCCAGAGACGCGATAGAGAATATAAGTATAGAACAAAAACAGGGTGTAATCACATATAGAGAGCTTCTTAACATAGAAAGAGGTGTACCACAGCTAAAGCCTTTGAATGCACTAGAAGAGGAAAGGGTAATTCAAACCTGGTTTCAGTATGGACAGTTACAGGCTAGATGGAAAAAAGATCAGAAAATTGGTATCATGCAAAATGAGGATACGCAGGCTCAAAACTTGAGAAAGAATTTTTATAAGATGTTTTATAGATGGCATTTAGACCCTAAAAAGTTAGCTTGTATGTATCCTAATTTACAATCTAAATGCTGGAGATGTGATTGTGCTGACGCTACGTATTATCATATATGGTGGACTTGTAAAAAAGTTAAAGCATTTTGCATAAAAATATGGTGGCTTATTCAAAATATTCTTAAAAAGAGGATAAAGTTCACTCCCCAGTTGTTTTTGTTAGGTATAATTACAGACTGTACAGTTATAGAGACTAACTTGATTCTGAATCTAACAACGGCAGCAAGATTGCTGATGGCGCAGTACTGGAAGAAGGAAGAATTGCCTACTATTCAAGAATGGACGCTAAAAGTAGTAAATTTAGCAGAGATGGCCAAAATCTCAGCATACCTGAAGGACTATTCAGATGAGAAGTACAAGTTGGAATGGAGAAGATGGATTGACTATATTCAAAACAAATATCAGACTAAGAAATTTCAATTAGCTTATGAGTGAAGGAGTAAGGAATGTCATAATTTATCTAAAGTCAGCTTAATAAAAGGGGAGTTAAAGCACAAGAGGAGGCAAGATGTTAAATTTAGTTAGTTTATGTTAGCATATGATTGTTAAATGTTTATACCCTGTATTTTGCTCTGGGAGGTTGGGGGTAGGGGGGGGTAGGGTTGGGGTGGAGGGAGGGGAGGAGAAGGGGAAATATTTGTAAAATCTATTAAAACTCTTTAATAAAAAAAAGAAAAAGATAACGGAGTAACATTAGAGGCAATCATGCAAGGGATACAAAAACTACAAGTAAGAGCAGAGAGCATTGAAAAGAGATCAGAAACCATTGAAAAGAGAACAGAGATTATGGAAAAGAGAATTGAGATGATAGACCAACGAACAGAAAACATGGAACAAAAGACTACCTGAGGAAAAAATTGAAAACATTCAATAATGGATGATGAAGTATGAGGCTAGATTACAAAAAAAATAAAGAAAGATATGAAGAGAGAAGAAAGTTGAGGACATTGATAGTAGATTGAGTGTCATGGAGAAAGATAACAGTGGAATATTGGGATGGGAGATGGATTGGTCAGAATTGTTCTTAAGATTTCAAAACAGAAGAAGAAAAAGGAGAGAACTTGGTACAAATAATATCAGAAATTCTGACAGATGTTTTAGAAATACCCCAAGAAAATATGATAGACGGTATAGATGAGGTGTTTCGAGTTTATACAAGATATGCAGCGAGAAATGCTCTCCCAAAGGAAGTTCATGTAAGATTTACTAAGAAAACAGTTAAGTCACAAATACTACAGAAAACAAGAGATAGAAAGTTGGGATATAAAGGCAAGGAGATTGTAGTTCTGAAACAAATTCCAAGAAGAGTGAGAGAGAAGAGAATATCAATTCCTGACTAAGATTTTACTCAAAAAAGGTGTCAACTATAGATGGCTCATACCGGAAGGTTTAATTTTTGTATGGCAAGGACAAAGATATAGAATAGATACAACTGAAAAAGCAGAAGCATTTTATATGGAACACTTGGGAGGGAAGGCTGAGAAGACTGGAAAAGAAGAGCTATTGGTAGATCTCCAAGAGACACCCACAGCCGAGACTGAGAAAGTAGTAGGTGCAGTAGGTGGGTTCGAAACAGAAGAAGGTGCTGTAGGTGGTGTAGACATTAGAGAACCACGAGAACCGAGATCAACTAGAGCCATCAATCCTACTTATAAAACATAAACATTGAAGAAAAAAATGATTACAATTAATATAAATGGACTTAATTCAGCAATTAAAAGAAGAAGAATGTTTCACAAATTAGAAAAATTAAAATTGGACATAATTTGTCTACAAGAAGCACATATTCAAAAACAAAAATGGACACTTATTGGTAAAGCCAAAACTGTTTACTGCATTGGCAAGATGCAAAAAAAGAGGAGTGATCTTTTATATTAAAGATAAAATTCCAGTGAAACCAATTTATACAGATGAGGATGGAAAAATTCTGATGGTGGAAACTGTGGACAACATTAAGAAAATACTTTTAATTGCAATTTATGCTCCCAATGATAAACAAGATGAATTCTATAGAAAACTACACAGGAAAATAATTGATTTGGACTATGCTGATATCTGTATGATGGGAGATTTTAATGGAATTGTAGATCAGAAAATGGACTATAAAGCACAAAAAACAACAAAGCTAAATAGAAAACCACTCCCAAAATCCTTTTTCAAGATGATAGATGAAATAAACTTAAAAGATGTCTGGAGAGAAAGAAATCCTACAAAAAAAATATACTTTTTATTCAAATAGACACTTATCTTGTTCCAGAATCAACATGATATGGGCTACAATGGAACTGACTTGTAATGTACAGGAAATTGAGATTGAAACAAGTACTTGGGCAGATCACAATCCAATTACAATTAAATTGAAAGGCCAAAGGATAAGATCTAGATGGACATTAAATAATACTATATTAAAAAAAGAAAGACTTTGTTCAGAAAAAGAATTGGCTTTCTTCTTTAAAGAAAGTAGAAAAGAAGATACATCATTGCAGAACCTTTGGGATACAATGAAGGCCTTCACCAGAGGTTTGATAGTAGATTATATAAGAAAAAGAAACATAAAGAAAAGACAAACTTTTAAAGATTTAGAGAATGACTATAAAGCTCTTGAAAAAGAGTTACAGAAATCCCCACAAAAAAAAAGACATTAAAATAAAAATGGACATAAATAAGCACAAAATGGATCTATTGGAAAAGGAGAAATTGGCACAAAAATTAGAGGTGCTAAACAGAACTACTTTGAAAATGCAAACAAACCATATAAATTGAAAAAAGAGAGACAATCAAAGAAAATATTGCAATTAAGAGATGATCAAGGGCAAATCCATTATGGAAATGTTGAGAAAAAGAAAATTATACAAGACTACTATGGTAAACTGTATGAACTAGAGAATATAGAAGAGGGAGGAAATAAACAATATCTACAGGAAGCCAATCTCCCCCAGATACCCAAAGAAACTGAAACAATATTAGAAGGCAAAATAACTATGATGGAACTAACTGAAGCACTTAAGAAACAAAATAACAGAAAGGCCCCAGGCCCAGACTGCTTACCAGTAGAATTTTACAAGACACTTCAGGAATCGTTGTCCCTCCCACTATTAGAAGTTATGAATGTGATGTCTGAGAACAGGATACCCAAATCATGGTTAGAAGCATATATTACACTTCTGCCAAAAGAGGAGGCTGATTTAACACAAATCAAGAACTACAGACCCATCTCCTTGTTAAACTCAGATTATAAGCTATTTGCTTTGATATTAGTAGAACAACTTAAAAAATACATAAACAGTTTTATCCATCCTGATCAAAATGGGTTTTTACCAAAGAGACAAATCAAAGATAATATGAGAATAATTTTGGACACTTTGGAGTACTATGAGGCGCATCCCGAAAAACAAGTGGCCTTGATGTTTTTAGATGCACAGAAAGCATTTGACAATGTGAACTGGCATTTTATGTTTCTACAACTGGAACAGATGAATTTTGCTAAGAAATTTACCCAAGCCATACAAACCATATACCACAAAAAACCAACGCAAAGATAAATGGAGAACTGACAGATTCGATCGAAATAAGGAGAGGAACAAGACAAGGCTGCCCACTATCACCTTCACTTTTTGTCTTGACATTAGAAGTTTTAAATAGAAATATTAGAGAAGAGAAAGAAAAATTAGTTTACAGAAGCAAGCCCAGTTAGGCTTTCATAGAGTACAGTGGCATTTTAAAGCAAAGATCTCGGAAAATGTCAAATATATCTGCAGGCCTTTATCTGGCACAAAAGATGACCAAGCAGATGTCACTCAGATTTCTTCAAGGACGTCATTCGTCCAAGGCCAAAAGACTCAGCTCATTTGGTCTCTGTTTCCTCATCCTAAAACCAACCTTTACAAATCAAAAGTACAAGTAATCCTCCAATTTACAACACTTGATTTAATAACGGTTCAAAGTTACAACAGTATTGAAAAATGTGAGTTATTAACTTTTTCACAATTGCAACCATTGCATGGTCACGTGATCAGACATCAGATGCCTAGCACCTGACTCCTATTTATGACGGTGTAGTCAGGGGAGGGATTCAGCTGCTTTGGACCGATTCGGCTGAACCGGTTGTTATGATTTTGCACAGCTAGGAGAACTGGGAAAATTGACCACCAGCTAGCCCCCCCTACCCCCTCCATTCTGCCCCACCCTGCCCTATATATTATCTTCCCTTCACCACGCAGTCCAGACCATCCAGCTAATCTCCATGCCTCGCCTGCTCTGCTCGGCAAAGGTAAACATGCTGCCTATTTGCCCTTCACCTCAGGTTGGAGCCCAGGTACATGCCATTCCCCGGCTCCGGCATTGCCCCGGAGCTGCTGCCTGCTCACCACCCACCTCATTCAGGTCAGGGAATGCAGCATTCCCTGGCTCCAGCCTTGTCCTGGGCCTCCACCCACATGCCACCATCCCCCTCTGGCCTCAAACTGCCAGACAATTTTTCTTATCTAAAGCGCCGCAGCAGAGATCTTGCAGCCATCCCTTCCTGAGGCTTGGTTGCTCACAGAGAAGCCCCATGTGGTCTCTGGGTCACCAGCTGCTTCTCTCTGCTGCTGCTCTTGCTGGGAGAGAGTGAGAGCATCTCTTGTGCAATTTAGCAGCTGTGAGCCGCCACTTTCCTCTGTCCCATTCGGAAAGAAGGCAGCACAGAGAAAAAACATTCAACATGGCTGCTGCTTCTCTATGCTGTGCACTTTCCAGATGGGACTTAGAGGAAAGTGGCGGCTCACAGCTGCTAAATTGCACAAGAGATGCTCTTTCTCCCAGCAAGAGCAGCAGTGGAGAGAAGTAGCTGCTGCCCCAAAGAGCAGAGGTGGAGCAGAGCAGGCCCCCAAAGGCTGCTCAGTTGACCCTTGCAGCGTGGTGGAAGCTGCACATATGCAGAAGCTATGTTCATGTGCATGCACGGAAACCGTCTGCGCGCACATGTGCATGCACTCACATTTTGGGTGAACCAGTTGTTAAATGGGTTGAATCCCACCACTGGTTGTTCGTCCCAGGGTCATGTGATCCCATTTTGGGACCTTCTGACATGCAAAGTAATTGGGAAAGCCAGATTCACTTCGCAACCATGTTACTCACTTAACAACTGCAGTAGTTCATTTAACAACTGTGGCAAGAAAGTCCCAAAGGTGCTTTTTCAGGAGGTAACGGGACTTTCTTGTTTTTTCTTTGAAGACATTTTGCTTCTCATCCAGAAGCTTCTTCAGCTCTGACAGAAGGGAATGGAAGGATTTCTATTCCTGACAGCTGGTAATTTGCATCCTTTTAGAGAGTCGTTGAGGCCACTTGGAGTTTTAGCTGTGTCCTCAGGGTCAAATGCAAATGACCAGCTGTTTGGAAGGAATATGTCAGGCGTGCCTCCATCAATAACCAAGAAAGAAAACTCTCAATTCCATTGTTCGTGGAAATTAAAATACTTTTACTGGTTATGAAAAGATAGCAGCAAAAGGAAAGCAAGATCTGAGCCAGAAAGGCATGAACAAATACATATCAAATGATAATTCAGCCCCCTCCCTCCAATGACCCCACCCCAGTGTCCAATCTGCAACTCCCTAAGGTGTCATGTGGGTTTCATCTCCAAAAGGCATCACCAGGTTGGTATGCAAGATGGTTGGCCTTGACCAGGCCCAAACACCAGCCACCAGCATGCGCAGAAGATGGTGAGAAGAAAATTCCGTTTTCCATATCTTCTCCAGTATCCTATAATTCCCATCCCAAACACCATGCCCCCTGTCAGCCTGTGCTTTGCTGCTTGCTTTTGACTGCCATTGAAATGGGGAGGGGGGAGATAATATTGTATTTGGGGGGGGGAAGCTTAAGCACAGGAGTGAATGAAGAAGGGAGTGATTTTCTCACCATCTACTGCGCATGCTGCAGATAGTGGAATTGCCGCCAAGGCCAACCGTCCAGCATACCAACCTGATGATGGGTTTTGAAGCTGCAGCCCACATGACACCTGTGGGGTGTGCGGATTGGACTGGGGGTTGGGGTTACTAGGGGGAGGGAGTTGGGTCACATATTGATATCTATGATTACGCGCGCTTTTGCCTCAGATCTTGCTTTGCTAGCTGCTTTCTACTCATAAGCAGTAAAAGTACTCTTAATTCTGAAAAATGGAGTTGAGTGGTTTCTTTCTTGATGGAAAGAAGGAGGCTGATCCATCATTTCCTGATGGAGGCTGCCCTGACACCCCCACGCTCCCCATTTCTATGGCAGCCGATAGCAAGTAAGCGAAGCCATCCAGGCACAGATGAAGAAGCTTCTTGGATGAGAAGTGAAATGTCTTTAAGAAAAAACAAGAAAGTCCAATTGTCTCCTGAAAAAGCATCTTTGGGACAACCATGACCTTGGATGATGGAGAATCTCTACAGACCTGTGGAAATAAAGGTTGTAAAATGGGACAAAGTTCACTTAACAACTGTCTTGCTTTACAACAGAAATTTTTGGCTCAGTTGTGGTTGCAAACCAAGGACTACCTGTAGTAATCTCAGCTCACCTACCACAGGGCCTTCCCAGGTTACCTGGACAAGAAACAGAGACTAGATGAGCTGCTTCTACTCCTTGTATGGCTATATTAACAGAAGCTTGCAAGTCTGAAAGTACAAAACACCCACTGTTTCCTTTTCAGACTGAGAAGTTTGGGAGGGTCCCTTTCTCCACCCGTTATGCAGCCACAGGCTATGCCTTCTATTATCTGGCAATTCTCTAGGCAGCATCTCTACGTCCTGCTTTCTCCAGGTTTTTTTTCACACACACCATTACAGCCTTGTACTTTTTCATGGTGCAAGAAAGCAGTGGACAATATTCCAACTGAGTTGTTGTGATTAGTAACTAATTATTTCTTTCACATTGCTGCTTCTGATATTAATTAAATGTGCAAAGCTCGATTTATGAAAACTTCATTTCTATCAATGTACAGTATTTCATTCTGGAATTCTAACAAAACGGACAGGACAAATCACAACCTCCAGCACCAGCCCTATAATATTCTTTCTCAGAGGCAAAGACTGATTTTTTTTAATCCAGTTACATTGTCTGCTATTATATGCTGTGAACAAAGAGAGAAGGGCAGAATTACCTATTAACCTCCAGAGGCAGCCATTTTCCATGTCAGTGGGATGATCAGACCGAATCTCTGCAAATGCTTTCATTAAATACAATCAGCCAATTGGGTGTCTTTTGGATGTGACAAGAACAGGAGCTTATAAAATACCAAATGAGCAACAAAGACTGTGAGACAAGAAGATCACTCAGTCTTCAGTTCTGAATTCACTTTTAAATTTGGGAATTGGGTGTGTCTAGTCTAATGAAAACAAGGACTAGAGGAGACACGATAGCAGCCTTCCAATATTTGAGAGGCTCCGACAAAGACCGGTGTGTTTGTGTGTGTATGTGTCAAACTATTTTCCAAAGCACCAAAAGGTAGAATGAGAAACAACAGATGGAAACTAACCAAGGAGGGAAGCAACCAAGAACTAAGAGAAATTTCCTGACAATTAGAATAATTAAGCAATGGAATGGCTTGCCTTCAGAAGTTGTGGATGTGCCATCACTGGACACTTTCAAAAAGACATGAGACAACCATTTATCTGAAATGGTATAGGGTCTCCTCAAGCAAGGGATTGGACTAGAAAACATCAAAGGTCCCTTCCATCTCTAGTCTATGTTCTATGAATCCAGTGATGCAAATAAATGGTGCATTTATTGGAAGGGTGCACACCTTAGCATGCAATAGATGTTTCAATCTCTGCTTGTATTATGATGACCTTTCTGCTTGCGTAGGACATCGTGTCTTCTCCTCATCTTCCTGATCTTGAGAACCTTGGACATTTTTCTTCTCTTTTCCCAATTCCTTTTCTCCTCTGTCCCTGAATCCAATTATACTGGATCTGATCACAAGTATTATTGGGGAAAATAAGGCAGCTTTAATACTTGTCCAAGAACATTGCTGTGCCAAATGGGGTCTCTTGCTGGGTTTCACAATGTTACTATATCCTGGATTTCCCATGAAGAGTTTTTCCGATGCTTGGACACACAGTTCACCCTACGGCTGTTTTCAAGCCGTACCCTTACCCCAACCTATTCCTCAGCCCCACCCATTCTCACAGCCCTGGTGTTTTCCGTATAATATTTATGAAATGAGGGCAGCTGGGGATGTGACACAGAGATTTAGCATTCAAGCTAAGAGGAAAGGGAGGTGAAATATTCTCCCCAAAGCAGGAAGCAGCTCAAGAGGCCTAGCAGTTTGTCGGACTTTTTGTATCATTTATATTAACCACTCAATAGCCGCGTTTCAGTCCTTCATCTGCCATTTCCCATTTTATGCTGATCTCTCGCTATGCTTCCCTGTATCTCTATCAGACCTTTCAGGGCATCTGAGGTCGCCGGCTGCATAGTAATGCAGTTGATTTTTTATCACACAGACTTCATTAAGAGAAATGCACCATGAATTATTAGCTGCAGTCTGAAGGCCTAAAATGAACCTTATTATATCAGGTGCTGTTGAATGCCTCAACAGGAGACATAATTAATTTATGGACTATTGAACTATCCTCAAATATAGTTAGAGTTAATATTCACTTAGCATCAGTATGATTGCCATGCTGCAACAATGACCAATTGCCCATGGTCATTCCTCCAACCTCCTTCTTCAAACAGAGCACCTACTCCGATCTCATCGCTTGTCTGATAATTCTGCTTCTTTTTGTGAAAAAATTATTTTCTTGCATGAAAAGGCAGAGCCTTTTTCAAATTAATTTTCTAATTAGCGTGGATTTGCTCTTAGCAACCACAGAAAAAGAACCACTGTCTCCTAGAGGAATTCTCCTCCCCCCCACCAACTTCCCAATCTCTCCTACAAAGGTGGGATTTTCTGATGGCCTCCAATACATCCAGTAACAAGGTCTAAGGCTGGCTAATTTCTACCACTCCTTGTGGCTCAACATTTTAAGAGATGATGCTCTCAAGCTCCATAAAATAAGCTCTAAAGCATGTGAGATAAATTGTGCCTTATACTCAGCTACACATCTTATTTTTTTAAAATTAAAAAATATTTGCAGTCTACGTATAAATTCAGTAAGCTAACTCACACTTTTTAAAGCTGTAGGCAAACCAAAACATAGCTCTTTGCTGATGTTTTCCCTTTTCTGAATTAAAATATAAAAATAAGAAGCAAATTAGGTTGCAACAAATTTAGTTGTGAAAAATCTGAAGTGGGAGACCATCAAACGTGGCAGTTGAGCCCTTCACAGTTATTTTCATGTCTTGAGCTACAAATAATTCCAAGGTCTGGATGAAGAATTACTCTATCTCAGAAGCTTGTTTCAAGTGGAAGAACTTAGATCTAGGTAGTCCTCAACGTACAACCCAAACTGGGACCAGATTTTCATAACTAAACAAGCGGTCATTAAGTGAGTAACACCTGATTTTATGACTTTTTTTGCCATGTTTTCCCTGTTGACTTTGCTTGCCGCACAATCCTAAAAGTCTACTAAGGATTCTGATGCATGAAAGAAATATAGAACATAGAATAATAAAGTTGGAAAGGAGTTTGGAGGTATTCTAGTCCAACCCCCTGCTCGAGCAGGTGAGCCAATACCATTTCAGATAAATGGTTGTCCAGTCTCTTTTGAAAGCCTCCAGCGATGGAGCATCCACAACTTCTGAAGACAAGCTGTTCCACTAGGTTGATTGCTCTCACCGTTAGGGAATTTCTCCTTCGCTCCAGGTTTGTTTGTGTGGACCTTGGCTCCAGAATTCTCAGCTAGGGCTTGGCCATTTGGGAATTCTGGGAATTGAAGCTCATGCATCTGGAAGGTAGAGAAACAGGGAACAGCAGCCCTAACATTCAGAGAGTTAATTACCGCTTTCCAATGTGATCCAGGAGCGGAATAATCTTCTAAACGTTTGTCAGAAAAAAGAGTTTCCCAATAGCAGGAGATGGAAGCATTAATTTCCTCTTTCTAAGTCTTCAGATTGAGACTTGGAGACAAGATGCAGGTTTCAGCACCATGACTGAAGCATCACCCTTTGGTATGTGCATCATCCATACGATATGTGTCCCATAGGGATGAATTAGTGCTGCCATCAACATCTTGCTCCTTTTGACTCTCCCTGTGGAGTCTGCTGAACCAAAGCAATACTTCCTCATTAATAAGGATCTGTGTTCCTTGCACTTTTTCACCTATTAAAAGTTTGCGAACGTCTGAGGCGGACAAATGCTAGAGTTCACAATTTGTACCCAAGACAAATCAAGAAGTCAAAAACGTGCCATAAGTTCCTTTCTAAAGAGTTGGGAAGAGGTGTCATTATTTAACATTGGAGAGAAATATGTGTACTTGAAGCACAAGCTCTGCATTCATCAAAGTGCAAGAAAGCAAAAACAAGCTATTTATAGTATCTGGAGACTTGCTTGTCATGGCAAAAGGGAAACTTTCTCCCCCAGATTTCATGCACTTTGAAAGCACACAGATCGTTTCGTCTATGGTGCCACTTGGAGGGGCAGTACATAACAACACACCATGTTCTTTAATTCGTCATTAAAAAATATGAACAGGTAACCAAATTGAGTTGAACTTTGAAGAGTTGCAAGAACATTCCATTTCTATATTTGGCTGAGATGAGAGAAAATAATTAATCTTGGCTAATTAAAAGGCATAATTTAAAACTGAATCTAGCCATCATGACAGCCTTCATATTATGAAAACACACATCATGTAATTTCAAGAGAAAACTTAACAATTAGTGTTTGGATGTTTGATCACCATTGAAATAATGCTGCTGATGCCATCTATTTCTGCATACAAAATCCAGACTGATTATTCCTTGTTTGTGAGTCTGTTTTTTGGTCCAACTAGGGCATGACAAAATGCTGGGAAATAACTCCTGGGTGTGTATGCACCAGAAAGTACAGAAAATTATACAGTATGCTTTGTTTTGGTTTTCTCTGAGTGAGAAAAACAAATCTGAATGTTCTGAGGCCATGTACTATTTTAGTATACAGACAACTCAAAGTCTTTTTTTAATCCCTTAAATATAAATGTTTATTGGAGCTTTTTTTTGAAGGCTTATATCTACAGTTGTATACTTCAAAATTATTTCATGTAAAGGGGAATAATTAAAATAGCTAAAGAAGAAGAACAAGAATATAACGTTGAGGAGTTTGAAAGACAACTTGGGCCAAAATATCATGAAACTTTTAGGTCTACTATTCCATTAAACTGGAATTTAATTCAATGTCCTTGGCTTTAAATGTGTAGTATCCAACTGACCGATGATCTCTAATATGGGGTCCTTGGTGCTTTCTGAGCTTGGTGGTTTTCTTGAAGGTGTTTCATTACTAGCTGCCATCATCATTTATCACTTAGTTTGATAATGAAAACTCTGCAAGAAAACCACTAGCCTCAGAGAACACCTAGGACTTCACTGTTCAACCCTGAGCCACAAATATTCTCTTACCCACCCATTAATATTCCTAACCCCTTCTCCTCCCTGCCTCTCCATAGCCTGCTTGAGAGTTCCTCCTCATCCTCCCAAGGTTCATGAGACCTGGGCAAGATAGCGGACCTTGTCCATGATAGCTTCCACTGTGCAGAAGTCTCTCCCTTCAGGGACAGATCCTAACACTCCTTGCATTTCCAAGACAAATAAAAGCAGTTCTGCGTCCCTCCACCTTTATAGCCCAAGCTGATGAGCATAAATAAGCATGAATAAGCACACTGGCTAGAGAATTCTGGGAGTTGAAGTCCACACATTTTAAATTTACCCAGTTTGAATACTGGATCATAGGAAGGCTACTTTATTGTTGTAGGGTATAATGACAGAATCTCAAAAGCCTGCCAGAGACCTCCGCACTCCCTCTTACACCAGACAAAATTCAGGCAGAATTATTTGAGTTGCTGTTTCATGTCTTCTCCCTTCCCAGGTTCACGTTGTTATTTTTCCTCCTTTTTGCATTTTTGAACTTTTTCAGCAAAGTTGTTGCTACGTTTCTTTAACATGGGATGTATTTGATGTCAGCCCCACTAGATAGAGCACAACAGAAAATCAACTCCCTTTTATTAAGGTGACCAACTTTTTTACAATGAAAAGGAGGACAAAACACGTTCTATTGTCCAAAATGCTAAGGTGACCAACTTTTTTACAATGAAAAGGAGGACAAATAAATTGGAAAAAAATATATTGTAAATAAAAGAAATATTTTATTCATTGCAACAATAATACACTAAAATATGATATATGCATAATAAAAACATTCGCAACATTTTATATTGTAATTATGCTTACATGCCTGTTAATTATTATTTAAATGAGTACTTTTCCATTGAATTAATATTTTTTGTCAATGTATCATCTTCTAACAATATATTGGAAATATCTGAACAAGAAATATCCTTCATATTGAATTTTACGGCAAGTGCTACAGCTAGAGTATTAACATTCAGTCTCGATTTCTCACTTGTCGAAAAATCATTGGCAATTGAAAAAAACTCTTTCAACTGCTGCATTAGTTCCAGGGCAGCACAACGTAAATTGAACAAGTATAAATAAATGTTCACATGGAATATGTTCATTTTTGAAATGGCTGAAAATATCCACGGATCTTTTATCAATTTCAACATGTTGATTTTCCCATTATATTAATTTTTCAGAATTTAAATATACATTCAGTCTTCTAATTTCTTCAAAGAGACAATTGTCGTCTATTTTAATGTCTAGCATTTCTTTAGATAAAAATTCAACACAAGATTCAATATCTGTTCAATATACTTGCAATGAAGTAAAAAAAAAACACCATTAAAAACTGTTTAATAAAATACGTCACATAACGCACAACAGATTAGCCTTCAAATATCAAAAGGGAGGACATGTAGGAGGACACTTTTCGAGGGAGGACAGAACTTACAAAAGAAGGACTGTCCTCCCTAAAGGAGGACGGTTGGTCACCTTACTTTTATTGCTATTGAACCATAGCCCTTAGGCTTATATCCCACTTCATAGTGCTGTTACAGCCCTTTCTAAGCGGTTTACACTCTTGCCCCCAACAATCCGGGTCCTCATTTTACCCCCCCTCGGAAGGATGAGAGGCAGAGTCAACCTTGAGCCTGGTGAGATTCGAACTGCCAAATTGCAGTCAGCTGGCAATCAGCTGAAGTAGCCTGCAGTACTGTACTCTAACCACTGGCCCACGGTGGCTCATATCTCAGGCTGGCTTATAACTCAGCCTTTCTGAATACTGTCTCATTTTTCAGGACTTCAAAAATTGTTTCAGCCTTTTGACTGCCTGATGATTCTTGCATATTTCCATCAAGATTCCAAGAGGAACATTGCAACCTCCATGTAAAGATCATGGGACAAGCCTAAACTAGATGTTTCCAGAGGTTTTCCAGGAAATCCTTGCACATGGGAGTCTCTTCATCCATGGGTTGAAATAACACTGGTTTTCAGGTGCCCTGCTCTGCTCAAGATAGACCCATTCAATGCCATGAAGAACACCACCTGTCATTTGGCTTCAACTTTCTTACATTCACAAAATACTCTGAAAATTCCTTCCACATCTGTGAGATTTTGTTTTTGTGCAGATGGGTTGAATTAGGATTTACTCCCAAGTTAAATAAATGATTACTCATAACATGTACACATTTAAGAAAAGCAAAACTGTTTAGCCACTTTTAAATGTTTTCATTTCTCTTTGATTAATGCAGACTTTTATAGGTAGCTGACAGAGCTGAGGTTTTATCTCACTTTCAATCTGTCATCCACTCAAAAGAGTGAAGCAAAAAGTGTAGAGAGAAATAAATCTTCACCTGATTCCAGCACAGTTCACTATTTTCCCTGACTTTTCATAAATTAATCTATTTGTCCAGATATTTTGCTGAGAAGGCTAGAGGGGTCAGACTCCGAGATGAGATGGTCCCATTAAGACCTGATGTAGTTTATTCTCAGAGGCTCCAGAGGGAAAGGTTTTCTTCTGCTTAATAATTCTTAAGTAGATTTGCTGGAAAGAGACTCAGCATTTCTGACTTAAGAATTTTCTGGGATATTTATTATCATCATCCTCATCCTGCAGCACCACAATTCCACACCATCTATTTTGCCTGTTTAAAAGTCAGTGTGTTTGTTCTGAAGGCCTGACAAATTACCTTCCTCCATCTTGTTTACTTATAATGCACACAGACAGTAATAATGCCAAACCTATTTTGATTTTTTGAAATAATGTGCTATTTAGTATTCTTTTCTTATCTGAGTCTAAGACCACCTTAAAGTATGTGTGCATTCCTGCCAGTCTGCCTGGCCACCCACCCACTCACCTACGCATTCACCCATCCATCTATCCATCGGATCCAGTTATATCATTACTTTTCCATGTATTATTAAATTTCTATTCATCGTTCTCTAATACTACAGTTGCTTTAATTAAGATTATTTATTGCATGGACATCAAAAAGAGGGAATGATATAGCCAGTCACTGGCCTTGCTCCACTCTTCCCACTTATGAAGAGGATCTAAGCGCTAAACAGGTTGCAGGAGGAGGAGGAATCTGGGCAGGACCTGGGGCAGGGCGTTCGGAGAGGGAGCCGCCTAGAATCCCTACACAGCCACAAAGTTAACGTTTTTGAAATCGATGGACGATTGCAGCAGATTTCTTTTGAGCCATTTTTACAAGCAAACATCAACTTAAAATATTCTTTTTTTAATGCATTACTTTTCCACTCTATGAGAATAAAGTCCTTACAGACACGACACACCCTAGCCGATCACCACAATTGAGCTCAAAATTTCCATTGCTAAGCAAGATGGTTAAGTGAATTTTGCCCCATTTTAAGATCTGTCTTGCCACAGCTATTAAGTGAATCACTGCAGTTGTTAAATTATTAACGTGGTTGTTAAGTGAATCTGGCTTCCCTGTTGACTTTGCTTGTCAGAAGGTTGCAAAAGCTGACTATGTAACCCCGGGACACGGCAACCAACATAAATCCATGCTAGTTGCCAAGCAGTTGAATTCTGATCACTGGCCAATGACCATAGAGAAGCTGCAAGAGTCACATGTGTGAAAAAGGATCATAACAAGTCACTTTTTTCCCATGTGTTCATAACTTTGAATGGTCAGTGTGAATTCTTTTGCCCTTATTAGCCTCTCTGTAGTGTTCTTTGGTGTCACCAAGACAAATTTCAGTGGTGAAATTTGGCGCTGAGTTATGGGAGGGAAGAGTAAAGAGGAACATCAGCCTTGAATTGTTGCTATGCAGGAAGCAAGGGATCCTCCCTAATTTCCTTGCAGCATTTATCAGATAGTATCTCTCTTGACACGAGGAGGAGAAGGAGGGGGGAGGAAGACGTATACCTGTAAAAGCTCAAAGCAGTTTCTTTATTGCTGGTTGCCAATAGACAAAATCTTGCCAGACTAAAGCACACTCTGCATAACTGATAAATGCGGAGAAGAAATTAGAGAGGATTCCTTTGTGCTACTTCCCACAATGATTCAAGACTGAGGTTTCTCTTTTACTTCCCCTTCCAATAACCAGATTCCACCGCAGGGCCAGTGATAAAGAAGACATGCACGTCCTGAGGGACAAGGCCTTTGGGATCATTGATGGTAGCATTAAAAGAGTAAGAACACAGTAAGCAAACATTCATGGTTTGCAGAAGCTGACCTCAATAAATCAGGATTGCCGATCTTCAGCTTCACTTGGGTAGGGAGTCAAGGAGCTTTGGCTATTTAGGGCATAAAGTGATCAACCTTGCACTGAAGTTGACAACTGTTCCTGTCACTCTTGGCACTTTAGCCCTTAGAACTAGATCATCTGGCTTCCCTCTTAGAACCTTGATTTCCACTACTTGTTCCTTGCAACTCTGATGAACCAGACTCCTGATTTATGGTGTTAAGTGAGCTGGATGACAAGCCATCTAGGGCTTCAGAGATCAAAAGCAATAGCTTCAACTGTACACAGAAAGTAAATGGCAAGAAATATAGAACATCATACCCACAATATGCTCCCATTATAATAAATTGGTTAGTATTTCGTGGTACGATCAGAAAATAACAGAATAACAAGGTAATGGAAAGGACCTTGGAGGCCTTCTAGTCCAACCCCCTGCTCAAGCAGGAAATCCTAGACCATTTCAGACAAATGGTGGCCCATTTCTTTTTAAAAGCCTCAAGTGACATAGTAACTACAATGTCTGGAGGCTGTTTCACTGGTTAATTGTTCACACTGTCAGGAAATTTCTATTTAATTCTAGGTTGCTTCTCTCCTTGATTAGTTTCCATCCAAGGCTTCTTCAGGTGGCGTTCATATTTTCACATTATTGAGCTACTCAAGAATGTAGTTAAGGAATTTTAGTTAAGAATAAGTTAAGATTAACTTAACTACATTAACCTAATGTAGTTAAGATTTGTAATGGATGTAATCTTGGATATTTTTATGTTTAGATTGGCTTTTGAATTTGTTGTTGATTATTGTGTGGTCTCAGTTGTGCCACATTACTATTAGTGTTGCTGCTGATATTATTATTCTCAAGTGGTGTTCATAATTAGCATTCTTGAGTTTGTCCATAGCCCAAAATCCAGCTTTGTTCCCAGATAACTTTTGTCATCAATATCTTGTTTTCGTTCAATACCAATATCAAGTTTGCTTTCAAATTTCCTTTCTTTTCATTTTGAGTAAGAGTCTTTGTATTTTCAGCCTTGAAAGTAAAAAAATTGATTCCAACAATTTATTGTAAATCAATCTCACTTGTTATGAGACCGGACGATTTATGTCAGCTACCCATGTGAAATAGAGATCTACTATTTGGACTAGAAACAAAATCAACATTTACAATGGAAAGGCCAGAATTTTTTTAAAAAAGAAAAAGAAAGCCAGATAAGAGAAAACTTTATATTGTTATGAAATACATTGTTATATGGCAGATCAGGACCACAGTAACAACAGACAGAGAGTTTGACAGGCAAGGAATTAAACAGACTTTATTCTGATGTTCAGACATGGGATATGTTTTAAAACTAACCACCCTGTGGTTCAAAAGGGAAGGAAGGAATTAAAAACTTGACTATACATAAATGGGAAAAAATATTCCCTAAAGTTATCTCCAGGGCTAAGTTTTTTATAATGTCACTATTGCTTTTATAAAATCCTAAGGGTTGGAAAGATTCTTATTTGAACCCTTGAATTCTGTGCTCAGTGGAGGAATCTATTTTAAAATATGCCGGGGAGAGGGGAGGGGGGGGGAGACTTTTCAATCTTTAGTTTTGAACACATCCGAGGAATAAGAGGTCACGATTCTTCTGGAAAAAAATGTTCCCAATTTTGTCAATGCTCAAAAGAAGGGACAAAGGATGAAACAAAAGAATAAAAAAAGAGGAGCTGTTTTGCTCTTTTAAAAGGGGCTCGTGTAGTTTTCTCTCTTTGAAGGTGTGCTTTCATATAAATGTTAAATCAAAACAAGGTCTTGCCTTTTTGTCACCCAAGGCCTCAGCATTTCACTCTTCTGCAGAATAATTGAGATTAACAGATTAGCAGAGTTGGATCCAGTCCAATTCCCTGCTTAAGCAGGAGACCCTACACCATTTCTGACAGAGGGCAGTCCAATCTCTTCTTGAAAATCTCAAGTGATGAAGCCTCCACAACTTCCGAAGGCAACTTCTGTTCTACTAGTTGATTGCTCTCACAGTCAGAAAATTCCTCCTTATTTCCAGGTTGAATTTCTCCTTGGTCAGTTTCCCATTATTCCTTGTCTGACTTTTGGGTGCCTTGGAAAATGGCTTGACTCCCCCCTTCTTCTCTGTGGCAGCACCTCAAATATGGCAACACTGCTATCATGTCTCCCCTGGTCCTTCTCTTCACTAGACTAGCCATGCCCAGTTCCTGCAACTGTTCTTCATATGTTTTAGTCTCCAGTCCCCTAATCATCCTGGTTGCTCTCCTCGGCACTTTTTCTAGAATCTTAACATCTTTTTTATAATGTGGTGACCAAAACTGGATGCAGTGCTCTAGGAGTGGCCTTACTAGGGCTTTATAGAGTGGTATTAGTACCTCACTTGATCTTGATTGTATCTCTCTATTAATGCAATTTAGGATTGTGTTGGCTTTTTTTGGCTGCTGCTGCACACTGTTGGCTCATATTTAGTTGCTGGTTCACTAAGACTCCAAGATCCCTCTTACAGTCATTGCTATTAAGCCTGGTTTCACCCAGTTTATATGCGTACTTTTGGTTTTTCTTACTTAAGTATTGGACTTTACTTTTCTGTACATTGAATTTCATTTTGTTAGATAGGGCCCAGTGTTCAAGTCTGTCAAGATCTGGATCTTGAGCCTATCCTCTAGGGCCATGATGGCAAACCTATGGCAGGTGTGCCATATGTGGCACACAGAGCCATTTGTTAGGGCATGCGAGGCATTGCCCTGTCAGCTCCAGCGTGCACATGCTTCAGCCTTCATTTTCAGCCATTTTTCGCTGAAAATGAAGGCCGAAGCATCCAGAGTGGAGGGAGTGGGTCACGTATACATGTGCGCACAGGGTGATGGCATAGAATTATGGGTGTGGACATGCCCATGCATGACCCCCTTGCACTCCTCCTGCTTTTGGCATGCGATAGGAAAAAGGTTAGCCATCACTGTTCCAGGGTGTTAGCTATTCCTGCCAGTTTAGTATCATCTCAAATTTGGTAAGTTCCCCTTCTATTTCCTCATCTAAGTTGTTTATGAAAATATTGAAGAGTACTGGGCCTAAGATAGAACCTTTTGGTACCCCACTGCTTACTTCTCTCCATGTAGCCTTAGACCTACTCGTTGAGTATGATTTGTCAGAAAATCCATCTGGTAATGAAGCTGTCTATCCCACTCTTTTTTAGCTTGCCAAGAAGTAGGTTGTGGTCTACTTTGCCAAGTGCCTTGCTGAAGTCTAAGTACCATATTTTTCGGAGTATATGACGCACCTTTTTCTCTGAAAAAAGAGGCTGAAAATTGGATGGGAGGAGAAGTCAACGTCGCAATGATACGAACATGCGGTCTTGATGCTCCGAGACCGCTGCCAATACTTTTGCCACTGGGTGGTCCAATTGGACCTAAACTGCCCCGTAGAGATGGTGAACAGGAAGAATATGTCTTTCTGATCTCAGGGACACCACAAAGTCCCTGATCGATCCAAGAGAAGTTCTTCAAGCCAGTGACAAAAAGTCCAGCCCCAGGCTGATGAAGTTAGGACAGCTCCGGAAAGGAAAGGGAAGCGGAAAGAGAAAGTGTGCCCATCTGGTGAGGAAACTTTATTGTTTTGGAAAAAACTGCCCATTTTTTTTTAAAAAAAATTAAAGTAAATCCGAAAGCAGAAGAAAATAAGTGGCGAAATTAACCTCTATTTGACTGCTTTGGATAGTGTGTTTAATTTTACTTTGTGGATTGAAGTGCTTGCAACTATTTTTTAAAAAGAGAATGGATCAGTTTTTCTTCTATTTTTTATTTTTATTTTTTAACCTATGGATTAAAATTTTCTTCTTTATTTCAACAAGGACTTTTATTACTTGCTATTAATTCTATTTGAGAACTCTGTTTCTTTTAAGTTTGAAATAACATTAGCGAGTGGGAAGCAATACTGCCACTTGGAGTCTAGAGGTTTGAGTTTTTGAAACAATGCACTTTCCCTTCTCCTTTTGATTTCACTGACTTTGTATCTTGAGGCTTGGCAACTTGTTTATAGAAAGTGATAAGAAGCAAGGGCACAAATTGTTTTTACAGGTGCACTTTGAGAGTCTTACTGGCAGTGGGAGAGAAAAAGAAACACAACCTTCTTTTTTGAAGATTATAAATGATATAAGAAGGCTTGAAAGCCAGACTGGCAGTATCTACTAGCTTGTTAAAATGGCACAATATTTAAAAGAAACAATAACTTTGCAAAACATCTTGGCTGGAATTCAAAATTTATTAGAAATAACAGAGATAATTGAGAAGAAGATGGAAAAAATAGAGTTTATAACAGTAAAAAATGATGGGGTCAGAGTCCCAAAAATTGAAGGGGAAAATGATTATAAAGACAAGACAACTGATTACTTTACCAGTGGAGTGAACGTGGTTGAAAGTGGGAAAAGGGGAGTATGGAAAAGGGAATTAGATTGAAAGGAACTATACCCCGGATTTCAAGGCATGGAAGAAGAAAAAAGAGGAAAAACAATGGATTTAAGGAGAGAGAACTTCTCAGAAGCAAGATTGACAACCAAAGATAACCTGATTAAAATAGCAGATGGAGGTGTCAGGCCTGTAGTTATAGAAGCCAAGGTCATCTTTTGTCTCCGCACCTCGACACCTGACCGGAAGCAGAGGGGTGTAGATGCCAGCGTGGAAGATGATGATTGGAACATGTGATGGATTATGGGGTGTGGGGATAGATCATGAACTTTCAACTGGGTGGAATTCCAGGATGTAAATCAGTGTTGGAATTCCATAGACGTGCTAACTTGCCTGTAGAATAAATTGGACCTTTAAGGATAACTTTGCCTTGGACAATGATTTAATTCTGCATGGTATTTAGAACGCTAACAGGAGGGCATCGAGATTACGTAAGTGATGCTACAAGCAACAAGCTGCGGAGAGAAGTTCACAAAAATTTTATTAAGGAAATAAATAGAGGATCAATTCCACAAATGACAAAAGAAATAAGACTGTATTATTACTGGAAGGATACAGGCTGATATATGAAAGTTGCTAATAAAAAATAGTTAAATTTAGTAATTAGTGATTAGTAATTTAGTAATTTCTAGAGTGCTATGTTAAATAAATAATTGATAAGGATAATAAGGTACATACATGTGTTGGTTTGATGAGAGAAAATTTGATATAATTAGCGAATGAATTTTTGTTAATAAATAGTATCTATAACAATAACAATAAAATGACAAGAGATATAGTGAACAATATATATATATATGTACTGGTTTAATAAAAGGAATTGAGATATAAATTGTAAACAGCGATTTGGAAAGGAGGATCAGAAACCTTGGTATCAAACATAATTATTTTTTACCTAGAGCATGCTATAAAGGGGTAATGTTATTAGATGATATTAGAAATAATTAATGAAATGCTACTATGTGCTTGTGTTTTTAAATTTTGGACGATTTCATGTAAAAGGATGTTAAAACAACCACAGTCAAATGAGAAGTGTGGTATGTTGATAGTAAGACAAATAAAGATTTTTGATTTAAAATACATAATGTGATTTGAATTATAAGCAATGACTGTAGAAGAGATGCATGAAAGTTATTTGTAGCCAATTGACACACTTCTACAATTTGTAATGAAAGATGATTTTATTTTATTTTATTGTGTTGTGTTTGTCTGTTTAACAAAAAAAAATTTAAAAATCTTTTTTTTTAAAAAAGAGGCTGAAAATCTGGGTGCATCTTATACACAGAATACAGTATTTTTGTCTCCCGAAACTCCATCCACTTCACCAAAATGGCCGTGCATAGCTTGTAGGAGGCTTTCAGAGAGCTCCTGGGGGCTGAGGAGGACAGAAATGAGTGACCCCCACCCTTCCTAGGAGCACTCTACAACCCTCCTAAGGGCTATTCATGCCCTTTTTTGAAAAAAAATTCATGAACACGGGCCATTTTGGGGAGGTTTGCAGAGTGCAAAAACTTTTCTTTTAAATTTTCCTCTTCAAAACTGTTAGATTGGGTAATGGATAGGCACACGCAGGCTTAACGGTAACAACAGCTCTTTATTAAGTACAACAAGTGAGAACAATCCAGGGAAGGTTGAGTCTGACAGCAGCCCTTTTATAGGGAGCTGTCAGACCTTTCGACCAATAGGATTAAACCTCTGTTCCTACCGGAACAGAAGACCTTGGTGGAAACCACTCTAGTTAGAACAAATATCTAACAAAAACCTTGCTGCATCTTATACTCCGGTGTGTCTTATACTCTGAAAAATACAGTATATTATGTCCACAGTATTTTGCTGGTCTACTAATTTAGTCACTATGTTGAAGAATGAAATAAAATTGGTTTGGCATGATCTGTTTTTAACAAACCTGTTCTGGCTGCTAGTTATTATTTTATTTATTTCTAGGTGTTGGCAGATCTGTTTTTTTTTCTTTTTGTTTTTTTTTTGTTATCTTTTACAGTATCTTCCCGGGTATTGAAGTTAGGCTGATTGGTCTATAGTTTCCTCATTCTGTTTTTTCCCTTTTTTGAAGATGGTAACCACATCAGCTCTTTTCCAGTCCTTTGGTAGTTCCCTGGTTTTCCAGGATTTTTGAAAGATGTGGTACAGTGGTTCTGAGATGACATCTGCCAGCTCCTTTGGAACTCTGGGATGTAATCCATCAGGTCCTGGTGATTTGTATTCATCAAGATCAGACAGTGTTCTCTTACTGGTTTTTTTCTTATTTTAACTTTTGTTTCTAGTCTGTTTTTTTCCAGTTATGTTTCTGGTAGGTTGGGCTATAGTTTATTTTTGCGTGACGACCGATGCAAAAAATGAGTTAAGCAGCTCTGCTTTTTCTCTGTTGCCTGTTATTTCCTTGACGTCTTCTCTCTTTAGTGGACTGACTTTTTCCTTGATTTTTTTTCTATACATTAGAAGAAACTTTTTTTATTATCTTCATATGCTACAAGCTTCCAATTCCTAGGTCATTCCATCATAAGGTTGTCAGGAAGAGAAGATCCACACAGCTGCATAATTTAGGATCAGCAGTAACAATGCCTCAAAATGACTTTTCTTCTTTTCCCCCTAAATTCAGTTTACTTTACATTATTGATTAGCCCTTAGGCCATATCAAAGTGCAGAGTTTGAGACACTAAAATCTGATTAAAAAAACAATTTAAAATGAAATTGGAACAAAATACAATTTAAAATGAAATTGGAATAAAATTCAATAATTTAATATATAGATAAATAAAATATGATTAAATTATATTTCTCTATCACCTCTACAATCTATCCCAACCAGTCTCACATAGGATTTACACTGAACCATTTTGCTTAAGTGCTGTGCAGTGTGAAATGTTATTTTCGGATTCTAGCTGCACATAAGCTAAGTTGTTTTGATACAGGGATCCCAATGGGTCCTTTGTTTGGTATAGGGACCAGGAGGTCCCTGTCTCTCACCCTTTTATGCAGGCAACAATCAAATAGGACCTGAGCCAGGCCTTCTACCTCTGCCGCTCCCCTTAAACTCTTATATGTCCACTCACAGAGGCTACGGTACATGCAATCTCCTTCAACATATACAGAAAAGGACCCCAGGCTGGCAAGAGGAAATGCTGTTGAAATGCTGGGAGAATGTCATTTAGTTTTAATCCCACTTCCTAATTCTGCATACTTTTTTTTTACATGTGCTATATTTCCGTGACTTATTTTATATCTGTTTTATTTGCTCAGCATTATATACTTGAGATCTGTAGGTGTTTCTCACACAGATAAAGGAAAACCAAAAAGGTCCTCTTAAAGAGGGAGGAAAATATGGAAGAAAACATCTATAGATTTACTCGTGTTATTTTTAAAGATATTTGCTACACAGACAAATTTTAAGAGCTTTTGCTCTTAAAGTTTGAATTTCTTTTCAAACTGTACAACAAATAGTGATTTACCGAATTGTAAATTGTGATGCATAATAACTGAAGGAAGCCATCTGGTGGAAAACTGCAGTAATAATTCTGTATTTGTTTTGCCTGTTGTGTAGCCTTTTAATGTAACAACATAAGAGCTTCATGGGCTTAAGTTTTGAACTTTTTTCAGCCTTCAAATTGCTTGCACAATCTTTATCTAAATTTGAGACCAATTGAAGAAAATCTCTGTAGCTCAGGGTTGAGCTGTGGAGCTTGGTTGTTTTCTTGCAGATGTTTCATTACCCAACTAGGTATAATAATACTTTATTTACAGTCACAGACCAAAACACGACCACTACAAAAGAGACACAGCAGCCAGTCACCAAAAGCCCAACTAAGGGAGGTTACAGCTCTCTCCTCTAATGGTCACAGCTCTCAAGAAAAACCTGGAAACCTGAGAGGTGATGTATGAGGAGACATCCCCAAGGCAATGCACAAACAAATCACAGCCATCAGGACCGGAAGGGACGATTTCAGGAAGAAACAGTAACCTAGACCTGTCCGCGCTATACATAGGGCAAAATAGAAGGACATGCTCCGCTGTTTCAACCTCGGCTCTGTCACAAGGGCACAGCCGCTTATTAATTGGGAGCCTCTTGAAACGACCATCCAGAAGTGCTGAGGGCAAGACATTGAAGCGAGCTAGGGAAAAAGCTCTTCTATACTTGGGAATGGTTAGGGTATAAAAATAGGAAGCCATCCTCAATCCATAGTTATTAACTTGGTTGAGAGTCAGGGGGGAGCAAGTTTTATTGGCTCTGGCTCGTAGATATTGTAAATCAATGTCCACAAGCCATTGGACTATCCTAAATTGGGCATCCTTGAGGTCGTAGTTTCCCAAGGCATCCTCCGTGAAACCTAGCAGATGAAGTTTCTTCAGCAGCTCTTTCTCCCAGCGAGAAATATGGGAGTCCGTGAACACCAGGGAGAGGTAGCTGCCAGGAACTGCCAGAAAGAGCACCCGAAACCACCATTTAAAGGTGTTTATCCAGGCCATACATTCCACCGATCGAATGCCCAGTTTCAGGTATATGGGGGCAAAACCAACACAAGGGGGAAGACCCAGAAGTTTTCTAAGGAAAGCAGCCTGGGTTCTTTCAATGCAATCCTTGAAGCCCCGTATCCATATGGGAATGCCGTAAAGAGTTTGGGCCAGCGTTTTGGCTTTGTAAATACGTAGGGCAGAGGGAATGAACTGGCCACCCTGGGTATAAAAGAATCTTAAAATCTGCTGGTGACTACAGGAGGCCAAGTTCAGCACCTGGGTTCGATGTCTAGTCCAGGCACCAGTGTTCTGAAATTGAATACCTAGATACTTAAAATGGAAAACCTGCTTAACAGCATTGCCACTGATATCCCAGTTATACCCAACTAGGTAACATCATCAGTGTTAGCACCAGCAATGTTACCTAGATTGGTAACAAAACACGGCTACAAAACTACCTAGCTCAGAGAACACCAAGACCCCATAGGATACTAATGGCCCAACCTTAAATCATGGGGGACACTCAAGCTTGGTAATAGTAGTTTGTAGAATTGGGCCAGTTCTGTTTCTTTGGACAAGCAATCATTTGAAGGTGGTGACTGTCACACCCCTTATTTATCTTCAGTCACAAAGAACTTGCTAAGTCAATTAGATAAAAAAAGAAGCAGACAATGCAGTTAAAATTACGCAGACTCCAAAAGGAACTTTCCATTGCTTGAGCCTTCCATTCATACCTGGATCCAATGAACAATTAAGTGATAGAAAAGCTGTTATCATTGATCTCTGGCATCACGCCATCAAATCCCAGTTATTTATAACTGGAAATACAGTTAGCTCTCCTTATCCAAATAAAGCTTCTGTTCCAATTGTGCAGGTTGTAGCTAATTACCACAATAATCAAAACCTAATTAGAAAGCCAGTCAACTGCAGCATAATCTATTGTCCACTCCACTGAAATAGACTGTTTAAATTTAAGGTCTCCATGTCGCTGCATTTCCCCAGACTGCCCTTCTTCAGCCTCCCTCCACCCACTCTGTAGGAAGCCACGATGCTGCTTACCTGCTTTTACAAAGCTATTGCAAAAAAGATTTCTTCGGATCCCTCTGGGAATGGATTTATTCGATGCTGGTGCCATCAAGTTCTGGGTGGCTCCCAGAAATAAAGGACACAGATAAAAAATTTTAAGTCCTGAGGCGATTAATAACGAGGAGGCTGCTGAACAGTTAACCTTTTATTCAGTAATAGTAACCTGACAGAACAGAGCAACAAAAGCCCCAGCTGACAGCTATTTATATGGACCAATAGAAGAATAGTAATTCTCCTGCCGAATGGCAGGAGCGGCTGGGCCAATCAGGGACAACTGGGACAGTGCCACCTGCTGGTGGACGCCCTCGGTACATAACACCCCTTTCCCCTGGTCTGCGCAGACGTAGTCTCGGAGATATCCGGGACGCCTGCGCATGCGCAAAGATCTTCTTAGTGAAGGAGTGGCCGTCGTCGATGGGGAAGGAGTGTCCAGGCTGTCGTGTGGGCGGAGCGGTTCCGGAGGTCCCACCCCGAAGAACGCACCAATGTTTGAAGGTAAGTTCCCCGACGAGAACGTGGCGGGAGGCGCGGACTCAGAGCTAGCATTGTTTGAATGGTTGAGCCGGCAGGCGGCGTTGGTAGGGCCTGGTCTACTCGGAGCGTGTGGCCTGTCTGGAGGCCCTTCGTTGTCGCGCTGATGCAGCTGATCTACATGCTGCCGCCAATGTCGTCCATTGCCAAGGAGGACCCTGTAGGAACAGGGCCCCGTTATCTCAGCAATGCTCCCACTTTGGGTACCCGCGAAGTTCCTCGCGAAAACCCCCTCCCCCACAAGAAAAGCCCTAGGGGGTGGAGAAAGAGGAAGGGAGGAAGAGGAATAGAGGGGGTGCAGCCGGTCGAGGGTGGTACGGAGTTTCCTGCCCATTAGAAGCTCAGAAGGACTTTTGCCCGTAACCGGGCAAGGAGTGGTGTGTTGGGAGCGGAGGTAGGTGGCAACCCTGGCATGTAAGGGGAGGGAGGCCATGCGGCCCAGGGATTCCTTGGCAGAACGCACAGCGCGTTCTGCCAGGCCATTGCCCGCAGGGTGAAAAGGGGCTACAGGGGTGTGGCGGATGCCTAGCCCCACAAGGAACTGCTGGAACTCCTGGGAGGTGAACTGGGGTCCATTGTCCGAGACTATGATGTCCGGCAGGCCATGGGTGGTGAATAGGGAATCTAGCAGACGGATAGTGGCCCCAGAGGTGGTGGTGGGCATGGGGAAAAGCTCCACCCATTTGGACCAGGCATCAATGACAAGTAGGAAGGAGGTGCCAGCCAGAGGACCCATGAAGTCGATATGGAGGCGACTCCATGGGGCCCTGGGCTGTTCCCAATCACGGGGAGGGGCGGCAGGAGATGCCGTGCGGACTTGCTGGCAGGGTGTGCATCGCTGCACCCAGGCAGTGATGTCCGCATCCATGGAGGGCCACCAAACATAACTACGGGCCAGGCCCTTCATGCGGACAATGCCAGGGTGCCCTTCATGGAGGCGGGCGAGCACTGCCTGGCGCAAGGAGTCAGGGATGACCACCCGGTGGCCCCACAGAAGGCAGCCCTGTAGGGTGGAGAGTTCTGTGCGGCAGAGGTAGAAGGGAAGGAAGCAAGGCTCCCCTGAGGAAGGGGGCCAGCCCCTGCGGACATAGTTCAGGATTGAAGAGATTGTAGGATCAGAGAGGAAGGACAGCGCGATGTCCGAAGCGGACATGGGCAGGTGGAGGTCCTCAAAGAGGCAAATAGATTCGGTGGGGGCCGGGTCAGAATTAGGAAGGGGCAGGGGGCAGCGGCTTAAGACATCCGCGTGGCCCATATGGCGCCCAGACTTATGGACAAGGGAGTAAGCGTAGGCTGACAGGAATTCCGCCCATCTTGACATCCGCAAGGATCCCAAGAGGGGCTTGTGATCAGTTAGAAGGGAGAAGGGGCGGCCATAGAGATAGTGATAGAAGCGTTTTACCCCCGCAACGGCGGCCAGCGCCTCCTTATCCATCTGGCTGTAATTACACTCCGGCTTGGATAAGGTGTGGGAGTAAAAGGCAATTGGGGCCTCTGAGCCGTCAGGGTAGGAGTGGCTAAGGACAGCCCCGACGCCGAAGGAGGAGGCGTCACAAGCGAGGAGCAAAGGGAGGTTTTCGTTGTACTGAGCCAAGACAGGGGGAACTGTCAAGGCATGTTTGACAGCCACGAGCGCATGTGCTTCGCGGCTAGTCCAGGCCCAAGTGGTGGAGCTGTCCAACAGCCTATGGAGAGGCTCCGCCAGGGAGGCCTTGTGGGGGATGAAGGATGAGTAAAAGTTGAGGAGGCCCAGGAAGGCCTGCAACTCAACTTTATTGGTGGGGGTAGGAGCGGAGAGAATGGCGTCCACCTTCGAGGGGGAAGGATGGACGCCAGGTCGATCAATGAGGAAGCCGAGGAAATCCATGGCAGGAACCCCCAGCTGGCATTTTGAGGGCTTTAAATGGAGGCCAGCTGAGCGGAAACTGCTGCAGGACGGCACGGAGGGTTTTGGCGAGTCCTGATCGGTCCTGGGCGGTGATCAGGACATCGTCAAAATAAGGGGTGACCCCAGGAATGCCATGGAGCAAATGCTCCATCAGGCCCTGGAAAATTCCTGGGGCCACACTGATGCCAAATTGTAGCCTGTGGCATTTAAAAGCCCCGCGGTGCGTAACAATGGTTTGCGCAAGCGCGGTGGCATCATCAACAGGGAGCTGTTGGTACACTTGCACGAGGTCTAATTTGGCAAAAATCTTACTGTGGCCCAGGGTGTGTAGGACATGTTGAACGACAGGGACTGGGTAGGGGTGGGCTTGCAATGCCTTATTAACCGTCGATTTAAAGTCCGCGCAGATCCTAATGGATCCGTCGGACTTTAAAGGGACCACAATAGGGGTTTCCCAAGGGGAGAAGTCCACGGGCTGGAGAACCCCCTGAGCAAGGAGTTTGTCGATTTCTGCATTGACCTTTGCCTTTAAGGCGAAAGGCAGCCGCCTAGCTTTGAGGCGAATAGGGGCGACAGCAGGGTCTAGATTCAAGGAGATAGGGGAGCCAGTGTAACAGCCCAGGGATGGGGAGAAAATGTCTTGGAACTCAGAGAGGAGGGAGGAAAGGACATCCCCGGGGGAGGAGGAACAGCGGGTAGAGTGGATGCCAGTAATAGACAGACCCAGGGCCCGGAACCAGTCAAGCCCCAGTAAGGAAGCCAGGGGGTTTTTTACAATGAGAAGGGGCAGGCGCCCTAGGAAGGAGCCATAGGTAACATTGAGTAATGCACAACCCAGCAGCGGAATAAGGTTGCCCTGGTAGTCCCTGAGGCGGCAGTTGGCAGGAGTCAGCTGATGCAGATGGAACCGGGGCAGAATAGATTACAAGATGCTCCAGGACATGATGGATCGCGCTGATCTGGTGTCCAGTTCCATGGAGCAAGGGTGGCCTTCAAGGAGGATGGAGAGGTGGAGCTTACCACGGCCCCCCATAGATGAGGAAGCAGTGTCGACGACCCACTCCAGGCAGGACTCGTCGATGTCCCCTAGGGAGAGGCAGTTTTGCCGGCGAGATGGAGGAGGTGGCGGTGGGTGATGGTAGGCAGGAGGCAGGGTAGACAGCCGTGGGTCAGAAGCACTGGAGCGGCAGACAGATGCTAGATGGCCCTTTTAGCCGCATTTGCGGCACACAGCGGAGCGAAAATGGCAGGAGGAGCAAAGGTGGCGACCCCCGCAGCTGAGGCAGGCTCGGCTGTCCTTGTGGGACAATGTCTGCAGGCGGTCGATGGCCAGGTCTAGTTCAGATTTAAAAGAGTCAGAGGTATGCTGGTGGTGGACTGAAGAGGGAGGACCCCCCAGAGCAGTAGGAGGAGGGAAACGACGGAGGTCAGGCGTGGACTGGTCCGCCATTTCAAAGGCACGGGTTTCGTCCACTGCGATTTTAAGGGTCATTTCCAAGTGGGACAGTATGCGTCGGTGGAGATGGACGTCCCTGAGGCCATAAATAAATTGTTCTAGGAGGGCCTCGTCCAGGTCAGAAAATTCGCAGGAGATAGCAGCTGCCAGGAGTGCAGCCACATAGTGGCTAATGGATTGACCTTCCGATTGGACACAGCGGCGGAAGAATTGGCGCCGCGCGAACCGTGAGGGAGAAGGCTCATAATGGGTTTTGAGCTTGGTCATCAGAAGGTCCCAAGGCATGGTGTGGACAGGCATAGGGGCAGAGAATGCCCGTGCTGTGGCAAACATCTCCGGGCCACAGTAGTTGAGGAAGATGCCCCTCTTTCTGTCCAGCGAGAGGCCAGTCAGATCATGGGCTTGTAGAAAACATTCAAAGCGTTCGAGGAACGCTTCCCATGATTCGGCCTCGGTGCGGAAAGGAGAAAATAGAGTAGCAGTAGCCATAGTATGAAGTGGTCGTGGTTCAGTTTTGCCTGCCCTCGTTGCCCGTTTTAAGTCCTGAGGCGATTAATAACGAGGAGGCTGCTGAACAGTTAACCTTTTATTCAGTAACAGTAACCTGATAGAACAGAGCAACAAAAGCCCCGGCTGACAGCTATTTATATGGATAGCTGTCAGATGGGGGACCAATAGAAGAATAGTAATTCTCCTGCCGAATGGCAGGAGCGGCTGGGCCAATCAGGGATGACCAGGACAGTGCCACCTGCTGGTGGATGCCCTTGGTACATAACAAAAATAACCAAAGACAATGAATTTGACTGGGCCAAATTACAGAAAGCAAATACAAAATCATCGCAAGATGGCAAATGAGGAAACATATTAAAACACAAAACTTCACAAACAAGGGAGTCCCATCCTCCCTATCCGAAAGCCTGGGACAATAGCCAGATTTTCTGAAACTTCTGGGGTGCTCAGTGTTTAGGAAATGTCAACTTTGGAGTTGGGTAATGAAACATCTGCAAGAAAACAAGCTCAGAGCACCAAGGACCCCACAGTCCTCCCCCTCCCCTCCCCCTCCCCCTCCTCCTCCTCCCTGAAAGAAAACAACCAAGCTCAGAGAGCAGCGAGGATTTACAGTTCAGTCCTGAGCTACAAGTATTCTCTACCAGTTGACATGGGATGGGCAGAAAATGCAGGAGACCGGTGGCCCCTCAAACAACTGGGTCCTTTGCAATGTAGGACTCATCAAAGGTGGGGTATTTAAGGGTCTCCCTCCCTCCCCTCCCCTCCTACCACCAATGAATAATCAACTCCAAATCCTCAAGTAATAAATTATATCCTGCTATTGACTGTTCTGAACAAATGTCTCATTTGGAATTAACTTAAATTTACCCCCACAAAAATGGAACCTTCAGAGTCATCTCAGCTACTCTGAAGGCCTTATCCCATATCCTAGAGTCCGTTCGCTTGGGGAGTCCCTCCTGCCCTCCCTGCTTCAGAAAAGCTGAATTTCGTTTCTGTTGTGGTTTCTCCTTTTTCTGCTGCTTTTGATTTTATGCATGAATCCTGAACCCTATAAATAAATACAACATAAGGTGGACTTCTCTCCCAGGTGACTATGAATTTAGGAGGAACATTTCATTTTCTGAGTTTCCAGCAAGCTGGAAGAATACAGGTAATCCTATTTTTGCTTTATCAGGTGATTTTTAAATTGTCTCTGAATGGGTCCTCTCTGAGCCAATTTCAGTCCTTAAGTAATTCTGCCCTAATAGTAAACAGATGCTTTGGGTATTCCAAATTTTTCCTTGCTTCTCTCTTTGGTTAGTTTCCATCCATAGTTTCTCATTTTGCCTTTTGGTGCTTTGAAAAAGAGTTTGATCCCCTCATTTTTGTAGGAGCCCCTCAATTATTGGAAGACTACTATCATGTCTCCCCTAGTCCTTATTTTCATTAAACTAGACACACCCAATTACTGCAACCATTCTTCATATGTTTTAGTCTCCTGCCCTTTGATCATCTTTGTTGCTCTTCCTTGCAATCTTTCCAGAATCTCAACATCTTTTTTTATATTGTGATGACCAAAACTGGACATAGTAATCCAAGTATAGTCTTACTAAGGCTTTGTAAAACATGATCTTGATTCTATTCCTCTATTATTGCAGTCTATGATTGCATTGGCTTTTTTGGCTGCTGCCACACAGTATTGGCTCATATTATACACAATGTGTGTGTTTGTGTATAAATATTATACATATTTATACACACGCACACACAGGCAGTTCTTGCTTAACTACCAATTAATTAGCAACCATTCAAATTTATGATGGACCCTCCACTCCTCCCCAAAAGCTGATTATGACCTGGCTTCAGAATTGTGACAGCCAGCAACTCCCTCCACCCTATGGTCACATGATCACATTTCAGCTGTTGGCAATTAGCTCACTTTGCAGCCTCACTGATTGCAGTGTACCACAGTCACGTGGCTGTGATTTGCAATGTTTTGGACCAAATTCAGGCCAATTTCCAGCAAAAAAAATGATAACAGATAACAGATTAACAAGAGTTGGAAGGGACCTTATAGGTCATCTAGTCCAACCCCCTGCTCAAGCAGGAGACCCTACACCATATCAGACAAATAGCAGACCAATCTCTTCTTGAATGTCTCAAGTGATGAAGCTCCCGCAACTTCTGAGGGCATGTTATTCAATTGGAAATGCCCATAGAAATAATTGGATTGCCTTAACCACAGAATTTACTCAACTACCCTGGCATTCACTTAACAATCAGCACAGACAAATCCTAAAATTAAATCAGTCATATAGTTGCCTCCACTTATGTCCATCATGACCTGTGATAGAAATTTCATGCTCAGTTGTAGTTGTCAGTTGAGGTTCATCTGTATTACTTCTTGCTTTTTTTTTCTGAGATCCTGGTTTCTGATTACCCAATGGATTGATAAAACACATTGACTTTTTGTTCCCCTTTCAGAAAAGGTTGAGATCAGCCAAAATGAGATGTCTAAGACATGGATCACCAACCTTTGGGACCTCAGGGACCACTAAATTCATAATTTTAAATCCCACAGACCACTAATATGATCTGCCTAATGACTGACTGGGTGGGCGTGGCAAGGTGGTCATGTGACTGGGTGGGCATGGCCAACTCCATGTCACTCACATCGAGGGGTGTCTTGCCAGCCTCTATTCGCCACTCCTTGCCTGCCTGCCCAGGCTCCTTAGGGCCCCAACAGGAAGCAGTTGTGGGAGCTAAGCAGACACCAAGAGAAAGAGTTGGCAAAACAGCTCAGTTCAAATTGGATCTGGCTGAGGAGGCAGCTCAGCAGAAGCACCTCACTGAGGACTAGGAGTATAGGCTTTCCAAGCAGAGGGGAAGACCTGCGGGAGGGCAAGGCCAGGTGCCGTCGCCTGAAGGCTCAGCAAGTTGAGATGCTCAGTCAGTTCCAGGCCATGATGCAGTCCCACTGGAACAAGGCCCTCCGGCTCTTCGCCACCAGCGGCGCTTCCCTCCAGCCTTCGGCCAAAGCCCCAGACCAGGAAGCTGAAGCAGACCTCAAGTTGGAATTTCTGCCCCAATCCGACCCACATAAAAAGACCCCGATGGGGGAAACTCTCTGCAGCAACACAAACATTCATTGCACATATCCAGCTCAGGGGCCATAATTTGAGGACCTCTGATTTAGTGTGCTATAAAAAATGCAAATATTTTTTTTGCTGACCACCAAAATTTTCTCACAGACCACCAGTTGTTGACTGCTGGTCTAAGGCACTGGTCATTTCAACCTGTAAGAGCACATCATTTCCAAGCCAGAGGGATTCATGAGGATCTGTTGGAGGAGAAAATCCAGTCTTCCCATATATTTAGGAGCAGCTGTGACAATAGACAACTCGCACCTGAAGAACAGGGGGATAGCTTGAAAGGCCTGTGTATTCATGATGAAAAATAAACAGCAAAGTCCAGCAACCATCTAGAAGATTAGAAAATCAACATGTAAAAGCTACAATGGGTACAGAACCTCCCTGCAGGTATTTGGAAATACAATCCTAGTTAACTTCAATAAATATTGCTATTTAAATGCAGATATTTCTGTTAGATTCGGGCAACGAGAGAACAGACTGCGGACACGTAGTGACTTATCAGCTCTTTATTAGTAGTAGTAGTGATCCAGCTTGCTCTGTGGCCGGAGGGTTCCCCTTTTATAGGGATCGGGTATGCCTCTCGACCAATCAGAACGATACCTGTTTCCCGCTGTAGCGGCGGACCAGAGAGGAGACTTGCTGCGATATATGCTAATATCTAACACCCCTCCCCTCTTAGATGGAGCATTCCGGTTAGTTACATAGTCCTTAAGATACGTGGGTGTTTGCCTTACACGGGTGGAACGCCGCAGTTCTGGTTGATCTGGAGTGGTTTCAGGATCGGTTGCTTTTTCTGCTTCGCGTTCGGGGGTCTGTAGGCTTTCGTTGCTTTGGCGTTGTTCGGTTTCTCCTTCGACCTCTTGTTCTATCCTGGGCTCGTAGGCGTCGTGGTTCTCTGTGTTGGGGCTCTCGAGTGGCTGACTTTGTGCTGGCAGATAGTTTTCATCGTCAGCCCGCAGGTCTGAGTGTGCCAGGCGACCTCGTAGTTGATCGATGTGCCTTTTCCAATTTCGTCCATCTTCAAGCTCTAGCAGATATGATCGTGGACCCGTGATGCCAATGACCCTTGCCGGCATCCACAATGTTCCCCCTGCATAGTTGTGGGCGTATACTGAATCCCCTATGCTAAAATTCTGAATTTTGCTTGTAGAGTCTGGGGGCGATGTGGCAGAGTAATTTGGGTGAAGATGGTCCAGGTGAGACCGTAGATGGCGGCCCATGAGTAGTTCAGCGGGGCTCCTACCCGTCGTTGCGCTGGGGGTAATATGTTGAATTAGGAGGTAATGGTCAATGCGTGTTTGCCAATCACCTGGACCCATCCTAGCGAGGGCCTCTTTTGCGGATCGCACCATTCTCTCCGCCTGTCCATTTGATGCCGGATGGAATGGCGCGACGAGGGCATGTCGAATTCCCTGACCTGCTAAGTACGTTTCAAATTGCATGGCCGTGAACTGGGGCCCATTATTGGAGACCAGGAGGTCGGGCAGGCCATGAGTGGCGAAAAGTCGCCGTAGAACCTTAATGACTGCCTCTGCCGTGGTTGAAGTCATTAGGACTACTTCTAGCCATTTGGAGTATGCATCCACAACTATAAGGAAAGTCTGACCTTGGACTGGCCCTGCGAAATCGATGTGTATTCGCGACCAGGGTGCTTTAGGCTTCTCCCATTCTGTGGCGGTCACTTCCGGGGGTGCTGGTCTCGATTCCTGGCATGGATCACAAGTGGCCACCCATTCCTCTATTTCTTTGTCCATGTTGGGCCACCAAACGTAACTTCTTGCTAACGCCTTCATTCTAACGATCCCCGGATGCCCCACATGTAATGCCTCTAATACATTTCTACGTAACGCATAAGGAATAACAACTCGATCCCCCCATAATAAACAACCTTGCAACACTGAAAGCTCATCACGTTTCCCCCAAAATAGCTTGAATTCCGGGCCCACGTTTCCTTTCGGCCACCCCCTCCAAACCCAGGTTTGAACTTGCTTTATTATAGTGTCCCTAGCAGAGAATCTGGCAACGTCGCAGGAAGAAACCGGTCCTGAGTCCAAACAGTCAATCAACAATACCGGTACCTCAGGAGTGGGGTCTGGCAAGAGATCCGGAAGTGGGCAACGGCTGAGTGCGTCTGCATGTCCTAGAGTGGAGCCCGGTCGATGAATTAACTTGTATGAGTACGCGGCCAGGAAAACAGTCCACCTGGTCATGCGTGGAAAAAGGGAGACTGGTGTGGGGCGGTTTCCCACCAAAAGTCCCAACAGCGGTTTATGATCTGTAATCAGTTCAAAGTCGCGGCCGTAGAGGTATTCGTGGAAACGTTTTACTCCAGCAACAGCAGCTAACGCTTCCCTGTCCATCTGGCTGTAATTCCTCTCGGCCGAAGAAAGAGTCCTGGAGTAAAAGGCTATGGGTGCTTCGTTCCCGTTGGGCATCCTGTGCCTGAGGACTGCGCCGACGCCGAATGGGGATGCGTCGCAGGTCAATACCAGTGGTAGCGTCTGGCTGTATTGCACTAGCAGCGAGTCGGTGGTGAGCAGGCGCTTGACTGCGGCAAAAGCTGCTGCTTCGGATCATCCCCATCTCCATGTTGCGTTCCTTTGGAGTAGTCGATGAAGCGGTTCAGCAACAGTTGCCTTCTGTCTCTGAAAAACGCTGTAGAAGTTAAGTAGTCCGAGGAAGGCCTGCAACTCGGTCTGATTTTGTGGTGTGGGGGCGTCCTGGATCGCCTTAATTTTCTTTGAAGTGGGGTGTATTCCCTGACCATTGATTCTATATCCCAGGAATTCTACACTAGGCACGTTAATTTGGCATTTCTCCTTTTTGAGGCGGAGACCCTTTTCTCTGATTCTGGCCAAAACAGTCCTGACTCTTTTTAATATCTGCTCCTCGTTTGCAGCGGATACCAAGATGTCGTCGAAATAGGGGACGACTGCCGGTATCCCTTGCAAGAGCCGTTCCATGACGCTCTGGAACAGACCTGGAGCAATACTCACACCGAATTGTAGCCGATTGCATTTGAATGCTCCTCTGTGCGTCACTATAGTTTGGGCCTCCGCTGTGGCGCTGTCCACGGGCAACTGCTGGTAAGCTTGTGCCATGTCTAACTTAGCAAATATCTTTCCTGGCCCCAACGAGTGCAATAAGTGGTGTACTACGGGCACAGGATATGCGCTTTGTTGTAGCGCGACATTAATTGTGCATTTATAGTCCGCGCAGATGCGGACTGACCCGTCTGGTTTGACTGGGGTCACAATGGGAGTTTCCCAGCGCGCGTGATCCACCAGCTCAAGGATTCCTTGCTCTACTAACTTATCTATCTCTTTATCTATTTTTGGGTGGAGTGCAAAGGGCACTCGTCTCGGTTTAAGTCGGATTGGCGCCACTTTGGGGTCTAAATTGAATGCAATTGGTTTACCCACATACTTACCAAGACCGGGGCTGAACACATCCTCGAACTCCTTAAAAATCTGTTCAGTGCTGCTGTTCTCCACGGCGTTGATTCCGGTGACTTCTAATCCCAAAGCTTCAAACCAATCAAGTCCTAAAAGGTTCTGTAGTGGTGCGCTGACGATGGTCACGGGCAGCTGGGCTCCGATGTCCTTGAAACGAATCTGGAACGTGCCTTGGCCCACGATGGGGACTCGGTTCCCCTGGTAGTCTCGTAGCAGGATGTCTGGTGCACGTAGTTGGTCTTTTTGAGGCTAGGGATAGCCTTTTTCATGGAAGCCCATGAAATGATCGTCAGGGAAGATCCTGTGTCAACTTCTAGCTCGCAAGGAGAGCCCTCCAAGAGGACTGTGACTTTCAGCTTTTTAGGTCGCTTGGTGCGGACCTGACTTATTGTGGTGAGATAGGTTCGCAATTCCTCTCTCTGGGTCAACTCTATCTCAGCATCGGTATCCTGACAATACTCTTGTTGAGCGTATTGGTAGAACGCTCTTTCAGCTCTTTGTGTGTAATCTCTCTGGGAATACGCCCTTTCAGCTCTTTGGGGATTTTCTCTCTGGGTAAACACTTGTGGATTTCTCTCTGGGCGCCCTTTATGATTTCGCCAAGCCCCTGGGTTGGGCTTCTGTTGGCGGTACATTGGAGGCTGCCGTGAGGAGGCAGGGACTTCGCTCCGGCACACTCGTGCGATGTGCCCAAGTTTGTTGTAGTGTGAACAAACAACGTTCCTGAACCGACAGGTAGACCGTGGGTGATTCCCTCCGCAGCTTGCGCAGGGCGGCAAACGGAATCCGGGTCTCCCCCCAGGCCTCATGTGACTGCTCCGCATCAGGTGACTGTCCTCGAACTCGGGACCCTCGTAGTGGACTCTGATGTGTCTGGGTGATGGCTGGTTTACGTGGAAACCGCGTTGTATTGTTTCCGATGATCTTTCCGCTGACTCGGATGCTCTTGCTTCGTTGAGTGCTATTTGTAGGGTTAAATTCGGGTTGGACAATAGTTTTTTCTGTAGCGAAATGTCCTTTAACCCCCACACAAGTCTTGCCAGGATTTGCTCGTCCAGATCCCTGAACTCGCAATGAGTCGCTGCTTTACGTAGGGCTGCAACATATTGGTTGATTGATTCTCCCGCCTTCTGGTTCCGCGTGTTGAATTCCTGGCGGCAAACGTGGCGGGAAGGTTTTGGCGCGTAATGAGTCTGTAGAGTCTGTTGCAACGCCATCCATGATACCGCTTGTATTGGAGTAGGCGCGGTGAGGTCTCTGGCCGTGTTGAAAACTTCACGCCCACAATAGCCGAGGAATATGTTTTTCTTTCGGGCGTCGGTTATCCCCGTGTATTCGTTCGCTTCGAGAAAACACTCGAAGCGAATCATGAAAGCCTCCCATTCGTCGTTCGTCGGGTCGAATGGAGCGGGTGGAGTGTGCATCGCCATCTTCTCTTCGTTTGAATTTGCCGCGCTGCGGTGTCCTGAGATGGCTGCCGGAATTTCTGCCGAATTCCTGGGCTGGATCGAATCCTGAGATTCTGAAGTAGCTCTCTTCGTCCTATCTGTCTCTCGATCCCACCTTCGTCGCCAATGTTAGATTCGGGCAACGAGAGAACAGACTGCGGACACGTAGTGACTTATCAGCTCTTTATTAGTAGTAGTAGTGATCCAGCTTGCTCTGTGGCCGGAGGGTTCCCCTTTTATAGGGATCGGGTACACCTCTCGACCAATCAGAACGATACCTGTTTCCCACTGTAGCGGCGGACCAGAGAGGAGACTTGCTGCAATATATGCTAATATCTAACAATTTCCTTTCCCTCTCTCAGGAAAACAACAAACACAAAACAAAGCAAAAGGAGTGGAGAACGGAGAAGAAAGGAATTCCAAAAGACTTTGGGTGCCTGGTGAATGAGCTTTTCTCAAGTCAGTAGAACCTTTTAATTATTTTTAGACTATTGCAAATAGAGCACAAGGTGTAGGCAATACCAGCTAAACATGTTTACAATAAAAATATTAAGCAGTATGAGGTATACTGGATTAGGGAAATCAATTGTTATATCTTGCTAGACAGAAATTATGTATTTTTTTACATAAATAAATGTTTTTGTGACCAAAGAACCAAGGTTACTCTTCTCTGCTGCACCTCATCTTGGAAGGTATCCCATGCAGAGAGATGGATACAGCAACATGCATGTGTTTATTGACTTTTTACTGAAGCTGGAGAGACAACATTAAAGACGTTGTCTGAGAAGCCATGTTCGATAGCCTCCAAATGAAACACGGCTACAGCAGCATCTGTTCCCATTGAGCCCAGATTTTGCGCTCCTTCCTGCTCTGTTCTGCTCTGCCTTTAAAAAGTCGTACAAGAGAGAACTATCCCAGTCAAGCTCACACATCCTGCTTCATTTCCTTCAAATTCAGTGGCGTGCGGTGAGGTTTATGGCTGGTGAGGCTGGTGATGTCATCAAACTTCTCCAGTTGGGCTGCACCGGAGCTGGTTGTCTCCGTTGCCAGGGAGACAGTCAGTGAGGTGAACCGTGTGGTTGCTCTGATCGCACGGGTGCAGCCCAACCGGAGAAGTTTCTCTTCTCAGAAATGTCTTCTCAGTGGAGCTTCTGAAAGGGGCAGGCAGGCTGCCACAGCTCCACTGAGAAGACATTTCTGAGAAGAGAAACGTCTCCTTTCTCCTCCACCCCCCACTCCCTTCTAGCACTGATGATATTACCTAGGTTAGGGTTACTGGGCAACGTGTATGTATGTGTGAGGCTGGAGTTATTCCCCCCCCCCCGGCCCAAGCTTAGTTGCAGCTTACTCCGGGAAGCTGCAAAAGTGGCCGGGAGAGGCGTGCAGCTTGGTTTAGCCTCCCTGGACATCGCAGCAGCAGCAGCCCCAAGTGCGCCGATCTCGCCATTTTTTGCATCGGGCGAGCCCGGGATCCTTGCAAGGGGAATGGGACCATGTGTGCAGGAGGCTCCTCAGCGCCAGCCTCAGATCAGCGTGACCTGCGGTCCCCTTCCCCTGCATACGTGGTCCCATTCCCCTCCTTCCTGAGCCAACATGAAGGGGACTGCGGCTGCGCTGATCTGAGGCTGGCGCTGAGGAGCCTCCTGCACACATGGTCCCATTCCCCTTGCAAGGATCCTGGACTCGCCTGATGCAAAAAATGGCGAATCGGTGCACTTGCGGCTGCTGCTGCGATGTCCAGGGAGGCTAAACCAAGCCACGCGCCTCTCCCAGCCACTTTCGCGGCTTCCCGGAGTAATTTTTTTTCTTTTCATGATGAGAGTCGTGAGGCTCTGCCTCCCCTGACTGCACGTCACTGTTCAAATTATCATGAACTTGATTCCTAATGATAGAGATATAAAAATATGGAGAAATGTAGACAGACAAACATCTCATTCTTAGACATTTCTTATTTGGCAACATAACTAAAATGTTTCATTCCTGCTTTCTTCTAATGTCTTTTTTCAATTTCCAAATATAGCCTTGGGATTGTCCAATGAGCTGTACTAACTCACCTTGTCCCTCCTTGGCTCCTGAAAAGACACAAGGTATGATAGCAAATTGTTTTTTTTTTTCTCCTTGTCTCTTTCATAAATCTAAAGTAATCTAAAGTAAAGATTGCAAATTTATATGTGAATAACAGTATAACAGAGTTGGAAGGGATCTTGGAGGTTTTCTAGTCCAAACTCCCCCCCCCCCCCCTCTGCTGAAGCAGGAGACCCGATGCCATTTCAAACAAATATCTTCTTCAAAACCTCCAGTGATGGAGCATTCATAACTTCTGGAGACAAGCCATCCACTGGTGAATTGTTCTTGCTGTCAGGATTTTCTGTTATTCTTCTGCGTGGCTGTCAGATAGAACAGTTGCTATCCATTTTTGCTACAGTTCCTTCAGTTGAAGTAAGTCTCATTGAACAAAAAGTATTTAGTTCTCAACAGATTAGTCTTAGAAGGTTAGAAGACCTAAAAGGCTGCAAAGACATCATTAGCAATGCAAATGACATTTCTTCAGTGTTGGATCAATGTTTTTTTCCCCTTTAAAATGTCTTCCTGATGCCTATGGAAAAGCAATGGGTCAGTCCATGGCATAGATCTTGGCCTTTTTTCTCAGGGCAGAAAAAAATAAAGAACACACCAGATCTATTAGTATATCTAAAGAGCAAAAATATATCACACTGTACAGCTTCTTAGCTCTTCCTTAGGACAGTTTGCACCTGCAGGAAGAATAGACAGTACTGAAGCAACACAACAATTAGCCAAAGAAGGAGAAATCTGATGTTCCGTGGAGGAAACCAAGGAGCTAAAAGTCACAATAAGAAGTCTTTCCAACTCCAGTGACTTTATTCTACCCCGCAGGATAGGGACACTGAGAAGCAACACAAAATGATTAAAAGCATGAATAAATTCAGCTTCCTTCCCCATTTCTGTCATTCTGAACGCTTTCCTTCTCCCCCTCCCCCTCCTCAAAATTTGATTTCCCCATCCCCAGGAAAGAGAGAGCCCTCTGATTTCCCATTCATGGGGTGTGTTGAGGAAGGTGTGTTCTCTGAGACAGCTACAATGAGCTGCTTTCTGGACCATTCCAGGTCATTAAAATGTTGGGCCAAGGTTTTGAAACTAGCTATCCTTCTGCCTTCTTTTCGCTCCGTGGCCGGGTCTTCTTCTTTATGGAGCCACCAATCCTACTCTGGATCAGAATGACAAGGTGGCATCTTTTTCTGAACTACTTTCAGGTGAGACTGAGAGGAGGAGAATCACATTAGGCACTAACCTGGCCTTATTAATAGATTTCACACTCACCAAAGCTCAGCTTGCCCAATTCTACCAGCACAGTTGGCCCCTGTGCTAGCAATTCAGCAGAAGTAATTATCTAGCTGGCAAACTTTCATTTTTGTGTGTGTGTCCCCAACTGCCTCAACAGCATCACGAAGAATACCAGCTCTTTCCCCACTGCCACAAACATAAAACTGCTTATTTCATCTTGCTTTTCACTTGTCCACTGATCTTGATTCAGACTGGAAAGTGTCAAGCAATGAGGGAATCAACTCAGATGAAAGATCAACTCGTACAAAAGATGAATGAGAACCGTGTGTCTTCAAAGACCTTCCCAATGAAAGAGAAGCATGTCATTTTCTGGCAGAGGAAGGTGTGTAAAGAAGCCACAAAGTGGGATCTTCTGATGGCCCAGAAGAATGTGAGGCCATCGCCATTGCCAAAGCAGAGGTAGGTTTGAAATCCAGATGGTGGTTTCCCCATTTCTAGTTAGTTTAATCTGCTTCACTTTGGTTTAAATCCCTGGGTCAAGAAGTTAAGTATTCCAATTCATTCCTCTCTCATGAATGACCCTTTCAAATCTTGTGAGTCTAGGGCATTAAAATCAAGTCAATCTAATCTACCTGTGTCTGTTTCAATATTATTCAAGCAGACTCTTTTCTGAATTAAAATGGGAGATTAATATTGGAGCCCGATGAAGTTCAATATGTGTTAAGAATTATTTATGCTTTTCCATTCTGCAGTCAATCTTCACAATTGTCCATAGATGTCCATCAAATCACTTTCTAGGCAGATGCATCTTCACTAGGGCGCAATCCCATCCCATGAGTGAGAAAATAAGCAGGGTAGAAAGTTTTACAATGAAGTATTAATACATTTTGTGGTCATGTGTGTGTAGAGTGTATGTGTGTAAAGATGTGTGTGTGCGAACACATGGGTGTCATAGACATGCAATTGAAGAAGAGCTTCAATGACATGGTTATGACTTGCCATCTTGACTGTTTTGTTTTTATTCTGTCCTGCCCAGGGATGACCTAATCCCTCATTGATTTTTAGAGATTTCCATTTTTAGATGACTCAATTCCAGGAAGTGAAAATATATATTCTCTGATTAGCCCAGTTGGGACTAGATAGGATTCTGCCCAAAGCATAAATTAGCACAATAAAGAGAAGGGGCCAAATATCTAGGGAGAAACACACACACACACACACACACACACACACACACAGAGATTTGAGAACCAATACTCCTTTCAATATTAATAATTATAGTAGTATTTAAACAGTATTTGATTATAAGAACATAAGAACAGTATTTGATTATAAGAACTTTTTATTTTTAAATAATGTTTGTTACTTAATAAAATAAATAAATAAATTGATGTTAATTGTCATAAGGAAGTTAAGAATAGGAGAAATGGGGCACACAGAGATGAATACATAAATATAATTATTTACAAGGCTGCATAGAGACATTCATCCCTACCTCATCTCAGCCCTGTTGTATAAATACTGAGGGTAGACAGGACAAATTTGAATCTCCTTGTTCCTTGCAGACATTAGTCCTGCTGCAACACACAGTGTGGCCACTTTTTGCACAGCAACAATTAAAATCCATCAGATGATGACCTGTGCCTGAAACTTAATGAGTATTTAACTTGTTAGTTAAGAGTGTTTTGTATTGTGATAGATTTAGCTAGCCAGTTTTATAGGTTTTCTGTATTAACATTTTTGCCCCTTTTAATAGGCTTTTAAAGGTTTTTTTATATGCAGTACACTTTATGTTTTTAAAATGTTAACTTTATATATTTTAGCTTTCTGGATTATTCATTGATTGTATTCCATCCATCTTATGCTGCTATACAACTGTAGTAAACGTTTGACTTAACGCTGTGCAGCCCTTGTGGTTCCAGAGGAGAAGGAAGTCTGGAGTTGTGGATATGAGCATCTCTCAGCAATACTTTCAAGCAGCGACATCTTTCTTCAGAATAATGAGGCTCTTGTGCAATTTCAGGAATGATGTGTTCTTCAAGAACAAATTTGCTTTATACTCTAAAGCATCCCCCTCCCCTTTGGGGAAAATATAACTCTTGTTTATAATCTAGTAATATTTGTCCAAGCAGGGGTGACTGAACACTCAAAACCAAAATCCAAGGCATTTTTGGAACAGATAAAAGTCTGAGGTTATCGTTTATCAGAAATAAATGGAAATTCAAAGTGATGATCCTGGTAAGTCAGAGGTGACACAGCTGAATTTCCCCAAAAGGTTAGATTTATCTGCAGAATTGCTGTGTGCCAGGAGATTGGGCCTCCAAAGGAATTGTGTGGAGGAGAAACACACTTGCTTCTAGAGCAAAATGCTTATGGCAAGCTTCCAAAACAGAATGAAATCAGAGAGGCCTCCAAAGGAAAGAAAAAGTATTGCAATAAGACACTATTTCAATGACTCTCAAATGAGCTGGCAAGTATATATTCTGTTTATGACAAAGAGGTGAAATTCCCAGGTATTCTAAATGACTCTTTCATAGAATGAGTAGTTTACTGGAACTAACAAAAGGGAAGGTGACCTTTCATTTAAACCTAAGTGCTACACAAAAGTGTTCATGATTTGTTCATTCGAAAACAGTAACCATTGTGCAGTTCAATGTTTCTGCAACTAAAAAGGACCAAGGAAGCTAACAGAGAGACTTGAAAAGAAAATGTTTCTCAAAAACCAGAACTGGTAAAGAAGTTGATACGATAGAAGAGAATTGCTCAGGGTGACACTGTGGGGTCCTTTGGTTCAGTGACTCTTTAAATTCACAACACATGGACAGATTTCACCATAGTTTCAACCAGGAAATTGAGAGCATCAGAGATTGAGCTAAGTCTAAAAATTCCAAAGAATGCCTGGAATCCTGGCACTCAGACAAATCAGCCATCAACAGGCACATAGAGATAAACAACATCTACATACTACTCAAAAGAGACAATGAAAAAGGCTAAAAGGAAACAAAAAGACCAAAATATCTCCTTACCAGCAATCAACACTCAGATGAGCAGAGATTAACACCAAGAACAACAATTAAGAAGTAAACAACCACCAAACACAGACCAACAAACTAATAGTGAAGAGCAACCTAGTGAAGGAACCAACAAGAACACTCCCACCAACAGGGCAAACCACTAGTATATAAAAATAAGAGCACATCCCCACTCCCTACTACCCTGTTTCCTTGAAAATAAGACCTCCCCGGATAATAAACCCAATCGGGCTTTTGAGTGCATGCACTGAAATAAGTCCTCCCCCAAAATAAGCCCTCCCCCAAAATATTGCAACACAGCAACAGCCATGAGGTGACCATGCTCTCTGCCTCCTGCATCTCAAAATTAATAAGACCTCGCCGAAAATAAGGCCAAGCGCTTATTTCGGGGGTCAAACGAAAATAAGACCCTGTCTTATTTTCAGGGAAACATGGTAGCACTGATAATATTACTTAGTTTGGTAATGAAATGTCCACATGAAGCTCAAAAGACATCAAGGATGTAGAAAGAAGTGGATGGAGAAGAAGTTTTTACAATATTACTCAGGCAGTCAGAAGCAGGAAACCCGCTTCGAGATAGATATTCTGCTTACATGAGAAGAACATGGCATTGCCTGCTAAATGAGAAGAGTGAAGAGTTTCGTCCTTATTGCAGAGTTTTTCCCCCTTGGTGGTGGGGGAGGGGGGGCAGAACGAGTCTTCCTGAATGCTTTAGCTCATTAACAAAACATGCAAGCAAACAAGCAAAGAATCATCCATTACTGTAGATATCACTTGAAAAAAATTTCCAGCAGATCCATTACAAGAGAATAAATTTAAAATAGGTGCTTTGTTTGAAGATGGATTCAAAAGTCATTGTAGTTGCCTGCCTCATGGATGTAAAGGCAAGAATTGGCTGAAATGCTTTCCAGATGGGAATGATATCAGTTATTGCTGCAATTGGTTTGTATAATGAATTCGTTAATGTTATCGTGGATTTCTCATTTGAACCTTTGCACAAGGCAGCCCTGTTTGGAAAACTTTGATTTATTTCTGCATAATTGTTTGTCCATTAAATTGCTTTTAGATTAGCCAGACTTCAGGACTGTTAGGTCTCCCAATTCAGGGTTCTTTTGATTTGGTATCATCTTTGTTTTCCTTCCTTTCCTTCCCTTCCCTTACCTTTCATCTTCCCTTCCCTTCCCTTTCATCTTTCCATTCCTTCATTTATTTAGTTTGTCACTCATGTACAAGATAACAGGAATAAGAATAAACATGAATAAGAATACAGGAAATGGGTACAAATAAATGGGGACAGTAGGACAGGGATGTTAGGCATGCCGGTGCGCTTATGCATGCCCCTACTGACCTCTTAGGAATGGGGTGAGGTCAACTGTAGACAGTATAAGATTGAAGCTGTGGGGGTTTGAGGAAGTAACCACAGAGTCAGGCAATGACTACTCTGTTGCTGAAGTTGTATTTTATGCAATAGAGTTTAGTGCATTTTATCTTGAGTTTGTCTCTATTGTTTGCTCATGTATTATTGCAGTTGAAGCTGAAGTAGTTGCTGACAGGTAGGACATTGTAGCAGATAATTTTGTGTACTACGCTTAGATCAGACCATAGGCAGTGTAGTTCTAGATTGTCCAAGCCCAAAATTTCGAGCCTGGTGGCATAAAGGATTATGTTGCGAGTCAAGGAGTGGAGTACTCTTCTCGTGAAATACCTCTGGACTTGCTCAATTTTGTGAATGTCCGATATACAGTGCAGATTCCAGACAGATGAGCTGCATTTGAGGATTGGTCTAGTTTGCAGTATAATATTACCGGAGAAGAAGCTTCTCAAGATTAGGTTAACAACTCTTAATGCTTTTTGGCAATGCTGTTACAGTGAGCTCTGGCACTTAGATCATTTGATATGAGTAATCCTAGTTCCTTGACAGAGCGAGGGTTGTCTACGAGGTCATGTTTGCCCAGCTTGTATTTGGTGTTCTGATTTTTTTCCCAACATGTAAGAAAGAGCATTTGTTGGTTAAGATTTGGAGTTGCCAATTGTTTGACCATTCAGAAGCATAGTCAAGGGCGTTTTGAAGGGCAACAGCATTGTCAGTGCTGTTGAATAGTTTTACATCATCAGCAAAGAGAATGCAGCTGCTTTTGAGATGATCGCAATGGTCATTTATGTAAAGTATAAAGAGTGTGGGTCTTAAGACACTGCCTTGAGGGACACTGCTGTTAACAGGTGCAGGGTTTGATAGGGCTCTCCCTATTTTGACTATTAGTTGCCTGTTTGATAGGAACACAGCTATCCACTTATGTAGGGATCAGGAAATGCTATAAGATTTTAGTTTTAACAGTAGTTTGTCGTGTACCACTGAATCAAAGGCTTTGCAGAAGTCTATGTAAATTGCAACTATTGCTTTACCATATGTAGTCCATATGTTTTTTGCAGTGTAAGAGTTGCAGATAACAGGACAAGTTTTTTCTGAAACCAAACTGCTTGTTAGAGAGCAGGTTGTTGGTCTCTAAGTGGTGGGTAATGGATTGGTTAATGATTGATTCCATTACTTTGCAGGTGACACAACATAGTGAGCTTGGTCTGTAATTTTCAACTAGGCTGGGGTCTTCTGTTTTGAAGATGGAGATGACTGTGGCTAAAGACCATAGGTTGGGCATGGAGCTGCTTCCTTCCCTTCTCTTCCCTTTCATCTTTCCTTTCATCTTTTACTTTTTTGGCTATTGAGGGAGATAGAAAATTCTGGCTTTTGCTCTTCTTGCGGCTTCAACCATTGTTTACCAAAGTTGTTGTAATATGTAGAATTTTCCTCCATTAAACTCACTTTTAACCATTTCACACTATTTTTATTTATAAAGATCTTCTTCTTCGCCCAATAATATATGGAGAAATTCAGGTGGTTGGGTGATCTGTGGGTTCATTACATTTACATTGATAAATGAGACTTCTGAGATGATACAGAAGACATAAGCTTAAAATAATTGATATCCTTGGGTAATAAGTCATACTTGGTCTATCCTTCATGCAAGTTATGCCAAGATATGCAATTTTCCTTCTCTTCTGCCAGACGGCTGACCAATCAATACAATGTAACAAGAAAATTGAATTAGGAATAAAATATAATTAGCTGCATGGAAATCACAATTCAATACATCTGATGGAGCAATAAAGCTGAAGGGAATATAAAATCAAATATCATCATTAGTTTGCAAATAGAGCTTTAAAATTACTTCTGCATAGTTCTTGAAAAATTATATGAGACTTTTTATGAGACTCATAAAACTCCCATATGCTGTAAGTAGTCCAGATTTTCTTCAGAACAAGATGAGTGGCAAATAAATTCAACACATAATTAAATAAAATATAAAAATAAAAATCTTCCAAGCACTTTATTCCATAGCTTCCAGCAAAATTTTCATTCTTTGACACATTATAATCACACCCAACTATCATAGCCATCTTTTCACAACCAAGATCCTACCTTCTGTGGGCCCACAGAATTTTAAGCATTATAAACTAATCATGAATGTGTGGGTTTTTTTTATTGATTCTCTCTGGTATCTTCTTTGCAGGCATCTTAATAGTGTGCAAGCTATTTCAGAGGGTTTTTGTTGTTGTTGTTTAAATTAAAATGTATTCTCCCAGTTAATGCTTATCTCTTTCCATAATGCAAAAGGGAACACAGATTTGCTATCTTGATCAAACGAAGGCAGCTATAATTTTGAGACTATTCTCAGATAGAATTTGGCAGCCATCTTTTTCAAAGCTCATTCTGCTGATAAAAATATTCCCATTAAAAGGAACTTACTTCCTAATAATATCAAAGCAAGGTAAAGGTGGAAGAAACCAAGTAGCAGATTGCTAATTAACGTTTTTATTATCTTGGGCAGAAGCAAGAGAGAGCTACATATAATTGCTTGTATAAGGCAAAACCATAATGGAAAAAAAATCACATTTGTTGTCTCCTCTCCTTACACTGCAACCATGCTTTTACCTTTAAAATTTTTCCTAATAAGAAGCTTCTCTGTCAAGTAACAATAATGACAGTCCATAAAAAAGTCTTGTAGCCAAGCAAATAAATTGAAACACCATTATCACATAAATTTGGCTGTAAATACCTGTGAGTTCAAAAACATTTTCTGCTATGTCATTTTGGTGGTTAGATGCCATTAACAGACAAAACTGGGTGAATGTATAGTTTTGATGGTGGAAAGGAAATCTCAACTGAGATTTCTAATGTTTCTGCGTGATACCTAGAGTCTGGAATGTTTAAATCTCATTATTCCAGAAACTGGTGACTGCCCTAATCTGTCAGAAGTTGCCTTTTTCTAACTTTTATTTCAAGTGTGCCTTTTTAAAACCTCCAATGTGGTATGATGGAGAGCAGCTTTTGACCTTCTTCTGAGTGACATCCCTTCATGGGTTCATTTCAAAGGTGCCATCTTATTCCCCCTCAGCTTTCTCTTCACCAAGCTAAAAATGCCCAACTCCTCCCTCCTCTATTACAGCCTTCTGGTCACCTTGGTGATCCACATTCCCCAAATCTACAGTAATTTGTCTGAATTGAAGGGAGTTGAAACTGCAGGAACCTTAGGTGAGAGTGACCATGTCATACTGGAATTCAACATAATGCATACACAAGCAATAGAACATAATGATACAAGTCTTAGATTTTAAAAGAGCTGATTTTAACAAACTTAGAGACAACTTGGGAAAGATTCATTTGATGAAAATCCTAAAGGGGAAAACAACTCAAGAATCTTGGGAAACTGAAAAATAGAATAATAAAAGCCCATACCAGCACAATACCGCTGAGAAAGAAAAACAAGAAATCCAAGAAGAAACCTGCATAGCTGCACAAAGATCTCTCTGACAAATTGAAAGACAAAAAGGACAAGTACAAAAAATGGAAAGAGGGACATATAACTAAGGCAGGATATCAGCAGATAGCCAGAATCTGCAAATACAAAGTCAGGAAAGCAAAGGCTCAGAATGAACAAAGACTTGCAACAAAAGTCAAAGATAATAAAAAAAAGTTTCTCCCAATGTATAAATAACAGGAAAAATATCTAGGAAACAGTTGGTCCACTAAAGAGAGAGGACAGCAAATAAGTAACAGGCAACAGAGAGAAAGCAGAGCTGCTTAACTCATTCTTTGCATTGGTCTTCATGCAAAAAGATACTATAATCCAACCTACCAGAAACATAACTGTAAAAAACAGACTGGAAACAAAAGTTAAACTAAGCATAATAATAATAATAATAATAATAATAATAATAATAATAATAATAATAATAATAATAATAATAATAATAATAATAATAATAATAATAATAATAATAATAATAATAATAATAATAATAAGCGAACACCTGTCTGATCTTGATGAATACAAATCACCAGGACCTGATGGAGTTCTAGTTCTCCCAGAGTTCTAAAGGAGCTGGCAGATGTCATCTCAGAACTACTTCACCACATCTTTCAAAAATCCTGGAACACCAGGGAACTGGCAGAGGACTGGAAAAGAGTTGATATGGTACACATCTTCAAAAAAGCCAGGAAACCACAGACCAATCAATACCCAGGAAAATACTGGAAAAGATTAAAAAAACACAGATCTGCCAACACCTAGAAACAAGTAAAGTAATAACTAGTCATGGGTTTGTTAAAAAAGATCATGCCAAACCAGTGACGTGCGGTGAGGTTTATGACTGGTGAGGCACTGACACAATGCTGAGTTTCAAATATTTTTAGACTTGTGGACTTCAACTCCCAGAATTCCACAGCCAGGCGTGCTCAGTTCCAATTTAAAGCGACAGCATTTGTTTTTCTCCTTTGCTCCTTCTTTCTTTTTCTTTTTCTTCTCCTTCCCCTCCTTCCTCCCTCTCTCCCTTCCTCCCCCTCTCTCAAACACACACACACACACACACACAAGTTGGATTGGACTATCTCTCCTACCCCTTCCCTCTCTCACTCACTCTCAAACAAACCCCCCCCACACACAAAAGTTGGATTGGATATCTTTTCCAGTGGCTTGAAAGCAGCTCCTCTGCCATCCCCTCCCCCATTCCCCTGCTGCCTTTCCCAAACACCTCCACCATTGCAAATGCAGCCTGCTGTCTGGGTGGGAAATGCCTGGAACACAATAAAGCCCACCCACCACCTCCTGCTGGCAGGCTGGGGTGAGAGGAGAGGCAGAGAAGCCAGAGGGGAGCCGAGCCTTCCAAAAGAAAGAGGCTGGGGGGAAGTGTTTGTACTACAGCATGGCTCTTTGCCTGGCTTCCTGCCTCCTCCTGTGGTCTCCACAGTGCTCGCTTGTGCTCTCCCTCCCCAAGTGTAGTTTGATTGCAGGTGGAGCCACGTTGCCTTTTCAAACTTGTAATCAGTGAAGCTGGGCTAGATTTTTATATAGTTTTATCCAGCTGTGTGTGTGTGAGAGAGAAATGAATGGGGGCCTGGGGAGGAAGTCACTACACTTGGGGAGGGAGAGCACCAGTGAGGTTAAGCAGAGTCATCCACGGTGAGGCAGCAACTAGCTCAGCTTTTTCCTTTTACTTTTTTTTTTTTCATGATGAGAGTGGTGAGGCTGTGCCTCACTTGCCTCACCTGACTGCACGTCACTGTGCCAAACCAATCTTATTTCATTCTTCAATTTAGTGACTAAATTAGTAGATCAGTGAAAAACTGTGGCCATAATATACTTAGTCTTCAGCAAGGCATTCGACAAAGTAGACAACAACCTATTTCTTTATTAGCTAGAAAAAAAGGGGGGATAGATAGCTTCATCACCAGATGGATTCACAACCGGCTGACAAATCAAACTCAACGAGTAGTCCTTAATGGGTCTAAATCTACATAGGGAGAAGTAAGCAGTGGGGTATTACAAGATTCTGTCTTAGGCCCAGTATGCTTCAATATCGTTATAAATGACTTAGATGGGAGAATAGAAGGGGAACTTGCTAAATTTGCAGATGATACTAAGATGGCAGGAATAAATAATACCCTAGAACTGTGATGGCGAACCTATGGCACGCATATCACAGTGGCACGTTGAGGCATATTTGTGGGCAAGCCAGCGCTGCCCTAGTTCACTCCAGCAGATATGCCTGTGCTGCCCAGCTGATTTTTGGCTGGCCCACCCACACTGCCCTTCCCTTCCCAGGAGTCTCCATCCGATGAGCGGGAATGACAGGCCTTGTGTGGAGGCTCTAGGATGGTCTTTTCAGTCTCCAGAAGGCCTCTGGGGGGCAGGCTCCAGGAAAGCCTCTGGAACCTGGGGAGGGCAAAAAATGGGGCTACCAGGCCCACTGGAAGTCCAGAAATGGGCCATTTCCGATCTCTGGAGGGCTCTGGGGGGTGGGAGAGGCCATTTTCACCCTACCCAAGCTCCCAGAAAGCCTCTGGAGCCTGGGAATGGTGAAAAATGGGCCTACTGGAAGTCAGAAAAAGGGCTGTTTCCAGCCTCTGGAGGCTTCAATGAGGCCTGCTAGGCCCAAATGGGGTGCATGAGTGGGTCAAGCTCATATGTGCAGGGTGTGGGGTGCAGGGGGGATTGAATTATGGGTGTGGGCGATAGCACACACGCTTTTGGCCCCTGAAGGAAAATAGGTTCACCGCCCTTCAAGATCCAGCCCTATCTAACAAAATGAAATGTAGAGAAAAGTAAAGTCTTACACTTAGGCAAGGAAAACCCAAAATACATATACAAACTGAGTGAGACCAGGCTTAATAGCAGTGACTGTGAGAGGGATCTTGGAGTCTTAGTGGACAACCAGCTAAATAGGAGCCAGCAGTGTGCAGCAGGACCCCCAAAAAACCAATGCAGTCCTAAATTGCATTAACAGAGGGATACAATCAAGATCAAGTGAGGTATTAATACCACTCTATAAAGCCTTAATAAGATCACACCTAGAATCCTGCATCCATTTTGGTCATCACACTATGAAAAAGATGTTGAGACTCTAGAAAAAGTGCAGAGAAGAGCAACTAGGATGATTAGGGGACTGGAGACTAAAACATACGAAGAACAGTTACAGGAACTGGGCATGGCTAGTCTAGTGAAGAGAAGGACCAGGAGAGATATGAGAGCAGTCTTCCAATATTTGATGGGCTGCCACGGAGAGGAGGGGTCAACTTATTTTCCAAAGCAGGAACAATGAAGGCTAGAAGAGGAACAATGGGTGGAAACTGATCAAGGAGTGATTCAACCTAGAAATAAGGAGAAATGTTCTGACAATGAGAACACTTAACACATAGAACAGCTTGCCCTCAGAAGTTGTGGGAGCTTCATCACTGGAAACCTCCAAGAAGAGATTGGATTGCCATTTGTCAGAAATGGTGTAGGGTGTCCTGCTTGAATGTGGAGGTTGGACTAGATGACCTATAAGTTCCCTTCCAACTCTGTTAATCTGTACTATATCTGAATTCTTCTTAAAGAAAAGTCTAACTGTTTCATAAACCAGTGGAAAACTGACTTCCTGTGATTTGGAATTTATTCTCACAAATGCAGCATAAAATGGAATTGACATTTTTTTGCCGGTCATCTTGTTCATCCCTATTTAGTTTAAATCCATTTATTTTTTTTTATTTTATTTTATTTTCTCTTTTTTTCTTTTCTTCTTTTCTTTTCTTTCTTCCTTTCTTTCTTGCTGACTTGCTTTTCCTTCCTTCCTTCCTTCCTTCCTTCTTTCTTTCTTTCTTTCTTTCTTTCTCTTCCTTCCTTCCTTCTTTTCTTGTAATGGGTTGTCGTAACATGTTGTTTACCTGCCCATTTGCTAGACAAAATGTTTTATTTGCAAACCATCTGAGTTTCATTCTAAAGTGGGAACACAAGTGCCATCCGTTCTTGGTTTGTCTGCACAGTTAAAGAAATTAACTCGGACTGGATTTTCTTAAATGAAGGTTACTCAAATCAGTGACATAGATGTGCAATATATTTGACTAAACATGTATTCTAATTGGTTGCCATAACAACTATAACATATATGAAAGACAACATTGATAATATCAAGGAGGATAATGCCAAACTGATCTCTGAGCCTACAGTTATTTATTTCACAATACAGAGTTCGTATCTCAAAGCAATAATCTAACTTTAAACTAAGTCATTCAAGGACAATGCTTGAAAAATCGGAAGCCTAACTTTGTTTAACAGGGTTACTTTCAAAAAAGTAATTTTCTTGCAATCTAAAAACTAAACATCTTTGTTAACCTGATGAGAACTGAAGGACTGGTGTCACACAATGAACAGTGTGCATATGTCTACGCATTAAATGGAAACAGCATTTTGTTTCGGTTTTCAAATAAAATCACCTCCTTTGAAACATGCAATTAGAATAAAACTCAGGATGGTTCATGGATTCCCATCCTTGGAAGAAAATTCTTGGGGCCTGAATGCTTTGATTCCAAGTCAGAACATTTGAAACTGCTCATTTCAAGGTCATCATTGTTTCATTTCAAGACAGCTTTCTAACATAGTATTTCCTGAAATTCTGATGCAGTTTTGTTCTAAACATTGGTCTTTGTCAAAGCACATTATTGTAACATGTGGACATTTGCTTAGAAATCAGAATATTTGAAATAGTTGTTTTGACTTTAAAACATCAGCTTAGCCTAATGGTGAATGCAGGCAATCATAAGATCAGGTTTCTTCTAAATTTACTGTTTCAGAAGAGAGAGAAAATAGGTTTCTTTAAAAAATTTAACTTATTTGTTCAGATAATATTCATATGTTTTAAATCATGTTATTTAAAAAAAAAGATTTAAAAATGCTGATTGGTCATCCTTTCTTTACAGAATAGCTGATCTGTGAGAACAACAGAAATGTGTTCAATTTATCTGCAAAGAACTCAAAACATGAATTAAAAAGATCACTAGGCTGTGTTTATTACGGGGTAAACAATCCACAAAAAGCTGCAATGAAAACTGAGGAAGAATTTAACTAACACTTTAAAAGATCTGGGTTATAGAAAAGTTATAAAAAAGTTAATGAATATAAATTTTGGCATAACCATTATTGGCTAATAACTTTAATAACCTGGCCTGGCTAATGAGTGGAAATAGAGAAGCACACTTCCATGTATACATTATCCCAAAGGTGTTTTTTCAAGAGGCAACTGGAGTCTCTGTTTTTTCTTTGAAGATGTTTGGTGGGGAATGGAAGATGGTGGGGAATGGAAGGATTTGGAGATCTGTATACTGGGGAAACAGAACAACCACTTCATAAGCACATGGCTCAACATAGGAAAACAAACCCATCAGGATTAGATTCAGCAATCCAACTGCATTTGAAAGACAAAGTCCACACTTTTGATGACAGCAAAGTCCACACTTTGGGCAGAGAGGACTGCTGGTTTGAAAGAGGCCCTCTAGGTCAAAACTGAATAACTCTCTCTCAACAGAGGGGGAAGGATATGACATCATCTATCTCCAGTCTACAACACAGTTCTTTCAGCAGTTCCAAGAAGGCTCCACGTCCATTTACACTATTCAGGTGACTCTGAGGATACAGACAAACTTCCAAGTGGCCTCAGCGGCTCTCTAAAAAGATGCAAATGACCAGCTGTGCGCAAGGAATATAAATCCTGCCATCCTCCACCATCCAGTCAAAGCTGAAGAAGCTTCTTGGATGAGAAGCAAAATGCCTTCAGAGAAAAAAACAAGGAAAGCCCAGTTGCCTCTTGAAAAAGCACCTTTGGGACAACCATGATCCGGATGACTGAGAATCTCCACAGACACGTACACATTAGCACTGCTAAGGAGCTTCTTAGATGAAGACATTGTTTCTGCATGAAAATAAATATAAATCCAATCGGATGTAGCACTCAAGAGGATTTTGGATCATGTCAGATAATCTTTGTAGATTCGATATAGACGGTCCTCAGCTTATGGCCACAATTAGAACCAGAAATTTATGTTGCCAAGAAACATAGTTGTTCAGTAACCATACTCAATGTTGCAACCTTTTTTTTTTTGCTATAGTGGCTAAGTGAATCATTGCACTTGTTGCTAGATCCTTTCGTTGACCATTAACTTTGCTTATTGAAAGCTGGCTGGGAAGGTAGAAAATGGCAATCATGTGATGCTAGGACACTTGCCATTTGCCAAGATCCTGAATTTTGATCATGTGACCATAGGGATATTGTGACAGTCATGCATGTGAAAACTGTTTGTAAGTTTATTGGTGCTGTTGTAAGTTTAACCAGTCACTAAATGAGAGAGAGAAAGAAAGAAAAAGAGAGAGAAAGACAGAAAGATGAAAAAGAAAGAAAAACAGAGACAGAGAGAGAAAGTGAGAAAGGAGAGAGGGTGAGAGAGCAGTTCCATATTGCTGGAATGACAAACAACACTGATATGTCATCAGATCACTGGGAACTAAGCTCAGCTTGGAGAAAACTTATTAATATATAATGTAGAGATGAATCTTAGCAGCAAAAATTAACTTGAACTGAAATAATTCCAAGGACTGTGTATTCTAATGGGAAACGTCGGTTACATCTAATAAGCAATTCTGTTACATTTCACACTGCATTCTTTATTTGGAATTCTTCCCATGGAGACTCTGTAAAGAAGGAGACACCCGGTACAGAAGCACTGAAAGCCTCAAATGGAGGACAATGGAAAAAAAAATAGGCAGGCTTGGGAGGGTTTTTCCATGACACACTTTGCCTAACTCAGAAGATCTGATCCAGTCAAGCGAGGATGCCTGCATTTCTCATTTCTGCTTAGTTCCATCAGTGAGTTTTCCTTTTCAAAAGAAAAAGCTAAGTTTGATCCCACAAATAAACATATGCGTATGAATTGGGCCCTGGGAACTGAACTAAAGAGTGATTCTGGTCTATGCAGACTGGTCCCAGTCAGTAGCTACATCCATTCCTCTCAAAGAAAACGTTGTGTTTTACTTTGCCTGCCCATTGCGAAGTTGAGGAGCCCCACTAACAATTTCTGAGAAGATTAGAACTAAAGGGGATAAAAGATCTGCTGGATGATGCTTTGCCCTTTAGCATCTGCATCTCGTGTTGATGACCCTCAAATGACAAACCAGGATGTCATCTTGCAAGCTTTCAAGCTTACATCATGATACACAAGCAAGTTCATAAGGGACAGAGGTTGCACTGGGGTGTTGCAACGGACAACACAAGGACATTTTCAGTGTTTTTCTTTTTACAACGAGCAGGACAATATTCTTCACCACCAGTGACGTGCGGTGAGGTTTATGGCTGGTGAGGCTGGTGACATCATCAGGAAGGCGGGGAATGGGACCACGTGTGCAGGAGACTGAGGCTGCCTCAGCCTCCCTCCTGCACATGTGGTCCCATTCCGCGCCTAGGATTTCCCGGGTCCCCATCCTAACTGAAGATTAATCAAATCTGACCCTGCTTAGTTTTCTTGGAATCAGCCATGGCCTTCTAAGCGCTATGTTCAATATCGTATCACAAAATAATAATTGTAAAACAAATGCATCTGCTTTTTCTCTCTGTCTCTTTCAGCAGCGCAATTCTTAACAAGGCGCCGACCACGACTCGGTTTCCAGGGTCCTTTCGCGAGCTGGCAGGGAAATGGTAGCCGCCTGTCCGAAAAGTCCATCGCACTTTCCGCTTTCGTGAGCAACTTCCTGTAAACCTGCTGTTGCTCAGTGCGAGGAAGGGAGCTGCTCGCGCATGCACATTCACCCTGGAACCATGAGCTCCAGCGTCAGAACCCAACAGAAGGCGGTGAATGGGATGTGTGCAGGAGGGAGGCTGAGGCTAGAGGAGCCTCCTGCACCTCCCTTCTGCACACATGGTCCCATTCCCCGAGGCTCCTCAGCGCCTTTTCCCTTTTCCCTTTTTTTTTCTTTTCATGATGAGAGCGGTGAGGCTCTGCCTCCCCTGCCTCCCCTGACCGCACGTCCCTGTTCACCACATGGGACTGGAATAAAGTTAGATTCACTGTGATTTGGGCAGCTTTATCAATGAGATTAATACATAAATAATGTATTAATGTCATTGATAAAGCTGCCCAGACCACAATGAATCTAACTTTATTGGAATTTATGTAACTGTTTCACCTGTATCCTTCCTTTATTATTTTCATGTGGACAAAATCAATCCTAATGTCAATTGGGAAGCTGTGAGCATTTTAGATGAAGCCAAGTCCAAGAATGCCAGAGAATTCCCAGAAGCCTGGCAATTATACAAATTGGCTAACGGTGGGCACAAAGACACAAACAATATATATGTACCACTCAAAAGAGACACTGAAAAAGCTAAAAAGAAAAAGAAACATCTAAACCCTCCTTGCCAACAATCAACACTCATATGAGCAGAGATTAACACCAAAATTAACAAAGATTATTAGGGGACTGGAGGCTAAAACATACAAGTGCTAGTAAGTCCATACCTAGAGTACTGCATCCAGTTTTGGTCACCACACTGTAAAAAAGATGTTGAGACTCTAGAAAAACTGCAGAGAAGAGCAACCAGGATGATGAGGGGACTGGAGGCTAAAATATATGAAGAACAGTTGCCAGAACTGGACATGGCTGGTCTAGTGAAGAGAAGGACCAGGGGAGACATGAGAGCATGCTCCAATATTTGAGGAGCTGCCTCAGAGAGGAGGGGGGAGTCTAGCTATTCTCCAAAGCAACTGAAAGTCAAACAAGGAGCAATGGATGGAAACTGATCAAGAAGAGATTCAACCTGGAAATGAGAAATTTTTCTGACAGTGAGAACAATCAGCCAGTGGAACAGAAGTTGTCTTAGGAAGTTGTGGGAGCTTCATTACTGGAAACCTGGACTGCCATCTGTCAGAAATGGTGTAGAATCTCCTGCTTGGGTTTTGGACTAGATGACCTACAAGGTCCCTTTCGAATCTGTTATTCTGGTAGATCAACAATCAAGAACTAAACAGTACCCCAATAAAGAAACTACCAATTCAGACAATCAAACTATAAACAACAGCCTGATCAAGGAACCATCAAGAACATTCCCAGCAACATTGATATATGCTAGTATATAACTTAGGGAGCAAACCTCACCCCCTTATAGCACTGGTGAGGTTACCTAGTTAGTTAATGAAACATCTGCAAGAAAACAATCAGGCTCAGGGAACACCGAGGACCACATGGAGATAGATAGATATGACAAACTTATTAAATACATTCAATTAAAAAAGAATACATGAGATTTTTGATATCTCAGCCCCAAAAAACAATGTTGATTATAACTTTGGATAAAACAAATACAGTTATTTAATGGAGAGTTGTTAAATCTAGATCTTTAGAGTTGTTGTTTTTTAATTGATCTTCTATAAAATATTTTGAGGAAAAGCCTACCAATCTTGTGTTAAATAGCACCAATCTCCTATGACACACATCCCTATTTATAAGGACGGCTCTCTGCAGGAACCAAAATAAGCTCCTAATTAGATCTCAAACCTGCAATAAATAAATAAATAAAAGGTGCTGTTTTAATTAACTTTTTAGCTTGTGCCGATTCAAACCATGCCCAGTGCCATAAGACAAAAGGCTCTAATGCTGCCTTCATAAGGTCATCTGCTGCTCAGAATACTTTAGCATTGTTCTAATCTTCAATTATCATAAAGCCAGAGAGGTTACAGTCAATATATCAGCAGAGGCATGTAACAGAATAAGAAATCACTTTGGATGAACAAATGAAATGAAATGAAATTCTATGTTTTTAATTAATTTTATTGAATGTTTTAATCTTTAAAAACAGTAAAACAGTAAAGAAGACACAACAAGGAAAAAAACACAATAAAACAAAACAAAACACGGAACATACATAACAGTATAGTTATGAAAGTTTACAGCTTTCAATATCGGCTTTCCTGCTTAGCTTTTATAATTCTCCCTTCTGCATTGCCTTCCTATCACTATAACTTTGTCCTATGATGTAGCAAGCATAATATTAACACTTATAGTGATAGTCATTATTTGTATCTCCATCTATTTGTATTCTCTATTTCCTGTTTTGGCTTCTGATTTCTAGCTACTTGTACATTTTATTCCATACTTTGTAGAAGTCCGATTCTTCTCTTTCTTTTAGTTCTATTGACATTTTGTCCATTTCTGCACATTCAAGTATTTTCCTGATTGTAGTTTCATTTGAGGGTGTATTACTTTTTTTCCAATTTTGTGCGAAGACAATCCTGGCTGCAGTGAGTATGTGTATGATTATGTATTGAGATTGTTTGCCCATTTTTTGCTCCAGTAGTCCTAATAAGAATGCTTCTGCTTTGAGTTCTATTTTTCGCTCAGTAATTTCTTCTAATCACTTCCGAACTTTGCACCAGTACTTCCTTATGATGGGGCATGCCCACCACATGTGATAAAATGTTCCAGGCTTGTGATTGCATCTCCAACAATTAGGGGATAGATTTGGGTATATTTTGACCAATCTCGCTGAAGGCAAATGCCATCTATAAAACATTTTATAGACATTTTCTTTGTAAGCTGCTGCCGTTGTAAATTTATAATTTCTTTCCCACAGTTTACCCCATTTTTCTAACTCTATATTGTGGCCAAAATTTCTTCCCCAGCTAATCATTGTCTCCTTTACCGTCTCTTCCTCCATTTTATATTTTAAAAGAAAATTATATAATGTAGTGATCATTTTTCCTCCCCTTCCTAGTAATATTTTATCTAATTCCACTTGTGTCTCATATATTCCGTATTGTTCCCGATCTTTTTTAAATCTTGTTTTAATTTGTAGGTAGGGCCACCATTCCATATTTGTTCCCTGTGCTTTCAGATCTTGTACTGATTTTAGTTCTCCTTTTTCATCTAAGAGGTCTGCATATCTTACCATTTTACTTAGGTCTATAGTATATAGATATGTCATTGCCTCCATGGTTGATAACCAGCTTGGGATTTTCAGGTAGTGGGTTTTTTTCCCCCAGACCCTAAATAAAGCATCCCTTAATATATGTCTCTGGAAATGCACCAGACATACAGGACATGGGAGGGGCCGGAGCTCTGCCAGCGGGGGGAGAAGGGGCAATACCAAGAAAACTCAGATCACAGAAATGAGCAAGAAAATCTGCTTGATATAAAGTGATTGAAATTATTACCTGAATTTATATGCTGACTAAATATTGCTATTTTGTATTGAATTTTGTTTAAATGTATACTATGAGCATGGGGGGAGGGAACACCTGCCGCACACTGCAACTGCCAAAATTTGTAACCTTTTCCATTACCCCTTTCCTTTTTATTCCCTAAAAATCAATAAAATTTTGTTTTTTAAAAAATATATATGTCTCTGGAAGTAGGCATGGGATTTAGTCTTTCCCTCCCAGAGGAAGCCATGCCAGCCTAGTTGGAGATCATGTCCTTCTAGCATAAGGATTCTTTTATTTTTTTAATTGGATCCAGTCTTTTAACCATGTTAGGGCTGCCACCTGGTAATATAGCTCCCAATCTGGGAGTCCAAAACTGCCTCTGTTTCTACTATCTTGTAAAAGTTTGTATTTGATACACGGTTTTTTCCCTGACCAAATAAATTTGGATACCATTTTATTTAGTTGTTCAAAAAAAAAATTCTCTAATATAATCGGTATTGTTTGAAATATATACTATTGAGTAGTACATTCATTTTGATTGTTGAGATTCTGCCAATTAGTGATATCTGGAGTTTAGTCCAATTGTCCAAATCTTTTTGTATCTGTCATAGCAGTTTGTTGTAATTATCTTCTTTTATTGTAATACATTTTGCCGATAGACATATTCCCAAATATTTAATTTTCTTGGCCCTCGAAATTCCCAGTTTCTCCTCCAGTTCTTCATTTTGTCTTTTGGTTAAATTCTTAGTTAATATTTTAGTTTTCTTCTTTATTTATTTTAAGCCCTGCCACTTTACCGAATTGGTTTATATCCTGTAATAGTTTTAGTCCAGTTTCTAGGGGTTCCTCTATGATAAATACAAGATCGTCTGCAAAGGCCTGCACTTTATATTCCTGTATTCTAATTTTCAGTCCCTTTATGTCCTTATTTTGCCTGATTTGTGATATCAATGTCTCTAGTGAGAGGATAAATAACAAAGGGGATAGCGGGCATCCCTGTCTTACCCTTTTGGTTATGCTGAAGTCTTCTGTTGCTTCCCCGTTTAGTATTATTTTTGCCTTCTGACTCGAATATATTGCTCTGATCATCCCGATGAATTTCTCTCTGAAATTCATTACTGCTAATTGATTTATAAGAAAATCCCAATTCAGGTTATCAAATGCTTTTTGTGCATCAATAAATATCAATGCTGCTTGTTTTCCTGGATGTATTTCGTAGTATTCTAATATGTCCATTATTGTTTGTATATTGTTTTTTATGTGTCAAAATCCGTTTTGGTCTGGGTGTATAGTTCCTTTTAATATATTTTTAATTCTTTCCACCATTATTGTCATAAATATTTGATAATCAGCATTTAGCAGCGAGATTGGCCTATAATTTTGGATCTTTCGTTTTTTAGCGTTATCTTTGGGATTTAGTGTTATTAGTGCCTCCATTCAGGATTTTGGTGTCTTAGCTCATTCTAATACTTCATTATACATTTCTAATAATATGTTCTCTAATTATTTTTGCAATTCTTTATAAAATTCTGCTGGAATTCTGTCTGGGCCCGGTGTTTTATTATTTTTTTGTTTTTGGATTGCCCTTTTTAATTCTAGCCTCGTTATTTTCTCATTTAATGTTTCTTTTATTGTTTCCGGTAGGGTTGGAAGATTCCTCCTCTGGAGATATCTTTTAATATCCTCCTCTTCTATTTCCTCTCAGCAGTACAATGCTGGAAGTATCTTACTGCTATATTTTTCCCCCTTCCTTTTGGTGGTGTATCACCCCTTTTTCATCCTCTAGTTGCTGTATTATTTTCTTTTCTTTCTCTTTTTTTAGTTTATAGCCATCTTTATATATTCTAATTTCCCCAGTTTCTCCTGAAGGTCTGTATATCATTTCTTTTTATCTTTGTTTCTTCTTATTGTATATGCTATTGTAATGCCTCGCACATAAGCTTTAGTTCTATCCCATAGGTTTTGAATAGTTGTCTGTTCATTCCAGTTTTCTTTTAGGAAAAAATGCTAATTCTTTTTCCACATATTGTACTTAATTATTTTCTTTTACAACCCTCTGATTCATGGTCCATTTCTTTTTCCTTTTTGCTTCTCCTTTCCATTTGATTGTTAATGGGTTATGGTCTGCCCACATGTTCGGTGTTATTTCTACCTCTTCTACATCTTTCTCCATTTCTGGATCCATCCACACTATGTCAATCCTGGACCATCAATTATGGGGTTTGAAAAGAATGTGTATTGACTCTTCTGTGGATTGATTTCTCTCCAAACATCTTTTAGATTTAATTCTTGGGCCATTTCAAAGAATGTATTTCGTAGAGTTCTCCTTTCATTTTTTTTATTATCCGTTTATAGTCTTTCTTTGTATCTACCACTGCATTGAAGTCCCCTAGTAGACATATGTTATCCAGTTCCAGTTCTGCAATCCGTTTATGTAGTTTACTATAGTATTCTTTCTGGTTCGTGTTGGTGCATATATGACTGCAATTAATGCTCTTCTTTGTTTTATTAATACTTTGATTAATACTTCAATTAATTATGTTCTTCCCTCTTCATCTGCATGAAATGAAATTAATCTGCATGAAATGAAATTCTAAACCTGATTTTCAGAGTTTTACAACCACCCTGTTTTATGTACCATTTCCCCCGCAACCAGGTTAATAATGCCATTATGGGGGAAAGCTTGCTGTCCTTAAATCAGATGCATTTACATCAGAACTAAATAATAATACTGAGTGTTAGTTTGATGGAGGATGTTTTATGATGAGAAGTATGTGCATTGCACATGAATCCAAGAGTTTACTTTGTACTTTGAGACTAGGCGTATATGGCGGGAGCTGTCTATCAATGAGACCCTGGCTACTCAGTGAGGTCCATCATACAAGAGTGGTGAAGAAAGAGAGATTCCTGGTCTCCTGTGTCCTGTTGCTAATGGAGGACTTCTACTTTTCAAAATTACAAGTTTCCGACAGAAGAGAATATTTATAGCTTAGGGATGAGCTGTGGGATCTTTGGTGGTCTCTGGGCTGGGTGTTTTGCTTGACATTTCATGACCCAAGTAGGTAATACCGTCAGTGCTAGAAGGAAAGGGGGTTAGCACTGATGATGTTACCTACTTTGAAACATCTGCAAGAAAGCAACCAAGTTTAGAGAGCACCAAGGACTTCACAGTAGCAGTTTCCTTTTGATAATAGATATTGCTTCTCTGGAAAAGAAAAACCCTTTGGAAGGAGATGGATAGTTAAGGAACATGAAGTATAAATAAACAGAAAGAAAGAAATTGAGTTCCAACTCCATCTCTAGGTTAGTAATACATGCACCACTCTTACCTCTCTTTCTTCACTCTTTTCTGTAATTTAGTTTCCACTGTGTTAGAGTATTCTTGAGATGGAGAAACTGTCATGAAGGCTGTTATGCAAGACACCATCACTTAATGATGTCTACCCCCTGTTCTCCCGATTCAGTCATTAAACAGATGTGCAAGCCATTAAGTGGAGCAGAGAGTGCCCTAGGGGTTATACGTTTGCTGTCCATTCTACCGTTGAGACAAACAGGATTTCATAACAGTTAACTCTAGTCAAAATTCTTCTGCTTTTTCCATTTTTGCTGCTGCCCTACATTCACACAATTTTAGATTCATATTTTATAATTTGGCTCTTCCTCAGCAGGAACAAAATATTTGGTATTTTGAAGCTCTATCTACAATTAGAGTGGATTACACAACACACCTCATAAATATTTCACCTGCAATTTATAAAAAATGTAAAGATGTCAATACAGGTCTGTTGTTACTTAAGGAATATCTTGAAGGCCTAGTTTGCACTTAAGGTTTCATCTTGGTGACATTCTAATTTTCCACAGGGAGGGACTCACCAGCCTCACACTCACTGCCAGAGAGTATTCTAGTGTGAATTCAATATCAGCATGACCTGAATTTTGATTTGCAGAGCCAGGGATCCAAGAAAAGAATCCAGCTAAGACTTTTCTTTCTTTCTTTCTTTCTTTTCATTTCTCCCCCAAACACCATTTCTAAGCCATCCCCCTGAATCCCAGAGGATTCAGAGCAATGAACAATGAAATGTAAAATTAACACCACAAATCATACAGATAAACCTATTTGCACTCACCATCATTCTGGGCTGAATGAAGCTTGAAATAGGATGCTTCTTACTTGCCAAAATGCCAAATGCATTTCCTGTAGGAAACGGGTTCCACAAAACATATTTAGGAGGTTATCTACCTCCACCAAGAGGAAAAAGATGTTTCAGTTGGTTATAAACCTCAAACACATTGAGATAATTAGAGCCCTTTTTTTTGTCTGTTCCAATAATACTACCTAACTTTTCCCATTCATGTTGCCAGAGACCAAGCAATGCTTAGGAATGGTCCTGATTTTAATGAGCACTAATCACAATTTGCCTTAGAGCAAAAAGACTTCAAAGGAATCAATTGAAGAAAAGTGAGGATTTCATGGTAGTCCTTTTATGGTCTCCTTTGCCATGTGGATTTAGCTCTCCCTCACTGATGATTTATGGGGCTCACATATAAATCAAAATAAATTAAAATCATTTGCAAGCTCTGGGGAAGGGAGGGAGGGAAGGAAAGGAGGGAGGGAGAAAAGGATGCACACCTCTCTTCCTAATATATAATTGGGATTCTTTGCAGAGCAGAGATGCAGTGAATGGAATTAAAATAGTGCCTGTACAATGCCCAAGTAATCAACCGGAAGCAATGCTCATACATGATGCCACATATTGTCTATTCCAATTTCTACAAATATAGCTTGGTGACAAAGAATCGTTAATTCAAATGGATAATATATAGGCCCGGAATACATGTCCCATCTGTTAATGTCATTTGGATCTGTGGCAGAAGTTGCTTATGGCTGTCAGAAAAGGAAAGATGGGAAAATCAAATGTGCATCCAAAGCGAGCTTCCAAATAGAACATAGACAAAGCCAATTAAATTAGCATTTTTAAAGGGAAGACTTGATTTTGTTTAACCAATCATTCTCAGCATTTGCACATTTAACATCACACTCCTTTTTTTCATGTCTGCCTGCCTGCCTGCCTGCCTGCCTGCCTGCCTGCCTGCCTGCCTGCCTGCCTGCCTGCCTGCCTGCCTGCCTGCCTGCCTATCTATCTATCTATCTATCTATCTATCTATCTATCTATCTATCTATCTATCTATCTATCTATCTATCTATCTATCTATCTATCTATCTATCTATCTGTTCTGACCCCCCTTCCTCCTTTGCCCACACAGAACACTCTCCAGAACAATACGAAGTAACAAGGTTTATTTTACAGAGAGACAGAAAGTTCCGTGGCAGTAAACCACCAAGACAAAGCTCACAATTACAAGACACGAAAGCAGCTATCCAGCCTGCTATGTTTCAAGACCAAAACCTCTTGCAGGATTTCTTTGTTGACTGCTGCAAAGGGCGTATGCACAGTCAACCCTTTTATAGCCTGAAGAGGAGTCTCCTGATCAGCAGCTGAGAGCCCTTACCGCCGGCAATTGTGCCCTCGCTCCTTGCGTCTATGGGCGCGGCGATAACGAGCGTCCAGGAACTCCCTGTTCATCTCTGACTCACTGTCTCGTGACTCCTCCCCACTGCTCCAAGGCATGGCATCGGGAGCCCCCCTCCTCTGGCTCTCACCGCTGCTCCATGCCTCAGGCGCCTCCTGGTGGCCGACCAGACTCTCCGATCCCTGCTCAGAGTCGGAACCCTGTCCAGGATCCTCCACATCCTCCTGAGCCGACTCATAGGGACCCTCACTCTCGGAGTCCGGTGGCAGCTGCAACGGCTCCTGCTGGGCCACAACATCTATCTCTCTCTCTCTCTCTCTCTCTCTCTCTCTATCTATCTATCTATCTATCTATCTATCTATCTATCTATTTATCTATCTATTACACTTAACAATATAAAAAGATGTTGAGGCTCTAGAAAGAGTGCAGAGAAGAGCATCAAAGATGATTAGGGGACTAGAGGTTGCAGGAATTGGGTATGTCTAGCTTAATGAAGAGAAGGACTAAGGGTGACATGATAGCAGTGTTCCAATATTTGAAGGGGTTGCTCTATTCTTCAAAGCACCTGAAGGCAAGACAAGAAGTTATGGATGGAAACACGAAGAGAGCCAACCTAGAACTAAGGAGAACTTTCCTGACAGTGAAAACAATTAATCAATGGAACAACTTGCCTCCAGAAGTTGTGAATGCTCCAACATTAGAAGTTTTTAAGAAGATTTAATTAACCATTTGTCTAAAATGATATAGGGTTTCTACTTGAGCAGGGGGTTGGATTAGAAGACTTCCAAGGTCCCTTCCAACTCTGTTATTCTGCTATTCATCCGTCTGTGTGTCTGTCTGTACCTCCCTTCCTCCCTCCCTCTCTCTTCATTTTGTGTATCATCACAAATCCATATTTTCTCCTAGTTTATGAACTATATAAACAAAACATTTTGGACAACACTTTCCTTTTAGTTTCCATCGCTGGAAGGAAAACCACAACTTGGAACCTGTGAATGGAGTTTGGAGATGAGTTCCCTATTCCAGTTTGGGGAGCTCCTGGATCTGCTAAGAGAAAAGGTTGTGGGTCCCATTCATGAAAGACATGAAAGCTACTCTCTGTTTTGCATGAATTTTGGTAAAGTTAAAATGACATCATCTGTGTCATTTTGTGTTGAGGATCTTGATCTGAATGGGGGTTGGTTGAATTGGAATATAAATAAATACACACACACACGTGTGTGTGTGTGTATGTGTTTTATCTGTGGTGCCTTTGATGTAAGGGAGGAGGGCAATGCCGTTGTCCTGTTCTGTGTCTCGGTTTTTGGGGGGACACAGGACAACGGCATCACCCTCCTCCCTTACATCAAAGGCACCACAGATTAAAATCAGCAAAATTCTCCACAAACACAATATCAAGAGAGCCTTCAACACTGACCAAAAAATAGCCAACATCTTAAGAAACCCTAACAACAAAATCCAGCTAGAAAACCAAGTAGTCTGCGAAATACCATGCAAAATCTGCCCTGCAACATACATAGGAAAAATGAACAGGAGAATAAATGCATGCATCGCAGAATACAAGAATGCAGTAAGAAAAAAAGAAAAAACTTCCTCCCTTTTCCAGCACCTTAAAGCTACAGGAAATTAAATTAATTTTGAAGGAACCAGTTTAATCTCCAAAACAGAACACTTCAACAAAAGAACAATTATGGAAGTTATCGTAATAGAGAAACACCCCCACAACATGAATAAACGTGACGATACCTCCCGCCTACCAGACATCTGGAAACCAGCCCTAGTCAACAAACAAGCTCCACTCACCACCCTGGCCATTACAACACAAAACAACAGACACACAGCCAGCACCAATCTACCAATCATGATACAACCACATGACCAATCATTCCACTTACTGAAACAAAGCCAGCACTCCACACACACCCATCAAGATTTATAGAAAGACAGCAGCTCCGACCACGCTTTCCGCCCAAAACCCAGCCTGAGGATGGTGAGTGATATAATATAAATATATTATATAAAGATTCCATTTGCTCTCCTCTTTTTTAATTCTTCCTCTTTTGTAGAAAACAAGAGAAAAGACACACAGGAGCTTCTCAGCAAACTACATTTTGCTTAATGAAATTCCATCCATTCAAGTCCTTTGGGGTAGATCTAACAGGGCAGCCATTCATCCCAACACAGAGATTTAGCAGAGATCCTGTCACAGGAACAGTTGGGGGGCATTACTATCACCCACTGGCGTAATAAAAACATGGCCATTAGTTGACTGTGTATTTGAACTTGGGGGAAAAAAACATTTCTTTTGAGCTTCCTTCAGAGCCAATTGCTTGTTCGCTCATTCAGTCTGAGGAGGAAGCTCAGCGTTGGTTTCGCTTTTTGCTCTAGGCAAAAATTTATAGGAAACTACAGGCAGCCCACAGCTTACAATTATTTGTCTAGCAGCTGTTGAAAGTGACAACATGCACTGAAAACAATGACTTGCAACCATCCTCACACTTACAACCATGGCCGCATCCCCATGGTCACCTGGTCAAAATTCAGTTGCTTGGCACCTGGCAAGAATTTCTGATGGTTACAGCATCCTGGAGTCATGTGATCACCATCTGCCATTTTCCCATCTGGCTACTCTCAATGGGGGAAGCCAATTCACTTAATGATTGCAGTCTTTTACTTAAGAATCATGGCAAAACTGTAAAATTGGATGTGACTCACTTAACAACTACCTTTTCCAATTGTGGTTGTAATTCAAGGGCTCCCTAATGAACTTCCCTCAAATATTTTTCCCTCAGCTTCATGGCATTTTCTCAGAAGTTTCCAATTTGTTGCATTTTTTAGTTTTTGGAAGAAATGTCAGTAGCAACTGTAAATTAAGCAAGCCTCCTGAACCTATAAGTACATTGACTTCCTTTCTGTCCGTGTGTGTGTGTGTGTGTGTGTGTATGTGTGTGTCCAACGTGCACATGTTCACCCATTGCACATTTGTTCTGTTAGTACCTTCTTTGTGTCCATGGTTGTACTCACTCACCTCCACACTGAACCTTCCTTTCTACTATGCTACCGCATGTTCTTTTTCTCTCCACCTGGTTCCTTTCATTCTCAGTTTTTCTAAAAAAAAGCCAGTGCAACCATTGTGTAAGGATGGAGGGATGGTGGAGGTCTGGGGAGATCCAGCCACAAGCTCCCCGTTCAGCCTATGTCTCCGGGTTCTTCCCCTGGGGAGAAATTGGAAGGCGAGACGTCTACATACCCTATCTTCAGTTCCAGCAGAATCTAAATAGTTTAATATCAATAATAATACAGCTGTAAAGGAATCTCTGAAAGCAATTGTAATACTTGTCAAGGTCCTACAAGATCTTTGTAGGAAGTTTATGCAATCTCTTAACGCAGGCATCATCAACTGAACTCCCTGGACAGGTTGACCCGGTGGAGTCCTCCTTCAGGCTTGCTCAGTTCTGTGCCTCTATAGGCAACAGAGCTAGCCCTCCTGGTTCTGAACCTTTGTACAAAATTCTGTTCTCTTCAGCTAGAAATCTCTTTTACTCGCATCCGACTCTGGCTTTATGGCCACCATGAAGTTTTGGTTTGGTTTGAATGGTCATAATGAATCGGGCAGAATATATTCTTTTACCCAACCATCCTCTGAGACCTTTCTCCCCCGCCCTCCAATGTTTTGACTATGTAACACTGCAACCCAGTGACAGATTGACAATGCTTCCTAAATCTGCACAGGATTTCATCCTTGTGACTTCTGACTTTCAGTTAAGTGCTAGAGTGGTAAAATGGCAAATGTTTTGAAAGGCAGAAGAAGATGGACAGACAGATGGGAAACTTATGAAGAGGGTTCTCAGCCACCTGCCAGCTTCTAATTGAAGTTTGATAATTAATGTGGCTCTAATGTCAACACAAAATCAGTATGCCTAGCATGCTTCCAGGGGAAAGGTATTAGCTTCTTAAAGGGATAAAAATACCCACATGTTCAATCCTAGCCTTCTAGTTTAATTCCTGGGAGTTTAAGGAAATTCACATTTTCCTTCTTCTACATTTATTTTTTCTTTGAAAGCTTTACATTTGAAGTACACAGTCGGAACATTTGGGACTGCAAATATTACATGAAGGCTACTGATTACAAACATCAGAAAATAACAGAATAGAATAACAGAGTTGGAAGGACCTTGGACCTTCTAATCCAACCCCCTGCTCAAGCAAGAGACCCCACCGCATTCTGGACAAATGCCTCCAGTGTTGGCGCACCCACAACTTCTGGAGGCAAGCGATTCCTACACTTAGGTTAAAAAAAAAACCAAAAGTACAATTGTAAACTGAGTGAGACTAGGCTTAATAGCAGTAACTGTGAGAGGGATCTTGGAGTCTTAGTGGACAACCAGTTAAATAGGAGCCAGCAGCGTGTAGCAGCAGCCAAAAAAGCCAATGCATTCCTCACTTGCATTAACAGAGGAATACAATCAAAATCAAGTGAGGTACTAATACCACTCTATAAAGCCTTAGTAAGACACCTAGAGTACTGCATCCAGTTTTGGTCACCACACTATAAAAAAGATGTGGAGACTCCAGAAAGAGTGCAGAGAAGAGCAACCAGGATGATGAGGGGACTGGAGGCTAAACCATATGATGAATGAATGTTGCAGGAACTGGGCATGGCTAGTCTAATGAAGAGAAGGACCAGGGGAGACAGGATAGCAATCTTCCAATATATTAGAGGCTGCCACAGAGAGGAGGAGGTCAACATGTTTTCCAAAGCACCCAAAGGCCAGACAAGGAACAATGGATGGAAACTGATCCAGGAGAGATTTAACCTGGAAATAAGGGTACAATTTCTGACAGTGAGAACAATCCACCCATGGAGCAGACGTTGCCTTCGTAAGTTGTGGGAGATTCATCACTTGAGACTTTCAAGAAGAGTTTGGATTGCCATTTGTCAGAAATGGTGTAGGACAGTGATAGCGAAACTTTTCGGTACTGAGTGCTCAAAATGGAATGTACAAACATGTGCACACACATGTGAATGCCAAAAACCCAAAGACCAGCCTGCCGGTGCACATGCGCATGCTAGCCAGCTGGTTTTGTTTTGTTTTGTTTCTGGCACACCAGCTGGTCTTCATGTGCGCTGGAGTGCTGGAAACCCAAAAACCAGCTGGCCAGTGTGAATGCATGCGCTGGCCAGCTGGTCTTCAGGTTTTTGGTGCTCCGGTGTGCACAAAGACCAGCTGTCATGCCAGAAACCAAAAGAGCAGATGGTGATGGTGTATGTGCTCCATCACTCTGCGTGCCACCTCTGGCATGCGTGACATATGTTCACCACCACGGGTGTGGAGTCTCCTGCTTGAGTGGGGGGTTGGACTAGATGACCTATAAGGTCCCTTCCAACTCTGTTAATCTGTTAAAATTTCTCCTTATTTCTAGGTTGGTTCTCTCCTTGGTTAGTTTCCATCCACTGCTTCTTGTCCTGCCTTCAGGTGCTTTGGAAAAGAGGTTGACCTCCTCTTCGTTGTGGCAGCTCCTGAAATGTTGGAACACTGCTTATCATGTCACCCCTAGTCCTCCTTTTCACTGCACCAGACATACCAAGTTTCCACAACAACAAGGCTTGTTTAGATATTTGAATTCTAGACCAGGGTAGGATAAGTTATCATTGAATGATTGAAAGGATTATTAATGGAAAATTATTATAAATTATTATAGTTATATATAAGCTTCTTCAGCTCTGAAGAACTGAAGAAAAACAAAGAAAGTCCAGTTGCTTCTTGGGGAAAAAAAACACCTTTGGGATACATTAGACCATATTCAGCCTAAGAAACATACAGTCTCATTTGCTGTTTCTGAGAAGCTGAGTTATTTTGTTTTCTACAAAAATAGCAACCGGTAGGGAAAGTTAGAAACAGCCATAATTCTAGAAGAGTAATGTCCTGTGAATTTTGGCACTTTTCAAATTCAGATTGAAACTGAACAAAAAGAACATACTGGAAAACAAAAGATGTGTAGTAGCACTGACTAATGTTTCCCCAAGAAAGCCGAAAACCTAAATAAATCCCAGTGTAACACAGCTTTGTCACAACTTCAAAAGCTTTTTGTCTGCTGCAAAAACCTTCACCCTCTTCAAGGAGTGCTTGTGAAATTTCGCATAACAACCCAACCTGGCGTGGCAGTCTAAACTCCAAGGTGACGGAAAAGAGATATATTAATTTTCAGTAGTGCAGACTGGATAAGGGAAGAATATTTCCCTTTTAATCTTGATCATCAATCCATCTTTCACACATATCTATGCCACCACCAACTCTCATTTCTCCAAATCATTGGGGAACTGTCAAGAACTCCAGCTCGTAGTTCTTCAGATAAACATACCTGGCAGATAGACGGTATTCAGGAGACCTGCTGCACCACATTCCCAAAACGCACATGAGGCCTCTCAAAGAATTTTGAGCAGTAGGTGTGTGTCTGTGTGTGAAATTTCTTTCAGTCCTCATTTATGTTATTACTAATCCCAAACTTTTTTCGATTAGACCAAATGCATTTTTGCATAATGTCATTTCTAGTTGGTTAGCTCTATTCAGAGGAGAAGAAGAAGTCACAATGTAATGTCATCATGTAAAATTACAGTGTATGCCTAATGTAATATGTCACCAGTCTAGTTAGAAACTCTAAAATGGCTGTCAAGTTCCTCAAAGCATTTCCTAATCAAGCAAGGGGGATTAGCACAGGCCTCAATAGAAGGTTTTCAAGCAGGGATTAGGAGCAGAGGAGAGACTCCACAAAAGCATGGCCAGCCCTCCATTATCCCTGTCTTTGGAAGTTTGAAAACTCTGCTTCCTGAGCTTTTTGCAAGCCAGACTGAGCTGTTGTTGGTAAGATAGGAAACTCTACTCCTTTCTGCACGATTCAGCCTCCATTCCTTTTCCCCCCCTTAGCCTTTCATACTTTCTCCCACTTGTTCTTGAAAGAAGAACTTGCTCACTTATGCAGGTTCTACTGTGCAATATTTCAAGAAGGGAAATTGTAGAACAAACTTTTTTATTTAGAATAAAATAGAATGAGCTGGAAGGGACCTTGGAGGTCTTCTAGTCCAGTCCCCTGCTCAAGCAGCAGAACCATTTCAGATAAGTGACTGTCTAGACTCTTCTTAAAAACAACCAGCGATGGAACACCCACAATTTCTTCTATTCCTGGGATGAAGGAGTCTCATCTGTGTGAACCCCACCAATGTATGATTCTATCTTTTCCCGTGAATAGGAGAGGGAAGTATAACTTAGATAGACAGTAAGTTAATTTGTTTTAAACTCTCAATAAAAATAAGTAACTTTTGCAATAAATCCAAATCCCTATGGTTTTACATGTCTATCTCTTGTTAAGCATGTGGGCATTCAACAGCTGTAACTGTAGGTGGGGATAGCCTTGGGAGATGGGGAAGAGCTGTGTAGCCAGGGCAACAGTTTAGCCTGCAGCAGGAACGGGCTCACCTCAAAAGAGACCCTCCCTAGTTTCTTGGGATGTAAAGGTGATGGCGGAGATGGCCACTTTCATACTTGCAGGATTCTCTCACTGTAACCTTACAATAAAGTAGACTTAGTTCCAGGGGTGAAAATCAGCAGGTTCTGACAGGTTCTGGAGAACCAGTAGCTGAAATTATGAGTAGTTTGGAGAACCGGCAAATACCACCTCTGACTGGCCCCAGAATGGGGAGGGAATGGGGATTTTGCAGTATCCTTCCCCTGCCATGCCTACTAAGCCACGCCCACAGAACCGGTAGTAAAATAATTTGAATTTCACCACTCCTTAGTTAATCTGGGTGTCCTTCTTGTCTGGATTATCTTTCAAGGTTGATAGCATTCAATACTTCAAGGAGATTAATGATCAAGGCCACAGATGACATGGATTTAGTGGGTGGGGATGGGAAGGAAGGAAGGAAGGAAGGAAGGAAGGAAGGAAGGAAGGAAGGAAGGAAGGCCCAGAACTCATCTGAATACACAGAGATGTTTACACCTGGTTCTTGACACAAACAATAGGTAGAATGGCAATTTATGGCCTGGAGCAAATTAAAAGATTAAAGGGGCAGATCCAACAGGAAACCGATAGATCAGAGCTCTGTCAGCCCTGGTGAGAGAAGCTAAAAGCTTTGAATAATTGAGGATAATCAGCCACAAGAAGTGCCTCTGCTTACTACAGGGGAGTTAACCTGGCACAGCACCAGAGTGTGTTTTCTCTGTTGGCTAAAGTTATTTTTCACAAGGCCAAAAACAAAACAAAAAAAGTGAGGGAAAGGATTATGTTATTTTACATGTTGTATCATTATTAAACAACTCACAAAATGAATCAGAATGGAGTAAACAATCCATTTTTTCTGGCCTCAAGTCTTACAATTACGGCAAAACAGACAGGGAATAGCAGACAGGGAAGTGTGTGTATGTAAGTGTGTGTGTGTGTGTGTGTGTGTGTGTAACATAACTTGATATGAACCAATCCTTCATAAGTGTTTTAAAAAGACAAACCAACCCACTTGCTTACAATGGATGGAGCCAAATTAGTCCAATTCTGGAATAGCAGCCACCTTTGGCTAAACTTTGGGAAAAGTGCACAGAAGAGCAACTAAGGTAATCAAAGGCCTGGAGACTAAAACCTATCAAGAAGGACTACAGGATTTGAGTTTGGCTAGTCTAGAGAAAAGAAGAATTAGGGGCAACATATAGTAGTCTTCCATTATTTGGGGGGCTGCCACAAAGAAGAGGGAGTCAATCTATTCTCCGAAGTACCAGAAGGCAGGACAAGAAGCAAAGGAAACTGATCAAGAAGAGAAACAACCTGGAATTTAGGAGAAACATCCTAACAGTGAAGACCATTAACCAATGGAACCAGCTTAACTTCAGACATTGTGGATGCTTCATCATTGGAGGTTTTTAAGAAGAGGTTTATTTATTATTTATTTATTTATTTAAACTTATTAGTCGCCCCCTCTCCCCACAGGGACTCGGGGCGACGTACACAAACAACAGTCAGCACAGTGTCATACAGAGGAGGTAAAAAATAAATAAATAAATTACAATACACAAAAAGGTTAAAACCCCAATAACATTAAAAGTTTAAAAACTAAAATTAACAATTAAAAATGACCAAGGGGTGGAAAAGTTGTCGAGTTATGCCAGGCCAGCTAGCCGAAACAGGTGGGTCTTCAGTTTACTGCAGAAGGAGCGGAGATCGGTTGTTGTCCTAATGTCTGGGGGGAGGTCGTTCCAAAGGGTAGGGCCCGCCACAGAGAAGGACCTACTCCTGGGCACTGCCCTCTGACAATCTCTAGAGGACGGCACCCGGAGGAGACCCTCTCTGTGTGAGCGAATGGGCCGCAGGGATGTATGGGGCAGGACACGATCCCGCAGGTAACTAGGCCCTATGCCATGGAGCGCTTTAAAGGTGGTAACTAACACCTTGAAGCGCACCCGGTAGGCCACAGGAAGCCAGTGCAGCTCGCGCAGGAGAGGTGTTATATGGGAGAACCTTGATCTCCCCATAATTACCCGCGCGGCTGCATTCTGGACCAACTGCAGTCTCCGGGTGCACCTCAAGGGGAGCCCCATGTAGAGAGCATTACAGTAGTCCAGGCGAGACGTCACCAGCGCGTGAGTGACTGTGCGCAGGGCCTCCGGTCCAAAAGGGGTCGCAATTGGCGCACCAGGCGAACCTGGTGGAACGTCCCCCTCGCCACATGATCTTCCATAGCCAGCCGGGCATCAAGGAGGACGCCCAAATTGCGTGCCCGTTCCACCGGGGCTAATTGTTCATCCCCGATGGCCAGCGATGGAATGTGCTGGTTGTACCGGGGAGCCGGGAGCCACAGCCACTCTGTCTTGGAGGGGTTGAGCCTGAGCCTGTTGTCACCCATCCAGACCCGCACGGCTTCCAGACAACGGGACATCACTTCGACGGCCTCGTTGGGGTGGTTTGGGTTGGAAATATACAGCTGAGTGTCATCAGCGTACAGATGGTATCCCACCGCGAAACCACGGATGATCTCGCCCAGCGGTTTCATATATGTGTTGAACAGGAGAGGCGAGAGGATCGACCCCTGTGGGACCCCACAAGTAAGGGGCCTCGGGGTCGACCTCTGCTCCCCTGTCAACACACATTGCGTCCGGCCAGAGAGGTAGGAGCAGAACCACCGCAATACGGTGCCTCCGATCCCCAACCCCTCCAGACGGCGCAATAGGATACCATGGTCGATGGTATCGAAAGCCGCCTAATAGGACAAGGATGGAGGAACAACCCCCATCCTTTGCCCTCCAGAGATCGTCCACCAACGCGACCAAGGCCGTCTCCGTGCTGTGACCGGGCCGGAAGCCGGACTGGCGCGGGTCTAGATAATCATCTTCCTCCAGGTGACACGGGAACTGCTGAGCCACCACACTCTCAACAACCTTCGCTAAAAAAGGAAGGTTGGAGACAGGACGATAATTTGCTAGCTCCATTGGGTCTAGAGAAGGCTTCTTGAGCAGGGGTCTCACCACCGCCTCTTTCAAGGTGGTTGGTAAAAGGCCCTCACCCAACGAAGCGTTCACCAGTCCCAGTAGCCAGCCTCGTGAAACCTCCCAGGAAGCCAGTACCAACCAGGAGGGACACGGGTCCAATAAACATGTGGTGGCTCGCAGTCGCCTGCGCAACCTGTCCAAATCTTCGGTGACAACAGGGTCAAACTCCTCCCAGCGTGGAATCTCAAGACTAGCCTCGGACGCCCCCTCTGGAGTACTGGAGTGGGTCCACCCCCTCCGGATCTGATCAATTTTATCCTGCAGGTATTCCCCAAACTCCTCTGCCCTGCCCTGCAATGGGGGATCCCGCTGACCCTGCGCCAGCAGGGAGCAGGTCACCCGAAACAGGGCGGCAGGGCGGTTTTCTGCGGACGCTATAAGGGTGGCACAATATTGACGTTTGGCCACCCTTATTACCACAAGGTAGGTCCTTAAGTAGGCTCTTACCTGTGTTCGATTGGATTCGGAGTGGGAGGATCTCCACTTGTTCTCTAGGCGTCTCCTGTGGCGTTTCATCGCCCTTAGCTCCCCGTTAAACCAGGGGGCCCGGGTCGATCGCTGCCATCGGAGAGGCCGCAAAGGCGCAACCCGGTCCAAGGCTCCGGCGGCCGCACTGTTCCACACGGCTACCAGGTCCTCTGCCCGGGAGCGGGACAGGTCTGCAGGAGGTGGCCCAAGCTCCGCCTGGAACCTATCTGGTTCCATCAGATGCCTGGGGCGGAACCATCTGGGACAATCCGGTTCCGCCTCCCCGTGGCGGGGAGTAGCGCCAGGGAAGTCCATTTGGAGAAGTGAGTGATCTGACCATGACAGGGGCGTGATGACTAAATTCCCTCTTCCCAGATCACTCGTCCACTGGTCGGAGACAAACACAAGATCCAGTATGTGGCCTCTTTCGTGTGTGGGGTCCCGAACTACTTGAGTCAGATCCATGGCTGTCATGGAAGCCATGAATTACCGGGCTGCCTCGGATGCCTCTCCCGTCGACGGCAGATTGAAATCCCCCATCACTAATAGTTTCCTGGCCTGTTGATCTTCTGGGGGTCACCCAGAACCTCCGGCAACCCCCCTGGCTTGCTTCTTCAGTCCCGGCAGCTCCTCTCCAACCCCCCCGGCCTCCTAAATAGGCAGCTCACCGAGGTCAGAGAGATGGAAGAAAATATGGCGCCCGGTGATTCCAGCGCCATCTCTGCCGCTGCCGCCGTCATCGCCATCGCCGGTCGGGCCCACACGCCGCCCCCAAACAAGATGTAATTCGCTCTCCTCCTCACCAACTCGCTCCCCTCGTGGAGTCGCTCCTCCGCTCCTCAGCTGTCTCGCCGCTCTGGCAGCCACGCAAACCTCATCCTCCGCTCTTCCAGTTTCTCCGCTGCCGCGGCCCAGCCTCAACGTTCTCGCCTCTTAGCCGCCTCATGGAATCGCTCCTCCGCCTCATGGAATTGCTCCTCCGCTCCTCAGCTGTCTCGCCGCCCTCGGAGCCACGCAAACCTCATCCTCCGCTCTTCCAGTTTTTCCACTGCCGCGGCCCAGCCTCAACATTCTCGCCTCTTAGCCGCCATCCACAATCCTCAATCTCCTATCCATCTGGCTGCCTGAATTCTCCCGGGTCTCAGCTGTTCCCCCGGGTCCCAGTTGTTCTCAAAGATGGCCAGGGTTGCCACTGACCAGCTCTAGACCCCCCAAAATGACCGGTGGGGGCCGAAAGCGCCCGCTATCCCTGCCAGGGAGCCCCATCAGTCACGGAGCTCTAGGAAGGTCCGCCATTGCCCTGGAAGCTCCTCCTCCTGTCTGAAATGGTAGAGGGTCTGCATTAGAAGACCTTTGAGGTCCCTTCCAGCTCTATTCTGATTCTAAATCTCTGAAGAAAATTCCCCCCAAGCTGTTTTTTCAACGATTTAGGAAAGGAAATGTCACCTCTAAATAAATGGAACATCAGCTATTTGCCATTCCAGATCCAGAAGAGTCACCTTGTAGGTCTAGGTGTTTATTTACTTGATTATTGAGTTTTAAAAAACAGCAAATATTTCCCCCAAAACATAATTTTGAAAGGAATATAAACCACTAGAGGGGTGTATGTAACAGAATTGTCACTGATTTACATCCCTTAGCAGATTGGGCTACAGAAGCTCAAAAACAATAGTATTAAACAATGATTTAAACAATGTTCATTAAACAATGAGCAAAAAGTCATTAGCTAGAGTGTGTTGTGGGAATCCAGCTAATGATTTTTGTCTCTTAATATTAGTTGGCTCTTTGTCCTAATTTTCAGTGGAATATGAATACCAAGAGATTTAGCCTGATGGGTTAGTTAGGAATTTTCTAGCACTCATAAAAGCATCTATTTTTTGAATTTGATGGCAAAACCTCCCTGCAGTTTTCTTGCTTCAAAGCAGAGCTACTTCCTTTTATTTCTCAATATTCTCCCCTTTTAAGGAAAGCTGGTCCTTCTCTCAGTGGTGATAATCACTTTCCTTTTCTCTCTGAAAATTTCCCCTATGAGCAAGTGGAACCACTTGCCTTCTATCACACCTTTGGAAATATTTTTGCAATTCCTCCAAATGATCTCCATTAGGTTTCTTTACCAATGGAGGCAGAACGACAACATGGAGCTCCACTGGACTAAACCAAGGGGACATTGCTTATAATGTGTAGGTCAGTTTGGGGAAAATGTGTGATGCTTCAAGTCAGATTCTAAGCATGTCTTATTTCTGTTGAGTTTTGACTCTTTGCTGTCACATTTTGTGGCATGATTATGAAACAAACATGGCCATTAAGAAGTGATGTTTGGGCTTCAGGGAACAAAAGTGATCCTTTTTCATTTTAGAACAACTGCAGACAATCACTGAATATCAACCACCTCAAATAAGAGGACACTTCGGTTCCCACCATGGACAAATGTCTACAGAAGCTGAGGGAGTTGGCAAAGATGGCTAAATTGACTGCTTTGATCAAAGAAAAGAATATGTAAGTACTTTCGTTGCTACTTGTTTCTTGGGAGGAAAACTACAGCAAACCTAGATAGCATATTGAAAAGCATGGACATCATCTTGCTGATTAAAGTCTATATAGTCAAAGCCAGGGGTAGGTTTCAGCCAGTATGCACAGATACAGGCGTACCAATTGGTGAAATTTAGCGTGCCTTCCTGTACCCGTTCTTCCGGAGGCCCCGTAGCAGAATGCTCCCTCCCGTGCACAGCCCCCGCTTACTTACCCCGTCCCCCGGTCACCGTTCACTCACCCCGCCTGTCCGTACCATGCTTGCCCTGCCTGCCTACCTGCCCGCTGCTCACTGATTCACTGCCTCGCCAATTGCCTCACCTCTGAGAGCCGTATATATACTGCAGTGCAGACAGCCCACTTACCTCTTTTCCTGTTTGGCTCTTGCATCATCACTCGCTAGCTAATTGGATCCTTGCCTCGCTTGTCTTACCTGCTGTTATTGCTGCCTCCCTCAGGTAAGTTAGCTGCAACTTTGCACCAGGGGGGCGGTGGGGGAAAGCTAGTTGGAGCGGCCTGTGGCTCTGTGCTCTTGGCAAGTCCAGGCATCAGTGTGGCCTTCGCGCAGTCCTCAGGCTCATTTAGAGCACAGGGCTGCATGGCGCTCAGCTGAGGCCTTTCTTGCTGCCCACACCCCCACCCAGGCCCCAGCCTCGCCTGGCTGGCTAAGCTGTCTCGGCTCCATGCCAGGCGAGCCTAGCTGACTGGGTTGTCCCTGTGTCCCTCCAGTCCACCTTACCTGCTGCCTGCATGCATCGAATAGAAGAGCTGCTGATTCTGCCTTCTGGTAAGTGACAGGGTTTTTTTCTTTATGTTTTTAAAGAATATTTTATTTATTGTTTATAGAATGTGTTTTTTAATGGTTTTTAGGGATTTTTTTTATTTATTGTTTGTAGAATATGGTTTTTAAAAAAATGGTTTTTGGAGAATATTTTTTTTCTTTATTGTTTGTAGAATATGGTTTTTTAAAAAATGTTTTTAAGGAATTTGTATTTATAGTTTATAGAATATGGTTTTTTAAATTGCTTTTAGAGAATGGTTTTTTATTTATTGTTTTCAGAAAATGTTTATTACAAGAAATGTTACTGCTTTTTGGAAATGTTTTATTTGTGATGAAATATGTTGCTTTGTGTGCAGGTTGGTGCATCTACCCATATAAATACAGCCACTTTGAGGCACATATTTTATGTGCCTCAAAGTGGCTGCTTTTCTATGGGCAGGCCAGGTTAATGCAAGGCAGCTTTGCGAGATTTTGTGTGTTTCTGTGTGATATCTGGTTGTTGAGGTAATTGTGAGGTGGTTGCAGCAATAACCTTTTATACGACTCCATGGCTGTTTTCATATGTTGTGTGCTGCTTTGTGAGCTCCTGCAACTTGATGGGTTTTGATGGTTTCTGATTGCCCTCCTTTTGTTTTCCTGTTTTCCTGGGTTAATCTTGGTCCCAGGTCTTTTGTCTTTCCTATCCTGAGGGTTAGTTCTGCCAGGAAACAGGAAAGGGGGCGTTCCAGGCGAGCTATTTTTTAGCCTTTGCCTTAATGGGTGCACTTAAAATTTACCTTTCAGCTGGTGTTTTTGTCTGGTGGTTTCTGGTTCTGTGAGCTTTCTGGCACTGTCCTTTATAACTTCCCACAATGTCTTGATGGCTTTTATTCCAGTGCCTTTGTCTTTCCTGTCCTTAGGGTTAGGGGAAAAACTGTTATTCTTTTGGTGTTTTTCTGGCACTGTCATAGGTTCTGTATGTGCGTGCATGTGTGTGTGTGTGTGTGTGTGTGTGTGTGTGTGTGTATAATGTCCCACAGTAATCTACACATTAATAATGATCAAGCACTAATAATATTTGCTTTCCTTACATAATTGGTGTTTTCTTTCATACTTTAAGATTTCTAACTTCTATTTCTGTTAGTTAGCCATTGATAAAATAAATCCCACGTGAAAAAGTATTCGGAGCCTTCTTGATTTTAATTGTCAATTTATTCAATCCTGCACATTCTAATATTTATTCATTTTCATATCTTTGTTTTTCCACTGTTGTGCAAACACAATTCCAACAGTTGTTAACATGTATACAATTAAATATGTATTGTACTCCCTTTGACATAACCAAAATATTTCTGGTTTTAAATCCATATCTTGCTTTACCATTGCTTCTAACCATGACACAACTAAATCTTGAATAGCTACTTGGACTGACCTAAGTACTGAACCTAATTTATATATTTCTGATTTTGAACTGAGGAAGAAATTTCAGAAAAAAGAATTCTGTATTGCTCTGTGAATCTACCTATAACAGTCATTCTTCTTGATCTAACTTATTAAATGAAAAACTATATCTTTCCTGTTTGCTGGGGGACATCCTTCCTGAAAATACTATACGTTGCTGGGTGAAAACAGAGGTCCCTTCTATTACTTGTAGTTCTCAGCTTACAACCACAATCAAGTCCAATATTGTTTTATTTCTTTTGCAGTTAGTATTATTTAACAGGATGAAGAAGAGGCAGCAGAATATGACCACTTTCTTCTCCAAAAAACCAAGAGAGGAGCAATCAGCTGATCTACAACAGTGACCAGCACCCACACCACCAGCACCACCACCAGCACCACTTGAAGTCGGAGAAAGATGCAAGTCCATCTCTTCCACTGAAGTTCCAAAACTTCCTGACTGCTGGAGTTTGCAGCAATAGTGAAACTTACAATACAATACAATAAAATAGCAGAGTTGGAAGGGACCTTGGAGGTCTTCTAGTCCAACCCCCTGCCTAGGCAGGAAAGCCTATACCGTTTCAGACAAATGGCTATCCAACATCTTCTTAAAGACGTCCAGTGTTGGGGCATTCACAACTTCTGGAGGCAAGCTGTTCCACTGATTAATTGTTCTAACTGTCAGGAAATTTCTCCTCAGTTCTAAGTTGCTTCTCTCCTTGATTAGTTTCCACCCATTGCTTCTTGTTCTATCCTCAGGTGCCTTGGAAAATAGTTTGACTCCCTCTTCTTTGTGGCAACCCATGAGATATTGGAACACTGCTATCATGTCTCCCCTAGTCCTTCTTTCTCTTAAACTAAACATACCCAGTTCCTGCAACCGTTCTTCATATGTTTTAGTCTCCAGTCCCCTAATCTTTCTAGAGTCTCCACATCTTTTTTACATCGTGATGACCAAAACTGAATGCAGTATTCCAAGTGTGGCCTTACCAAGGCATTATAAAGTGGTATTAACACTTCACGTGATCTTGATTCTATCCCTCTGTTTATGCAGCCTAGAACTGTGTTGGCTTTTTTGGCAGCTGCTGCACACTGCTGGCTCATATTTAAATGGTTGTCCACTAGGACTCCAAGATCCCTTTCACAGTTACTACTGTTGAGCAACTTGTGCTGGATGATGCAATAAAAGAAATAAAACAAGTGAACCACTTCAAGATATTCCTTGATAAGGTACACATGACTTTACAGAAATCCTGCAAGAGCCAGAATGACCTTTTCCAAATCTCTGAACAACTGGGCATTGAAATTGTGAAGATTTGCAGAGTTTTGGGACCTGGGGTGGGCTGCCTGTAGTTTAAGGTCAACCATAGCTGCTTATCCAGCACTACATCAGTTTTTTCTGGGCAATAAAAGATTCCCAGGCATGGCTTCCCATTTTGAAATTTTTTTTTGAATGATTTGGCCCTCATGATTGATATTCTAAGTGAGATTTCTCTTCTGTCAAATGCCCTGCAGAGGAGAAACACAAATATCATCAAGGCCAAATAAATAGTATTGTGATCAATTAAAACATTTGAAATGCTTAGACAGGGAAAGGGCCCATATGAAAAAAAAAGGTTGATGGAATTCTAGCTTCAAAAGCCTTCAAAAACATAAAATTAGTTCCAAATCAACAATTTGTTGCCCATCCTCGTGAAAACCTTTTGGCAAGCATCATCACCAATTTGAATAAAATGCTGATAGATTGCGACCATCTAAAAACAAATAGTCAATTGCCAGACGCAAACAAATTACACTTTATCACATATTTGGAGCCAGATTATTGTAATATTAAAGATGCAGTCATTCCATGGGCAGAAGCAAAGGCAGCATTTACTGAATTTGGTGAAATTTTTAATTATGAAATTGATTTGAATGACTACAGAGATTTTTTTGGAAAATGTGATCAAAGATCCAAAGACCTACCAAATTCCTGACAGTATCAAAGAAGCTAGAGATATTGTCAGGACAATTGCTGTTAGTTCAGCAGAGGCGGAAAGGGTGTTCTCAAAAATGAACCGCATATGTTCAGAGCAAAGAACCCGCCTAATTGTTCCAAACATTAGTAATCTGATGATGATAAGCGTTGTTGGCATGCCTGATAAGAGATGGGACCCAATTCCTGCAGTGAAAAAGTGGCTCAGAGCACACCATCAGATGGCTGATGGTCCACGAGTAAAGACCAAGAAAAGTGCAACAGTGGAGTCTGGGAACCAAAGAACAATCTGGAAACATCTTCAACCACAAAACCAATAACACAAGCAAGTACTTGAGTGTATCTTTTTCATTGTGTTATTCTTATGTAAGGTGTAAGTGCATGCAATTAAAGTCTTCCTTTCTGTGTGTCTTCTTTGTGCAGGTTATTGGAGCAAGGTGGTGAGGTGGTGGTGTAGAAGACTGGCAAGGCAGTCATCTTTCCTCTGTAAATAGCTGTTTTATTGTTTTGTGTGCTGGTTTCATCCTTAATGTAGTGCATGCAATTGAAGAGTTCATTTCTGTGTCTCTTCTTTGTGCAGGCCATTCATTGGAGCAAGGTGTTCAGTTATATCTAAAACTGGCAAGGACAGTCACCTTCCTTCTGTAAGTAGCTCTTTTATTGTTTTGTGTACTTATTTTAATCTTATTTAAGTAGTAAGTGCACAAAATAATAATTTTCCTTTTTTATAACTTCTTTTTGTAGATCATTCATTGGGGCAAAGAATTCAGTGACATCGGCTTGGCCACTCCTACCTGGTCACATGACTGCCAAGCCACTCCCACTTGGTCACATGATCACAGAGCCACTCCTGCCTGGTCACATGACCACCAAGCTACTTTCACAAAACAGGCCACACCTAACAGAATAGGTTCTTTAAAAGTTTGAAACCCACCACTAGTCAAAGCCAGTTTTTTTCCCCAGCAGTGAATATGTGATTGTAAGAGTTGGACCAGCTTTATTTTCAACACCATCCTCAATTTTGCCAAGAAAGACTTGATGTGATGGCAGTCATGGGCTTTTTGAGATGGAGAGGGGAGGGAATCCATTTAAACCGGGTTCTTTGCAACTGTTTTGCAGTTCTCTGAATCCTGGAGCCAACGTTTCTGCATAGCTGCAAAAGGTGACCTTAATTCTGCAGTTCCATCCCTATCTAACTTCAAAGTCAGCCTCGCTAAATTCAGTGATAATTACTTTTGCGAAAACATATAAAGCTGCAGGCTAAAGTTGCACATACATTATGCGAGCATGATAAGATGTGGATGAAAATATTGGAACCTATAAATAACACTAACACACTTCCAGTGATTAAATTGTGTCTTGTATCTTTTTAAAACTTTTTTTTAAAAAAATATTCCAAACTTTATCAAAGGAAGCATGTAGCTACTGTGCAAACTATACTGCAGATCTAAAGTGAAAGCAGAATTTTAACAAAGAAAATGTTTTCTTGTCCTTTGTCAAATCATGTCCACAATTCATTATTTCCATTATGAAAAAGCATATACATGCCCATAAAGTACAATTTTCAGAAAACATGAAAATATTTCTAACTATGTTCCTTCAGTTTTTCTAATCAGATAGTAAGAGCTGATTATAAGGGGCAGCTATATAATTTATTTAAGTAAATAAATAATAATAATTCTACTTGGAATTGCTTGCATCTTGTGACAATATCTTTAATAACATCAAACAACAGTAGGATTCAATAGGAAGACAAAAATCTCAAATCCAGTCTAAACATCTGGCTGACTGTGAGACCAACAACAATAGCCATAGTTAATACAGGATGAAAATGGGTTTCAGAATTTTCACCAACAAATCCATTTTTTCTGGATCCTACTGCTAAGTTCAAGCAGAAAAAACCTCTTCAAAAGTACTAGAAAAAAAGGATTTTGAAAAGAGGATTTGAAGATTTTGAAAAAAAAAAAATCACCGTCAAAGCCTGGACATATAATATAATAAATATAATAATATTTCATTTTGTTTTTAATGCCTGTTTTTAAAGTAGTTAGCTATCTAAGAACATTTTTTTTAAAAAAAGACCAAAAAGAAAGCAAATTTTGATTTCATTATGGCGTTTTCAAAGCTGCCTCCTATATCTCAATGCTGATGGGAAATGGCTGTCTAAAACCCAGATGCCTTATCATTCAAGCAAGTTTAGTTTCAACATTTTTGACGTATATGAAATACTGTGATGCATTTACTTTACTGAAATTTGCACACATACTAAGGATTGAAAAATATTGCACACTAAAAAAAATTAAAACTCTTTTTTACTTGTACCATAGTCATAATTGAACAACATGCATCACCCTCAAGAGCAAGTAGGCATAAGGTAATGGAGGTGAAAACATTTGCAAGGCCAGGAGATGGTGGTACGAACATGGAGAAAACAGTATCTTTGCTACCACCTAGAGGTCATTTGGCTTCAACAGCTCAGACATAGCATACCTATTGAAAAGAAGATTGTGTGCAAATTCATTGGAGTTAATTAATTCAGATCTTGCCTAGTGTTTCTCTATTTCCAACTACCTTTTATTTTGGACTGATATGGAAATGTAACGGGGTGGATTCCAATTTTTTTTGCTACCTATTCTGTGGGTAGGGCCTACTTTGAGGGCATGGCTTGGTGGTCATGTGACTGGGTGGGCATGGCCAACTTGATGTCATTCACCAGGTGATGTCATTGATTGGGTAAAATGTGGTGAAGCTCACATAACAATGCTCTTGCTTAGCAACCAAAATTTTGGGCTCAATTGTAGTCATAAGTCAAGGACTATCTCTGCCTTCCTCTGCATGGCAGCCTTGTCCTAGTAAACTCCTTCTCCTTTCTGGCAATTTTCCTCTCTGTTAGAGGCACCAAAATAATCCAGACAATGTAAGATTTTCCGCTGCAGCAGAAGGTTGGACTACATGACCTCTGAGTAGCCTTCTAGCCCTAAATTGCTGTGCTGATTTTCTTTCTATCATCTATCTATCTATCTATCTATCTATCTATCTATCTATCTATCTATCTATCTACCGGCAGGCAGCGGCGCAGGCGAGGAAGGAAGCGGCAGCCGGAGGAGGAAGAAGGAGGAGGAGGCAGCCTCGCTCGCTCGCTCGGCCGAGGCTCTGGAGGGCGCCTCCTGGGCAGAGGAAAGCCGGGCGAAGGGGTTGGGGTGAGGAGGAGCTTCCGGGGAATGGCGGCTGACTTCTGAGCTCCGAAAATGCTACGGAGCTCCTTGACAAAGGAGGGGTTGCTGCCGGCCCTTTTTCCACCTTTTGGGCCGGGATTGAGCCTCAACGACAACCCTGGCTTTCTTTGAGACCTAATTTGAGACCTCCTTGTCATTGTCATTATTTGTTATGTAGTAAATTGTGCGCCGCCCCGAGTCCCTTGGTGGAGAGGGTGCAGCATATAAAAATGATTAATAATAATAATAATAATAATAATAATAATAATAATAATAATAATAATAATAATAATAATAATAATAATAATAATAATAATAATAATAATAATAATAATAATAATAATTTGGTCCGTCAGGGTGGCGAATAGCCAGAGGGAGATCAAGAAAGCACTGGCTGACATGGGGATTGCAGTTGGAATCAGAGACCGGATTATGGCGGCGGCGGCGGCGATGGCGGTAACGGAGCTGACGGTGGCGGCGGCGGTGGGGGCACTGGTAGAGGAAGAACGAGACGCCGCCACTAAACGAGATGCTAAAAGCACAAAAAAGCCCCCCTGTGGCAGCAGAAGTGTCTCAGGACGCTGAATAGAGTGGTGAGAACCATCGGAGGGCGGCGCGAGGACGGAGGGAGGCCCGTGACGCCGGATGCCGACGGAAGGCCTTTGAGAGGGCCGTAAGCCGGCTGGAACGGCGTCCGGACCAGGAGCAGCGGCTGAGGTTCGCTGAAGCATGGGGAGGCAGGTTGAGGCCAGGACTAGCTGCCGGAAGTTGTGCTGTGTGCTGGAGCCAGGCAGAAGGGGGAAGAACTGTGGCACTAGTGGCACTAGGGGCAGAGCAGGGCTTGTCCTGGAGACAGGCGGGAGCCCTCCCCACCTGGCAGACTAAGATCTATTGCCCCCCCCCACCTGGCAGACTAAGATCTATTGTCCTCTTGCAAACTACCTGCCATGGCTTGTGCCCAGGTGCCCATTGACGACTATAATCTGCCCATTTAACATCTGGTATCCTGTTGACTTCCTGCTATTAATGACTTATGGCGTTTCACCTGCCGGGCTACCCCTACTACCTCTCCCCCTCTCACCCTCACCATCTGCTATTTTATAACTAGCTACTACACACTATCTGCCCTCTTCCGCCCACAATGGACCACACCCAGGCCTCCATCTATTTATTTATTATCCATCTACCAACCGATCACCTGACCAACATAAGATCTTCCCACCTAGTTGTGATCGTGGACATTGCTTTCCTCCCATTAGATCCTGGCTTACTGATTTTAACATCAACAGCACCCTGACTTTGTCATAGCCTTTTTACCATTACGTACTCGAGGTCGGACTTGCTCCTGCTGCGGGAGTCCCCCCTCTCGCAGGCATGGCCCTTTGCCCCCTCCGGGGCCCACCTTGATGACGGGTTTGTGAACCCAGAGAGGTGGAGGAAGCGCAAACTTAGGGGTTTTTTAATGAAATGTTTTTTATCCTTTTTAGGGGGCTCCAGGGTGGGGGGGTGGGTCAATCAGGCCAGGAGAGGGACCAGTACCAGGCGAACTGGTGAGTCCAGGAGGGAAGTGAGCGTAGTGGGGGGGAGGGAGAATGACACTTTAACAGAGGGTTGCCCTATCACAACGGTCGTAGGGAGGGGTGGGTGCGAGGACAGAAGAAGATCTCGTAGTTGATTGGGAGACCGTGGCTGTTGGACATGCCCGGTCGTCTGTACCAACCCCCGCAGCCTAGGTGGCCAGGAACTACAGAGCCAGGGCCTGAGGCTGATGCTTTGCAATGCAAGGTCCGTGATCAACAAGGCCCCCCTCATTAATGAGTTGATCTCAGAGGGGGAGCTGGACCTTGCAGGGATAACGGAGACCTGGTTGGGCCACGAGGGTGGCTTACCCCTCGTGGAGATGTGCCCACCGGGTTTCCGTGCATTCCATCAGCCCTGGGCCCTGGGTAAGGGTGGTGGGGTGGCGGTAGTTATACGGGAAGGTCTGGAGCCAAGAGAGTTCACTGTACCTCAGATATCCGGGTGTGAGTCCCTTGGTGTGAAATGGGGCCCAGGGAGGCAGTGGGGCTTGCTGATTGTATACTTGGCTCCTCGCTATGCATCAGCAGCCCTGCCCGAGCTCCTCGAGCTGATCTCAGAAACGGCAGTTGAGACCCCCAAACTTATGGTTATGGGGGATTTCAACCTGCCGTCAACGGGGGAAGCGTCCGAGGTGGCTCGGGAGTTCATGGCTTCCATGACAGCCATGGACCTGACCCAATTAGTTCAGGGCCCCACACACGAGGGTGGTCACACGCTGGACCTTTTTTTTTGTATCTGAACAGTGGACGAGTGATCTGGGAATAGGGGATGTGGTTATTACCCCCCTGTCATGGTCAGATCACTCATCTCTCCGGCTCGACTTCCCTGGCGCTACCCCCCACTGCGGGGAGGCGGAACCAGACTGTCCAAGCTGGTACCGCCCCAGGCGCCTGATGGAACCGGATAGATTCCAGACGGAGCTTGGGCCACTTCCTGTAGCCCTGACCCGCTCTCGGTCGGAGGACCTAGTGACCGCCTGGAATAGGGCAGCTGCCGGGGCCTTGGACGGGGTTGCGCCTTTGCGGCCTCTCCTACGGCAATGAACCACCCTGGCTCCTTGGTTCACCGAGGACCTGAGGGTGATGAAACGCCGTAGGAGACGCCTAGAGAGCAGGTGGAGGTCCTCGCGCTCCGAATCTGATCGAACACAGGTAAGAGCCTATTCACGGACTTACCTTGTGGCATTAAGAGCGGCCAAACGTAGACATTGTGCCGCTCTTATTGCGTCCGCCAATAACCGCCCTGCTGCCCTGTTTCAGGTAACCCACTCCCTCTTAGTACAGAGGCCGCGGGAAGCGCCTTTACAGGGCAGAGCAGAGGAGTTTGGAGAATATCTGCAGGATAAAATCGCTCAGATCTGGAGTGGATGGGCCCCCTTCAGTGGACCAGAGGAGTCGTCAACAGTGAGTCTTGAGAGACCATTCTGGGAGGAGTTTGATTCTGTTGCCCCCGAGGATTTGGACAGGTTGCGTGGACGGCTGCGACCCACTACATGTTTATTGGACCCGTGCCCCTCCTGGCTGGTACTGGCATCCTGGGAAGTGACACGAGGCTGGCTCCTGGGCCTAGTGAACGCCTCATTGGGTGAGGGGTCCCTACCGGCCGCCTTGAAAGAGGCGGTGGTGAGGCCCTTACTCAAGAGGCCTTCCCTGGACCCGACGGAACTAGCTAATTATCGTCCTGTCTCCAACCTTCCCTTTTTAGCGAAGGTTGTAGAGAATGTGGTGGCACAGCAGTTTCCGCGACACCTGGAAGAAACCGACTATCTAGACCCGTGCCAGTCCGGCTTCCGACCCGGTCACAGCATGGAGACGGCCTTGGTCGCGTTGGTTGATGATCTCTGGAGGGCCAGGGATAGGGGTTGTTCCTCTATCCTGGTCCTATTAGATCTGTCAGCGGCTTTTGATACCATCGACCATGGTATCCTATTGCGCCGGCTGGAGGGGATGGGAGTTGGGGGCACCGTTTTGCGGTGGTTCGGCTCCTACCTCTCCGACCGGATGCAATGTGTGTTGGCAGGGGGGCAGAGGTCGACCCTGAGGTCACTCACTTGTGGGGTGCCGCAGGGGTCGGTCCTCTCGCCCCTTCTGTTCAACACATATGTGAAGCCGCTGGGTGAGATCATCCGTGGTTTTGGAGTTGGATACCATCTGTACGCTGATGACACTCAGCTGTACATTTCCACCCCAAACCACCCCAACGAGGCTGTCGAAATGATGTCCCGGTGTTTGGAAGCCGTCCGGGTCTGGATGGGGGACAACAGACTCAAGCTTAACCCCTCCAAGACTGAGTGGCTGTGGTTACCGGCGCCTCGGTTCAACCAGTTGATTCCACCACTGGCCATAGGGGGCGAACAACTGCCCCCTGTGGAACGGGCGTGCAATTTGGGCGTCCTCCTAGATGCCCGGCTGTCGATGGATGACCATGTGGCAGCCGTGGCAAGGGGGGCGTTCCACCAGGTTCGCCTGGTGCGCCAATTGCGCCCCCTATTGGACCGGGATGCCTTACGCACAGTCACTCATGCGCTGGTGACGTCTCGTCTGGACTACTGCAACGCTCTCTACATGGGGCTCCCCTTGAGATGTACCCGAAGACTACAGCTAGTTCAGAATGCGGCCGCGCGGGCCATCATGGGGAGTACTAGGTACTCCCACATAACACCTTTCCTGCGCGAGCTGTACTGGCTGCCTGTGGTTTTTCGGGTGCGTTTCAAGGTGTTGATTACCATCTTCAAAGCGCTCCATGGCACAGGGCCTAGTTACCTGCGGGATCGCATTCTACCACATACATCCCTGCGACCAATTCGCTCACACAGGGAGGGACTTCTTCGGGTGCCGTCCACCAAGCAATGCCAACGGGCGGCGCCTAGGAGTAGAGCCTTCTCTGTGATGGGCCCAACCCTCTGGAATGACCTCCCCCCCGATATTAGAACTACTACCGACTTCCGCTCCTTCCGACAAAAACTTAAGACTCACCTGTTCCGATTAGCCGGCCTGGCCCACTTATAGTTCTACTCTTACCTCCTGGCGGATATTTTATTTGGGATAGCTTTTAAGGTTAATGTTTTAACTTTTTAAATTTTTTAAAAATGTTAATCTAACTTAACTAAATTGTACAGGGAACTTTCACTACCTCTGCCAGTCCTATGTTTAATTTCTTTATTGCATACTTATAATATGCATATTTACTGTTTAACTTTTTTAATATGACTGTACACCGCCCCGAGTCTCTTTTGAGAGAGGGGCGGTCTAGAAATTCAATAAAGTTAAGTTAAGTATCTATCTATCTATCTATCTATCTATCTATCTATCTATCTATCATCTATCTATCTATCTATCTATCTATCTATCTATCTATCTATCATCTATCATCTATCTATCTTCTATCTACTGTATCTATTCAGTTTGTTGTTCTGCTGACCCAGAAACAAACTGCTGAATGTCACATTGCAAATCTCCTTCCCAACAGCTTTTCAATTTAAAATCCAAAGATTGCAGCTTTAAGACTTGTGGACTTCAACTCCCAGAATTCTACAGCCAGCATGCTCAGTTCCGATTTAAAGTGGCGACATTTGTTTTTCTCCTTTGCTGAATCTCCCGGCTGAAAAGTGAGTTTCCTTCTTTCTTTCTTTTCCTTTCTGTTTCTTTCTGCCTTCCCTTCCTCCCTCCCTTCCTCCCTCCCTCCTTCTCTCTTAGTTTTTTAAAGCCTTCTTTTCCCTTCCCTGAACCAGCAGGGGGAAAAAACTTTAAAAAAAAAAAAGCTTCTGACAAAGCTTGTGACGGGAGAACAGGTTTGGGAGTGTGGCCAGGCCAACATTACTACTGGTCTTATCAGGTACGCCAGATCTTTGCAAATGATTTGGAAGAACTGATTTAGGCTTGGATGGAGATGATTTATTAAAACAGACCCCTTTTGCTTCTAGCTTTGATATGAATCTGAAAAAAACATACTGTGTATTTCAGAACCATCTTCATTAAGATGCCTTAATGAATTGCAAAGAGGTGTGAACACATCCAGGATGTCCCAAACTCTTTGGAAGTTCATCCAGAAATATGTTAAATAAAATGATGGAGAAATAGGTTCGTTAAGCTCACTTCAAAGTAGATGAGTGTCAAATGGCTTCCCACAGTTTTGTAGGTGGCTGGAGTTTAGCTTTCAGAAACATTGTGCATTGTCACTTTATCATTGCAAATTAAATGCATAATTAGCCCCAGTCTACACCTGTTAATAGAAGCTGGAGAAATCGTCTGCTAAAAATAGAGAGCTACAAATATTAAAACTGACGTGTCAAGCATGCAAAAGGCAGACTAAACCAATTTTAATTATCCTGACATCGAAACATGGAGGAAAGGATAAAAGAAGCCACTTCTGAATCATCTTTTTTTTTTGCTTCAGTGAAAGGAATCCCTTAATTTCTATAATAAAATATTTATTTGTAGACTGTTTACTCATTTTATCTTTTTTTCCCATTTTTAATTTTCAATTTTCTTTTGGTAAAAAGGAAAAGGAGAATTTTCTGTGGGGGAAGAAAAGATGTTGATAAAGTAAGGATGCAAAATACGTGCCCAGAAGCTTCACACATTTTGTGGGATCCCTGGAGATTCCAGACATAGGATGGAGCCAAGCTTATATTTGGCTTTAGAGATTATTCTGAGTTGAACCAGGATTGGTTTGATGATCTTGGTAGAGGTTAAACAACACATGGAAACAAAAAATGCAAATAATGAAAGATCTTCACCATACATGAGCCTGTATCCCACTTAGCCTAGTTATGGAGGGGTTTAGGCTATCTTTCATCACCCCACATTCATACTGAAGATGCCAAGTCCTCATTACCTTCCAATGTAGAAAAGCCACCTTACTAGTTATTCTCAGTTATTTCAGTGAAATAACTGAGAATAGTTTCTAAAAGACCCACCCTGCTGCCAGGTGAGAATAGTTGAGTGAAAATGAAACATTTCTTGGCTTGTTTATGCCAAGTGATGATTTTTCATCTTTCTCTTGCATTCATTTTTTTAAAGATGGATTCTACTCTTATAAAATATTAGTTTTCAACTTTTTGAGACAAGATTTATCCTCAGTAAGCCTGATGAGATTCACTATGTGTCACTTATATGTTATTGATGTAAGAAAATATATTCGTCTTGATGGGGAAAGATTAAAATGTGAGCTGGTGGTTGATTTAATTCTCCTGGAGCAATGCAGACAGTGCCAAGAGGCTAAATGCCATTCACTAATATCAGCTTCTGGTTGCTAAATATCCATCATAGAAGTGTCAAATAAAAGGAAGGCTTGCTCTTGAGACTTCTGAAAGTGATAGAAGCCTGTATTATCTTGTCATTGGCAGGGATAACAATGTTGAGTATCAATTTATTTCCCTCTTTGTACTACCAGTGACTTCATTTACTTTGATTGTGAAACAAAGAAGAGTTTATATGATAAAAAGAGCAACACAACCTATTACTAAAGAGGTCAGAAACTAAAGACAGCTTTGAAAGACATTAGAGAATGTTCATTTGGCAACATTTTTGCCTCATTCCATATTTTATACGAATCTTCTGGATTTTTACACTTAAAACTTTATAATAGGAATTGGTAATGAGAGGGATGGGACAGGGGGAGGGAGAAGGAGAGGAGAAGAGGGATGTCTTTAAGCATCTGAAAAGCTGCTGGCTAAAAGTACTCCTCTGAGTAGAGGAGTTTGTGATGACAAGCAATGAACAAGTTTAAATCGTGAGGAAGAAGTTTCAACGAACTCATCTGCTCTTTGAGTTGCTTCTGTTTCACCACTCAGCAGTCACAAGGGCAGCAGCATTCCCTCCCCCCATGTACACATCATACCACATCCTCACCCTTGGGGCAACTGGAGGCAGAAACCACACTCTAAGCTAGCATTTTTCAAACTCAGCAATGTTAAGACAAATGGCCTGGGAAATTCTGGGAATCTGAAGTCCACGTGTCTTAAAGTGGCCAAGTTTGAGAAACATTGTTCTAACCCTTTTTAGATCATGTAGAAATTTCTGCTCTCCATATCTCCATATCTCCAAAATGGTTGTCTGAGTCTAAAATTCTTAACTTAATATTAGGATTTTGATTTAGTTCCCCAAGACCTTTTTTACTATAGAAAAAAAGAACCAAATGAAAATTGCACTGATTTAGATTCTGAAATATATAAGTATATATTCTCTCTCTCTCTCTCTCTCTCTTTCCCATCCATCCATCCATCCATCCATCCATCCATCTATCGCTATCTCTGTCTGTGTCTGTGTCTGTCTGTCTTTTTATCTGTCTATCTACATGTCTGTCTGTCTGTCTATCTATCTATTTTTTTAAAATTTTATTTTATTGTTTTAATTAAACAAAACACACACACAAAAACATTCTTCATTACATCTTCCAGAAAGCATGTTGATTGGTTACAAATAAATTTCATGCGTTACTACAATCATTCTTTATATTTCATTCATATTGAATTGTACATTTTAAATCAAAAATCTTTATACCATCAATATACCATCATTCTCATTTAACTATATTTGTTTAAACGTGCTTTTGTCTAGAATCATTTATATTTATATTATAATAAATCTAGACAAAAATTTATTACTAGAATTTATAAGTACCCAGGAGAGATTACATCTTTATAACAAAATCTAAACAAAAAAATATTAATAAAATTAGTAAATCTTTTCCCCAGGTCCCATATTATAGTTTATATCCAAATTGTTTTTACCAGTTAGAGTTATTATTTCATTATTATTGTCATGATGGGTTATCTGTTAACGAATAAACATTTTAAAAACAAAAACATTCTATAAGCATCTACAACGTTCTACTTATTAATCACCAAAAATTAACTAAGTTTTTATTTTTATTTTATTTTTCCCCATTCAGTTGTGTTTTATTTGGGTTTCACCATTCTTAACTTTCTTATTTTACCCATAACTATTATTTTTGAGTTTTATTACATTCCTTCATTGATTCTTGTTTCTTTCCTCCATCCACCTATACCATTTATCCCATATCTGGTAGAATTCTGATTCTTCTTTTCCCTGAATTTCTTTAGTTAGTTTGTCCATTTCAGCACAGTCCATAACCTTTCTTATTATTTCATCTTCACTTGGAGTTAGTTTGTTTTTCCATTTCTGGGCATAGGCAATCCTTGCCGCCGTTGTTATATGTAGTATTAAATACTGGATTTCTTTTTTGTATTATTCCTAATAAAAAGATTTCCGGTTTCCATTCTATTTTAACTCCCGTTATTGCCTCCAGCCAATTTTTGATCTTTTTCCAAAACTTTTTAGCCTCCTCACAGGTCCACCATAAATGGTAATACGTTCCGTGTATCGATTCACATTTCCAACATTTTGGGGAGGTATTTGATGATAGTTTAGCTAACCTTGTTGGTGCCAGGTGCCATCTATAAAACATTTTGTACTGGTTTTCCTTGTATGCAACTGAGAGTGTCATTTTTAAGTTTGTTCCCCAAAATTTTTCCCATTTGTCTAATTCAATATTATATCCAAAGTTCTGCGCCCATTTTATCATTTGTTCTTTCACAATTTCCTCTTCCATTTTATACTTCAGGAGAAATTTATATATTCTCCCTATCATTTTTCTATCTGGGCTTTGAATGATTTTATCCAATTCGTGTGGTTCTGTTTCAATGTCATATAATTTGGTATCTTTATTGTATTTAGTTTTGATTTGAAGGTAAGTTAGCCAGTCAACTTTCATGTTCTGTTCTGCCAATTCTTCAATTGTTCTTCAGTTTCCCTGTCTATCAATTAAGTCTCTATATCTTAGCATTTTGTTCAAATCTATAAAATTTGGATGAGTCGTCCTTTCTGTCGGTGATAGCCAATTCGGAATTTTCACATAGTGGTTTTTTTTTTTTTGAGCCATTTTTGCAATAACGCTCTTCTAATTAAATGATTTTGACAGTATTTGTGCGTTTTATTTTTATCATCCCATAGGAATGTGTGCCAGCCTGCTTGCAAATCATGGCCTTCCAAAGTCAAAATTCTTTTATTCTTTAGCTCTATCCAATCCTTCACCCATGTTATTGATACTGCCGATGCGTATAGATCCCAATTTGGTAATGCTAAACTTCCCCTCTATCTATTGATCTATCTATCTATCTATCTATCGATCGATCGATCGATCGATCTATATCTAATTAGAACTCAAATAGTATTGGGACTTCCAGTTGACATTGCAGCAATTTCAGACACATTTCCTTGTGCTGAGTTTTTTTGGTTTTGGGCTCTAGAGGGAGCCGAAGCCGCACTGTAGGGGTGGTGAAGCAAAGAGGGGCATCTTGTGAGGTCGAGAGGAGTAGCAGATCCCCTGTCTGACCCAGGGTTTTTTTTTTCCCCTCTCAGCCATGGCAAGAAGGGCCAGCCTAAAGATGGCTGCCACAAAGCTAGGACAACTGAAGAACAACCAAGAATGGAGCGAAGTAGATGGACTGTGTTGGAACTGGGGGAGAGGATTTTCCTTTTGCTTTAAATTTAACCCCAAGGGACAATTTAGAATTATCTGCTCAGAACTATGCATTTAAGTGGCATTTAGGCACTCTGAGAAAACACCAGACTGGAAATTGGAGTCTCAGGAGAGAAATATAATAATTTTTGAAATATATTGAAAATTGAACTCTTAAATTGGGAAAAGGGGTACTGGGAAGGCATTTTCAAAATGAGGAGTTGGGAAGGCAAGCAGGGGTGGGTACAGCAGGCACTACTGTCAGTTCTCTCGTGTGCATGCCGCATATGTGCGCATACACAGTGCACTTAAAATTGTTCTATGCATGCATAGAACCCAAAAACAAGATGACAGCGCCTATAGTGCTGCCTGGAGAACTGGTTTGGGGGCGTGGCAGGCCTGGGTTGTGCCGGTTCCAGTGACAAAGGCCATCAAACCACTACCAGTTCACCTGAACCAGTTCAAACCGGTAGGAACCCACCACTGGAGGGAAGTCAATAGAAAAAGCATAGCAATTAGAGTATTGAAGCGGGCAAGAGATGATGGATAATTTTCTTCTTCTTTTTTACTGTTCTGATTTGCTTTCCCTTTTCTCTCTCTTTCTTTTAAAGTATAGCAATCAAAATATCGAAGCGGGAAAGAGACATTGGATGGATGATCCTTCTTTTTGTCATTGTTCTGATTTGCTTTTCCTTTTTTCTCTCTTTCTTTTCTTTTTTTTATGTAGGTGACAGAATTAGAAGTTAGATAGGATAGACAGGAAAAGTTTTCTAGTAAAGTGTGACATGATTAAAAGCTAGTAAATGATAGAAATAAGAGAAGAGGAGATATTAGTGTATATACCTTATAATAATAAACATAATAACAAGCTATAACATGGAACAATTGAATAATGATGGACTATAACTTAATATAAATGTGTAGTATTATTATAAATACATAAATTGACTGAATGTAATAATTATGATTAATTGTATTAGGTTTATTTGTATTAGAATGTATGACACTCAGGTTCCACGCTGTTCATGCATTCACTGTTGTGTGAACAATGTGGAACCTGAGTGTCATACATTTTATACATGAACAGTGACATATTTTTTTAAAAAATATATCACTGTTTATGATATATTTTTTTAAAAATAAAAAACTTGAAAAAAAGAACTCAAATAGTATCAATTCAACAATCTAATTAATCATTCATATATTGAACAAAACTTATATTGTTGGCTAGGTGGTGGGAGCAAAGGGCATCTTAAATGAACATGCATTTTGAATCATAGATAAACATTTTAGACATCCTTTTGGTGGTAGTTGTGAGTTTTAGATTGAAAAGCATATATATTAGCTCATGTAAACATCCCTTCTTAGAGAAATTTTGGCTGTTTTACAGAATCATGTAAAAAGTTTTGGGCTTTTTCCCCCTGCAATGTGCTCCTGGCTTTTTTTTTTTTTTTTACAATATTTGTCCTTTCTTCCTAAGTTACTAAAACTAAGATAGACAACAATCTGCCATTGCATTTTGTCCATCATGTTGGTTTTACTTGATTAAGTAAATGACAAGGCATATTTTCATGCAGCTATAAACAGTTGCTGTTAATTATAAGGACTTGGAATCATTTGTCTATGATGGGCACAACCAGAATCCATTTCTTAAATACCTTTAACTTCAATACCATCAAAGTGAGAGGCAGGACAGCCTTCGAGAAGGAATTAAAAGACTTGTCCTCCAGTCCAGTTCCACTTGTGATGGAACTTGTGATTCACAAACAAACAGGAATGTGATAAGCAAAGCTTACAGGATGTGAGACTCAAGGGAAGAAGACAAGTTGACAGGATTTGTACATTAGCTCAAGAGCATCTTTTTAGCTGAGAAATTAAACTGATCCCAGGTGGTCCGCTTCAAATTAAGAAACAAATGTGGAATGACGAGGAAAACTAAGACAAGCCTTCTGAAATTTCAGACGTACATTTATGCATTCGGACCACCCTTGTAGTAGTTAGCATTCATATTAATATGACAGCAGGGCAGGAAAACAGGAGGAACAAGAGAAAGTAAACTTGTCAGCTGTTATAGCCCTGTCAGGAAAGTTGAAGAAAAGAATGTAACAGCATCCTGTTGAACGACGAGTACAGTAAATTGTTCAGTAGCTGAATGAACCACATTAAGTGATGATAGAGGCAATCTCCATATGCTACCTAGAATCCTACAATAGTTTGGCAAAAATTCAATTGAATTATGTCCATCCCATACATTGCTCAATGCTAGCATAGATTTGAACCATCAAAAGTGACTTAAATGCAGGATGATAAATACACAAAGGAGAGCATCTCATCCAAAGCCTGTCCATTGCACGCACCTTCTACTATGGCATCCCTTGACATATGGTCATTATCACAACTTATGAAATTCCACAGTTTAATTGTGCATGCTATAAGGAGTGGCATGGTGACTTAGAAGTGGAGCTCTCAGCTCACATTCATGAGATTGCGAGTTAGATCCTAGGCAGTGGCAGATGGTTCTGCTGTGAATTCTGTATAGGCATCAGGAAGGGCATCCGGTTAATAAACAGCTTTGTTCAGTTGCCCTAACATCAACCTCAACGGAAGGGATTACAGGGCCATTAAAAGGGGGGGGGGGAAGCATGCCATAAAGTACTTTCTTTTATGGGTTCTGTTTCCTTCCAACCAGCTTCCTTGAATGGAGTCTAGTCCTATTCACTGATCCCTTTGTTCATACCAGACATCATACTGTATGTCTCAGTCATGACCTTGATCAGATGCCTCCTGGTCAGTTAAAGACTCTCAAACATTCTAGCACTTTATCACAAGCAGATGTTTATGCAATAATTCCTAAATTCCTCTTCTTCTGTCTCACTAGCTCTATTATATCTCCCCCACCCCAAAAAAGATGGCACTTAGAACTGAGTTAAGCTTTTTCAACATTTCTGTCTCCCTGGACACCAGATGAAACAGTACTGACCTCTTCCTGGTCTTGGTTGCCTCTTCCTCACATTTTGGAGTACATTCTAGATGGGGGTGCAATTATGTGTGGCTTTTAATAGCAACTAACCCCTTGACTCTTGTTTTCAGTCCTTTTGCCACCAATTCCCTCATTTTTAAGTCGTTCTCTTTTGTAGTCAACCAGCTCCATGTTGGAACTTGCTGGTTGTTTTCTAACTGCACGTATAGTGAATGTACTAATATTATGATCAGCCTTTCCTATCAAATCCCCAACCCTTGCATCATGCACCAGAACCTGCTAACTACTTACAATTAAGAAGAAAGTTGCATCACATCTAGAAGGCTCCAAAACAACTGTTTTAGATGTCAGTCATTCAAAGCTTCGCTATTTGGTGAAAATACTTCAAGGAAAGAGTTAATGGTGAAATAGACTGCTTTTATTAAAGATAATAATCTGACTGCTTTGAGTTCTATATGGAAAACACTTTTGGACTTTTTACTTAAAGATTAGAAAGATAAAAATGGAGTTTTGACTGTGAGATTTGATTTTTAGATGTCTTTGTACTGTTGGTATTTAACCGATATACATTTTATTTTAGATTTTTTGGTAGCACTAATATCTAGCAACAAGTACCATTTTAGATCTAATTGTAGGATATACCCTCTTCATAAACATTCATTTATGTCTACTGTCTGTAAAGTTTGAGGATTTTTGATAAAGGCTGAATATGTAATAATTATCACTTGGGATATTCATTATTTATCTGCTCCTCAGATTGAACAAAAGGAAATGTCATTTATTCATTAAATTACGTGAAACATGGAAAATGGATAGGCCCACTGCTCTCTGAAGGCTCTCTGTCCCTTGAATGAATATTACCTTTTGTGCATCCTAAAAGCAAATATAAAAATTGTGGCTAGAGAAGTGTGGGAAAGTTTAATGGAAGCACTGCATGTTCTTTGACTAATATTATACAAAATATTCAAAAGAATAATGGTAATAAGGTAAGATGTACTGAAAAGCTCCGATAATTCTTTATTTTAAGCCCAAAGCTAAATGGGGACTCTTCAGTTTAGGCCTATCCACATGCTATAATATATTTGCATCATTTCAGCTCCATCCCTGCACTACAGAGGTGGTATTCAGCCAGTTCTGACAGGTTCTGGAGAACCAGTAGTGGAAATTTTGAGTAGTTCGGAGAACTGGCAAGTAGGCTAGCTCCACCCCCACTGCCTCCCAGCTGATCTTCTTTTGTTGCCCTGAATAGGAGAACGGAGCTGGAAAGCAGGATAGTGGGGTGGGGAAGGAATGGGGATTTTGCAGTAACCTTCCCCTGCCACACCCACAAAGCCACACCCACAAAGTCACACCATGCCTATAAAGCCATGCCCATAGAACCAGTAGTAAAAAAACTGAATTCCACCACTGCTGCACTACCGTACCAGATGCATCAAATGAAAACTCTGTCTATCCCACTTTCTAGAATTTTCTTTGCTCTATGTGATATATTTACAGAAGAGCCTTATGTCCCATTGCTTATGATGTCCCAGGCATGTTCTAATAACATCATAACAATATATGTCCAATGGGATGATGTCTTCAGCAGATACAAATTCATCTGTGCATAGCCATGGACAACAGGTTGCAACAACAAATGACCCAACTAAAAATGAAACTATGTTAATAAATTTGGGATGGCACTGAGATGAAACCTCAATGAAAACAAACAGGAAACAGGAAGAGGAAAGAGCTGTCAAAAGCAAAAGATCAAGACCACACATAAAACTGTCGTTCAAAGATGTAATGTTCAAACTTATACAAAAAAATATAGTCGACTAAATTCAGTACTAAATTGACATTAGTTAGGTGTCAATGAAATTCAGGAGGGGTTGGACCAAGGACATTTGTGTTAATGTAATGATTCTAAGTAAATGATGGGCTTAACTCCACCCACCAGCTCTTCGTGCTCTTTTCCTACAACAGCATTAAAACAAAGGGAAGTATGAATAGATTTGTTTTTTTTTTTTTTTTGGTAGTAGGCCTTTTTGCTTGGCCCATACGCTCTGCTGTTATCAAGATTCAGGAATGAAGGTATCAGATGTCATGAAACCCACAAGAAAGTGAAATCACTTCTTCCAGTTTTCTCTTGAGGTTTGCTGAAGAGAAGGAAGTGGAGACACTATTCCTGAATCTAAAAATACTTTGAAATAAGGAGTAAAATGTCAATATTTGAAAATAAAATAGTTTGGTTATTTCAAAGTCTATTGTCTATGAGCTGATGGGAGGGAAACACCCTGATTGGTAAGCCTATTTGCTAATTTTGTACTGAATGAGATAACATTTGTGTTGAATGATAAACTCAATAGAAAATAATAATAATAATAATAATAATAATAATAATAATAATAATAATAATAATAATAATATATTTGTTATTAATAATGAATGCATTAAATTAATATTGAATAAAACAATATCGTGAAAATGTCCAGTTTAGAAGAAACCAACACCTCTTCTACCGACCCCTTTATGAAAATTGAGTCCAAACTAATGTTCACCCATGTAAAGAAAAAACTTTGAACTTTTGGAAAGTACTGTGAGAAAACCCAGTGGAACACAAAAACACTGCCTCCTGGCTCAAATATATTCAACAACAAACAACAGAAAACAAAATGGAAATTATTGTAATAAAAACTGACATGGTGGCAAAACAAGCAAAGAGGGTCAAGAACTGGACTGCACCTGGCCTGAACAAACAGCATGGATACTAGCTGAAACACCTGATCAGCCTCCATCATCGCATGGCCCACATCAAATTCTTCAAAATGCAAAAAGTGAAGAATGGTTAACAGCTGGTCGAACATACTTGATAATGAAAGATCCAGAAAAGGGTACAGAACCAACAGGTTCCAAGAGGTTCCTAACAAACCTAGCAGACAACTTTGTTTCCCAAAAAGTAGAGAAGGGAACAAGGGGATCAGCCATATCGGACTTAATTCTCACTAACAGAGAGGAAATGATAGAAGGTGTTGAAGCCATAGGAACCCTGGGGGAAAGTGACCATGCAATATGGGAATTCAACATTATGCAAACACAAGTAGTAGAACAAAATCAAACTAGAGTCTTGGATTTTAAGAGAGCTAATTTCAATAAATTTAGAGAGAGCTTGGGAAGAATTCCATGGATGAGAATTCTCAAGGGGAAAACAACTCAAGAAGCTTGGGAAATTTTGAAAAATGAGATTACAAAAGCTCAGTCTAGCACAGTACCAATGAAGAAAAAAAATAACAGCTCCTGAAAGAAACCAGCATGGCTGCATAAAGAACTCTCTGACAAATTGAAAGACAAAAAGGTTAAGTATAAAAAGTGGAAAGAGGGGGACATAACTAAGGCAGAATATCAGCAAATAGCCGAAGCCTATAACAATGAAGTAAGGAAAGCTAAGGCTCACAATGAAGAAAGGCTTGCTACAAAAGTAAAAAAATAACAACAAAAAAGCTTCTTCCAATATGTTAAAAACAAGAAAAGGGTTAAGGAAACAATTGGTCCATTGCTGGGAGAAAGTGGCAAGAAGGTGACAAGCAACAGGGAGAAAGCAGAACTATTTAACTCATTTTTTGCATCTGTCTTTACACAAAGGGATAAAACAGTCCAACCTATCAAAAACAGCACCACAAAAATCAGATTAGGAACACAAGTTGAAATAGGGAAGAAAATGGTAAGTGAGCACCTGCCTACCCTAGACGAGTTCAAATCACCAGGGCCAGATGGATTACACCCCAGGGTTCTGAAGGAACTGGCAGACGAGATCTCAGAACCACTGAACTATATCTTTCAGAGATCCTGGAGCACCGGGGAACTGCCAGAGGACTGGAAAAGAGCTGGTGTGGTTCCCATCTTCAAAAAAGGAAAAAAAAATGGATCCAGGAAACTATAGACCTATCAGTCTGACCTCAATACCAGGAAAGATTCTGGAAAAGATAATCAAGCAACGAATTAGCGAATACCTAGAAGCAAACAAAGTAATAGCCAAAAGCCAACATAGGTTTGCCAAAAACAGATCATGTCAGACTAATCTCATTGCATTCTTTGACAAAGTGACAAAATTAGTGGACCAGAGGAAAACCATTGATATAGTTTACTTGGACTTCAGTAAGACATTTGATAAGATAGACCATAACCTACTACTAGATAAAGTAGAAGGATGTGGGTTAGACAGCATCACCACCAGATGGATTCGTAACTGGCTGACCAACCGCGCTCAACCTGTAGTCCTCAATGGAACTGCATCTACATGGAGGGAAGTATGCAGTGGAGTACCCCAAGGCTCTGTTTTAGGCCCAGTACTCTTCAACATCTTCATCAATGATTTGGATGAGGGAATAAATGGGAAACTCATCAAATTTGCAGATGATACCAAGCTGGCAGGAATAGCCAACACTCCAGAAGACAGGCTTAAGATACAGAAGGATCTTGACAAACTTGACAAACTTGAACATTGGGCACTATCTAATAAAATGAAATCCAATGGTGAAAAGAGTAAGGCTCTACATTTAGGCAAGAAAAACGAAATGCACAGGTAGAGTATAGGTGGTACCTTCCTCAATAGCAGTAACTGTGAGAGGGATCTTGGAGTCCTAGTGGACAACCATTTAAATATGAGCCAGCAGTGTGCAGCAGCTGCCAAAAAAGCCAACACAGTTCTAGGCTACATAAACAGAGGGATAGAATCAAGATCATGTGAAGTGTTCAAAATCAAATTCAAATTTTTAATTTGTTAGCTGCTCCCTCTCCGCAAGGGACTCGAGGCGGCGTACAATAAAAATATACATACATACATATAGACATACAGATACACACATATACATACATATACATACATGGAGGAGGTAGCAATCAAACATAAATCACATTAATAATAAAATAGAAAATCAAAATTCGCCATTAAAATATCCCATGATAAAATACAATTTAAAAAGGACTGTCAGGAGGAGGATAAACTACGGTTGAGCCAGGCCAGATAATTGAAAGAGGTGGGTCTTGAGCTTTACATGGAAGGAGCGGAGATCGGAAGTAATCCTGATGTCAAGGGGGAGGTCATTCCACAGGGCTGGGCCCATCACAGAGAAGGCCCTGCTCCTGGGTGTCGCCCCCGACACTGTTTAGCGGACAGCACCCGGAGAAGTCCCTCTCTGTGTGAGCGGATTGGTTGTAGGGATGTATGGGGCAGGATGCGATCCCGCAAATAACTAGGTCCTATGCCATGGAGCGCTTTAAAGATCGTAATCAAAACCTTGAAACGCACCCGATAGACCACAGGAAGCCAGTGCAGCTCGCGCAGGAAAGGTGTTACATGGGAGAACCTAGTCCTCCCCATAATCACCCGCGCGGCCGCATTCTGAACCAACTGTAGTCTCCGAGTGCATCTCAAGGGGAGCCCCATGTAGAGAGCATTGCAGTAGTCCAGGCGAGACGTCACTAGCGCATGGGTGACTGTGCGCAAGGCGTCCCGGTCCAATAAGGGGCGCAATTGGCGCACCAGGCGGACCTGGTGGAACGCCCCCTTGCCACGGCTGTTACATGGTCATCCATGGACAGCCGGGCATCTAGGAGGACGCCCAAATTGCGTGCCCGTTCCATGGGGGCCAGTTGCTCGCCCGCAATGGCCAAAGATGGAAGCAACTGGTTGAACCGGGGGGCTGGGAGTCACAGCCACTCCGTCTTGGAGGGGTTGAGTTTAAGTCGGTTGTCATCCATCCAGACCCGTCCGGCTTCCAAACACCGGGACATCATTTCGACGGCCTCGTTGGGGTGGTTCGGGGTGGAGATTTACAGCTGAGTATCATCAGCATACAGATGGTATCCCACCCCAAAGCCACGGATCATCTCGCCCAGCGGTTTCATGTATGTGTTAAACAGGAGTGGCGAGAGAACCGACCCCTGTGGCACCCCACAAGTGAGGGGGCTCAGGGTCGATCTCTGCTCCCCTGCCAACACACGCTGCGTCCGGCCGGAGAGGTAGGAGCCGAACCACCGCAAAACGGTGCCCCTGACTCCCAACCCCCATAGCCGGTGCAACAGGATACCATGGTCGATGGTATCGAAAGCCGCCGAGAGATCTAATAGGACCAGGACAGAGGGACAACCCCTATCTCTGGCCCTCCAGAGATCATCAACCAACGCGACCAAGGCCGTCTCCGTGCTGTGCCCGGGTCGGAAGCCGGACTGGCGCAGGTCTAGATAATCATTCTCCAAGTGACGTGGAAACTGTTGGGCCACCACACTCTCTACAACCTTCGCTAAAAAGGGAAGGTTGGAGACTGGACAATAATTAGCTAGCTCCGTTGGGTCCAGGGAAGGCTTCTTGAGTAGGGGTCTCACAACCGCCTCTTTCAAGGCGGCCGGCAGGGACCCCTCGCCCAACCGTGTTAATACCACTTTATAAGGCCTTGGTAAGGCCACACTTGGAATAATTCAGTTTTGGTCGCCATGATGTAGAAAAGATGTGGAGACTCTAGAAAGAGTGCAGAGAAGAGCATCAAAGAGGATTAGGGGATTGGAGGCTAAAACATATGAAGAACGGTTGCAGGAACTGGGTATGTCTAGTTTAATGAAAAGAAGAACTAGGGGAGACATGATAGCAGTGTTCCAATATCTCAGGGGTTGCTACAAAGAAGAGGGAGTCAAATTTTTCTCCAAGGCACCTGAGGGTAGAACAAGAAGCAATGGGTGGAAACTAATCAAGGAGAGAAGCAACTTAGAACTGAGGAGAAATTTGCTAAAACTGAGAACAATTAATCAGTGCAACAGCTTGCCTCCAGAAGTTGTGAATGCCCCAACACTGGAAATCTTTAAGAAGATGTTGGATAGCCATATGTCTGGAACAGTATAGGGCTTCCTGCCTAGGAAGGGGGTTGGACTAGAAGACCTCCAAGGTCCCTTCCAACTCTGCTATTGCATTGTATTGTATTGTATAACCAAGCAACTATCACCCAATTACTTGTCTGTCAAGAATGTTCAAACTTTTTACAAGAATACTGGCAAATTCAGTATTCAGTCATTTGAGGGAAAACAGTTTGTATCCAGTAGAACAAAAAGAAAATTATAAAAAATCAAGAGGAACAAAAGATCAGCAGCTCATTGACAAAATGGTACTAAAAATGTAAAATGCAGAAATACGAATTTAAATTTGACGTGGATTGATTACAAGAAGGCATTTGACTTATTACCCCATAGCTGGATTAGCACCTGTCTGGAAAATTTAGGAATCAGGAAAAATATCTGTACATTTTTGAAAGCTTTTACCAAGAATTTTACAAAACACTTCCATTCAAGCTTCCTGCAATAACACCAGTGGTACTGCAAAAAACTGTGCTACTCAGAACATTGCATATTTTAAGAAGATGCTCAGTTGATACCTAGGACACTGGCAGCAACCCGTATCAGCCATTAGCACCAGTCAATGGCATGTGTGATAAATTTTTGAATTGCATCTCAGTTGACTGAGTTTCATGTTTAATGAATAAAGTATATAACAATAATAGCACAGTTATACAGCCTATTCCCTACTGGTAAATCTTTGCATTCAATCAAAACCACAAAGAAAGATCTATACCTTTTAAAGTTAAAATCTCCTGATTAATAAGTGTAATATTTTATTGTTTTAAAGAATGGCAGGAAGAAAGATAATTCTGAATTCTATCTACATACTATTGACAATAAGTCATGTACATCAGAGTCTGCTGTAACATATGATGGACAGTTTCTACCAACAATGCTTCAATTTGAGTAATGATTTTATGCAATATGTTTTACACCTCTTGGTTCTCTACCAGCCCTGATTTTCCTGCTGCTGAATACAAATGAAGAGGGAAACAGCTTTTGCTGACACATAATTAAAACTCTATGTCTCCCTGCTCTTCACAATGTAAATGCAACATAACACTATCCTTTTGTTTAAAAAGTGCACACACATACAGGGAGACACAGCAAAAGAGTGAATTTTCAACAAAATAGTTGCGTCAAAAATATTTCTTTTAGGGAGAACGAGCCAGACGTTGCGACGACACAACGTCCAGTCTGGACAGTCTGAGACCACCGTTGATTCTTTTACCTGCTGCATGGTCCCTAGGGACCTAAACCATCCCAGAGAGACGGTGACAGGGAGACAAATCCTTGCTAGTCTCAGGGACACTGCAAAGTCCCTGATTGAGCCAAGGGAAGTTCTCCAAGCCAGCAGTAAACAGACAGCCCCCAGGCTGACAAAGTCGGAGACGGCTCTGGAAAGAAGGTGAAAGTGAGTCCAGCTGGTGAGGTTTTTTTTTTCTTTGAGAATGATTGCCAAAGAAAAAATTTTTAAAAGATAAATTAGTCCTTTAAGCAAAAGAATAAAGCAGCGAAATTTATTGTTATTGGACTGCCTTAGAAAGTTTTTTTCCCCTCTTCTATGTAACAGCGTTTTGTGGATTGAAGTGATTGGAATGCTTCCTGTTTCTCCTCTTAAGTGAATGAATTGATTTTTCCTCCTAATTTGTGCTACCTTTATTTTTTGGCTGATCTAAAACTTTTTTCACTGTAATAATCCTTCCTCTTTCTGACTATTAAATTTTATTAAAGACACTTAGAGATCTTTGTTCTCCTTAAGCTTGATGCGAATAAGAGAAAGTTGAATCTACCATTTGGAAGTCAGAACTTGGTTTTTTTCTCCTTTTGAAACAAAGTATCCTTTGCTCTATTTTCTCTGAGTTTGTTGACATTGTAACTAGAGGGTTTGCAGCTTGTCTGTAGAGACTGATACTGGCTCAAGGACATGAACTGTTTTTCTTGCAGTTGTCCTTGTGGAATATTTTGGACAAGGGAAGGGAAAGAAAAGAAAAGATAGAACCCTCATTTCCTTTTTCTCCTTGAAAAAATTAAAAGGATCTTATGTTTAAACAAAGTTTATAAGAGAATTGACACAACAACTGGCTAAAGAGATAAGACAGTTTTGTTCCTGGAAAGACACAGGCTGATGATGAAGGTTGATAACTCAAAACTTAGTTAACCTTTGGTGATTAATAAGTAGGATTTCCTAGACACTTTTAGAATGTTTTCTTAAATTTTTTATTTATTATTATTATTATTATTATTAATAATAATAATAATAATAATAATAATAATAATAATAATAATAATAATAATAATAATAATAATAATAATAATAATGAAGTAAAAATCTCAATTAGTAAAAATAATTTGGATATAAACTGTAAATTGTGACCTGTGGAAAAGATTTATCAATTCCACTAATATATTTTTGTTTAGATTTTATTATAAAGATGCAATTTTTCTTGGGTCGGTGGGGAGGAGATGTGATATAAATGTCAAAAAAATCTTTTTTTGTTTTTTGTTTAGATAACTATAATATTAAGAAAATGTTAATGGATAATGTTTAATGATTTTTATATGTCTTGGCATTGGTAAAAGCAATTAGATATAAGCCTTAGATAGTGAGTTGGGGAAAAAAAGGGAATATGCTAAAAAAGGGTAATTATTGGAGGTTTATAGAAATAGCTAATGAATGCCAGTAGATGGTTGTGTCTTCAAGTGCAAATGATTCTAGATAAAAGCATATTTAAATAATTACAGCTAAATGAGAATGATGGTATATTGATGGTAAAATACATAGAGATCTTTGATTTTAAAATGTAAATTAAAAATATGAAGGATGAATAGTAATGCACGAAATTCATTTGTAACCAATCGACATGCTTTCTACAAGATGTAATGAAGAATGTTTTTTCTGTATTTTTGTTTAATTAAAACAATAAAAAAAATTGAAAAAAAATATTTCTTTTAGTAATCCTCATCACCTCCAATATAGATGCAAATGCAAAGGGAGGTAGAATTCACATGGAAACCAGTCTTTAAAAAATCAGATTGGTTTTATAACTGAAAAGCCCAGGGAACAGTGCTTACTTATTTTTAAGCATTAAGATGGATATGCTAGTTGAAAGAGTTTGATAGGCTAGCCAATCTCCTTTCTCCTTGACAGATGTATTACAGACCTCAGCATTCCTCGTTTAAAATACGTTTGTGCTTAACACTGTTGTGGGCCCATCCTCGGAAATGGAAAAGAGAACCAAATCTATTTGTATGCAGGAAAACGTACGTGCACAAAATAGAAACCAATCCATCAAGAAAAGCTATGGAAGAATCCTTTAAGCAATATACCAACACACAAAAAGTAATTTAAATCCTTAGGCTTTGCATTGGTTGGTTACAAGAGATTGTGGGCAAATAGTCTGAGATGTACTTCTTAGAAGAAATTGTAATAGACAAAGAGGGGTAAATTAAAGGAACCGGTTGCACGTGCAGACAGGGGTCACTCTCTCCCTGATGTACATGTGAAACTTAACTGGATATAGAATTTGTCTTTCTTTATTTCTATGTTTGTTGTGAGGAAGCAAATACAACAGGTCAGAAATGAACTAGGGAGTTTCAGAAGATGATGGTGCAGATGAGGGAGTCAGCTAAAGCCCCCAGATACATTTTGTGGGAAATAGGGTGGAAAGCTGGAGAAGATGGAAAAAGAAGTGAGCAAATGGGAGCCGATGCAAATAATTAAAAGTTACAAGCACCCTTGTTTGTACATGTTACTGGAGAAAAACAACAGAAGGGCTTAAGACTTCCCAGTTTGACTAGGCATCTGATAAGCAGAAGCTACAGCTGTTTGTCTAAGAAATGTGACCAAAAGGTGCACCAAAAGAAAATATTACATGTGAAAGGCCTGAGCCTTTCCCAGGAAAGAGCAAGAGCCCTTAGACTTATATACCACTTCACAGTGCTTCGCAGCCCTCTCTAAGTGGTTTTACAGAGTCAGCCTCTTGCCCCCAACTTGCCCCCAACTATCTGGGTCCTCATTTTACCCACCTTAGAAGGATGGAAAGCTGAGTCGACCTTGAGCCTGGTGGGATTTAATCTGCCAAATTGCTGGCAGTCAGCAGAAGTAGCCTGCAGTACTGCACTCTGACCACTGGGCCACCAGGGCTCAAATAAAGAGAAGGGAAGTTATTTATACCTACTTGACAGTTTAACATTTTAACACATTTCAGTGAGTTTGGACAATTGCATGGCTCTTTAATTGAAGACTTTGTATCATGTTGAATAAAATCTGAAAGGATGGGTTAAGAGCAGCACGACAACGGACTTCATCTTGGACCTTGCCTTCCATTGAGGATCTGTATACTGGACAAACCAGAAAGAGGGCTGAGAAAATATCTACAGACTTCTCACATCCTGGACATAAACTGTTTCAACTTCTCCCCTCAGGGCACTACTACATGGTATTGCATGCCAAAACAACTAGAGACAAAGACAGTTTTTCTCCTCTGCCTTTGTTCTGCTGAACACCTAATTCTCACTACATTGTCTTAGGTCTAAATATATTTATCCAATGTATCCAAGGACTGTATTGCTATTATCCTTCTCATCTTCTCAACTTTCCTACTACCTTCTCCTATTGGCACCTTATGATTTATCACTTGTTGTTTGTATTTTATGATTAATGCTTAACAATGATTAATGGATTATTTATTAATGATTCATTGTGGTTAATGATTGTAGCTATGATTTATGATCTAGGACCTATCATTTTGTTGTTTGTATGAAGACTGAGATACATTCCTTTTGTGTCCAATCACACTTGGCCAATAATGAATTCTATTCTATTGAGGATTTCTGATTGTTGAGGATTGTTGACTTAATTAAAGGGCCTTGGGAACACTGATGAAGACACTGATATTTTGGGAAATAAAGGGATAACCGCCAAAGCTAAATCTCAGAAGGCAATTGTGACACTTAAGGGCAGAGATTGGAGGTGCCTATATTTGAGATTAGTATTTATTATTTTCAAAGGGCAGATCCAAAGATGTAGAAAAGATGAAAGCCCAAATTATATTACAAAAATGTATACAATGGATGAAAACATGTTACAGACTGAAACATCATGCATACGAAATAATCTTTTATTGGACTGATTAAAGTAGAAAAATAAACAATGAATGGGGTGTTGATTAGTTATTAATATTAGTAAAAATATGTATTTTAAGATGGATACAGAGGTTCAAGAAAATGATACATTTTATAGAATATATATAGTACGATGCACATCATGCATATATAATAGAATGCACATAATACAGGAATGCATATAAAAAGATAGTTATAGAAGAATTAAATGTATTTAAGGGAAGGTAAAACATCTTTTGTTAGCTCTGTTTGAGCGCAAAATAAAGAAGCAGAAAAATACTGATGCTACCATCTTTGTAAAAATATAAATATATATTTATATAAACATAAAATATAAACTCCCATAGAACTAGTTTTGCATAAAATAACACAGATCCAGATAAAATGCAGCATGGATTAACAATTATCAGTAATCAAGATGATATGGGGAGTTTTTGATTTTTTTAAAAAAAATCATCTATTTCTAGAGGTAAATTGTAATTTGTGTACCAAAGTGGAGAGAGAGGGCAGGGAAAGGGAGAGAGGGAGAGAGAGATGGGGAGAGAGGGGCGGGATAGATATAGATGATATAGATATAGACATCTCCAAGATAAAGGTCTGACTACACTTGTTGCAATCCTGGCAGATACCAAAACAGCTAACATAGCTATTTATCTTCCTTTGTATTTCTTTGCTTGTTACAAGGTAAGAAACATGAACAGTTAGGGAAAAGAGGTGGATGTTTCAGGGTCTGAAGGGAATTCACCGAATGGGCAGCAGGCACTGAGGAGGAAGAGAAATGAACAAGCTGTTATACACAGAACAACTACATCTAAGTTAGCCAAGAGAGGGACTCAGAGGCCCTGTGGGAAATAGGAGGAAACAAAGGAAGCCAAAAACAGAACTGAGGTGTGGTTGAAATGCTGAGAAAAGAGAAATCCACCTTGAAGGGTGGTTTTGAGAGTATTAACTGTCCCTAGGTGGTTGTTATGATGTACACACAGCAAAGAGGCGGAGATCCATGGCTGTGTATCAGAAGTACACAAACAATATCTACAGACTATCTGTCTCAGCATGTGTAGGAGGACAGGCAGAGCCTGGGGGTGGAGTCAAGAGAGTATCAATGGCCCAGGTCCAACTCTATTTGAATTGTGTTGACCCTTATCTAGTGTCTCTTTAGTGTTGACTACTAAAGAGCAATAAATAAATATGTGGTCCTGATTTTTCATGCCTGACATTAATCTAGTCAACTGCCAGCACTAAATTGGCATGAGATAAGAGTCATCAATGGCATCCAAGAGGGGCTGGGCTTAGACCATTTGTGGCAATGTAATGGCTCTAGGCTGATTGCTCTCTTGACTCCTCTCCCAGCTCTGTCTGTCCTTCGCCTACACCATCCCTACTCTTGAACCTCCTTCAAATTATATCAGACCTCAGATGTTGCCTTCCTCTTTTTTCTTTTCTTGTTTTGCCTTCCAGGGGTCAGAAAAGGTATCTTAATCTATCAGTGCACAACCCCACCCCCTTCCAAAAATGATGATTTTTGATACATGATGCAAATCTAGGGGAATTCTTGTCCTTCTGTGGAGTAGAATAGGATCTGTTATTGGAGAGAAAATTTTGCAAGGATTGAAAACAACTCAGCCTCCCCTGTCTACATACAGGTGAAGACACAAGGTTCCGGAAGGCAGGCAGTGTGAAAAATGTGTTTGAAAACATCTATTTAAATACCAGAGTCATTAATTCAAATACCTTTCATGCCACTAAGAACCTTTAATCATATAAATGTACCAATTTATTCTACGAAAATTATATGCAGCCCATAGAAAATGTGTTATAGGGTTTATTTTAATGGCCCACACATAAACAGATACTGAAGTAATATATGTAAACACATAAAAATTAATAACTTGCACTTCAAGAAGAAAAATAAGGGGGAAACCTTTTCTGGTCCAGCTTGCAACATTTCCCCCCCTTTTCTGTTTTGGTTGCTGATTAATTTTTCATAGACCTTAAATTTTCTTGACAACTACAGCCAAAACTTGCAACTCACCTTCATTTATGTCAGAGCTCACAATGCTTTTGGCAAATGATTAAACAATGCAGTCACTAGCGAAGGAACTCTGGAAAGGTATCAGCCTATTCAGCCTATGGATCATGAAGCCTATTCAGCCTATGGATCTCCTGTTTGTGAGCTGCAGGTGGGAACTTTCATGGAGCTGAAAATGCCGAGAGAGAGAGACAGAGACAGGCGTTTGCTCACGGGATGTCCTTCTTCAGGCCCATCAGCAATTCTCTCCCCTGCACTTGGCAGTTGGGGCTCTCTAGCAAGGCTCAAGAGAAGTGAGAAGAGCCCCATTGGGCACCTGCGGATGATTTCCAGGCTCTTCTTGCCTGGGAAGTCTTGGGTCGGACCTGTTTCCCAGAAGGTTCACAATCAAGGACCAGGGTAAAAAAAAAACCAGCCTAAATAAATCTTAGTCGAAGGTAGGTTGGTCAATTCATTTGCAAGCTTAGTGGGTCAATGTTTGAAGAGGCTTCTTTGTATTCCAGGGACATCCATTGGCCCTTTGAGATTCTCAGAGGTTATTGTGCCCTCTGCTGGATAGGATGGGAATGTTCCAAAGCTCTCCGTTTAGATTTAATCTTTTGTTTTCCCTGCTATACATAGCAATTGCAAGTTGATCACTGCATTTAACAAACACACCATCTTGACCTTGGCTTGAGACTCATTTATTGGCCAAACAGCTGCTGGATTTCTCTTATGCTCATAGTAAGGAGGAGGAGGAGGAGGAGGAGGAGGAGGAGGAGGAGGAGGAGGAGGAGGAGGAGGAGGAGGAGGAGGAGGAGGAGGAGGAGGAGGAGGAGAAAACAAAAATACTCAACAGCCAATACCAAATTTCATGATAGGAGTTATTAATGCTTAGAAACGGAGCTTTTCCCCCTCCTTATAGCAGTTTGATGCCACCCATCCAGGACCTCAGAGCTGCTGAAGTTCTGCTACAGATTCTGCATAAAGGAGACAAATGGGGGTCTCCTTCTAATGAGGCCCCCAAAGCAAGCTGCACTCCTTAATGATTGTCATTGGGAACATTATTTTCCCTATGACATGCTCTGAAATGAGTGTTTCCCTTACAGAGATTTCACAAGCTTTGTTGATAGAGTGCGCCGTATTCACTGGCAGCAAATAACCGAAAAGCTTGTAGGAAATGCATCCCACACAATATAATGTTTATTTAAGCAAAAAATAAAAGCAGTGAGCAAGCACAAGACATTCAAGTCCCAGAGGTAATAAATGATGCAGGCTATTTTGATGCAATTCATGGTTTATCAAACCTGGGGACATTTTTAAAAAAAAAGGTATTTTACTAGAGGAGAGAACTAGATGACAATTTAAAACTTCTTATATTGGTTTTGTGCACTGTTGCCTATGTAAAAAAGCCCTTCTCCTTTCATTTTGATAGGCACGGGCTGCCTTCCTAAATATTTTTTTATGGCAAGATAGCAAAGCCTGTCTTATTTTGCTATTTTGCAAGCAATTCTTACAAAGATTGATTTCTTCGTTTCCTAGATTATAACAATTTCAACATCACTCAGATGTGGTTTACTGGGCAAATTCTCCAGAGCCATTTTCTCTGTTTGTAATAAGAGTTGCAGCATCTTCTCCATGGATATAAAAGGTGGAGATCTCTTTAGGAGGGGTGGGTGGGTGCAGGAGGTTCCTTTGTAATATTTACTTTCTGTGCTCGGTCCAGGCAGTGTGGGTTGTTCAGGCTTCCTCCTGGGGAAATCCATTCACATGGAGCTTTTAGGACCTTTGCAGCCTAGGAAGTCCTCTTGTCAAATAGCAAAAGAATTCCTGGGAGCCAGGTTGGTGTCATGATTGAGGCCTCAGTCTAGAAACCAAGAGACTGGGAGTTCTAGTCCTGCCTTAGGCATGAAGCTAACTGGGTGACCTTGGGTCAGTCATTCTCTCTTAGCCCTCACTCACTCACTCACTCAGTTAAAAAGGAAATGAGGGTGGAGTATGGAGTGTGGTGAGCCTAAGGAAGATATATCAGTAGGTCTTTGTGTAAACTGATCCTACTATGATTAAAAAATAAACAGTTATCATAATAGAAAGGCGCAGAGAGAGACGAGCGAAGGCCATGAAGCCAAGGGCATGACTGGATATTACAATCTATGAATCAGTCAAGAAATGTCAACATCTAACTTAGTGGTCACCAGCGTTTGGAGCCCCAGAGACTGGTTCCATGAAGAGTGCTTTCTTTGTAGATGGGGGCAGAGGGAGGAGTGTGGTTTTGCACCCTGCCTGGATCCCATGCATGCATGGATGGCTTTGCTCACTTGAACGGACCAACTCCTGGAGGGCCACAGACCAGTGCCAGGCCATGGTCTGAGGGTTGGGGACCTCTGATCTAACCGACCTTGGATGAATTTGAAAAACTAAGAAGGGATACCCCTTGGTTAGTGCTTAGACAAGGAGCAACATGAAAACCTGGAGCTGTGGGCTAAATTGAGAAGTGAGGGAGGGAGGGAGGGAAGGAAGGAAGGAAGGGAAGGAAGGGGAGGGAGGAAGGAAATGGAGGGAGGGAAAGGAGGGAAAGAAAATATTTATGTGCTGAATGTCAAATAAATTTTTGCAGTATGATTTTGACTTCTTGATTTGAGTCTTCCACTATCAGCTTTTTATATTCTCACAGCCTCTTTTCACTGCCTCCTCCCCACATGTGATCTGCCGTTGAGTTTTAATTTTATTCATCTTTGTAAAACTGTATAAAAGGTTAATTAAAGCACAGATCTTCATGAGCTACAGTTCCTGGGACAATGGTATTTGAGAGCATAAAGCAGTAGATCTTATCCCAGAATTGTCTTGATCACTCCTCTCTTCTGCAAATAAATTGATTCCAAAGGCAGCAAGCCCAGCCTGCTATCTGTCTTAAATTGTTTTAAATTTCTTTAAAAGAAGATACGGAACATTCCTATCTGGTTGACTAATGGAGGGTTTTCCTTTGAGTGTGTAAGAGAGAAAGGAGAAGTAGATGATTAGATTGTATATTTGGTATATTTTATTTTTTCTGGTTGCTTGGGGGAAAGTCTCCCTCTCTCCCTCCCTTCCAATTGGTTGATAGAAATACCTATTTAGCTGGAGTTCCACTGAAATGACAAATACTTATTGATAAATAATTATTTTCAGAGCAATTGGCCGTTAAAAAGAAAATCTTAGCAATATAATGGAGCCAATTCTTGAAATACACTCATTGAAGACGGATATAGCCTGGACATTCCCCATATTCAATTTAACCTCCAAGGATGAAATAATGCATGGAAGAGATTTTGATCAATGAACCTTCTGGACAGGCTATGGACCCTAGAGATGAGTTCAATGCTAGTGACCCTTTGATGAGGGCCATTCACTTTTATTGGAAGTTTATTGGAATATTCTTTTTTTTTAGGATAAAAAAGTACAAGATCCCTAATGATCTCTTGTCCCTTCAACGTCACTTTCTCAAAATCATATTTATAAATAATATGATTTTAATGGGAGCTGCATAGCTTATTATGACAGACATTCCAGTGGAAAATGGGCCTTGAGTGAATTAGCAGTCAGAAGAAGATCAGTAAGTTCTAGTCAGGAGATTGGTAAATAGTGTGTGTTTGTGTGTATGTCTGTGTGTCTCTGTGAACCTCCATTTTATTTTTGTCTAGACTACATATCAAGCCTGAAGCTGAAGCTCAAATACTTTGGCCACAGAATGAGAAGAGAGGATTCCTTGCAGAAGACCCTGATGTTGGAAAAATGGAAGGTGAAAGGAGAAGAGAATGGCAGAGGATGACATGGTTAGATGGTGTCATCGACAGAGAAAGTGGAGGACAGGGTGGGCACTGATGAGCTATGGTCCATGGGATTGTAAAAAGTCAGACATGACTTAGCGACTGACCACCAACAACAACAATGAAGTATCAAGATGGTGCTTTGCCCAAAGGCAACTGAGGCAGGGGACATTCCTCCGGCAATGTGTCTCATCATCTTCAACTTGAAGATGTGGGAAAAGGTTCTTGGAGAGGTTTCATAACTTTAGTCCCTCCGGGGAGAGGGGGCGATCTAGAAATTTAATAAATTAAATTATTATTATTATTTATGGAGACTCACTTAACATAAAACTCCATCCTGAATACCAAAATCAAAAGTGCTTGGAAAATGTGAGTTAAAAAGAATCTCAGAGTCTTGGGAGAGAGGTGGAAATCCTGTGAGGATGGCTGCTGGTGACGTCTGCAGTATCATGCAAATAAGCAAGCCAGTTGCTGCAGTAATGGAGATGCACAGCAAAATAAATAGGGTGTCGCAAATAGCAACATTAGTTTGTAAGCCAAATGATGTGATATGCCGTACTGACTGGAGTGTGACATAAAGATCTAAGTCTGCTGTCGGCTGGTACTTTCAAGATAAATAATTTATTCAATCTGGGCCTTTGTCTGCAAAATAGTAGATTAAGATATGCATGAAAAATGGCCTGGGTTTTTTTAAAAGCTTGGGAGAAGCAGAGTGTTAGGAATGCAGCTTGCCTGAATTGGGCAAACCTGCCTAGGAAAACAGATGTGGGTTTCTTTAAATATTAAAAAAGGAGGCTACACACGTGGAATACTAAGTGAAAATATGCAGTGTGGAACAAATGCATTATAGTCCACAAGTCCGTAGCAACAACAGAAAAGCCACCTGCACCTCATTCTAAATAGAGTTCTGCTAAAAGATGCCCCACCCCAAAGAATTTAGTCCCAATAAAAAGAGGCTTCACTGATCATTTGTAGAAAGTAACGACATGAGCCAAAACTCTGCATCAAGGTGTAGTGAGCTAATGATTTTGCCTTCTACGTATAGGAAGTAACATGAAATCAATTTGCACGCTCTGCTGATTTCTCCTTAGCTTACATACCAGTTGCTTAACTATTAGTTTCTGCCTCTGGAATGGTTTGTTCAAAACCTCTCCCAACTAATATTCCATATTATGTCAAAAACCTCTCCCCCTCCCCCAGGAAACGTCTCCAAATTATGGATGGGCAGCTGTGGATAAGAATAAGGCCCATCGTCTGGAACTCTCCCAGGTACACCACCTCAAATGGATGAAAAACCCTGAAGCATTCCTGGGTAACGAGTGCCCAATTGTTCTTTGGAAAACATACAAGGTTTCACATTTGTGTCTGTGAGGTACGCATCCTACCCCACTCCCAGAAGTGGGGTGAACACACTTTTCCTCTTTTTTAAAGCCCTACCACCATGAAACAATGGAAAACAAAGCAAAAACTAGCCCTTTTCAATTTATGAATATAAATTAGGTAGATCGGTCCTGGACAGGAAATATGGGGGCAAACCTCTATGAAATTTTATGCTGCCCCTGTGAGGTGGCTGGGATCAAAACCACAACCCATGTTCCTCCATATTGTCAGTTCTACAGAGACATTCATGGACTATCCTCCTTTTATTTAAATTTTCTGGCACACTCCTAATACTTTACTTGGCACTATCAGTGAAACAATCAAGATATTTTTTTTCTTCTAAAAGTAGCAAAATTTGGCTATGTTATGCGTAAGCTTCACCCATTTTATCATCTGACAAAAATTAATAAAAAATACAATAAACATAAAATATAAAAATAATAATTAAAATCATAAATAAGAAAACAAAAAACAAATAAATTCAAACATCAGGCTCAATGGACCCCCAGGTCTTTTTCTGCCTTCAGTTCTCCATGTTTCTATGTCTCTATTACTCAATATGTTCCTCGTTAGTACACTAAACTTTCAGCAAGAAGTTTATTTCTACTTTAAGTCACCAAAAGTTCTCTCTCGTTTTAATTGCACATCAGAATAAAGTCTGCTGTTGCTTTGTTTGAAGAGAGGAGAAGAGTAGGCAACCATGAATGCTCCGCTAACTAAAAATCTCGTTCTTCTAAGAGGTAGGGATATGGAAAACTTTTTTAAAAAAATGCTTTTACTTGGTTATCCATCATGCATGAGAAGCAACAGGCTTTGGCTTTGCACTTTATCTAAAATTCATGAAATCCGGTTTCAACGAACGAGTTGCATACATCAATGCAGTAGATCTTGGCTGAGAGTTATCCCATGCTGTTACTGTGTGACTCATGAGCTTAAATTTCTCTGGGTAGCTGAAGGAAGTGGGAGAGTCCTGACTGAACCACTTGAGGTAACTGATGCCACTTTAGCAATAATCAGAGGAGGCCTATGTGGAAATACACAGAAATGCCAATCCCTGTAAGCAGGCTTTCCAAGGGAGCATGGCTGAAAAAAGGATTTTCTCATTTAAAGGCAATGAATTTATTTTGAAATTTGGGATTAGTAAAGCAAGTATGTTTTTAGTGAATCCTTTATAGCTTGCATTTAAAAACAAACACACCCGAACATCGCAATGTTGAATTAGATACTGTATTTATGTTGCTATGGAAATGTCACAACTTGAGTAATAATAAATATTTGGAGCCAATTTGATGCTGTGGTTAATGCTGGAAACCAGAAAATGGTGAGTTTCAGTCTCACCTTAAGCAAGCTGAGTCATTTGTGGGTCAGTCCCTTTCTTAACATGGCAAATCCCTTTGGAAAATCTTTCCAAGAAAGCTGCAGGGCTACTCCAGGTAGTTGCTTGGAGTCAAGCCTAACTGGAAGGCATTGCCTATGTCTAAAGACCAGAATCCTGCAGGCAACAGCAGAACCTACGACACTGAACGGAAGCCAGAGTTGGACTCTGAAGAAGCTGGATACAAAGAACATGGATGCCTATGAAGTTTAATATTGGAGAAAATATTCAAGACCGCGAAGGGCAGCCAAGGAAGGAAGGAAATGGATCATTAAGTCAGAGTGTCAATGGGCACAAATGAGAAGGGCCAAATTATCTGACTTTGGACATACCATATGAAGATCTGGCTCTCTGGAGAAGGAGCCAATGCTTGGAAAGGAAAAGAAGAGGATGACCTACAGCAGTGACGTGCAGTCAGGTGAGGCAAGTGAGGCACAGCCTCACCACTCTCATCATGAAAAAAAAAGTAAAAGGAAAAAGCTGAGCTAGTTGCTGCCTCACTGTGGATGACTCTGCTTAACCTCACTTGTGCTCTCCCTCCCCAAGTGTAGTGACTTCCTCCCCAGGCCCCCATTCATTTCTCTCTCACACACAAGCAGCTGGATAAAACTATATAAAAATCTAGCCCAGCTTCACTGATTACAAGTTTGAAAAGGCAACGTGGCTCCACCTGCAATCAAACTACACTTGGGGAGGGAGAGCACAAGCGAGCACTGAGGAGACCACAGGAGTAGGCAGGAAGCCAGGCAAAGAGCCATGCTGTAGTACACACGCTTCCCCCCAGCCTCTTTCTTTTGGAAGGCTCGGCTCGGCTCCCCTCCGGCTTCTCTGCCTCTCCTCTCACCCCAGCCTGCCAGCAGGAGGTGGTGGGTGGGCTTTATTGTGTTCCAGGCATTTCCCACCCAGACAGCAGGCTGCATTTGCAATGGGGGGGAATGGGGGGGATGGCAGAGGAGCTGCTTTCAAGCTACTGGAAAAGATATCCAATGCAACTTTTGTGTGTGTGGGGGTTTGTTTGAGAGTGAGTGAGAGAGAGAGGGAAGGGGTAGGAGAGATAGTCCAATCCAACTTCTGTGTGTGTGTGTGTTTGAGAGAGGGGGAGGAAGGGAGAGAGGGAGGAAGGGGGGGAAGGAGAAGAAAAAGAAAAAGAAAGAAGGAGCAAAGGAGAAAAACAAATGCTGTCGCTTTAAATTGGAACTGAGCATTCCGGAATTCTGGGAGTTGAAGTCCACAAGTCTAAAAATATTTGAAACCCAGCACTGTGTCAGTGCCTCACCAGTCATAAACCTCACCGCACGTCACTGACCTACAGCAAAGTGGGGTGATGTAATTATAGCAGGAATTGACACATCATTGGAAGATTTGAAGGACCAGGTTAGTGACAGTTCATCATGGCAAAATTTATATGCTCAACTATAACTTGAAGACACAAACACACACACACACACACACACACACACAGAGGGAGAGAGACAGACCGACACTCACATAGCTATCAAGTAGGTGCTAAGGGACACGTTCATATATCACATATGTAGTGGTGGGATTCAACCCACTTAACAACTGGTTTGACGAAAATGTGAGCTTCCGTGCATGTGCATGGCTTCCATGCATATGCATGTGCACGGCTTCCATGCATGGCTTCTGTGCATGCACACATGCACAGCTTCTGCACATGCATATGACTTCCGCGCATGCATGGCTTCCACCACACTGCGAGGGTCGACCAAGCAACCTTTCAGGGGTGGGTCTGCTCCATCTCTGCTCTCCGGGGAAGCAGCTGCTGCTCTTGCTGGGAGAGAGAGCGCGTCCTTTGTGCAATTTAGCAGCTGTGAGCTGCCGCTTTCCTCTAAGCCCCTCCAGAAAGCACGCAGCACAGAGAAGCAGCAGCCATGTTGAATGCTGGTTCTCTGTACCGCAGGGCTCTCTGTGGCACGCTCTGGAGCACCTCTGTGAGTGACAGAGGCTCGGCAAGGGATGGAAGAAACAGCTGCAAGATCTCTGCTGCAGCACTTTCTGGATGGGACTTCTTTCAGGTAAGAAGAGCTATCTGGTCTGTTCCCAAACCACTGTCGCCCTCCTGCGCCCACATCACCCCCTCCCCCGGACAACCCTTTGGCTTAGCACGGCAGGCTGATTAAATTGCTTCGGGCCTGGGGGGTGATAGTTTGAGGCCAAAGGGGTGGCATGTGGATGAAGACCCGGGGCAAGGTCGGAGCCGGGGAATGGCGTGCCCCTGGGCCCTGATCCAAGGCAAAGGGCAAGTGGATGGCATGCTTACCTTTGCTGAGCAGAGCAGGCAAGGCACGGAGATTAGCTGGAGGGCCTGGACCATGTGATGAAGGGAAGATAATATATAGGGCAGGGCAGGGCAGGGCAGGCAGGGCTAGCCAGTGGTTGATTTTACCGGTTCACCAAACTGCGCAAAATCGGAACAACTGGTTCGCCCAAACTGGTACGAACTGGCTGAATCCCACCCCTGAATATATGCTATTAAATATTGTATTGCTCTTTTATTTGTCTTGGCTATACAATTTAAGAAGGATTCAGATGCAGAGATTCTGGAATAGATGCAGAGAAGAGCAATAGGGAGGAGGTCGGAGGTAAAAACTGAGTCCTGTGAAGAAAGATTGAAATAATTGGGGACTTTTTTTTTACTTTTGAGAAAAAACAACTGAGTTGACTAGTATTTTTTTCAAATATTTGAAAAGCTGTCCTGCAGAAAAAGATCAATACTTCTTTGTCATTCCAGTAATAATGGATTTAATTTACAGGAACACAGATTCCAAATCCCAGAGAAAATAACGCCCTATACTAAGAACCATTTCAACATGGAACTTATTAGAAAAAGTAGTTTGACTATGAAACCAGTTTTCCAGAAGAGTCGTGGGCTTCCTTCACTGGATTTGTTCAAAGTGAAACCACCCCAATCTGTTGATGATGCTTAATTTGGATTTCTATATTGGGAGGACCTAAAATGAACATTTCTAGACTTTATATAACAGGAAGCAATTGCAAATTATGCTTTACCAGGACAATGTCACCACATCTGAAAGATTCTTGAGTAAATACTTGGATGAATCTATAAACTTCAAAATTATTCATTTACCTTTCCTTACTTTTCCTTCCTCCTTAGTGTGTGCTACCTGCTCTAACATATGCTGGTGAAACATGGATACTAATCTCACAATCAATACAAAAAGCTATGAGTGACAAGAAGAGCCATGGAAAGATACAAACTCAGCACCACAAGACAAGATAGAAAGACTTGCACATGGATTAGAGAACAAACAGAAGTATACAGTATAATATCCTCAAGAGAGTACAAGAATGGAAATGGAAACAGGCAGGTCACATAGCAAGAAGAACTGAGGGCAGGTGGACCAAGGCAGTCATGGAACGGATCCCACTTGATCAAAAACGTCCATGAAGGAGACCCAAAACAAGATGAATGGATGACATCAGCAAGTAGGATGGGCCCAATTGGCAGAAAAAAGCTCAGGACCATCTTGGTTGTGAACAGGGGGAAGAGGCCTTCATTCTGCAGTGGATAGACAATGGCTAGAATGATGATGATGATGACAACGACTTTTTCTTACATAATGGACATAATTTTTCAAAGGTCCCATGGCCTTAGGCTTGAAAATGGAATATATCTGGAAATGGAACAAATACAGGGGTCTAATATAAACCAGGATGTCAAGAAAATGGTTACCATTTTAAGACATGACCTCTCAAACTTATATTTCAGTGGATGTACCTGAATAATTTACAAGGTTTGGATCCACTGCACAGATTTCATCTTCTGCAGCACTGAGTGAAGCCCTGAGGATGTTGCCTAATGGGATAACGAAATGTCTGCAAATTTTTTTACCAAGCTCAGAGAGCACCAAGGGCCTCATGAACAGTTCAGGAATTGGCTGGAGTTCAAGGCAGGTTCACCTCATGAAAAGGCCTATCCAAGGGTTTCTGCTCTGCCTGGCATGTCTATGGAGATTCCCCAACATTCTCGGTCAGTGATGGTGAACCTTTTTCTTACGGTGTGCCTAAATTGCACCTGTGCACGCTGTTGCCCACAAGTGTGCCCACTCACCCCTCCCCACCCACCTGCACATGCGCACGCAACCCCCAAGCATGTGCCCACGATCCCTTCCCAAGCTCCAGAGGCTTTCCTGGAGGGCGAAAACTGGCTCCCCCAGGACCCCAGAGGCCCTTCAGAAGCAGGAAATGGATCATTCCCGAAATTCTGGCTGGCCTGTTGGGGCCGTTTTTCACCCTCCCCAGCCTCCGGAGGCTTTCCTGAATCTGGGGAGGGCAAAAACAGCCTCCTCTGGCCCTCTGGAAGGGCAAAAAACCAGTTGGCCGGCACGCACATGCATGCTGGAGCTGACTGCTGGTGTGCCACCAAATATGGCTCCACGTGCCACCATAGGTTCGCTATCACGGTTCTAGTTCATGGTTGTCCCAAGGATCTTTTTTTTTCAAAAGACAACTGGACCTTCTTGGAATTTTCTTTGAAAATGTTTCACTTCTCATCCACTTCTCATCTCACTCTTCAGTGAAAAGCAAAAGGTTTTCAAAGAAAAGATCAAGGAAGTCCAGTTGCCTTCAGGAGAGATGGATTGGAACCTTTCTGCCCAACGATGTCAACTCCATTCAGTCCATCCCAGAGGTGGGTTCCTCCCAGTCCTGTCCAGTACGCCAGAAGAGGTAGTGAAAATCTGGCCTACCGGACCGGACCGGTAGTAATGGTGGCTTGGCCACGCTCCAAAACCTCCATCAGAAGCTTTTTTAAAAAGCCCCTTTTCTCTGCTGATTCAGGCAAGGAAAAGAGGTTTTAAAAACTAAAAGAGAGAGGGGGGGGGAGGAATGGAAGGGAGAAAGAAAAAGAAAGAAGGAATCTCACTTTTTAACTGGGATTCAGCAAAGTAGAAAAAAATGCTGTTGCTTTAAATCGGAACTGAGCATGCCTGGCTATGGAATTGTCTAGATTATTTTGGTGCCTCTAACAGAAAGGAAAATTTCCAGAAAGGAGAAGAAGTTTACTAGGATAAGGCTGCCATGCAGAGGAAGGCAGAGATAGTCCTTGACTTATGACTACAATTGAGCCCAAAATTTTGATTGCTAAACAAGAGCGTTATTAATTGAGCTGCACCACATTTTACCTAATCCACGGCATCTCCTGGTGAGTGACGTCAAGTTGGCCATGCCTACACAGTCACATGACTGCTAAGCCACACCCACAAGTTAATGTCCACAAGTCTTAATGCTGCAAACTTTAAATTGAAACCTGCTTTAAATTGAAAAGCTGCTCAAAAGGAAGTTGTGACATTCAGCAATTTGTTTCTTGGTCAACTGAACAATAAACTGGATAAAAGGTAGGATTCTTATATGTTTTGATGTTTTTGAAGTTTTGGGGTTTGTGCAATATGGGCTTTGTGTTTCTAAAAGGGTTTGGATCATTCCCTGCTTGTGAATGGAGCCAAACTTTCTATAGGCTCATTATCTCATTATCTCATTTCTATAGGCTCATTATCTCATTATCTGGCAGGCATGTGGAATGAGTCTTTCTGGGAGTAATATTTTATTGGGGGGGAGACTTTCTGGGAGTAATATTTTATTGAGGGAAGGGAGAAAGAAAGGAAGGAAGGAAGGAAGGAAGGAAGGAAGGAAGGAAGGAAGGAAGGAAGACAGCACAGCAATTTAGGGCTGGAAGTTCACTTAGAGGTCATCTAGTCCAACCCCCTGCTGCAGCCGGAAACCTTACATTGTCTAGATTATTTTGGTGCCTCTAACAGAAAGGAAAATTTCCAGAAAGGAGAAGAAGTTTACTAGGATAAGGCTGCCATGCAGAGGAAGGCAGAGATAGTCCTTGACTTATGACTACAATTGAGCCCAAAATTTTGATTGCTAAACAAGAGCGTTATTAATTGAGCTGCACCACATTTTACCTAATCCACGGCATCTCCTGGTGAGTGACGTCAAGTTGGCCATGCCTACACAGTCACATGACTGCTAAGCCACGCCCACAAAATAGGCCACGCTCACAGAATAGGTAGTAAAAATAATTGAAACCCACCCCTGGTCCATCCCCTAAATGCCATTATTGTTATAATGAAATGATGAGGCCATTAGGATGTAGGCCCTGCTTTGGAGCACCGTCTTCAGTGTCCGGTCCCTGGTCTCAGAGATACAGAAAGAGATGCAACTTCAGGTCTTTTTCTAAGATTGAGTTATTTTAACACAAACTGCAGGATAGAGATAATGCCCCTTTTTGTTTCCCAACCCATTCGGCACAATTCTTCTTTTTTATCATAGGCAGATCAATATCTCACTGATACATGTTCTGCCTGAAAAGCTGTAATGTATTCTTCCTCCACTCGGTAATAATAACTGATTTAACACTCCTAGCCTGAATGCTATGGCAACACAATGGGTGATTTATGAAGTAAAGGGGCCATTGCTCAAAATAAGCTTTTACTAGATGGGCCCCTGAAAGAGTTTAGCTAGGAAAAAGTCTTCCTTTGGTTTCCCAGTGAGAATATCACGCAAAATTGCAAGCGACTCAGAATTACAGCCATGGCCATATGTTGTTGCATCCACTTGTAAAGCCTCCTTTTAGTCACATTTAATTTGGGGTGATTTCATGAAGAGATTCGAACTAGTTTTCAGGCATATGATACCGAAGCAGTGGAAGTATGGAAACTGAACAGTAAGCTTAATAGTGTTTTCTAAAAACAGGGTGCCATCAAACAGCAGGAGGGGAGGGATGTAAAAACAATGAAAATAAGTACTGGGTTTTCTACTCTGTAGAAATTCATTTACATAATAACATCCCAGTGTGGAAGTTCAAAACTGTTGCTCCCATGCTCTCTGCACGCAGCTCACCAACGCAGCTGAGCAAATGACTATACCTGTCTGAACTTAAGCGGATCTTGAAAAGGAAGGAAGAAATAAAGAACGAGATAGAGAGCTTTGAGATAGTGCCATTCATTCTGATTAGAATCAGTATTGATCCCTTTTCTCGTGTTTAAGATTTGAAGTGTCACAAACGTTTTGGTGTCCAACATGGATAACAGAAGCTATAGTATTTTAAGTCGGTATGGTGGAATCAGGAGGTCTAAGAAAAGTTCCATGTATAGACATATTTTTTTGATTGCTACTCTCTAATCTTTACATCTTAAACCTTCAAACATCTCTTTTCCCACCCAGCAGCTTTTGACTCCCAAGATATATAGACCGCAAAAAGCAAACATATGATGAAGCATTGTTAAAATAAGTTCCTTTTTTAAAAGACTCAAAGAAGAACTGAAGTTCAGATAAAGCTGAAGCTGTGAAAAGATGTTGAGAACAAAAGCTTATTCAGATGTATTCATTAAAAAACAGTGGAAGAGAAAAGAATCAGAACTCCAGAAACTACTCTTAGATGATAAACTGAAACATGGATGGGTACCGAATCCAATATTTGGATTTATCCATTTTCAAATTTATCACCTGCCAAAATCAGAATAGACTTTTAAAAATATGGATTAGGCTTTATTATGGTACCATTCAGGGATGGTGTTGTGTTGACCATCATTTTTGATACTCATCCTTAGGTTAAATTCCATGTTGATCCTTAGTCCTAGTAGAGAGTAAGGGAGAGGACCTTGACAGAAATATGCACAAACCATTAGCTAGGCAAAGGAAGTGGTTGCGTGAAACATAAAGAATGTCCTGGGAGTATGATAGTGTTCAGAAGTAGTTCAGGAAATGCATCCCTGATTCACTGCAGTGTAAGAAGAGTTATGTACCACACATCAGACTTAAAAGATTCTTCCATTATAGCAGAGGAGTCCAACCAAGATTTGTGGACTTCAACTCCCAGAATTCCACAACCAGAATCTCAAGAAATCAGATTTCCAAATCTTTCTATAGGGTCTGGTCTACCTAGTGAAGCTAACACTCACTGAACATGACACAGTATAAATAATTCGCAACTCTTTAATGGCAGTTTAGAAATCAATAGCCTTTGTGATAATTTTAGATCCCTGGTTTATTTGTCTTCATTCTTTTCCCTCCATTATCACTTTTACATTTGCTTATATATTTTCTCCAAAGTGTATGGATGCCAACATGTATGGGGCAGCTTCTCAGTGAAGACAACAGGGCAAAATGTTATGTGGCATCCATCCATCAACCTCAATTTTCTCACCAACGATCTGGTGGTTTTTGTGCTCATGAGAAAAAGTTTAGAAAACAACTTTTTCTTAATAGTGAAATAGTTGCTAACTCCTAGGATTCATAGAATCCTACTAGAAGCATTTTCAAGAAATATAAAGTGTCACTTTTTAAAAATAAATAATTTTCTAAAGATATTTTGGATACCCCCTAAACTCACAAAACTATATTCAAAAGTTTCAAATGAAAGCCCAATTCATCCTTCATTGATTCCATCATCTCATAATTTCTTGTATTCCATATTCCTTTCAATCTTTTCTAACAGATCTATACTTTTCTAACTAAGTACTTTTCTTCTTCACATCTGGCAACAACAGAGCAGATTCCGATTCATCAAGTTCCAAATCAAGCCCAGCTGTGGTTTCCTATTTTTAAATATTGTCTCTGGGTTTGATTCAAAGCCATTCTTGACCCATCAGACTTTTGCCTATGGAGATTCTCAGTCATCCAGGTCAAGGTTATCCCAAAGATATTTTTTTCCAAAGGCAACTGGACTTTGTTTTTCCTTGAAGATATTTCACTTCTCATCAAAGAAGCCGTCAGATTTTTATTTACATTTACAAGTATCGCCTGTAAATTGGAGAGCTGTCTTTTTTCAAAAGTTTCCCAGATTTTGTTTTGTTTTAATTCATATTTTAATGCTTTTGCCTAGCTTTGTGTTATCTGTTAATTTTTGTCTTCAGATTTTGTAATTTTAATCTTGTGAATTTTAAAAATAATATTTTAAAGAAGTTTCAAATGAGATTGCCTGTGATGTCTTGGAAGAAGAAAGAGAAACCTTTCTGACAATCAAATGAAAACTTTCACTTGTACATATAGCTTGTTGCCTACAAGCGCCTGATTCTGAAATTACTCAGCACAACCACACAAACTGAGTCATACAAAAGACCTTGCGGCCTTTTATCAGCATCCTTCTGTTGCCTAGACGAAGTTGAAAAATGTAGCAAAGAATGTCCCCAATTTGCAACATTCACAGAAACACCAGCTTTTTACAGGGGAAAATGGTTTGGGGATTATGGACTACCACAATTTTTTTGACTGAAATGATAAATCTTCCTTCTTATAAACATTATATATTCCAGGCACTTTGCAAAATCCTTTTCTTAGAAACGCACATAAATTTAAATCCTCAAGCTCCCCTTAATCTAGGTGACTACTTGAAATAAGTAACAAAAAAATAGCTTCTGAATATTATTCCTCCTGTCTTAGGGGCATTACAAGTCAATTTAACTGTCTAAATGAGCTATACCTGGAATTAAAACTTCTACGCATTCTCCTCCACCGTTAAAATGCTGTACCTTTAAGATAAGCCTCCAGCAGGCAAATTTTTACCTTCCCTGGCAGTTCATAACACACACTTGGTTGTTTGTGTAAGCTTCAGTGCATGCGAAAATAGGAAGGGATTCAACAAATTAAAATGTTTAGTAAACAAAGTTGTCCAAAGGGAAATCATTAGCAAAAGCAGATTCTCTGAAGATGCTCACTGGGAAGTAAAATTGCTTCATTACATAAACTACTAGACACAATGAAAATTGAGTCCAACACCTGTTTAGGATAGGAAAGAGCTGCTTCTTCCCTCCTCCAGCCCAGCCCCCTGCAGTCCCTCCCAAAACCTTGAGCTGCTTGTTCACAACGCACATGAAATCGGTTTTTCATTCTTGCACTGACTGCATGTAAATGAAAGACCCACAAGGAAGGATTGGGGAACTCGACATTTTGAACTCTGGGAAAAGAATGAGATTTCTACCTCCCAGATGGACTCAATTAGAACATTTGATTATATATGGAAATTTTACACCTCACCCAGGGAGTTCTCACATTGTTAAAAAAAATCCACCACATTATCTGTCAGAATGCATTTTGTGAGAAGATGCACTGGCGCAACCATCTGGATGATGAATGATGTTGACAGATTGTGAGAAGGTTAAAGTAGAGTCAGGTGGGTTAATACTTAAATTGGAGACCTCCAGGAAATTCTGGGGCTGCAGGCCAGATCGGCAAGTCAAAATATATCTCCAAATTGGGTGATGGGAAACCATTTCATATATATGAAGCCGCTGGGCGAGATCATCCGTGGTTTTGGGGTGAGTTACCATCTGTACGCTGATGATACTCAGTTGTACATTTCCACCCCAAACCACCCCAACGAGGCTGTCGAAGTGATGGCCCGGTGTCTGGAAGCCGTACGGGTCTGGATGGATGACAACAGGCTCAGGCTCAACCCCTCCAAGACAGAGTGGCTGTGGTTCCCGGCTTCCCGATTCAATCAGCATATTCCATCGCTGACCATCGGGGATGAGCAATTAGCCCCGGTGGAAGGGGCGCGCAACTTGGGCGTCCTCCTTGACGATCGGCTGACCTTAGAAGATCACGTGGCGGCCGTGGCAAGGGGGGCGTTCCACCAGGTTCGCCTGGTGCGCCAGTTGCGGCCCCTTTTGGACCGGGAGGCCTTGCGCACAGTCACTCACGCGCTGGTGACGTCCCGCCTGGACTACTGTAACGCTCTCTACATGGGGCTCCCCTTGAGGTGCGCCCGGAGACTGCAGTTGGTCCAGAATGCAGCCGCGCGGGTTATTATGGGGAGATCGAGATTCTCCCATATAACACCTATCCTGCGCGAGCTGCACTGGCTTCCTGTGGCCTACCGGGTGTGCTTCAAGGTACTGGTTACCATCTTCAAAGCGCTCCATGGCACAGGGCCCAGTTACCTGCGGGATCGCGTCCTGCCCCATACATCCCTGCGACCCATTCGCTCACACAGAGAGGGGCTACTCCGGGTGCCGTCCTCTAGAGAGTGCCAGAGGGCGGTGCCCAGGAGTAGGGCCTTCTCTGTGGTGGGCCCTACCCTTTGGAATGACCTCCCCCCAGACATCCGGACAACAACCGACCTTCGCTCCTTCCGTATGAAGCTGAAGACCTACCTGTTTTGTCAAGCCGGCCTGGCATAACGTTACAATCTTGCCACCCCAGGTCATTTTATAATGGGAAATTTTGTTTTTTAAAGTTTTTAGAGTTTAATATTTTTGGGGTTTTAAATTTTGTAAGTATGCTTATTTATGGACTTATTTTTACCTCCTCTGCACGATATATGGTGCTATCTTGATTATTGGTCTGTACGTCGCCCCGAGTCCCTGTGGGGAGAGGGGGCGACTAATAAGTTCAATAAAATAAATAATAAATAATAATAAATAATTTCTGAACTGTGAAGTTACATATAGACCCAACACTTCCGTGTCATAACCAGGAGTCAAAGTCAATGGTAAAAAGCTTTTTTCTTTACCTTTACATCAACAAAACAGGTTTCTAGAAACAACCCTTTCATGTCTGTGCTTGACCTGAAAACAGGGTAGAATGGAGACAGGTAAAATTGATCTGGCTTGAAAACAAACTAAATATTGGGGGGGGGAGGTGTTCTTATTGTTGTGGCAGCTATGTACATTATGTGTGTGTGTGTATGGGAAGTGAAGAGAGAGGGACAGAGAGCAGCAAACCAGGTTTTTGTTTTTTAAAAATAGGTCAATATTAGAATCCTGCAACATTTAAAACCCTTTCCCCTGTGTATTCACATATTCTCTCTCCCTCATTTCTTCCCAAGGTGTACTGCTTCACAAATTCACAATCAGCAGTGCAATGGTGCATAATTCTGCATCATTACACAACCTGACAGATAGATGCTTGTACATCCCACGCTAATGGCATCCTAGTCAAAATAACAGCACCAGCGTTTTATTCCTGGAAAGATTAACTCAGTCAGGGATTTTGTAGCAATTTTTTTTTTTTGCAGAAATCCAGTTCTTTTTAGTGACCATTTTCAGGAAGAGTGTGTGTGCTTTGCTCCCTGATGAAGTTTCTTCTTATTATGCCAACGGGCGACACCAAGGAGTAGGGCCTTCTCTGTGATGGGCCCAACCCTCTGGAATGACCTCCCCCCCGACATTAGAACCACTACTGACCTCCGCTCCTTCCGGCAAAAATTGAAGACTCACCTGTTCCGATTAGCAGGCCTGGCATAATTACAACTGTCCCTCCTGGCAAATGTATTAACTGGTTATTTTAGGGGTACTGTTTTTAACTTATTGTGTGTGTTTTAGGGGTTCAAAATCCTATATTTATATATATTGCTTTGTACAGTTCTTTTAATTCCATTTTTAACCTCCTCCATTCCAACTGTACATATTCAATTTTTATTGTATTTTGATATATTTGGCATGGACTGTACACCGCCCCGAGTCCCTTTTTGGGAGAGGGGGCGGTCTAGAAGCATGAATAATAAATAAATAAATAAATAAATAAAATTAAGACTAGCAGGTCTGAGTACAGTCTGAGTCATCTCTGAACAACCACTAGACGTCAGCAGAAGCAAAAACCCTATAAAATTCTAACTCTTCACGCCATCTAGTGACCATCAAATTTCTGCAGCCCAGCTTTCTACATGAAAACTTTGAGTGAGACCATTTCAGATGGAGAATGAGGTAGTATCCCTCATGTATAAATGAGGAGGTAGAGATGCTGAATCAGAAGTTGCTATGGTGATGGATCAAATGGGAGTGAATAAAACCAACATCCATCCAAATAAGAAAGGGCTCTTAGTGAGAAGAGGATTTAATATTCCTCTTGAGAAGGTTTTTTAGTCTTGCCTTACTTGGGTAGAATTGACAACCTTATTTGGCCACAATATCTGAACAAGATATTTAGATCTGTGTGATAGCCAAGTGGGAATACACACCTTCAGATTTGTGAGATCACTTAGGTTGCAAGATCCTCTTTGTTGTGTGCTCATTTGATAAATAATTATTTTCAAACTAGAACAGAACAGCTGGTGATGTTTGTGTGGTTGACATTCCTTCAATCTCAGACTGATTATATATAAGTAGTGAACCTCTAGAGCAGTGTCACCAACTGATGGTCTGTGAGAAAATTTTGATCAGCAGAAAAATTATTTGCATTTTTAAAATTGCACTAAATGAGGGGTTCTCAAATTACGGCCCCTGAGCCGGATACGTGAAATGATCATTTGTGTTGCTGCAGAGAGTCTCCCCCTTTGGGGTCTTTTTGTGTAGGTCAGATTGGGGCAGAAATTCTGACTTGGGGTCTGCTTTGGCCTCCTGGTGTGGGGCTTTGGGTGAAGGCTAGAGGGAAGTGAGGCTGGTGGCGAAGAGCCGGAGGGCTTTGTTCCAATGGGACTGCATCATGGCCTGGAACTGGCTGACCATCTCAGTCTGCTGAGCCTCCAGGCACCGATACCCGGCCTTGCATTCACACAGGTCTTCCCTCTGCTTGGAACGCCTATGCTCGTAGTCCTCAGTGAGGTGCTTCTGCTGAGCCTCCTTCTCGGTCAGATCCAATTTGAACTGAGCCAACTGTTTTGCCAACTCTTTCTCATGGTGGCTGCTTAGTTCCCATAACTGCTTCCAGTTGGGGCCCTAAGGAGCCCGGGTGGGTAGGCGAGGAGTGGCTGGGAGGGGAGGAGCAAGTAGACACCGGCGAGGCACCCCCAACGTGAGTGGCATGGAGTTGGCCATGCCCACCCAGCTTCATGACCACCTAGCCACGCCCATCCGGCCAGTCATTAAGCAGATCATATTAGTGGTCTGTGGGATTTAAAATTATGAATTTAGTGGTCCCTGACGTGCAAAAGGTTGGGGACCCCTGATCTAGAAAACTTCTAGAGTAGGTCAGACTTGTTTTTCAGAGCTTTCTCTTATCACTGGGCAAGCAGTATGCACAGCACATAGGGAAGATCTTTCTCTCATCCAAGCATGGAACATGCTATTTATTTGTAAGGCAGGCAGAATCCAAATTATACATACATACATAGATTGAAATATCTGAGCAATCTACTTCTGTTTCAGACTAAAGTAGGTCTTTTATAAAGCTCTATTGGTACAGAAAACATACCACATGTGGATTGAAATAATTCCACATAATAATTCCAATAACTCCCAGAAAGATCACATTTCATAAACACACAATAATTTGGTTATTTCTCCCCAGCAAGTCTACAATCTGTCCCTAAAGTTGGAGAAAGTATGTTAATAGGACTTTTAGAAAAATAAAATAAATCTGACTACCAAAATTTGGGATATGAATTTTCATCTCACAAGAGAGAGCTGTAAGATGTGAGACAACAGAATATTTAACTATGACTAATACCTTTTCTATATTCTATTTGACAAATATTTCTCATGTTGAGTTCAAGGGGTAGACTAGGGATTTTAAGTAAACATAAAGAGAATCTGATAAATTCAAGTTGCTTCCATTATCTTAGCTTTTTAAAAAATGAAATAAAATAATAACAGATGAAAATAATAAAATTATAACACACAAGTAATCACACATAAGATTATGTATATTTTCCTATGTACATTTTTGAACATTTTATACAAACTTCATTTCAACCTTTGCTTGCATAAATGAGTGTTTTGGCCCACTTTCCTCATACAGAAGTGTGAGTTGGAGACATAAGGGGAAAATTCAAAGCACATTGAATGCAGTGGGAATGGGCACTTAAGAATTGTGTGGCAAAGTCAAATGATATCAAGACTCAAAGGACATTAAACAAAAGTGGATTGAGTATAAAAAGAAGTGAGCAGCGGGAAAATGTTTGGAAGTGATTTGAGTATACAGAGAAAATGAATGAGCACTGAATCACAAAAGACATGAAAAAAGGAGATGAAGAGGAAAGAGCAAGGAAGAGGAGACTCTAGAAAGAGTGCAGAAAAGAGCAACAAATGATTAGGGGACTGGAAGCTAAAGCATATGAAGAACAGTTGCTGGAACTGGGTTTGTCTAATGAAGACAAAGACTAGGGCAGACATGATAGCAGTGCTCCGATATCTCAGGGGCTGCCACAAAGAAGAGGAATTCAAGCTATTCTCTAAAGAACCTGAGGGCAGGACAAGAAGCAATGGGTGGAAACTAATCGAGAGAACCAACCGAGAACTAAGGAGAAATTTCCTGACAGTGAAAACAATTAATCAATGGAACAATTTGCCTCCAGAAGTTGTGAATACTCCAACATTGTAAGATTTTAAGAAGAGATTGGATAATCATTTGTCTGAAATGGTCCGGGGTCTCCTGCTTGAGCAGGGGGTTGGACTAGAAGACCTCCAAGTTCCCTTCCAACTCTGTTATTCTATATACTAAGTGATGGTTGGATGGGGCTGATGAGATTAAGAAAAAGAAAGATGCAGGGTGAGAAACTCAAACCACAAAAGACAATATGTGAAGGTTTACAACATGGTGGAAAGCAGACGGTTTGATTTTGGGTAAACTTTATAAATGTTATAGCAATGGTACCACTTTATACTGCAGTGTTGAGTCCACATTTGGAATATTTCATTCAGTTCTGGTTGCCACAATACAAAAAAGATGTTGAGATTCTAGAAAGAGTGCAAAGAAGAACAGTAAAATAGATAAAAGTTCTGGAGGCTAAACTATTTGATGAACGATTATATATATATGTTTGTGTTGTATTTGTGCTGATAAATAAATAAAGGGAGACTAGTATAGATCTATTTCAAGCTATTTAGCTCTCATCAGCTAGCCATACCTTTACTGGGATTCGAACCTTTATTTATCAGCACAAATACAACACAAATATAAAAAGGCAACATTAAAAATATAGTTTTCTGCCTGGATGGTCTTCTGTAGTGAGCCAATAGACAGAAAGGGGGAGTAGTGAGTTCCCTCCCATATTTGGGCATACCAGGGGTTGTAACTCAAATACATACCTATTTCCCTGGCTCAGCTGATAAGGAGGAGAGCCTGTGGCTTAGTGGCTAATACATCTGCCTAATATGTAATACAGCCCAGGTTCGAATCCCAGTAAGGGTATGGCTAGCTGATGAGAGCTAAATAGCTTGAAATAGATCTATACTAGTCTCCCTTTATTTATTTATCAGCACAAATACAACATAAACATAGCAAAGGCAACATTAAAAATAAAAATATGGTTTTCTGCCTGGATGGTCTTCTGTAATGAGACGAAGGACAGAAAGGGGGAGTAGTGAACTCCCTCCCATATTTGGGCATACCAGGGGTTGTACCAGGGGTTGTAACACACACACATACATACATACATACATACATACATACATACATACATTGCCCATCATTCCCTCAAGCAATAGTAGGAGACTTGCAACAAGCTAGAAGTAGAAATATAAAACATTAAAAAATAAAACCATAAATATTTCCCTTAGAATTAGCAAAGATAGCTAAGGAAGGAGCAATAGATAGTGGGGCAGAGGTAGACTATTCTATTAATCCACTGACCATCTCCCACTTGATAGAGCCAGATTTTAAGGCTCTTGTGGGAGGCCAACGGGGAGTTTTTATTTCCCTTTGAATGTACACGTTTCAAAATGCATTCTTTTTGTGTGTTGGCTGAGAGCTGCACTGCTAAATTCAGTGAAGTATAGATTTCAGCTCTCTTGTGGTGCTGACTGCTATAATTCTCAAAAGTACAATTCATCATAACATGGGATAAAACTTCCAAGGGAATGGATTTCTCATCAGTAACAGTCAGTAATATCTACCTGTGGAGTGGAAGAGAAATTAACTGGAATAGAAATCTTAAGAAATTGATGGCGCTGAGCTTTGCCTTTGAAATGCTAATCAGCGTAGAAGCATCAAAGGAAAATTCTGTTGTTTTCCTTATACGAGTATATTTTAACAATGAAAATAAAAACACTGTATGCAAATATATTCCTATGTTCATTTATACTTGATACTCATTTTTTCTTCACCAAATCTAATTGGTTGCCCTCTGATGGCCTGTCTTGTCGTAATATTTGAAGCACAGTTCTTCTGAACCTCATCATCATTTTCATCTCAATGTATAATAAAATTTATAATGTTATACTATTTATATGAAGGTGAGAATAGCTGCAAATATAAACAACAAATGACATTTAAGGTATGCAGAACATGTTCGTCAATATTGAAAGGAGTTTTTTTTTAATCTTATGAAACTGAAGATTGTATGTTGTTTTAAAAGGTAAACCTCATGACCTTGGGAACATTATTCAGAAAATTAAATCAGAACTGATTATACAACTTTTCATCTCCTTTTTCAAGCATGTAGAAAGAGTTGGAAAAACAAAGGCAAAGCTACTATACATTATTACTCTTTTGAATCTAATTTCCTAATCAAAGTTAAGCAGCTTAAGCAGAATGCTTGGGAAACCGAATGCAGATTTAAATCACTTTGTTCTGTCTGTTGCTAATATTTCATCTTGAGTTACAAATGCAAGTTTAAGTTGCTTGTTGAACTTGCAAAGAACCCAAGTGCTGTTTTGATTTAGTTCTTTGGTCTTGCTTAAATAGGGGAGGGAAGACATGGTTTAATTGTTTGTCTGAAAGAAATAATTAAATGGAGCAGAACCTCCTTTAAAACAGTTAAGTGTGCACTTTTCAGAATATTTATCCAGATTAAACTCCACATTCCTCAGAATATTTGCATATACATTAAACATTTGGCCAATATTTGACTTTATATGTGAACATCTGGCATGCCCCATTTGCGTTCTTTCTGATACATATCTGGAATGTAATTATAACATTTCTATCCCTATCTTATATTAAGTATATGCCTGAAGATTAGTTAATGTAAACCATGGTGGTCCAGGCTACTTCTAAGCCTTTTCCATAGGCTAAACAATTACTATTCAAGATCATCTAGTAAATGTTACCAGTGCAGAGTTCTCTGATTAGGATTCCCCAAATTTTATTCTTCTACAGTACCATATTTCTCCTTCGTCTAGGTAAAATATTCTCAAGATGATCTCTCGGAGACCACATGGATACAAAAACTCTGCCTATGCCCTTGGATGTCAAACCATCTAGTAGGCCTGTATTACCCATCATCTGTCTTACCTCTTCCACTTTTCTATGATCTATTTCATTAGCTTCTTATGACTTTGTTGTTTGTATCTCATGATTTATGTTGATTGCCTTTATTTAGTGTCCTATTACAATGTATGCTGTTTGCTTGTTTAGTATCCTATGACTATCACTGTATCTTATGATTTATGATGATTGTATTTTATGATTATGATCATGATTTACATCTAATTGCTTATAAGGTACACTGAGAGCTTCTGCACCAGAGACAAATTATGTGTCCAATCACACTTGGCCAATAAAGAATTCTAAAATAAATAAATAAAAATGTTTTCTTGGCAACAATATGGAAGTGATTCATAGTGAGATCTACTTTTCCTTGTTGATACCCCTGGCAAATGCCCTCCTGCAATCGATAATGTTTTATTTCAACTAACGGCAAAGGTGGAACCAGCCAAAGAAAATAGCTCAAGCATCTCAATTATGCACCGCCATAGTGAACATTGTCACTTTGACTGGACACAGCTGTGAGTTTGGCAAAATCATACTGCAGGGTGGATATCACATGCATATGTGTTAGAACATTGGAAATGTTGTGATAGGGATGAAGGATATGAGCTAATCTACCATGGTGTGTCCAACCACAATGCTGTGGTTATCATAGCAGGTGCTGATCTGTGCAGCCATGTTGCTGAGGTCCAGCAACACTTTAACTGCCCCATATTAGCTGTTATTGATCCTGCTGATTATCCAGTTTTGGCCTATGACCCCAAAACTGGATGTGACAAAGATGAGAAAGAACAACTTTGAATGAAACTACAAGATTGTGTAGCTACATGTCCACATCAAGACTTGCTTCTTTTCTGCAGCAAACTAAACAGTTATGACAGAAATGGCCACAATTATCATAGCAACAATGGATATAGTTCATGAAATGAGGGTGGATAGCAAGTCCAGGAGTTTTCCAAAACCAATAACCTCATCATCATCACCAACATATTTTTCACAACCCTATGTCAGCCAGCCAAGTCACATATGCCGGCAGCAACCACAACAGCCAGGTTGATTTAGTCCTCATGTGACAATGTGACTTCCCAACTTTCATGGATATAAAAATTGTTCCATCCACTCACCTCGGCCAGCAAGAAAAGATGCTCGTTGCCGATGTAAAGATCAGCAAACACGTAAACAGTAACCACAGCAAAAATCTATTTTGTTTTCTTAGAAAGATTTCATGATTTTTCAAGGAACCCTAATGGCAATTTAGGGGGAAAAATGGCAGTCAAGGAGAATATTCAGTTTTATAGAACTAAACAACTCATCGCAGCCCATAGAAGTGTTCTGCTTTTTTAAAAAAATCAGCATAAATAAATATGGGTGGACAGTAGGAAGCTTCTTTAGTCTAAGTCAGCATTCTTGAAGGTTTGCTTAACACAACTCTTCTCCTTTCCTGAAATAATTCTTGTAACAACTGCATCATTCAGCCAGTGCTGCGTGCTTGTTTGACATAACACAAATAATAGTGCAAAGCAGCAGCTAATAGTGGAATGTTAAGCCTGCTATCTTAGATATTTCAGCTTGTCTCAGGTGTTCAATGAGAATGGTTCTTAAAATATGCCACTTGAAGCAATTTCAGCTCTCACTTAACTTCAAATCAGCTCCATTGGCGCAATTGTTCTGTGCATCATTAGTTCCTCCCTTTGACATAAACACAAAATAACAGCAAAATTTCTTCCAGTAAAATCTGTATTAAACCCATATATTTTTTTGCTGATTCTTGACACTTGCATTGTTTTCATTTCAGACCTTTAAAAAATATTTGGTTTGGAAATCATGTATGGGTTTCATATAGTTAACAGGTAATGCGCTAGTTCACATCAACCATAATTCATGACACATACATCTGGGATGTTGGTTTAAAGTGTCTAAATAAGCTGGGATGATTAATTGGCTGAAAACCCCAGAGTTTGATGCTGGCTTTAAAAATCTGATTTGTTTGATTACACTCAACCACGATCTTGGCCTTGAATGAGATAAGAGTAATATTTCTTAGAAAGTTTGGTGACTTTGGGAAGTCTATATGCCCATGTGAACAGCTCATTCAGATCTTTGCTTATTAAACTAGGGAGGGAAAAAGAGGATGCGGTGGCTCAGTGGCTAAGACTTGTTGATCAGAAAGGTCAGCTATTTAGAGGTTTGAATCCCTGGCACCACATACCTGAGTGAGCTCCCATTCCTTGTTCCAGCTTCTGCCAACCTAGCAGTTTGAAAGCATATAAAAAATGCAAGTAGAAAAATAGGGACCACCTTTGATGGGAAGGTAACAGCATTCCGTGCGCCTTTGGCGTTTAGCGTTTAGTCATGCTGGCTACATGACCATGGAGATGTCTTCAGCTTTGAAATAGAGATGAAGCACTGTCCCCTAGAGCTGGGAACGACTAGCACATATGTGTGAGGGGAACCTATACCTTTTAAGAGGAAAAAGTAAATAGGGGAAGCGGTGAATGATCCATGAAGCATATGTGATTGAAAGGAAAAAAGAAAAGCAACTCGGTACTCAGACAGTGACTATTCTAAGATTGATGGATTTGAGGACTGGCAAATACTTTTGGAGTGCTACTGAATGTAAATGGGAAGTGTTTGTCTGCTCAGGAGCCCTTCCTTACTCCAAATATTTAAACACAGCTCTAGAATTCAAAAGTGTGTTTTGAAATGATTTGTCATAGGAGGTTGGGCCATAAATTAAGAAAAGGTCACATTGCCTAACACAGTGTATTTGTCAGTGTTCCAAGTAATGCACCCATTGAAAGCATAACTCTGAGGCAGGTAGATTCCTCAACGGATATGTTTATTGGATTCATCATGTCAGCACAGCCAGTGAAAACCAACTCTGACAGTTCCCACAGTTTTCACCTAATTAAAAGAATCAAACTCCCCCCTCCCAGGTTTCACCGGTCACATTGTCCAATGAAAATGGAAGGCAGGCTCTTTTCCACTTTCAGTGGTCACCTGTTTCAATGACCTTGGTTCCCACAAGAAAGCATTTTGTTTTGACTGGAGCCGGGCTATCTACTTCCCCCCTCCCTTCCCACTTTCTGGCTTTGTGGCAACTATGAGGTAGCACGAGATGGCTTCAGCCAGGTTCACTTCAGAGTTTACAGTATTCTCAATCTTTTTGGAGGACTTCAACTCCTAGAATTCTTAAATTTGACAAGGTTGAGAATACACTGATCCTAACAGATACAGGCCAATTGAAGAGGAAGGAATATAGTTTGAAAATACTTGACTTAGGCAGAATGAGTAAATCAATTGTTCAAATACCCTAAGCAAATATATATTACCATTCACTCAGAATCCCTCAAGTGAGATAGGCAGAGTAGAAATTTAATAAATAAAATTAGGGCCACACTCTGCAATGGCCATTAAGGGCCATAGGGCATTTGTTTCCGGGACAGGGCCAATCAACCAACTATCATCTGTCTATCTTTGACTTTTAGCATCCAAATCTAGACAGATTCATTTCCCCTTTTATGCAAGCGGATGAAAGCAATTCAGTGCAAACATAGTGATAAATATGGCAACTGAGATCTGGCTCATTGCCCACTGAAGCAACCGAACTGAACAGCCTCAGGTAGGTAATTTCCAAAGAGGTTATTGGAGATTTATTGCCCGCTCACTCAATTGGTATAGGTCAAGATGAATCTGGGCACTGGGCTTAATGCGGACTTAAAGCAAGCAAAGGAGCTGTTTTTTTTAGGTGACTTAGTCCAGAGCCCAAAGGATGTTTGTCTTCTTTCGAGCTACTTACTTCTGAGGTTCCTGGGAGGCTACTGTGAAATTAGTCACCAAATTCAAAATCATAAATTTAGAGCCTTGTAAAGGGAACTTCACAACTAAAGAATTCATGCATTAAAGAAATAGGCATCGGCATGAATGCTGTTAAATAATGGCAGAATGCAATCACTTCAATAGAAGAAGTCAAAAAAAATCCTAACTGGGGACAACTTTGCCAACTTTCAGACGAGAAAAGAATTCTAATAAAACATAACATGGGCAGAAAAATAAATACTACTAAGATTGGATGGAGCCAGTAATCTGAAGAAACTGATGTGACTATTCTCTTCATTCTAAACTTATCTCATTTACATTGAGAAATGTAGGCATAAACCAATTTACGAATGAAATGTATACATGTGTGAAAGTTGCTATAACAATAAGAAAAGCATTGCAATACCTGAACATCTAATAACTCACAAAATAAAACTTGTGATTTTTCTGAATCCAAATTCTCCCCAAATGATAAAATAATAAGCATCCTTTTGGTATAAGAAACCCCCATTTGGTAATAAGGAATGTTAATTGGATGTTAACCATTGGCCGGCATTCTTGCATATAAAACCTTGCTTCTACAGGACAGCAAGCACCACCGATGGTCCCTATCCATAAATCCCTCAATCCTCAAGTGAATGGTTTTCTCAAACATTAATTAAATTATACAGTAGTTCAGCAAACCTCTATTGAACATCTGAGGGCCCTTTATCAATATTCTTTTTTTTCACATATAAAGGGAAGTAAAAAAAATCACCTAGTAATAAAATAATGAAAACAACTTCCACCTCTAAATGCATACCTTCTAATCAGCTTCTACTTTCCAACAACAAATTATCTAGAGTTTGGGGAAAACCAGCTTAATGAGAATCACGGTTCTCATCCTCATTATTCATTGATAGAGAGTGTTCACGGGTACCATCAGCAATCTTTACCGGCAGATTGTCATGAGCTTTAGACATGAAATCTAATCAGGTTTCCTTCTTTCTGTTTTTTTTTAAGTAATGTTTTAAGATAGGTATATTTATTTTGCTTGTTTTAATCTGGGCGCAGGTGTGCATATGAATGTTACCTTGATTTATAAAAACACAACGATGATCAACCTTTTATATAAATTAAAAAAATGTCTTACCTGCAGTGCTTGTGAGATCCTGTTAGAGTTTCAATGACAAAGCATTCACCATCATGAAGACAGTATGCAAGATCCTTATCCTTGCATGGCTTAAAGTGCTCAGATTGTTCAATGGAATAGGTTGTGGTATCTAGAGAAGAAGGAAAAAACAGAATGGAGTAAAAACACATTTTAATACAATAGATATTATTCCCACAGACCATCAACTTTTACTTTAAAAAGACTCAGCTAGGAGGGTTGAGCGACGATGGAAATTACAGCATTCGTCAGCTCTAAATTTCAAAATAATTACTGTAGTTGAAGATGCCAGCCAGTTACAAATCCATCTGATTTTGACGCTATCTATCCCACTTTTTTCTATCTTACCAAGAAGTAGATTGTGGTCTACTTTGTCAAATGCTCTGCTGAAGTCTAAGTATATTATGTCCACAGTATTTCACTGGTCTACAAATTTAGTCACTACATTGAAGAATGAAATAAGATTGGTTTGGCATGAAATGCATTTCTATTAAGGATATATCCCCAGACCTATGGAAAGAAATAGGAGATTCTTATTTTCTCTGATCATAGTTCCTAGTACAGGCTCCATGATGTTTCTTGAAGCATCGTAGAACATAGAACAATAGAGTTGGAAGGGACATTGGAGGTCTTCTAGCCCAACTCTTTATTTAAGCAAGAGACCCAGACAAATTGCTATCCAGGCTCTTCTTAAGACCCTCCAGTGGGACTTCTGGCTGACTTGAGTAATGTCAGGTTTTCAAGTGATGAAACCCATTCAGAAAAAAAATGTGCAAAGTCCATCTTCAGAAACAAATTTCTTTTATTTAGGTAGACATCAAATTGGCACTGGAAATTTGACATCAAATTGGAATTACAAGTCTGTTGTAATTCTGGATCTGACACAAACTGGAATTACACCACATAATATTATAAGTTAAAAACATTCCTAAAAAGTTACACTCTCCAATAAACACTCAAGCCACATTGTGCAGTGTCTTCAAACTCCACCTTCTGTTCTCAGCAGAAGCAGCCTCTGTTCCCACAGGGAAGAGGGTCACCTAGCCAAAACAATCCTCACTATCTATTCACTCCTCCCCCACCTTAAGAATGTGGTGAAAAAAAACCTTACATAGTAAAGAAAAAGGAATAAATGAGTATAATAGAGAGCTATATAAAATGGCTACACATATGTCAAATTTGGGCTCGACAGTAGGACTTATTAAATTAAGAGAAGAAAAACCTCCAGTGATGGAGTCCCCTTCAGTGGCCAGCTGCTCCACTAGTTAATTGTTCTCACTGATTATTGTTCTCATTATGTAGGTAAGAAAGGGAGAGATGGTTAGGTCCACATCAGTCACTGGTTCTGAAAGCAACGATGGGGAAGTGGAACATGTGAGGCTTGCATTGGTTGGTGTGGTCTAGTCTTATTTGTTTGAATCTCTCTGAAGTTTCACATTGAATAAGATGCCAGGGACCACACTGGCCCTTTCACACTTCATGCATGAGCTCTTACAATCACCATCTCCTCATTTTCATCTTTGCCAATCAGAATGTGAATTTGAAATCCAGTAGGGACTGATACGGAGTTGGGTGATATGTAGCCATAATAACATTCTTTCTGGAAAGCCAAGGTCATCCATTGTGTCTACACCTGGCTGGAACTGGATGGGTGGAAACTGCCAATGTGGCAGTGGGAGATTGGACCATGTGGTGGACTTGTGGGTGTAGGGGCAAGATCTTGAACTTTCAATTGGGTGGGGAAAGCCTGGAAGCTTTTAGATTTGGGTTTTCCCAGATGTGCCAACATGACATCTCTATTAAAATGGAACTTTGGGGAATCTTTTGCCTTGGACATATATATATATGTCATACCAGGGGTTGTAACACAAATACATACATACATACATACATACATACATACATACATACATACATACATACATACATATATATATATATATATATATATATATATATATATATATATATGATTGTCACCTTGGTTAATGCTATAAGAAATTTAATTTTTCTCCCCCCCCCCCTAAGAAAAAAAAACCCAGAAACCCAAGAACAGAAATACAAGAAGAAACTCAACTGAAATATGAAGCTGTCTAGTTTTGTCCAGTCTTTGGAAAATTGCACCAATCTTCTATAGCTTCTTCACATAAGGTTCATGTGGGGTTTGGATGTCTCCTTGCATGTAATTTATACTTTGCACCTCTGAAATGTGTGAAAAATGCACATTCAGGGCTACAAGCACCCTTTCTCTTTTTTTCTTCTAATTTTTGTTTCATGCTTCATCATGAGTGACAAAGGAAAAAATCTGGAATATTGAAGGAAGTTCATTTTTACCATGTTCTTAAAATATTTAAATATTTCCTTCTTTCACAACTTATTGGTAGAAGGCATTGCGAGTGTCAACTCTTTTTGCACAATTCTTTCAGAAAAGTACATTTAGCAACTTTGATTTATGTTTTCAACCTCTTTTTGGTTAAAATGATGGATTCATTTTTCAAACTGTTTTTTTAAGCACTGATGTGTAATCTTCTATTTAGTTATTAGCTGCTGCTTTAGCGATATGGATTGATTTAAAAATATTATTAAAGATACTTTAAAAGCTGCCTGGGGAAATCTTTATTTTGACAGGCTGTATATAAGGCTTTCAGTAAATGAAGGAACATATTCTGGGAAAGTCATTTTATTGTAGCGTTGTTCTTATTGATATTCTGCATTTCCTCATAGATCCTCTTACCTCCCATAATTTAACCCATTATTCTGTATAATTTCATCTCAAATATATCTTTCCATGATTTCCAAGTAGTCAACATATAAATGAAATATACCTAAATCTTCCTAAATGTCTTTCTTATGTATTTCTTCAGCCAATATAAATAGGCACCCATTTCACAAGCAATTCTGGGTGGCGTACAACAGAGATGATGCTAATGCTAATGCTAATGCTAATGCTAATGCTAATGCTAATGCTAATGCTAATGCTAATAATAATAATAATAATAATAATAATAATAATAATAATAATAATAATAATAATACATTTATTATTTATGATCAGTGTTTATATTAATACATTAGTATAAAAATCTCCCTATAACTAGATGTCTTTGAAACGTGTCAGCCCACCCATGCATTAGGACTGAAGAAGCATCTTGGATGAGAAGCAAAACATTTTTTAAAAAAACCTAGAAAGTCTAGTTGCCTTTTGGAAAAAGCACCTTTGGGACTTCCTATAGTTGCAAAGATTACTTAATTTTGTTTCACCTCTCAAGGGAAATAGCAGATTGGCTTACAATTAGGGATAACTTAAGAACCATTATATGTTCACCAATCCAACTGGAATGGAAGGGATGCTTTGTTTCTTCTTCATTAGTTGGTCAAGTGGCACTGAAGATGAATTTTGTTGCCTGCCCCGTCTCTCTTTCCAAAGTTTTGCAGACCTGCCACTTTAAAATTCACAGTGAAAAGATTCAAAACATGGGGAATACACCTTGAATTCTGCCTTTCAAAAAAAGGAGGAAGTAAATATTTTATAACCCATGAGCATTAACATTGCCTTTGAGTGGTGAGACTGGATGGCTGCCATGTTTTTTTATCAATATTAATGTCCTTGATATTTTACTATAAAGGCAGAGTTACCTTGGTTTAATTCTTCTTCTTGCAGAGACTCTCCCTCCCACTTCTGTTCAATGCATCACCAGCTATCTTCTCGGCCATGAGCCATGTCTATAGATCCCTTGACTGAGCATTATGTTTAAACCTAGTTGGCTTAGCTTAAGATCCCAGAAACATGTTTCTTGGACCTTGTGATACACAAATGGAACAAGACCCAGGAGGTACTATGTGGCATGGGAAGGAGAATCCACAATGGGATAGATTCTAGTGAGAATAGATAACACTTACACATGAAATATTGTAATAAGGTATTAGGTCATGAAGCCCAAATACAAGGGAAAAGGAGAGGGGGACGAGGAGGAGATGGTTAAATAATGTAATTGATAGAAAGAACATGAATTTGGAGAAATTACAGGAGACGGGAGGACAGGGGGGGCCTGGAGTGCTGTGGTCCATGGAGATGTGAAAAGTCGGACATGACCCAGTGATTGAACAACAACATTAGGTCAAGAGCAATATAGACTACACTGTTGTCTCTATGACTTCTCCCTAGGGTTTTGGTATTTTTCTAAAATTGGAGTTAAAAGAAATATAAAAAACTGAATAATCAGTTTGATCATGACAACCAACAGTACTATCCCTCTGGGATCATTGTCGCTGAAACAGTGAAGTTCTCAAAATGCGATACAACACATCAGATATCTAAGGCAACTGTGCTTTTTTATGTCCTAGAGCAGGGGTGGCGAACACGCGGCTCTCGAGCCGCATGCGGCTCCCGGCCAAAATGAATGCGGCTCTTTGCCTCTTATCATTATTTTGTATACTGTGGCTCTTTGCCAAGTTTGGATTTTGTTATGCTGCTTCTGAGGAGGGACCTCTGAGGAGAGATCTCCGAGCGCGTAGTCCCGCCCCCAGGCTGTGTCATCACGTCTCCCATCCCTCGGAAACAACTGCACGGGCCAGAGAGCGGGGGGACCCGTGTGCAGTGGTGGGTTCCTGCTGGATCACACCGGATCGCGCGCGCTCCCTTTCGGCGCTAAACCCGGATCGCGCGCTCCCTTTCGGCGCTAAACCTGGAAGTACGGTCTTGCCCCGCCCCTGGCGACGCGACGACGCTTGCCTGCGCTCCATCAGCTCGGCTGGGAACGGAGACGTTTCTCTGCTCAGCAATGTCTTCAGTGGAGTGGTGGCAGCCTGGCAGGCTGAGCCTGCGTCCCTTTCAGGCGCTCCGCTCCGCTGAGGAAACGTCTCCGTTCCCAGCCGAGCTGGTGGAGCGCAGGCAAGCGTCGTCGCGTCGCCAGGGGCGTGGCAAGACCGTATTATGTGTTTAATATATTATTGTTAAAATTATATGCTTTTGTGTGAGTGTTTGTCTGTTTTGGCAGGTCACTGCGTGGTGTGGCTCTCTGACTCTCACAGTTTAAAATTTTGGCTCTTTTTGTCGAACTTGTTCGCCACCCCTGTCCTAGAGCATCTATTTCTACAATATCTGCTCAAAGTTAAAATACCAGCAAAGGCCAGTAGCAGATAGGAACATGAAGCAATATAAATTGGTCAACTTTGTTTTTCTTATCTGATGCTACCACTTATCAAATCTCCTTCTTTATCAATAACTTTTGGAAAACAGCTATTTCCTCCCTACCAACTGCTTTGAATAACATCTCAAGAATATCTTGAAGCTGAAGAAACTCCCTGGATGACAAAAAAGAATCAAGCTTAGCTTAGCAGGGGAAAAATATGGGAGAAAAGGACTATACTAGGTTAAATCTAATACCTTTTGCCTTTTGCTACTTTTTTCTTTCAAGTTAAAGGCAATGAAAGATTGTAGGAACTCTGGAGAAAAAAATTCACAGAGATAAACAATTAAGATGTGGAAGTCAAATCAGTTGGCAGCTGCTCTCCTAAATGGCAACTTGGCCTAGATGGGGAGACAAGCAGGAAGTATATATTTCAATACGTTGTCAGAGACTGCAAAGCACCTCACTATAAATGAGCCTGAGAGATTCCTATTGCACTGTACATAATTCTAAGGGATGCTGTGGCTCAGTGGCTAAGACGCTGAACTTGTCGATCAGGAAGGTTGGCAATTCGGTGATTCAAATTTCTAGTGCCACGTAATGGAGTGAGCTCTCATTATTTGTCCCAGCTTCTGCCAACCTAGCAGTTCGAAAGCATGTAAAAATGCAAGTAGAAAAACAGGAACCACCTTTGGTGGGAAGGTAACAGTGTTCCGTGTGCTTTCGGCATTAAGTCATGCCGGCCACATGACCACGGAGATATCTTCGGATAGTGCTAGCTCTTTGGCTTAGAAATGGAGATGAGCACCGCCTGCTAAAGTGAGGAACGACTAGCACATATGTGTGAGGAGAACCTTTATCTTTACCTTTAATTCTACATTTATACCCAGAGGGTGTTAAAGATACCTTACCAAATTTTCTATTGTTCTTGCTGCTTTGATCTTCCCCAACTGTGTTGGCCTTGATACAAATACAGTCAAAAGGACAGGGGGGAGTGAGGAGATTAAGAGCACCCCAAACTCTAAAGTAATTACAGGTACAGGTAGTCCTCAACTTATGACTTCATTTAGTGAATGTTCAAGGTTACAACGTCACTGGAAAAAGAGGCTTGGCAACTATATGACGGTTGCCTGCTAAAGTGAGGAACGACTAGCACATATGTGTGAGGAGAACCTTTATCTTTACCTTTAATTCTACATTTATACCCAGAGGGTGTTAAAGATACCTTACCAAATTTTCTATTGTTCTTGCTGCTTTGATCTTATTATTATTATTATTATTTATTCACATTTCTAAACCGCCCCCTCTCCCAAAAAGGGACTCGGGGCAGTGTACAGTCCACAATAAATCACAGATAAAATACAAATATAAATAGAACTATAAATATATGTATGTATGTGGAGGAGGTTAAAATTAAGAGTACTGTACAGAAGAATAAATAAATATGAGGCTAAAAGCCCTAAAAACAATTAAAACTAAAACATTACCCTTAAAATAACCAGATGAGAATATACTACCAGGAGTTCATAGATGTAACATTTATAATCATGCCAGGCCAGCTAGTCGGAACAGGTGAGTCTTCAATTTTTGTCGGAAGGAGCGGAAGTCCGAGGTGGTTCTAATGTCGGGGGGGAGGTCATTCCAGAGGGTTGGGCCCATCACAGAGAAGGCTCTACTCCTTGGCACCGCCCGCTGGCATTGCCTAGTGGACGGCACTTGGAGAAGGCCCTCCCTGTGAGAGCGGATTGGCCGCAGGGATGTATGTGGGAGGATGCGATCCCGCAAGTAACTAGGTCCTGAGCCATGGAGCGCTTTAAAGATAGTAATCAGGACCTTGAAACGCACCCGAAAAACCACAGGTAGCCAGTGCAGCTCGCACAGGAGCGGTGTTACGTGGGAGTATCTAGACCTCCCCATGATAACCCACGCGGCCGCATTCTGGACTAGCTGCAGTCTCCGGGCGCGTCCCAAGGGAAGCCCCATGTAGAGAGCATTACAGTAATCTAGGCGAGACGTCACCAGCGCATGAGTGACTGTGCGTAGGGCATCCCGGTCCAGTAGAGGGCGCAATTGGCGCACCAGGCGAACCTGGTGGAACGCCCCCCTTGCCACGGCTGCCACATGGTCATCCATTGACAGCCGGGCATCTAGGAGGACGCCCAAATTGCGCGCCCGTTCCACAGGGGGCAGTAGCTCATCCCCTATGGCCAGCGATGGAGTCAGCTGGCTGAACCGAGGTGCCGGAAGCCACAGCCACTTGTCTTCCCCAACTGTGTTGGCCTTGATACAAATACAGTCAAAAGGACAGGGGGGAGTGAGGAGATTAAGAGCACCCCAAACTCTAAAGTAATTACAGGTACAGGTAGTCCTCAACTTATGACTTCATTTAGTGAATGTTCAAGGTTACAACGTCACTGGAAAAAGAGGCTTGGCAACTATATGACGGTTGCAGTGTCCTGGGGGTCACACGATAGATTGCCTTTTCTGACCTTCACTTATTGATTCACTTATCAACCATGTGATTAACTTAAAAATGCAGGGGTTCACTTAACAACAGTGGCAAGAAAGGTCATAAAAAGGGGTGAAATTCATTTAACAACTGTCTTGCTTAGCAATGCACATTTTGGGATCAACTGTGGTCACAAGTCAAGGATCACCTGTAAATATGTTTTAAGTTTTTCAGTGATTTTAAAGTTTCCCTCTTTACTTTTCTGTTTCCCAAATATGGGAAAGTGAGCATGGAAAGCAGACATCATAACATGCCCGAAGAATATATAAATCATCAAACACCGTGAGGATTAGAGGGGAAAATATGCATAGCATGCACAGTAGTCATTTTGAACAGCTTATTCCCGCTCTAGAATAATTACAGACAGCTTTATCTGGAAATAAGCCCTGCCGTTTTGAGAGGAACATACTTTTAAATAAATGTTGATATATTTTCCACCCTTGTTGTGTTTGTACTCATCATTCAAAGATACCTGGGCACGCAATCAAATTCCGGAGAAGTACTAAGCTGGGGGGAAAATTGCTAAAAATAATAACCTCATTGTATTTTCCTGTTACTCTAGAAAGACGAGAGAATTAGGTCAGGATGCAGGGCTTTGTGGAACGAAAGGTAGAGATAAATAACATAATTCAAACTCTCTGCTGGTTCCCTCATCTTGGGGAGAATGTCAAAAGAATTATTATTCACTGGAGCATCTATCATTCTGACATCCTAATAATATGGGAATATGGAACCAAGCAGCATTGCTGTCAAAGACACTTTCATATAGGGATATCGGTGCCTCATTCATTTTATCCTTTTTTAAAAAACCAGGAAAAGGAAAGGAAAAGAAAGCAGTTACTTTGATTCCTTTTATCTTTTTTCTGGCTGTTTGGCTCTTTTATATCTGAATCCCAAAAGAAAAAGAAGAATAGCATTACTTTAAAAGAGGGCCAGCTTTTCCCTGCCCATTGGAATAGGTTGGAAAAGTGGCTCTGCTCCAGGTGCCCTCCGTCAAACACTGCCTCCATTATAAAACCCAGAGGGCTCATACCTTCTCTGTGCCCCCCCTCCCCAGCCCTTTGGGACAACCTCCCATCTGATATCTGGAGGGATATCTATTCACTTAGCCTTAACCAGGCTCTTCGCCCAAGCATTCAGCTAGGATGGGGGTTGAGTTGCAAATGGTTTGACCTGGTGTCTGGAGGGGTGGGGTCGAGATTTTGCTTCTAGCAGTGTTTTTCTGGATTGCTGTGAATCTCCTAGAATGCTTATATAAGGTCTGTGTGTGTGTGTGTGTGTGTGTGTGTGTGTATGCATGCATGCATGCATGTATATATGTATATATGTGTTTTCGTAGATTTTCACGGTACAGGTATGCAGGTCTTTTGAGAGATTGAGAGTTTCTTGGCCACGTTTCGACGAGGTCCCACTAGCCATCTTCAGGCTGGTGTCTTCGGCTTCATGCTTGTGCAATCAAAGCATGATCGGAGCTGCTGTCTTTCTATAAATATTGGTGGGGGTGTGTGGAGTGCTGGCTTTGTTACTGTAAGTGGGTTGGTTGGCTGTGTTGTTACATTTTGATTAGTTGATGGAGTTGATGTTGCGTGGAACAATGCGGCCGCTGGTGCCTTGGACCGGGTTGCGCCTTTGCGGCCTCTCCGATGGCAACGATCGACCCGGGCCCCCTGGTTTAACGGGGAGCTAAGGGCGATGAAACGCCACAGGAGACGCCTAGAGAGCAAGTGGAGATCCTCCCGCTCCGAATCCGACCGAACACAGGTAAGAGCCTACTTAAGGACCTACCTTGTGGCAATAAGAGTGGCCAAACGTCAATATTGTGCCACCCTTATAGCGTCCATAGAGAACCGCCCTGCCGCCTTGTTTCGGGTGACCCACTCCCTTCTGTCACAGGGGCAGCGGAATCCCCCATTGCAGGGCAGGGCAGAGGAATTTGGGGAATACCTGCAGGATAAAATTGATCAGATCCGGAGGGGATGGACCCACTCCAGTGCTCCAGGGGGGGGGGCGTCCGAGGCTAGTCTTGAGAGACCATGCTGGGAGGAGTTTGACCCTGTTGTCACCGAAGATTTGGACAGGTTGCGCGGGCGACTGCGAGCCACCACATGTTTATTGGACCCGTGTCCCTCCTGGTTGGTACTGTCTTCCTGGGAGGGCTCACGAGGCTGCCTACTGGGACTGGTGAATGCTTCGCTGAGTGAGGGCCTTTTACCAGCCACCTTGAAAGAGGCGGTGGTGAGACCCCTGCTCAAGAAGCCTTCTCTGGACCCAAAGGAGCTAGCAAATTATCGTCCTGTCTCCAACCTTCCTTTTTTAGCGAAGGTTGTTGAGAGTGTGGTGGCTCAGCAGTTCCCGCGTCACCTGGAGGAAGCTGATTATCTAGACCCACGCCAGTCCGGCTTCCAACCCGGTCACAGCACGGAGACGGCCTTGGTCGTGTTGGTGGATGATCTCTGGAGGGCAAAGGATGGGGGTTGTTCCTCCATCCTTGTCCTATTAGACCTCTCGGCGGCTTTCGATACCATCGACCATGGTATCCTATTGCGCCGTCTGGAGGGGTTGGGGGTCGGAGGCACCGTGTTGCGGTGGTTCCGCTGCTACCTCTCTGGCAGGATGCAATGTGTGTTGGCAGGGGAGCAGAGGTCAACCCCGAGGCCCCTTACATGCGGGGTCCCACAGGGGTCGATCCTCTCGCCTCTCCTGTTCAACACATATATGAAGCCGCTGGGCGAGATCATCCGTGGTTTCGGGGTGGGATACCATCTGTACGCTGATGACACTCAGCTGTATATTTCCACCCCAAACCACCCCAACGAGGCCGTCGAAGTGATGTCCCGGTGTCTGGAAGCCGTACGGGTCTGGATGGGTGACAACAGGCTCAAGCTCAACCCCTCCAAGACAGAGTGGCTGTGGCTTCCGGCTTCCCAGTTCAACCAGCACATTCCATCGCTGGCCATTGGGGATGAGCAATTAGCCCCGGTTGAACGGGCGCGCAATTTGGGCGTCCTCCTTGATGCCTGGCTGGCTATGGAAGATCATGTGGCAGGCGTGGCGAGGGGGGCGTTCCACCAGGTTCGCCTGGTGCGCCAATTGCGACCCCTTTTGGACCGGAGGCCCTGCGCACAGTCACTCACGCGCTGGTGACGTCTCGCCTGGACTACTGTAATGCTCTCTACATGGGGCTCCCCTTGAGGTGCACCCGGAGACTGCAGTTGATCCAGAATGCAGCCGCGCGGGTAATTATGGGGAGATCGAGGTTCTCCCATATAACACCTCTCCTGCGCGAGCTGCACTGGCTTCCTGTGGCCTACCGGGTGCGCTTCAAGGTGTTAGTCACCATCTTCAAAGCGCTCCATGGCACAGGGCCTAGTTATCTGCGGGATCGTGTCCTGCCCCATACATCCCTGCGACCCATTCGCTCACACAGAGAGGGACTCCTCCGGGTGCCGTCCTCCAGAGAGTGTCAGAGGGCGGTGCCCAGGAGTAGGGCCTTCTCTGTGGTGGGCCCTACCCTTTGGAATGACCTCCCCCCAGACATTAGGACAACAACCGATCTCCGCTCCTTCCGTATGTAACTGAAGACCTACCTGTTTCGACTAGCCGGCCTGGCATAACTCTACAGCTTCTCCACCCCTTGGTCATTTTTTAACTGTTAATTTTAGTTTTTAAATTTTTAATGTTATTGGGGTTTTAACTTTTTCTAAGCACTGTAATTTATTGATTTATTTTTACCTCCTCTATATGATACTGTTTTGATTGTTGTTTTTGTACGTCGCCCCGAGTCCCTGTGGGGAGAGTGGGCGACTAAAAAGTTCAAATAAATAAATAAATAATAAATAAATGTATGCAGATTTGTCGGCTGTTTCATAACATCCTGTGTGGCTGAGGTGTGTGCCCATTAGTCTTTTGTGTTGTAACAACCTGGGTAATGGGCTGTGTGATGACATCCTGAGCTCTAGTGTAGTGATATCCTGAGTCCTCTGCTGCAACATCCTCTCACCCGTCATAGCAAACCTATACATGGAACATTTTGAAATCAATGCCTTAGATAAATCGGAACACAAACCCAAACACTGGCTTAGATATGTAGATGACACTTTTGTAATTTGGCCACATGGCGAGGAAAAACTCCCTCACACATCTCAACAGCCTACACCCCAAAATACAATTTACTATGGAAATAGAAGCTAACAACCAACTTCCCTTTCTGGATACCCTAATCTACAAAAAACCCTATGGCTCCCTAGGACACACCATCTACCAGAAAAAACACACACACCAACCGCTACTTAAACGCACAATCCCATCACCACCCTGCACAGATCAACTCTGTATCCAAGACCCTCATCTCCAGAACCAAATGCCTAGCCGACAAATACCACCTGAAAACTTAATTACACATTCCCACAAACGTATTAATTTCCAACGGATTCCAAAGAAACACAATTGCCAACCTAATCCAAAAGGAGACACCCCCCAAGAACCGAGACACAGAACAGGACAATGGCATCACTCTCCTCCCTTACATCAAAGGCACAGAGGTAAAATCAGCAAAATTCTCCACAAACACAATATCAAGATAGCCTTCAGAACTGATAAAAAAATAACCAACATCTTAAGAAACCCCAATGACAAGATCCAGCTAGAAAACCAAGGAGTCTATGAAATACCATTCAAAATCTGCCCAGCCACATACATTGGACAAATTAATAGGAGAATAAATGCACGCATTGCAGAACACAAGAATGCAGTCACAAAAGAAGAAAAAACTTCCCCCCCCCCTTTTCCAGCACCTTAAAGCAATAGAACATGAAATTGATTTTGAAGGAACCAAATTAATCTCTAAAACTGAACACTTCAACAAGAGAATAATTATGGAAGCCATCGAAATAGAGAAACTCCCCCACAACATGAATAAACATGACAATACCTCCCACCTACCAGACATCTGGAAACTAGCCCTAGTCAACAAATGAGTCCCAGCCACCAAAACTGACACCGGACGCAGAACAACACAGGATGCCACCACCAATCACCCTCACCAGACTCAAACCCAAACCTGTCCCATAGACCACCATCCAGAAGCCAAACCACAGCGGCAACACCAACTGATGCACCCCCATCTGACCCCCACACAAAGCAAACTGACACATGCCATGAACACATGGCCAGACCGCAACCTCGGAGCCAAACCAAAGCCTTGGATGTTACATCACAGCCATCTGCTCAGGACCTTATATCACAGAACTCAGGAGGTTACAACCCAAAGGCTCAGGATGTTATAATGCAGCCAACTTCCCAGGATGTTGCAGCACAGGACTCAGGGTATCACTACATTAGAGCTCAGGATGTCATCGCACAGCCCATTACCCAGGTTGTTACAACACAAAAGACTAATGGGCACACACCTCAGCCACACAGAATGTTACAAAACAGCCAACTAATGTGCATACATCAACTCCATCAACTAATCAAGATGTAACAATACAACCAACCAACCTGCTTACAGCAACAAAGCCAGCACTCCACCCCCACCCCCAATATTTATAGAAAGACAGCAGCTCCGATTACGCTTTGCTCGCACAAGCATGAAGCCGAAGGCACCAGCCTGAAGATGGCGAGTGGGAAACGTTGTCAAGATACTCTAAATCATATATATGTAAGCAGGTTGGTTGGTTGCATTGGAGGAAGTTTTTTTCTTTTTTTCTTACTGCGTTCATGTGTTTTGCGATGCATGCATTTATTTTCCTGTACGTTTGTCCTATGTATGTTGCAGGGCAGATTTTGCATGGTATTTCGTAGACTCCTTGGTTTTCTAACTGGATCTTGTCTTTGGGGTTTCTTAAGATGTTGGCTATTTTTTGGTCAGTGCTGAATGCTCTCTTGATAGTGTGTTTGTGGAGAATTTTGCTGATTTTATCTGTAGTGCCTTTGATATAAGGGAGGAGGGCGATGCCATTGTCCTGTTCTGTGTCTTGGTTTTTGGGGGGAGTCTCCCTTTGGATTAGGTTGGTAATTAGTTTGGTAATTGGCAAGATTTTGTGAGGTGAGCCTATGGAGCTGACTATGGGTCTGAGTGGTGTTCCTTCTTTGTGCATCTTTGGGAGGCCATAGAGCTTGGAGCATCTGGACAATTTTTTCTCTGGGGATGATTCTTTGCTGGATCTCTTCACTGATGGGAGAGGCTTTTATTTTGGAATTGGTGGTTTTTTCCAGGTAGGTGGTGGGGTCTGTGTTTAGAGGTTTGTAAGCGGGGGCTTGGAGTAGGTTGGATAGTTTGGCTTGGTAGTCAGATGTGTTCATCACCACAGTGGAGTTGCCTTTGTCTGCTGGGAGAATATTTATGTTGTTGTCTTTTCTCAGGTTGGTGAGTGCTTTTTGTTCTTCTTTAAGTAAGTTGCTTCTGGGTGGAATGCTGGAGCAGAGGACATTGGTGACTTCAAGTCTGATTTTATTGGCTTCATCTGGGTTGATATTGGTTAGTGTAGCTTCAACTCCACATGATGTTTTCAGTAGGGATGCATTTGGGGGCGACTGCAAAGTTGAATCCTTTGGAAAGGACATTGGTTTCTGCTATGGTGAGGGTCGAAGCATGAAACACAAAGCCAAAGGCACCAGGCTGAAGATGATGAGTGTGACCTTGTCGAAACGTCGCCAGGATACTGTCAATCTTACATGGGAAAGACCCAACTACACCAAGACTTGCATACCTATACCCGTGAAAATCTACGAATACACACACACACACACACACAAACACACATACACATATATGAATATGCATTTCTTCATTTATTTATTACATCTATTAAATAAATCTCACCACAAGGTAACTCTATGGCATCCATGTAAGTCACATACATACATACATACATACATACATACATACATACATACATAAATGTATTCTATAAAATAAATGAAAACAAAATAACTACGTCTCTACAGAAATAGAGCACAATAATTATGAGAACTACCTTGAATGCATTTGGGTCAACATTAAAGGTTGTGGGGGAAATGACATTACCATAGGTCTATACTACAGGCCACCCAACCAAGCAGAGGAAGTAGATGAACTTTTTGCTAGTCAGCTAACTAAGGTATGTAGGAAGCACACCACAATAGTAATGGGAGATTTTAACTACCCTGACATCAACTGGGAAACAAACTCTGCACCAAGTGGAAGATCCAACAGGTTCCTAACAAACCTAGCAGACAACTTTGTTTCCCAAAAAGTAGAGAAGGGAACAAGGGGATCAGCCATATTGGACTTAATTCTCACTAACAGAGAGAAAATGATAGAAGGTGTTGAAGCCATAGGAACCCTGGGGGCAAGTGACCATGCAATATGGGAATTCAACATTATGCAAACACAAGTAGTAGAACAAAGTCAAACTAGAGTCTTGGATTTTAAGAGAGCTAATTTCAATAAACTTAGAGAGAGCATGGGAAAAATTCCATGGATGAGAATCCTCAAGGGGAAAACAACTCAAGAAGCTTGGGAAATTTTGAAAAATGAGATTACAAAAACCCAGTCTAGCACAATACCAATGAAGAAGAAAAATAACAGCTCCCAAAAGAAACCAGCATGGCTGCATAAAGAACTATCTGACAAACTGAAAGACAAAAAAGGTAAGTATAAAAAGTGGAAGGAGGGGGACATAACTAAGGCAGAATATCAGCAAATAGCCCGAGCCTGTAAAGATGAAGTGAGGAAAGCTAAGGCTCACAATGAAGAAAGGCTTGCCACAAAAGTAAAAATTAACAAAAAAAGCTTCTTCCAACATTTAAAAACAAGAAAAAAGTTAAGGAAACAATTGGTCCATTGCTAGGAGAAAGTGGCAAGAAGGTGACAAGCAACAGGGAGAAAGCAGAACTATTTAACTCATGTTTTGCATCTGTCTTTACACAAAGGGATAAAACAGTCCAACCTATCAAAAGCAGCACCACAAAAATCAGATTAGGAACACAAATTGAAATAGGGAAGAAAATGGTAAGTGAGCACCTGTCTACCCTAGACGAGTTCAAATCACCAGGACCAGACGGATTATACCCCAGGGTTCTGAAGGAACTAGCAGACAAGATCTCAGAACCACTGAATTATATCTTTTAGAGATCCTGGAACACCTGGGAACTACCAGAGGACTGGAAAAGAGCTGATGTGGTTCCCATCTTCAAAAAAGGGAAAAAATTAGATCCAGGAAACTACAGATCTATCAGCCTGACCTCAATACCAGGAAATATTCTGGAAAAAATAATCAAGCAACGAATTTGCGAACACCTAGAAGCAAACAAAGTAATAGCCAAAAGCCAACATGGATTTGTCAAAAACAGATCATGCCAGACTAATCTTATTGCATTCTTTGATAATATGACAAAATTAGTGGACCAGAGGAATGCTGTCGATATAGTTTACTTGGACTTCAGTAAGGCTTTTGATAAGGTAGACCATAACCTACTACTAGATAAAGTAGAAGAATATGGGTTAGACAGCATCACCACCAGATGGATTCGTCACTGGCTGACCAACCGCACTCAATGTGTAGTTCTCAATGGAACTGCATCTACATGGAGGGAAGTATGCAGTGGAGTACCCCAAGGCTCTGTTTTAGGCCCAGTACTCTTCAACATCTTCATCAATGATTTGGATGAGGGAATAAATGGGGAACTCATCAAATATGCAGATGACACCAAGCTGGCAGGAATAGCCAACACTCCAGAAGATAGGCTTAAGATACAGAAGGATCTTGACAAACTTGAATATTGGGCACTATCTAATAAAATGAAATTCAATGGTGAAAAGAGTAAGGTTCTACATTTAGGCAACAAAAATGGAATGTACAGGTACAATATAGGTGATACCTTGCTCAGTAGTAGTAACTGTGAAAGGGATCTTGGAGTCCTAGTGGACAACCATTTAAATATGAGCCAGCAGTGTGCAGCAGCTGCCAAAAAAGCCAACACAGTCCTAGGCTGCATCAACAGAGGGATAGAATCAAGATCACGTGAAGTGTTAATACCACTTTATAATGCCTTGGTAAGACCACACTTGGAATACTGCATTCAGTTCTGGTCGCCACAATGTAAAAAAGATGTGGAGACTCTAGAAAGAGTGCAGAGAAGAGCAACAAAAATGATTAGGGGATTGGAGACTAAAACATATGAAGAATGTTTGCAGGAACTGGGTATATTCAGCTTAAGAGAAAGAAGGACTAGGGGAGACATGATAGCATTGTTCCAATATCTCAGGGGTTTCCACAAAGAAGAGGGAGTCAAACTATTCTCCAAGGCACCTGAGGGTAGAACAAGAGGCAATGGGTGGAAACTAATCAAGGAGAGAAGCAACTTAGAACTGAGGAGAAATTTCCTGACAGTTAGAACAATTAATCAGTGGAACAGCTTGCCTCCAGAAGTTGTGAATGCCCCAACACTGGAAGTCTTTAAGAAGATGTTGGATAGCTATTTGTCTGAAACGGTATAGGGTTTCCTGCCTAGGCAGGGGGTTGGACTAGAAGACCTCCAAGGTCCCTTCCAACTCTACTATTGTATTGTATTATTGTATTATTGAAAGCAAATGCATTTGCCTCTTAATTCCCTGTATTTGCCACACTGGGGGGGTTGTTTCCTTAAAACTTTCTTTATGCAAGTTTCTTGCAAGCGATGGTCGGCCAGCCAAAAAAAGACCAGGCCAGACCAAAACAAATCAAAACAAACCAAACGAAAATAAAACAAAATAAAACAAAACAAGTAGAAAGCAGCCATAGGTTGCTTCTACAGACACCTCCTTAATTCACAACAGTAGAAGAAATGGAGGAAGCACAACTTAATCTGATTTTTTATTAGACATGCTCTCTCTAATAGTACTTTTAAGTCTTTCTCTGGAGCTGAGTTTTGGTCGGCTCTACCTGGTGAGACTGACACTATGCCAAGTTGTTCAGGAGAACAGATCACATTTCATGTCAGCATATTAGGGGAAGCCAACCCAATGTAACTTAGCTACCCACCAAAGTATTGTGTGTTTGTATGTGCATCAAATCTGCCTTGACTCCTGACGATCCCCTGTAGATCAGTCCCTAGAGTGTTCTTCACAAGATGTTAATTGTCTTACATACTGTAGTATAGTATAGTAGTTTCCACCAATATCCTCTGTTCCGGTGGGAACAGTATTCAAATCTGATTGGTCGATGGGTCTGACAGCTCCCTATAAAAGGGCTGCTGCCAGGCAGAGTCTTTGCTGGATTGTATATAGTTGTCACCTAATAAAGAGCTGTTGTTGCTGAAGCCTGAGTCTGCCTCATCCATTTACTTGATCTAACACTGGCAACGAAGGTGGGATTGGAAGGCAACTAGGCACCCCAAAAGAGCAGAAACAATCCAGCGAGTCAATCCAGCCCGGAGCAAAGCACGGCATCAAGCAGCCATCTTAAAGCGGCACATTCAAATCCGCTTGCCAAGACAAGATGACTATGCATGCCCCACCAGCTCTGTACCACCCAGCCACCAAGCACTGGGAATCCTACATGATGAGGTTCAAATGCTTCTTTGAAGCCAACAACCTTCTGGGCCTGTCCGAAGGCTGGAAAAAATCAATGTTCTTGAGCTACTGCAGACCAGAGGTGTTCGATACAGCTAAAGATTTGTCTGAACTAACGCCACTCCATTCGGTCACTTGGTCAGTCCTACAACAGACGCTGTGGACACACTACACTCCCAGACTGTCTAAATACGTGCGGAGGGACCAATTCAACTTCTGCAAAGGCAAAACAATCAACCAATATGTTGCTGCACTGTGTATGGCTGCGGCCTACTGCGAGTTCAGAGACTTAGACAAACTCTTGCTAGACCAAATTATATCTGGTGTTCGGGACATTAGTTTACAGAGGAGGTTGCTCGCCAAGACCAACCTCCCTCTACAGATCACCCTAGTTGAAGCCAGGGCTACTGATCCTCGACCAAGTTGACAGAAACCCTACAGAGACAAAGCAGCCCAAAGAGCATGCACAAAACTACAGGGATGCGTTGCAAGACTACCGAGTCAGAAGTCTCAGACAGTGATGACGACATCTATCGCATGCACACTGACCAAAAAGAATCGGCACGGAAATTTGAATCATGTTTCCCGCCTTGCGCTGGCTGTGGAGGAAACCACCAAAGATCGGTTTGCTGTTTCCAGGACGCCATCTGCCAGCGCTGCGAACGAAATGGGCACATCACCAGAGTCTGCAGGAGCAAATTCCCCACAGCACCAAGACAATAAAGGAGCCAACCTGCGCGCCTGAAACCGCAGAGACAAGGGACATGGCAACCATGACCAAAGCAGCAAGGGGCAGAACCCAGAGCAACATTCCAGACCATCATTGGTCAAGCCTGCATGACGCGGGCCAAAAGCTGAAAGTCACAATCCTCCTTGAGGGGTCTCCATGTTCCATGGAGATTGACACAGGGTCATCACTGACCATTATGTCCTGGGCTACACTAAAGAAGGCTGTCCCCAACTTGAGGAGACACAAGCTGAGGTTTCAAGACCTATGCCTGAGCATAGCTATGGTAAACCAGGGGAAGCGAATCCTGGTTCTTGGAAAAGGCACTTTCTGAGTGCAATTCATATCTTTCAATGGACTGCTTCCTGTGACAGTAGTCGGCGGAGCCCTGCAGAGCCTCCTAGGCTTAGACTGGTTTGAATCCCTGGGCTTTGGGGTGATCGGAATCAACGCCGTTCATGATGAAAGCACTGAGGAATTCCTTAAGGAGTTCGAGGACAACTTTGGCACTGGTCTAGGTAACTATGTGGGGACCCCAATTTCTTTTCATTTGGATCCCAACATAGCCCCTATTAGGCTAAAATCCAAGAGAGTCCCTTTTGCTCTCCGCCCCAAAATTGATCTTGAATTGGACAAATTAATTGGCCAGGGAATCCTAGAGCCAGTAGATCACGCATTCTGGGAGATCCCTATTGTGACCCGATGGGTCAGTCTGCATCTGTGCAGACCATAAGTGCATAATAAATAAAGCTTTATAAATAGTGCTTATCCTGTGCCCATTGTACAGCACTTACTACCGTGTTTTCCCGAAAATAAAACATGCCCTGCTAATAAGCCCAATCAGGCTTTTCAGAGCATGTGCCATAATAAGCCCTCCCCTGAAAATAAGCCCACCCCCAACTATTTAAGCGCATGCGCAACCGGTCCCCGCCATTAACACTGTACCACCTACCGGAACAGCTTGCGGGGCAAAAAGAGGGCTCACAGCAAAAACAGCGGCAGGCCAGCAATGTGATAACCCCCTCCCACCTGTTCCTTCTTGCGCAAAAAAACACCACCCACCCCAATGGCAAAGGCAGCCTGCCTGGTTGCCTTCCTCACGTTCCTTGCCATTGTGCTTAGGGAAGCAGCTGGTGAAAAAAAATCCCCTTCTCATGAGTTCAATCAAACATCTTGAAATCGCGAGAAGGTTTTTATTTACCAGGGGCTTCCCTGAATACAATGGCGAGGAACGTGATGGAGCTGGAAAGGTAAGAGGTGCGCCTCGCAGCCCAACACTGCCCACCTTGCCCCACATTATCATACACTGAGTTAGCAGTATGGGCATCAGATATAATATATAAACCATTTGTTAATTTGGCAGTAACCCTATTACCTTCCTTTTCTATGATACAGTTATCTCCCCTACATAGCCAATGTTAACTAGAGTTCTTACTGATAACAAATTAAATTTCAGTTTAGGTATATACAACATGGATAAATGCTAATTTACAAATGAATACCTTGCCATATCTTCACCAGATGCTTTCACCCTCCATCCATTTGCCAAAAATACATGTTGCTTGCTGGTGGACAATTTTCCAAAACAATTCTTATTTCTAGCAATGCACTGTGATGCTCCACTATCAACAACCCATGAATCATGGCTTATTGGTGCATTTCTAGAGATAGTCAAAGTAGACATAGCTAAATAGCCAGTAGCATTTTTCTTTGCTTTTCTAGTATTCTGGTGTTTTGCATGTTTACAGAATCTAGCTATATGTCCCTTAGCCCCACAAGAAAAACATTTTCTAACAGTATAGGCAGTTGAAGGTGACTCTTCATGTTGAGGTGGTTTCTCTCTCAGTTGTTCTCTTTCCAACCTCCATCTCGACTCTTCCAACAGTTGTGCAGTTATGTCAGATAATGTTAGTTCATTTCACTTCCGGTTCCGGCTGCGGATCGTGACGGGCATGCTTTGCTCGCCCCGCATGCTCTTGGTGGGCTCCCCCCTGATCGGGGGGGCACAGGGAGCCTTGTAGGGGCCCCTGCCGAGGGGGCGGCTTAGCGGGGGGTCCCCTGTATCGGCGGTGGCCGGGGGGTTCCCTGCATCGCCCTAGGCACCAGGAGGCAAAAGGGGAGGCGCTTCCCTGCGCTTTCGCGTTGAGGCAGCTGGGCGAGATTGATGATTTGAAGGCTGCAGCTGCAATGCGGTGAGGTGGAAATCCCCCCCGTTCCCTTTCTTGACTGGAAAAAAAAGATTGTCAGCTTTTTAGAAAAACTTTCAACCCGTTCCTGGGAAGTGTGACTGGTCTTCACCCCCAGAGGAGGAGGAGGGGGGTGAGCTCTGGAATGAAGTCACGCTCATAGCAAACAGCAGATTTCCTCTACTGCAATTGTGAAAATGAGGTGATGATCTGACTTTTTGAAAACTTTGAAAACTTTTGGTTTGTTGCCTTCTGATTCCAGAGCTGGCAAGGCAAGATGGCACACTTCCGTTGTCTTCATGTACTTTGAAATTTGACTCCACCCACAGAAACTGCTGGCATCTTGTCTTTGTCTCCATGACACTCAGAGATATCTCTTGATACACTTTATCCTGGACTTGGAACAATGGACTTTACTGCTTGGATTTAGACTTTAGAAAAGGTCTTTATTTGTCTGGGCTGCCTGCCTCGTGATCTCTCTCGGCTATCCACTTTTACAATTGCTTCTTCCCTGTGTTGACACAGTCATTTCTGAGCTCTTCTTACTACAATGCCACCAAAAAAACCACCACCAGGGAAACCGGGTTTTGCTGGCTCTGCCCCAGCATCTTCAGCGTCCAGCCCCAGCAGACAACAGACACTCATGTCTTTACTTCAGCCTAAGCCCCTTGAGGTGGACCTAACCCAACAGATGTTCCAACAGCTCTTAAAGGGGCAGGAGGACTTGAAAAATCAACTGAAAGAAATGAATGACTAGCTCAGAGAGAACCAAAACCGAACGGTTCAAAATTCACAGAGACTGGAACTTTTGGAGGAGGGGACGGCTGAGATGAGGGGGGAGGTGAGGGGGGTCCAGAGAGGAAATCAAGAACTTGAGAACCACCAGATAAAAATGGAATTTGAAAGGATGTCTTTTTTCCTTAGATTTCAAAATGTAATTGAGGTTGATGATGAAGATTTGAGGGACATTATGACAAAATTATTGGCTGAATACATCAAAAAAGACAGACAACATTTGGGGTGGGATATTGACCTGGTCTATAGAGTAAACCCAGCATATGCCAGAACACATAACGTTCCAAGGGAGGTCCACATTAAATTTCTCAAAAAGACTACAAGAGATGAGATTCTGAGTGCACAAAGGGGCAAGTATTAAAATACAAGGATAGAGAAATAGCCATTCTGAAACAAATCCCAAAGAAAGTTAGAGATAAAAGAAAAAATTATTCACTTCTAGCGAAGAAATTATACCAGAAAGGGGTGTGGTTTCGGTGGCTTCTGCCAGAAGGTATGTTAATATTCTGGGAGGACACTAGAGTTAGAATTAACACAACTATGGAGGCTGAGGCCTTCATGGAAAAAAACAAAGTCCTCCTGGATAAATCTGATGACACTATACGGGATATACAGGACACAGGAGGTGCCTTGCTGGAGGGGGGAGAAGAGGCAACATCGAGAAAACTTAGATCACAAAAATGAACTAGAATATCTGTCTGATATAAAATGATTGAAATCATTTGAAGATAAAAGGTTAAAATATGCTGACAAAATATTATTAAGTAGTAACAATTTAATGTATTAATAAATGAAAGTTATGAGAATGGGGGGGGGAGGGCCATTTCCTGCATAATGTAACTGTCAAAATTTGTACCTTATCCACCATCCCTTTCCCTGATTATTTTTTGTAAAAACCAATAAAAATTTTGTTTGAAAAAAAAAGATAATGTTAGTTCATTTCAAGTTAGGACCTCAAGGGAAGATATAAAATCATCATAACTCTCATCCAGTTAGGACAGAATGATGTAGACTTGATGTAACTCTGAGAAAATAAGTTCCTTTTCATGTAGCTCTTGGAAAACCCCTTTCATAAAGTTTAAATGAGCTAACATATCTCCTCCCTTCAGAAGACGTGCCCTAAACAGTTTGCGGATAAGATGTATATGTGCACCTACAGTGTCACGTACATAAATCTTCTTCAAATTTTCCCAACATCTTGTTGCAGAATTCTCCCCATGAATATGAACTAATTGTTGGTCAGTCAGTGTTAGACCAATTATACACAATGCTCGCTCATTGCATCTTTGAAACTCTGCTTGATCCTCTATGCTAGGGGCATCATCCTCGACATCTGGATCCCAAGAAGTCACGTCCGGTGGATTCTGTACAGCATCCCATAATCCCTCACTATGCAGGAGTAGGCTGCACTTCATAGACCAGGAAACATAGTTTGTTCCATCCAACCAGGTTATTAGTGATAGACTTGCTGATGGTGCGTGTGCCATCTTCTCCATAATAGTAACAACTATAACAGTATAAACTAAACAGCTGTCTGTATACGGTATTGCATATCAACACCAACACTCTTTTTAGCTACGTCTGGTACACTCTGGGCCCATAACCAGTGTTAAGTAAGTAAGCTCCCTGTTAGGAGAGTGAGTGTGCAGAGAAGCGTAATGAGAGTGGTATGGAAGAACACGCACAAATCAGCATACAGAGACACCAAATAGTATAAATAAGTAGTTTACTATGTGGAAATATAGAGGTATTCAGAGTTCAATTTACAGTCCAAGGCATACACGGTTCAGTTAGTCAGTTATCAATGCTCTCAGTTAAGGAATGATCCTTCGAACACAGTCCAGTATCAAATAATCAGTTTAGCACACAAAGCAGCTAACAGTAGCAAAAACACAGTACCTCACGATACATCCACCGATCAGCATCTAACAGGGAGCTAACAGTCATTCTGGCTCCCTCTTATGGCTGCTTGAGGTAACAGCAAACAATCACATTACAGCAGTACTTAAAGAAACAGTACTACCATCCTGGTTTATATATTGCTAACTCAACTGTTAGCTTACATTCCTAACAGTTATGTGTGGTGGCCTAACATGGATAGGGAGATTGAGGAATGGATGGCTACGTGCACACCATGCCAGGAGTCCAGAACAGCTCCCCCAAAAGTTCCCGCTAAGGAGTGGGAATGACCTCAAGCACCGTGGTGTAGGGTGCACATTGAGTTTGTCGGCCCAGTTCATGTCCAAGTATTCATGGTAGTTGTGGACGCCTACTCGAAATGGTTAGAGATAGTCCTCATGGTCACTATCAAGGCAGAAGTGGTCACCAAGGCACTACGAAGACTTTTCTCCACCCACGGCCAGCCCCATGTCTTGGTCTCAGACAATGGGCCCCAATTTATGGCCATGCAATTCAAAACCTTCTTTGCAGTGCAGGGAATCAAGCATGCCCTGGTCGCTCCATTCCATTCAGCCAGCAATGGACAGGCGGAGAGAATGGTGCAATCCGCTAAAGAATCCCTATCTAGGATGGTGCCGGGAGATTGGCAAACACAGATTGATCAATTCCTCCTCATTCAGCACAACACGCCAAGTGCTCCCACCAGGAGAAACCGCTCTGAGCTTTTAATGGGTCGCTGGTTAAGATCGCTCTTAGACCGGCTACGCCCAAACTACTCTGCCACGATGCCCCCAGATTCGACTGGCAAAATTAGACACTTTAGCATAGAGGATCAAGTTTACACCCACAAGTATGCTGGGGGGCGGCCCTCTGGATTCCTGCCATGGTTACAGGCATAACCGCACCTTGCTCGTATCATTTGTAGTATCAACTTACCATCTCCTACTATTTGCCCAATATCAGCCTAATATGTAATAAAGCCCAGGTTCGAATCCCAGTAAGGGTATGGCTAGCTGATGAGAGCTAAATAGCTTGAAATAGATCTATATTGGTCTCCCTTTATTTATTTATCAGCACAAAAACAACACAAACATAGCAAAGGCAACATTAAGAATAAAAATATGGTTTTCTGCCTGGATGGTTTTCTGTAATGAGACGAAGGACAGAAAGAGGGAGTAGTGAGCTTCCTCCCATATTTGGGCATACCAGGGGTTGTAACACAAATACATACCTATTTCCCTGGCTCAGCTGATAAGAAGGAGAGCCTGTGGCTTAGTGGCTAAGACTCCTGCCTAATATGTAATACAGCCCAGGTTCAAATCCCAGTAAGGGTATGGCTAGTTGATGAGAGCTAAATAGCTTGAAATAGATCTATACTAGTCTCCCTTTATTTATTTATCAGCACAAATACAACACAAACATAGCGAAGGCAACATTAAAAATAAAAATATGGTTTTCTGCCTGGATGGTCTTCTGTAATGAGATGAAGGATGAAAAGGGGGAGTAGTGAGCTCCCTCCCATATTTGGGCATGCCAGGGGTTGTAACATACATACATACATACATACATACATACATACATACATGCTGGTTTTGTTGTATTCAGGTCTTTTCCCGTCTAAGATTGAGATTGTCTTTGCAACGTTTCGGCAAGATCTCACCTGCCATCTTCAAGCTTGGGCTTAAAATGGGAACGGAGCTGCCGTCTTTCTGTAAATCTTGGTGGGAGGGGATGGCGTGCTGGCTTTGTTTCCGTAAGTGGAATACCTCCCGCCTACCAAACATCTGGAAACCAGCCCTAGCCAACAAACGAACACCACCCACCACCCAAGCCATTACAATACAAAACAACAATGCACACACAACCAGCACCAATCAGCACCAATCTACCAATCATGATACAACCACACAACCAATCATTCCACTTACGGAAACAAAGCCAGCATGCCATCCCCTCCCACCAAGATTTACAGAAAGACGGCAGCTCCGTTCCCATTTTAAGCCCAAGCTTGAAGATGGCAGGTGAGATCCTGCCGAAACGTTGCAAAGACAATCTCAACCTTACACGGGAAAAGACCCGAATACAACAAAACCAGCATACCTACACCCGTGAAAATCTACGAAAACAAATATATATTATTATTATTATTATTATTATTATTATTATTATTATTATTATTATTATTATTATTATTATTATTATTATTATTATTATTATTATTATTATTATTATTATTATTATTATTATTATTATTATTATTATTATTATTATTATTATTATTAAGGTGACCAACCATCCTCCTTTAGGGAGGACAGTCCTTCTTTTGTAAGTTCTGTCCTCCCTCGAAAAATGTCCTCCTACATGTCCTCCTTTTCGATATTTGAAGACTAATCTGTTGCGCGTTATGTGGCGTATTTGTATTTGACATGACAATTTGTCAAGACTCGGTATAGTGTGGTATAAGACACGATTATGAGACGTATGCGCTCTGCACGGGAGACCTTGAGAGAGAGCGCCGCGTGCAAGTGGCTTTGTTTACTTCTTACCGAAACACAACACGGCACATATGCACGCAGTAGACTCACGGCACGTCAGCAATTGAATGACTCATGGTAATTATTTCTTTCTCAGTGAATATTCAATTATACAGAGGTAAGTAAAATTCACATTTTATTAAACAGTTTTTAATGGTGTTATTTTTACTTCATCCAAGTATATTGAACAGATATTGAATCTTGTGTTGAATTTTTATCTAAAGAAATGCTAGACATTAAAATAGACGACAATTGTCTCTTTGAAGAAATTAGAAGACTGAATGTATATTTAAATTCTGAAAAATTAATACAATGGGAAAATCAACATCTTGAAATTGATAAAAAATGGGTGGATATTTTCAGCCATTTCAAAAATCAACATATTCCATGTGAACATTTATTTATACTTGTTCAATTTACATTGTGCTGCCCTGGAATTAATGCAGCAGTTGAAAGAGTTTTTTTCAATTGCCAATGATTTTTCGACAAGTGAGAAATTGAGATTGAATGTTGATACTCTAGCTGCAGCACTTGCCGGAAAATTCAATATGAAGGATATTTCTTGTTCAGATATTTCCAATATATTGTTAGAAGATGATACATTGACAAAAAATATTAATTCAATGGAAAAGTACTCATTTAAATAATAATTAACAGGCATGTAAGCATAATTACAATATAAAATGTTGCAAATGCATATATCATATTTTAGTGTATTATTGTTGCAGTGAATAAAATATTTCTTTTATTTACGATATATTTTTTCCAATTTATTTGTCCTCCTTTTCATTGTAAAAAAGTTGGTCACCTTAGCATTTTGGACAATAGAATGTGTTTTGTCCATATATATATATATATATATATATATATATATATATATATATATATATATATATATATATATATATATATATATATATATATATATATATATATATATATATATATATATATATATATATATATATATATATATATATATATATATATATATATATATGTTGTATTTGTACTGATAAATAAATAAAGGCAGGTATTGGCATATTCAGGTCTTTTCCCATGTAAGATTGATAATCTGTACATACCTATACCCGTGAAAATCAACCAATCTATCTATCTATCTATCTATCTATCTATCTATCTATCTATCTATCTATCTATACGCACACACATATATGCACACACACACACACACACACACACACACACACACACACACACACACACACACACACACACACACACACACACACATACATATATATATATATATATATATATATATATATATATATATATATATATATACACATACATACATACATACATGCATTAATTCAACAGAGAAAGGAAGCCTGAAACTCACATTTCATTCAGCTTTACTCAAAAGAAGAAAAAAAAACCCAAAGATTTGGTTAGAAGTTGCGTATGAGCAGATTGTGACTCTTAAATGAATCTTTCAGTGGTAACAACTCAAAATGGCTGATTGGGGTGGAAGGTGGTTTTTGAATGCAGTGCAATGATAGATCATAGGAGATCATACATACTCATGGGAGCTCAATGAAAGAAACAGTGAAAGGGCTGTGCAATTCTTTTTTTTACCAAATTCTGCAGGGGTTTTCAGAAATATGTAGGTCAGAAGTTATGAAATAACCTCATATGTGGAGGAAGAAAGGGAAATTTATTAGTCTGACATAATCTTGACTACCTCCCTCGCTGGTGTGCAATATATGCTACATTTTAAGGTTCTCTTCTTTGATACCTTTCATTGCAACATGTCTGGATTAGAAGTTCCTTTAATATTACAGTAGATGGTTACATAACAGTAAATTTGCCAAATTCAGTGGGATTTTCCATTTGGGGAACCATGTATATACATTGGTCCCTGATCAGTTCAATTTAGGAAATTCACTGCCACTAAAACTAATGCAAAGAGATGCGATAGAGTTATGATTGCTGAGGATGACAGTCCTTTGAGGGTTAGACGATGGGGAGACCTTGAGAGGAAAATTAATAAATAATATGTAAACTAACCTAAATACCCAGACAGCTATTTCTCCCAGGAACACATTCAGCTCCTTACTGGACTTAAAATCATTATAAAATTAATCTGTCAAACATTTCTTTTTAATTAAACTTGCAAAGGAACTGAGGGGGGGCAGGAACAGACTAATTAAATGATATTAACATACCAAGGACGTTTATGTTTCGTTTAATAAAAGAATATAAAAAAGTTTCACATTACTTGGTGATGGGAGGGGGGAGTAAAACTCCTGGAACTTTAATTCTAGTAGCAGTGACGGCAGGGGAAACTGCCAGAGGTTGCACTTCCAAAAGGTGGCTTAAATTAAAAATAAAATTTAAAAGGCCATTAAGTTTCCATCTGCTGCATTTGGATAGTCAATGCAAGGGCAAACTCTTTGACACTGAATTCTTTCAGATAAATAGGAGAAGCTTTTCAAGGCAAGATGAAGAGAGTTTCAAACGTGGTTATTCAAAAGCACCAAACTAAATAGGAATCTTTTCATGTATATTTATTCCCTCTCAAACATCCCTGGTTTCTCCTGAACCAGTCCAGGCTGAAAAAGAGGTAACCAAGGAAATCAGTACAAAGAAAAACGTTCACTGTCTGCCATAAATGTTCATGCTCTATGCCTGGATACTCATTTTTTCCTCAGACATACTGATTTGAAACTAAAGAGGGTTCTGAGCTCTGCAAGGTTAGCAAGCATTTGTACAGTCTACAAGAAAGATTGTAATTAAGAAGCCATTAAGGCCAACTCTTCAACACGTTCTTCAATTCAGTCTTTGTCAACAGCAGCGATTCTGCCCCCTTTTCCTACTCATAGCACAACTAATTGTAATGATCTGCTACATATCGATTTTACAGAAGATAACGTTGAAAGGGCACTTCGCAACCTAAAACCATCTCTATCTATTGGCCCTGATAGATGATGTGCTTACTTCCTGAAAAAGCTTTCCACTGCCATAACTGAACCTCTAAGCACAATCTATGAGGTATCTTTCAGAACCAGCTCCTTGCCCAACCTATGGTCATTAGCCATGGTCATTCCTATCTTCAAAAAGGGAGACCTCAGCCTAGTTCAAAATTACAGACCAATCTCATTGTGTCACCTGCAGTGTCATGGAGTCAATCAACAACCAATCCATTACCCTCCACCTAGAGACAAACAACCTACTCTATTACAAGCAGTTGGTTTCGGGAAGAATTTGTCCTGTACTCTGCAACTTCTACACTGCAGAAACATTTGGACCACACAACTCGACCAGGATAAAGCAATAGACACAATTTACATAGACTTCTGCAAAGCCTTTGACTCACTGGTACATGACAAACTACTGTTAAAACTAAGCTCTTACGGCATTTCCAGACCCCTGCACAAGTGGATAGCCATGTTCCTATCAAACAGGCAACAAATAGTCAAAACAGGGAGCACCCTATCAAACCCTGCACCAGTTAACAGTGGTGTCCCCCAAGGCAGTATTTTAGCCCCCCCCCTCATTCTGCTTTACATAAATGACCTTTGCGATCATATTATAAGAAGCTGCATCCTCTTCACGGATGTTGTAAAACTATTTAACACTACCAACAATGCTGCTGCCCTGCAAAGTGACCTTGACTATGCGTCAGAATGTTCGGACAATTGGCAACTCCAAATCTCAAACAACAAATGCTCTGTCTTACACATTGGCAACAAAAATCAGAACACCAAATACAAGTCGGGTGAAAACAACCTCGTAGATGACTCTCACTCTGTCAAGAACCTAGGAGTACTCATATCAATCAATCTAAGCCCCAGAGCTCACTGTAACAGCATTCCCAAAAAGGCATTAAGAGTTGTTAACCTTTTAATTTTGCAAAGCTTCTTCTTCGGTAACATTGTATTGCTAAACTAGGGCATACAAAATCTTTGCCAGACCAATTCTCGAATGCAGTTGGTCTGCCTGGAATCCACACTGTATATCGGACATTAATACAATTGAGGGAGTCCAGAGGTATTTCATGAGAAGAGTCCTCCACTCCTCTACTCACAACAGAATACCTTATGCCACCAGGCTTGAAATTTTGGGCTTGGACAACCTAAAACTATCCCACCTACAGACTGACCTAAGTGCAGTACACAAAATAATCTGCTACAACATTCTACCTGTCAATGACTACTTCAGCTTCAACTGCAATAATACATGAGCAAACAATAGATACACATTCAAAGTAAACTGCTCCAAACTCAACTGCAGAAAATATGACTTCAGCAGCAGAGTGGTCAATGCTTGGAATGCTCTACCTGACTGTTGTTACATTCTCAAACACCCATAGCTTCAAACTTAAACCATCTACTGTGGACATCATCCCATTCCTAAGAAGTCAGTAGGGGCATGCATAAGTGCACCAGCGTGCCTAAGATCCCTGTCCTACTGTCCCAATTTATCTGTATCCATCTCCTGTGTTCATGTCTATATTTATACTCATACCTGTTATCTTGTACATGTTTGACAAACTAAATAAATAAATAAAAATAAATTTGTTGAATAAACAGTTACAAACCAGCTAGCAAATAAATTAGTGGACTTAAAGATTAGGCTTCCGCGAGACTTTCATGAAAGCAATGGTAAAATAAAGAAAGTTGCTTGATGTAGCCATAAATAGATGCATTCAAATTATCAAGGGAAATACAAGATCCTTAACATTCATTTGTTCATTCATTCATTCATTCATTCATTCATTCATTCATGGACAGTAACAAAGTTGGAAGAGGCATTGGAGTCTAGTCCAACCCCATGCTCAAGCAGGAGACCTATAACATTCCAGACAAGTGGCTGTTGATTTTCTTCTTAAAAAAACTCCAGTGATGGAGCAGCTACAACTCCCAAAGGCAATTTGTTCCACTGATTGATTGCCCTCATTGTTAAGAATTTTCTCCTTAGCTTTTGGTTGATTCTCTCCCTGATTAATTTCCATACATTGTTTCTTGTCCTGCCTTCAGGTGCTTTGGTAAATAAGTTGATTTGTTCATTTATTCATTCATTTATCATACATTCCTAGAGGTCTAAGGTTGAAGTGCAACAGCTACAAAATCAGTTGCAAGACTGATTTTGTAGATGTGGAGGAGAGTGCTGTACATCAGCTAACCAAGCTTTGCACAGCAGGAATTCTTCCTGGCCCAGAGAAGCAGGGAGCATCACTAAACTGAAAGCATCAGATAAGCAGAGAAAGAGCACATTGAAAAGGAAGCAGAGGTTGTGAAAATGCAGTGCCAGTTGAGGGAAAAGACAATTCTACTAAAGTCCACAGCTCTCTCGTGTCTTCTAACTATTCTCTCTCCCATTTGGCAAGAGAGCTTGGGCCTCTCATGACTTCTGGAAACAGCTGGCTTGGCCCTTAAGGAGAACCTGATCAAGCCATCTGGCCCAGTGTCCAGGGCTCAGTTTTCCTTTCCGGGAAGCACTTGGGGATGCAGGTACCCTTACCTTGTTATCACTTTCACAGGAATTCTCCCTTCTCTCATTTCCAAGGCCAACTGCCAATTTCAAATCCATCCAATTCAATTCTTCACAGACTTTGGCATCAGGAAATAGTTAATTTCTCAATCTCTCCAGTTAAAACTAAGATGATATTAAATGTTTGGTTTAAATTATACCCTGATGAAAAGCTATATAAGATTGGCCTTCTCATGGCTGCCATGTTCTGTGGGCTGATGAAATATACTTAGCTATCCTACAGAGCAATAAAAGTCACGAGCTGTAAAGATCTGGAAAGAACATAAGCTAATTCTCTGCTACTATGGCATCAGTAATAGTAGTAGTAACAACATCAGCACATTTTATCCTATGCATCCCTTTTGTAGTGGAATGCAGGCCAGTCCCAGGAGGGAGGGGCTCTTTCTCAGGGAGCAGAGAGACAACATAACTTCAGATCTTCGACATGCAGGGGGAAGGTGGGTCCCTTCCCAGCGGTTTGTAAAGTATATCTAATCATTATGCAGATTTTAGAGTCCTAGTGGACAACCATTTAAATATGAGCCAGCAGTTTGCAGCAGCTGCCAAAAAAGTCAACCCAGTCCTAGGCTGCATTAACAGAGGGATAGAATCAAGATCACATGAAAGGTTAATACTGCTTTATAAGGCCACATTTGAAATTCTGCATCCAGTTCTGGTCACCACAATATAAAAAAGATGTTGAGACTCTAAAAAGAGTGGAGAGAAGAGCAACAAAGATGATTAGGGGGCGGGAGGTTGAAACATATAAATGATTGCTGGAGTTGAGTATGTCTAGTCTAGTGAAAAGAAAGACTAGGGGAGACATGATAGCAATGTTCCAATATCTCAGGGGCTGCCCCAAAGAAGAGAGAGTCAAGCTATTCTCCAAAGCACCCAAAGCCAGGATAGAAGTAATGGATGGAAATTAATTCCCACAACTAAGGTCCCCACCTTTAAAGATACGAATGTACAAATGTTACTGTCTCATAAGCAAGCCTACTTCCTAGGCTTCCTGGTGTTTCTTCATTGATTTCTAGACTGGAACCTAACCATCTTGGAACATGCAGAGATTCAACACCCTTCCTCCTTTGCAGACACGTGATTCTGTTTCACTCTGCAACACTGCTAGGGATTGAGCAAATAAATCACCTGAACTAGGTTACAAAAAAAAAAAAACCACCAAAACCCCAACCTTGTACTTCACAGAAGTCAATTGGAAGAAGCCAAGAAAACGTAATATATCAACACTCCATCATATGACTTTCTTCTATTTCTTTTTCTTTTTCCTCTGGTTGCACACCCAGCTGTAATAAAAAAGTTTCTGGTCTGAGAATGGTGTTATGGACAGAATGCAATGGGACATATTATTGCTTAGTAGGGGCATATTGCCGGAATCTCTCACGTATCTTGCCTCTACATGACAAATTTCACTATATGTATGCAGCGTTGGGGAATTTGCAGCTAGGTGGTAACACCCAACAAACCTTGACTAAACTCGAAAAGGTATGTGGCTTGGATGAGAGAATACTTTAAATCCCAAAGCTTTGAAAACACAAGGTTATGAGGAAGATAGGGAAGCTGAAAAACAGTCGGTAGAAAAGGTCATGTGCATTCTAGGTGGAGTTGCAGATGAAGCCACTGGAAACCGAGCTCAACCTAAAGGAGGCTTTACAAGTCACATCAATTCTTGTAGAGGAGTACCGGTCTGTGGGTGGGTGGGAGGATTATCCCCTAATTTATGGGAAGGAAAGGTCAAAAGCAAAGAGACTGAGACAGATAGACCATTATAAGAACAATGTCCAGGTATCAATTGCTCCTCTTGCTGAAAAAAATAAATAAAGTGGATTTCAGCCTGTTACAATGCACATATAGGAGATAAAAATATAATACTTTAACCTTGGCTCTGCTATATAACTGGCACGAGTTTTGTCATTTGCACTTGCTGGTTTTCTTCATATTAATGGCTGTTGTAGCAGCTACCATGAAATAGCAGTGCCCTTGCGTCTCAGCTTATGAGCTTCCTACTTCCAGTGTCAAACTGCGTGAAGGCTAATGATATAATAGACTGTGAAGAAATCTAAGGTAAGTCTTTCATTTGCAAGAAGTACATATTGTAGTCTAAATCCTTTGGTGCCCTCTGCTTCTAAGCAGAGGGGGTCACATTCAACTCACTCCAAACAAATCTAACTTCAACGCACACTCTGGTGGAATTATTTTAACATAGGATGGCTTTAAAATCTGAATCTCTCGAGTCTCCATATTACTGATCAGCTTTTGTAGCACACTTTATAGGAGGAAAATATATTTCTAACAGCCACTGTAGAGGACGAACATGTAGAAGACTAGCAAAGCACATCCAGGAACATCAACTTGTAGTCAAAAGACATGATGAAAACGCCTTAATTACTTGACACATGGACAGACTCAATCAGCATTTCAACTGGAAAAATGTGACTCCCATTTTGCTTCTCATCCAGGGAGCTTCAGAGCTGAAGAAGCTTCTTGGATGACAGACAAAATGTCTTCAAAGAAAAACCTCTTGCAAAAATCACCTTTGGGACAACCATGACCTAGATAACTGAGAATCCCCATAGACATTTGGAAAACTGTGAGCATCCTAAACCAAGCCAAGTCTAAAAATGCCAGAGAGGACAAATCAGCCATCCACATGCACATAGAGATAAACAATGTCTACATACCACTCAACAGAGACAATTTAAAAGCCCAAAGGAAACAATGAGAGCAAATACCTTCTCACCAGCAATCAACACCTTATTTTCCGGGTGCGATTCAAGGTATTAATTATGATCTTTAAAGTACTCCATGGCTTAGGCCCAGGGTACCTGCGAGACCACCTACTGCCAACAGTAGTCTCCCACTGTCCAGTACGATCCCACAGAGTTGGCCTCCTCAGGGTGCCGTCGGCCAGGCAGTGTCGGCTGGTGACCCCCAGGGGGAGAGCCTTCTCTGTGGGAGTGCCTTCCCTCTGGAATGAGCTGCCCCCGGAGCTTCGCATAATCCCCGACCTCCAGTTCTTCCGACGCGCCCTAAAAAGTTGGCTTTTCCAGCAAACCGGCCTGGCCTGTTAATTTTAACTTATTTTAAATGTATTGTTTTTTAAAAATTTGGTTTGTTTTTTGGATATGGATTTAATTTTTTTTTTAACTTTTGGGATGTGTGTTTTTTAATGTTGTATGCCGCCCTGAGTCCTTTTGGAGAAGGGCGGCATATAAATCCAAACAAACAAACACCTACATTTGTAAATTAACATCAAGATTAACACTAGGCCAACAATCAAGAAGGAAACAATACCCTAATCAAGGAACTACCAAGGTGGACCTACAAGGTAACAGTAAACAGCCTAATTAAGGAACCATCAGGAACACCTCCCCTAACACTGACAGGGCAAGACAATACTATGTAAAAAGAGAGCACTTCCCCCACCTCCCTTCTAGCCATGATGACATTACCTAGTTAGGTAATGAAGCATTTTCAAGAAAACAACCAAGCTCAGACGGCATCACGGACCCCACAAACACATTTCCCTCTTTTCCTTCTGCTTCAAGAACAGTGTTCCTTATTCGTCTTAAGGAGAGGGTTGCCAAATAGCAATAACAATAGCACTTTAGACTTATATACCACTTCACAATGCTTTTACAACCCTCTCTAAGCAGTTTCCAGAGTCAGCATATTGCTCCCAACAATCTGGGTCATCATTTTACTGACCTCGGAAGGACAGAAGGCTGAGTCAACCTTGAGCTGGTCAGGATCGAACTGCTGGCAGCTGGAAGTCAGCAGAAGTAGCCTGCAATACTGCATTCTAACCACTGCACCACCACGGCTCTTGACTAATGATGTTGCAAAAATAACTAGATCATATTTGCAACACCATCATTTTTATATTTCATAAGCCTAGTGCCCATATTTTAATCCAAGCAACACTTTTTTTTTGCAAAAATAAACATGTGTGTGTGTGTGTGTGAATAAGTGCATTTGTGATGAGAAAGGAGAAGATGAGAAAGATGAAAACAGCAATGCAGCCCTATTACATGAGTAAATATCTTTAAGGTTAAGACAGTGTTGTGAGAATTGAATATGATGAGAAGAGCGAAAAGAATATTTCTTTATAAGCAGTATTTGGTCATTATATAATATGTCCTATGTTATCTTATACCTTTATACTAATATCTTATATCTCCGTGCTTCATATATATATATGAATGTGGCAGAATCACACAGTATCAATCGGTCTTTTGTATCTAAGTGCTGAGTGGCTGTTCCAAGTCCATGACCACTACCAAAATAACTATCTAGGATGCCAATCAATATTGATAACCATTTTCAAAATATTGTATATTTGAGAACATAATTGAAGGGGAAATGGGCAGATCACATAGTAAGAAGAACTGAGGGTGGGTGGACCAAGGCACTCATAGAACAGATCCCACTTGATCAAAAGCATCAAGAAAGAGACCTAAAACAAGATGGAGCAAAGATATCAGCAAGTCTGGCAAAAGAAAGCTCAGGACCGCATGGGTTGAAAACAGGCGGAAGAGGCCTTCATCCTGCAGCAGATGGACCATGCCTAGAAGGATGATGATAATGATGCAAATTGCAACCTGTCAGTCGTGTGTGTGTTTGTGTGTGTGTGTGTGTGTGTGTGTGAGAGAGAGAGAGAGAGAGAGAGAAAGAGAGGGGGGGGAGAGAGAGAGAGAGAGAGAGAGAGAGAGAGAGAGAGAGAGAGAGAGAGAGAAAACCACTCACGCCAGATCATGAAATCTCCAGAACCGTAAAGCCTACAGACTTGAAATGCGGCATGTATGTTCTTCTTCGCTTCTAGGTGCTTGCTTAGAAAGTGGGGCCAGCCTGAGGGAGAGAAGGGGACAGGAGATGCTGATGGTAACTACTCATTAATTTTCAAGCTGTAAGTGTCAATTTATCAAGACCGATCACAGTTTCGTAGCAGAGCAGGGATATTCAGCTAGTTATAGATAAGCCTGTTTCTGTAGTCTCTCTGGACAACCGACATCATTTACATCATTTGCCCAATAGATAATTGATTGATTTTTGCATTATTTTATATCAATTTGAGGCAATTTGGGCAAATGGATGTGATTTAACAATGCAAATTATATAAACTGTATTAATTATGAAGCATAATCTCAGATTGACAGGCATTTGGGTTTAATGGATTGCTCTTCCCTGCCAAAGGTCCTTAGATTAGAATTTTAGCTGCATCCCTCTTCCACTCCCCACCTGTTAGCTCTGGTGTGACAGTCCTTAAGTGCACGTCTCACCTATATTTAGATGGATGTCAATCCTTTATTTTCACTGCTAACATTTGCATGAGGAAATGTATTTCTCTTTGTAGGCAATTTGTGCTGAATTGGAGCAATCAGTAGTTTATATGAAGAGTGTTGCAGGGCTGATATTGCATAAATAACATAGGACGTTAGAGCAAACCCATGCAATAAAGATAGCATATATCTCAAATAGAGTAGTCCTATATTAGAAATAATGCTGTCCATGAATATTAAGCTGCAATCAAAAGCAGTTACCCTTTTCAAACAGCAGCTGCATATACCTAAACTATTATTATTTTATTCCTGGAGTCAGAGAGATATTTCCTTCACGGGAAACGTGTGTGTACACGCGCACACACGCACACACACACATACATTTTCATTCTAGAACAAGTATTATGGAATGCTGTTTGGAACAGAAAAAAATGTTTTCTCGTGTTTTCATCTTTCCACTCATTGTAGAACACCAGAAAAAGAGAAATCTATTTTTTAGGTTTGTATGTTCATCACCCTTCACCCATGAATAACTCTGATCCCAGAAAAGGACCACAAAGATCCACCTAGCCTTCAATTGTTGCGAAGACAACCAAGCCAGAACAACCAGAAATCTGAGGATTCTATGTATCTTCAGTTGTTAATCCACAATTTATCCTGTTCATTAACACTCTATTTTACCTAAGGGTTATTGGTTTTAAATAGATCTCTTTTCCAGAATGGTCTTTAAGAAAGACCTCTTAAGTTGAGCCCTACTAGATGTTTTGTGTTGGAGAAGACTTTTGAGAATCCATTGGACTACAAGGAGATCCAATCAGTTGATCCCAAAGGAAATCAAACTGATTCTTCTTTGGTAGGACGAATATCGAAGCAGAATCTAAAATACCTAGGCCACCAAAGAGGACAAGGCAAAAGGAAAGATGAAAGGCAAAAGAAGAAGGGGACAGAAGAGGATGAGATAGTCAGAAGGTGTCATTGATGCAATGAACATGGATTTGGGAAAACTCCAGGAGACAGTGGAGGACACGGGCGGGGGGGGCAATGGCGTACTGTGGCCTGTGGAGTTGTAAAAGTTGGGTATGATTTAGCGACTGAACAATGATGCACAACAAAGATATTTTGAGCTGAAATCCTCATAAACCGGTTTGGTCAAGGATGATGGGAATCATGATTCCAAATTACTATTTCAGGGAAATCTACTTCCAAGCTATGAGAACCAGAAGCCGTAACCCCAAGCAACAATTATTTTATTATCAGCCTTGTAAGGATTATTAATTCTTTGAAAGGACAAAAACTCTTTTCTGACCCAGCCCAATTCCCTTGATTCAATTACTGATGATGGCTTCCTTGCATGGACTAATGGCAAACGAGATTTGAGTATATTCTTACTTGAAAGGAACTAAACAAACGGAGCGATGCCAGTCGCTCATATGTCCATTCAGGAGATGAACAATTTATTTATTTTATATATTTAGTTTGTCACTCATGTACAAGATAACAGGAATAAGAATAAATATATTCTTATATTTGAATAAGAACACAGGAAATGGGTACAAAAATGGGGTCAGTAGGACAGGGATGGTAGGCAAGCCGATGCACTTATGCATGCCCCTACTGACTTCTTGGGAATGGGGTGAGGCCAACAGTAGTCTAAGGTTAAAGTTTTGGGGGTTTGAGGAAGTAACAACAGGGTGAGGTAGAGCATTCCAGGCATTGACCACTCTGTTGCTGAAGTCATATTTTCTGCAATCGAATTTGGAGCAGTTTACCTTACGTTTGTCTATTGTTTGCTCATGTATTATTGTGGTTGAAGCTGAAGTAATCATTGACAGGTAGGACATAATTTTGTGTGCTATGCTTAGGTCAGACCATAGGCAGTGCAGTTCTAGGTTGTCCAAGCCCAAAATTTCAAGCCTGGTGGAATAAGGTATTCTGTTGGGGTTAGAGGAGCAGAGGACTCTTCTCATGAAATACCTCTGGACTCCCTCAATTGTGTTAATATCTGATATACAGTGAGGATTCCAGACAGACGAGCTGTATTCGATAATTGGTCTAGCAAAGGTTTTGTATGCCCAAATTTGCAGTACAATATTACCAGAGAAGAAGTTTCACAAGATTAGGTTAACAACTCTTAATGCCTTTTGGGCAATGCTGTTACCGTGAGCTCTGACACTTAGATCATTTGATATGAGTACTTCTAGTTCCTTGACAGAGCGAGGGTTGTCTACGAGGTTGCATCTGCCTAGCTTGCATTTGGTGTTCTGATTTTTTTTCCAACATGTAAGACAGAGCATTTGTTGTTTGAGATTTGGAATTGCCAATTGTTTGACTATTCAGATGCATAGTCAAGGGCGTTTTGAAGGGCAACAGCATTGTCAGTGGTGTTGAATAGTTTTACATCATCAGCAAAGAGGACGTAGCTTCTTCTAAGATGATCACAAAGCTCATTTATGTAAATCAGAAAGAACATGGGTCCTAATACTGGTGCAGGGCTTGATAGGGCTCTCCCTATTTTGACTATTTGTTGCCTGTTTGATAGGAACACAGCTATCCAATTATGTAGGGATCCAGAAATGCCACAAGATTTTAGTTTTAACAGTAGTTTGTTGTGTACCACTGAATCAAAGGCTTTGCAGAAGTCTATGTAAATTGCAACTATTGCTTTACCATATGTAGTCCATATGTTTTTTGCAGTGTAAGAGTTGCAGATAACAGGACATTTCTTTTCTGAAACCAAACTGCTTATTAGAGAGCAGTTTGTTTGTCTCTAAGTGGTGAGTAATAGATTGGTTAATGTGTCCAAGAACAGGAATGTATGCATTTTCAACAGGAGAAGAAACTAGAGGAGCGTGGAGGCCCAATTCTTTGGAAGAGAGAAGAAGAAGTAACAAAAGCCACAGTCTGAAAGATGGGGTAGATCTCTCAGCCATAACCCATTTTTCATCTAGGGCTTAAATTATGCGACTTCTCACAGAAGAGTAGCATAATTAGCTGATCTTCAAGGGAAGCAGCTATTATAAAGAAACAATGTAAAACACAAGGGACACAAGATGATGCGAAGCCCATATGCAAATCTGTTCTCTTTGGAGATATCAATTTGTTTGTATTAACATCTAGGCTTTCCGATACCAAATTGTGCATAAAAGAGCAGATTCACCATTGGGGTACCCTGCACTGGGAACAAAAGACAAAACACAGGCAGCCACAATTTCTAATTCACAAAACAAAACAATATTTGTTGATGAGTTTCTAGATTCTCAGCCAGATTTGTGGTGAGAGGGTGAGAAAGGGTGTTACTTACACGTAGGATTACAAACAAAATACTAATCTGGATTCCAAGACTGACATTGGATAGTACAGAGAACTCCAAGTCTATATGTCTGTCAAAACAGAGTAACAATAAATATGAGGATACATCTACTACAGTTAGGTGTACAACTGGCATCTGCCCCAGGGGTGGGTTCCAGCTGGCTTTACTGCTGGTTCACTCGTGTGCACTGGATGTGCTCTGTGCGCGCATGCACACTTCAATTAAACTTGTTCAGAATTTAAAAACAAGATGGTGGTGTCGATGGCATTGACCGGAGAACCAGTTTGGGGGCATCGCAGGCCTGGGTTACTGCCAGTTCCAGCAACCCACGTTGCCATATCACTAGCAGTTTGGCTGAACTGGGCCGAACCAGTAGGAAGCCACCTCTGATCTGCCCCCAAATGGAAATACATGTTGTGGCCTGGGAGCCACTGGCCCCTCCAGCAGCCAAATCAGAGGAGGAGGAGGAGGAGGAGGAGGAGGAGGAGGAGGAGGAGGAGGAGGAGGAGGATGGATGGGAGCAGAGGTGGTTTCTGCTTGATACGCACCACTACGGGCGTACCGGTGCCAGAAATTTGCTGTACTTTTGCGTACCTGTTCCATGGTGGCGTGGCCACGCCCCCATACTGGTATACTCCCAGTATGAAGAAGCAGCTGGAAAAGGTATGTGTGGGTCGGGGGGGGAGGAATTCAAACTTCATCTTCCTCGTGTGGTGCAGGGCTTTGGGCAAAGGTTGGAGGGAAGGGCTATGGCTCGCTCACACTCGCTCCCTCGCTCCCTCCCTCCCTTGTGTAGTTTGATGCAGCCTGCAGTCAGTGAAGCTGGATATGCACATGCATAGAAGTTGGATTGGATATCTCACCTGACAGCTCCTCTGCCATCCCTCCCCATTCCCCTGCTGAATTCCCCAAACACCTCCCCCATGGGGGGAATGGCAGAGGAGATGCTTTCAAGCCATTGGGAGAGATATCCAATCCAACTTGTGTGTGTGTGTGTTTGAGAGAGAGTGAGAGAGGGAAGGGGTTGGAGGGATAATCCAATCCAACTTCTGTGTGTGTGTGTGTGTGTGAGTGAGAGAGAGAGAGAGAGAGAGAGAGAGAGAGGGAGGGAGGGAGGGAGGGAGGAAGGAAGGAAGGAGGGGAAGGGAGAAGAAAAAGAAAAAGGAAAAAGGAAACTTCTCTCGCAAAGGAGAAAAACAAATGCTGTCGTTTTAAATTGGAACTGAGCATGCCTGGCTGTGGAATTCTGGGAGTTGAAGTCCACAAGTCCTAATGCTTATACCTTTAAATTGAAAGGTGCAGGGAACAACAAATTGGTTATATGGTTATATGTTATATGGTTTTATGTTTTTGAAGTTTTGGAGTTTGTGCAATATGGGCTTTGTGTTTCTTAAAGGGTTTGGATGATTCCCTGCTTGTTAACTTTCTCTGGAGTCATTATCTCATTATCTCTATCTGGCAGGAATGTGGAATGAATCTCAGGCAGGCTTCTTTGTTAGCAGAAAGAAAGAAAAACAGCACAGCAATATAGGGCTAGAAGGCTACTTGGAGATCATCTAGTCCAACCCCCTGCTACAGCAGGAAATCTTACATTGTCAGGATTATTTGGGTGCCTCTAACATAGAGGAAAATTGCCAGAAAGGAGAAGGAGTTTACTAGGACAAAGCTGCCAAAGGAAGGCAGAGATAGTCCTTGACATATGACTACAATTGAGCCCCAAATTTTGGTTGTTAAGCAAGAGTGTTGTTAAGTGAGCTTCACCACTTTTTACCTAATCCATGACATCTCCTGGTGAGTGACATCAAGTTGGCTACTCCCACCTAGTCACATGACTGCCAAGCTACTCCCACCCAGTCACATGATCACCGAGCCACTCCCACAAAACAGGCCACACCTACAGAATAGGTTCTAAAAAAATTTGAGCCACCCCCTCAAAACAGGCCACACCTACAGAATAGGTTCTAAAAAAATTTGAGCCACCCCCTCAAAACAGGCCACACCTACAGAATAGGTTCTAAAAAAATTTGAAACCCACCACTGGGTGCAAGTCAGGATCAGCATCAGAGCAACCCGAGAGCTCTGAGGGGGAAGAGGGATGGAGCTAGTAGAGAAAGAGGCAGAGGCAGAGCCTGGGCTGCCTGTCAGCTCTCAGTTGGAGACTCAATAGCCCCCAGGTCTGGAGGTGGCTGATGAGGAAGAGGAGGAACAGTTGGGCCCAGTGCCTGGTGCATGGATGCGCAGAAGGCAGAGGAGAGCAGAGCAGCAGAAATCTATGGACTGGTCCTTGGGACACAAGAGTCACCGCTGCTAACGAAGCTCCTCCGTAGCTCTGGGGATCAAAGGCAGGGGATGGAGATGAATAGGTGTGTCAGAGAAGTATTCATCTCCCTACTGGACAGACTCGTTAGCCTGATGTGAGAGAGAAATTTTTTGCCAGGGCTGCTGGCGCTCCTAATAAAGGAATCATTGATTTAACTACAGAGGGTATGTCGTTTTTGGAAGTCAGGTCAGAACAATACACATTAAAAGACAACAGAATAGAATATAAAATAATAGGGTTGGAAGGGACCTTGGAAGTCTTCTAGTCCAACTCCCTACTCAAGCAGGAGACTCTATACCTCTCCAGACAAGTGGCTATCTTAATTTCTTCTTAAAAGCCTCCAGCGATGGAGCAACCACAACTTCCAAAGATAAGCCACTCCACTGATTGATTGTTCTCACTGTCAGGAAATTTCTGCTTAGTTCCAGGTTGGATCTTTCCTTGGTAAATGACAGTTTCACTCAGTTTTTTTTCACAGCTAAGGACACTTTAGAACTTGGCCCTTAGAAATGAAGAATGGTTAAAGGAATTGGGTATAGCCAGTCTAGAGAAAAGAAGGACTAGGGGTGACATGGTAACAGTATTCCAGTGTTTGAGGGGTGACCACAAGAAGAGGGGGGCCAACCTATTCTCCAAAGCACCAGAAGGCAGGACAAGAAACAATGGATGGAAACTATTCAAGGATAGAAGCAATCTGAACTAAGGAGAAATTTCCTGACAGTAAGAACAATAAACTAGTGGAAGTGCGTGCCTTCAGAAATTGTGGGGGCTCCATCACTGGAGTTTTTAAAGAAGAAGCTGGGCAGCCATGTGTCCAAACTGGTAGAGGGTCTCCTGCTTAAGCGGGGGGTTGGGCTAGAAGATTTCCAAGGTCCCTTACATCTCTATTCTAACTGAAATAAGATCTCCAGTAATTCATTTTTTGGATCATAATTAATTTTAAAATATTTAACATGGATATAATGGAAGGTACTTTCAACAAGCCAGACAACCTTGCAAAAAGTCACATTAAAGTCATACTATCAAAACAGATAATAATGTCAACATCTATTTTATTGTTCATAAATTTAATTAATTGATTTTTTTTAACATGGCAATCCTGGAAAGGTATAGGTTGCTACTTTAATAGAAACGGATGTTTTGGTCTTTGTAAGTTTGTTATGTTTTTATAATTTTTGTAATTTTACTGTCCAAAGACCTGTGTTTTAATTGCTTTGAACTGGTCTCCTGCTATGGGCTTTGATGAAAGTTATTATAATGTTTGTTGTTATTAAATCATGGGGCACGATCGGCTTTGTCTTCCTCTAAGATAGGAGTCAGTGGGTTTCCGACCTGATGCAATAAAGCTTTCAGAGTCTGTTTTTGGAAGATTTGAGATGTCATCCAACTTTTTGGAGTTTAAAATATCTTCCCCGTCAAGATTTTTAAGAAGCTCCCCTTTAATGTCAGCTTGGCATGTGCTGCTGCTGCTGTGAGTTTCAGCTAGAGATAACTGCCTACCTTTGCAGAAAGCCAACTATGGGGGGGGATATGTTGGTACAATCATAGAATCAGTGAAATTTTCCCAGCCCCATCACTCTTCTGGGGAGTAATAGTTCAAATTTCAGGAGAAGGAAGGAAATAGTAGGCAACCCACAAGCTTCAAATGACACTGTTGATTTCTCTTCAAAGTGCACCACCACTGAGAAAGGCTGCTTGCGTCAAAGTAGCACACCACAAACAGAGGTTCCAAAACACACACACCCCTCCTCTCTCTGCTTCTGGGATGATATAATCAGCAGCTGCCAGACTGGCATAATCAGCCCAAAATTATTTGTATCACTGCCAATTAATCCAGGTTGAGTAATTGGGGGGAGAAAAGAATGGAATTATTAAAGCTTTGTAAAGACTTAGTAAGACCACACTTGGAATACTGCATCCAGTTTGGATCACCCACTTATAAAAAAAGATGTTGTGGTTTTGGAAAGAGTGCAGAGAAGAGCAAAAAAGATGATTAGAGGACTGGAGGCTAAAACATTCAAAGAATACTTGAAAAAAGTGGGTATATTTAGTCTAGTGAAAGGACTAGGGGTGTCATGATAGCAGTGTTCCAGCATTTGAGGGGTCCACCTATTCGCCAAAGCACCAGAAGAGGAAGCACAAGAAACAACAGATGGAAACTAATTCAAGGACAGAAGCAACATAGAAATGAGAAATTTCCTGACAGTAAGAACAATTAATCAGTGGAATGGCTTGCCTTCAGAAGTTGTGGATGCTCCAACACTGGAGGCTTTTAAGAAGAGGCTGAACCCGGACAGCCATTTGTCTGAAATGGTATGAGGTCTCCTGCTTGTGCAGGGAGTTGGATTAGAAGACCTAGAAGGTCCCTTCCAACTCTGTTCTTCTGTCTGGATGTCTACGTGACATAAAGCGCTTCAGCTTTATGCTTAATGAATAATAGATCTGTGATATTTACAAGCCCCAGCAGAGGGAAGGATGCAGTGGATATGAATGATGGTGTATGGAATTTGTAAGCTTTCAGTTCAGCTTATTTTTCCCAGTTTTTAAACCTTGCAACTTCTTCCTTATTGGAATTGTAACCATTCATAGAAAGAAAGAAATCTTAATTTCCAGCTTCCTAAGTGAGGAACCCTTCACAAATCTAATTTTTCACCCAAGTTGCTTTTTTGGCAAGGTCACCACAAATAAATCTATATTCTTAACGATCGTATATGATCAAATAGCAGGGGTGATAGTTGGTACTGGAATACTAGTACCCGACTATTGAAAGCTACTTAATTTGTTGGTGATCTAAAAGCAACAATGATGAAAAAACTTTGGGAAACACAAGCTAAGGTTGTGAAGGTGGTAAGAAAATTAAGGTGGTAATTTTGTATCCTCTTTTCGATTAAATCTAGAAAAACAAAATTGGTAATAATAAATGAATTCATTTAAAGTGACAATATAGCAAGTTACAATATTTATGCACTGATGCATTTTACCCTCTTACCAGTGTTGCAAGTGGGACATTTTAGCTACAATATTCCTGATTCACTGAAAATTAACATTTTAAAGGTTATCAATTCCCAATATCAAAATATTAAGTGAATAAAAATGAAAATCTCAAAAGAAGCTGAAGCTTTTGATAACTGATAGCTCACAAATGAAGACTAAATATACAGCATCTAAGAGCAAAAGTTTTAAGCAATGAGTCTTGTTTTTCTTTTCGGTGTTCTTCAGCCGTTTTTCTTAAAAATAGAAATATGTGGAGGAATTTAAACCCAGAACACATCAATATGCTTCATCAGACTTTATCATTTCAAATTTCAATCTCCAGTTTTTTTAAAAAAATCTTTATTTCTACCAACTGGTCAAACTGATAAAGTTTAAACATTTTATGTTTCTCCTGGTTCCGAAATGATAGGAAATATTGACAAAATGTTTCAGGGACAATTGCAGTTTTTATTTACTAAATTAGGATTTTTAGTATACTGAAAGGGGATTTTGTAAGAATAAACCTAGATAAGCAGAATACAGTTCACCTGTTTTAAAGCAGCAATGTGAACCTAGAGCCAAAAACAGTTTTCCAAAAACGAAGACCGCATACATTTCCATTTTCCTACCCAAAAAAACTTGTTAAAAACAGCAAATTAAAAGGTTCAGGATCCCCCCCTCCCTGGGAAACAGTAAAATACCCAGCACTTTTCCCCAAAAAAAGAATCCAGAAAATTTGCATCTTCACTCTTGAAAAATGAACAGTAATGTTCATGAGACACCGACTAGTTTCTATTAGATCCAAATCTAGTTCTGATTAGATTGATCTAAGAATTGGGTCATTTTCACCTCCATCTAAATTTCTACAGCACTAAATAAGGGTCACGCATCACAATAAGTTATGGCTTGCTTGAAGATATGTGTTCTTTGAAGATGCCATAATTGATGGAATTGCAGAGGACAGGAGCTAAAAACAATGCTAGCCAATAGAATGGCTTTAAAGTTCTGGCCAAACTTTTTATTTTTCATTTTGACTATTCTTATGCAGGGGTCAGAATGACAGACTTTTGAAAATTGTTTTTCTAAGACGGGATTACAGTCAACAGCCACTTCAGCTTCTGCATGACAGATTCCTTTCAGAAGCAGACAGAAACATTATCCTCAAGAAGGGGCAGCGGCCTGCCACTCTTTAATCTTAATCTTTTAAAGTATCAAAATAAAGTAGGATGACCAGTTGTGGTCTCATGTGACTCTAACCTACTAAATTATTCCAGTATTAAAGTATTGGGTCTTTCTTGGCTGTTATTATACCCATAGAGAAAAGTAGGAGGGCGATTTTTGTGAAAAAGGAAGAGAAGATGATTCATAGAGAAAAAGATTGTGAAATGGGACACGCAAGAAAGGAAGAACTCACCTACTACTATTTTTATTCCTACAATCCCTGGATTTAACAAAAGAATAATTTCTCCCTTGTTCCTACGTCCATCTGAGTGCCACCTCCATGGTTATGCAAATAAACCATGATGTTTTGATTGACTATTGCAGCATAAATGCAAGGACCATGAAATGTTAATAAGAGTCATCAATACCATCTTTGATTATGTCCATTGGTGCCAGCCATCTGATATTGTGGGATGAGTGGTTGAGGGAGCTAGCGTTCTCTTGCCTATTGAAGAGAAGCATTGAGGGGCCCCGAGCAGCTGCCACAAAGAAGAAGGGGGTTGGCTTATTCTCCAAAATACCCAAAGAAAGCAGAAGAAACAATGGATAGAAACACATCAAAAAGAAATCCAACCTAGGAGAAATTGCCTGACAGGGAGAACAATTAATCCATTGAACAGCTCACCTCTCAGAGTGGTGGATGCTCCATCACTGGAAGTTTTCTCACATAGAATCATAGAACAGGAAAGGACCTCGGAGGTCTTCTAGTCCAAGGCAAGAACATTACCCCGTGTTTATCCAGTCAAAAAATAGGCTGGATAAACATTTGAATGGGATGGTGTAATGTATGGAGTGTGTGTGTATGTATATGTATATGTGTATGCGTATGTATGTATGTATGTATGTATGTATGTATGTATGTATGTATGTATGTATGCATGTATGTATGCATGTATATATAAGTGTGAAAGGTACTTTGAAGAAAAGTAATTAAGAAACTTCCTTTCTTTCTTCTGGCATAAGATATTACTAATGCAATCATACTATTTCCATTTGGACCCACCCTAACATGTTATGGAGGGCAGCTTATTTCTCTTCATAAATAAAAGTCAATAATATCTTCTTTTCTGCCTTCAACTATCTGGCCTGGCTCAACCGTAACTGTAAAACCGTAATTTTTTTCTTATTCCTCCTGACAGTCCTTTTGAATTTTAAATTGTGTTATTATTAATGGGGTATTTTAATGGCTGATTTTTAACATTCTTAATGTGATGTAATTTGTTACCTCCTCCGTGCATGTATGTCTTTGTATATGTGTGTATTTGGATGTTTATGTGTTTGCACATATGTTTTTATGTTTTTATATGTTTTATTGTACGCCGCCCCGAGTCCTGTGTGGAGAGGGAGCGGCTAATAAATTCATTTTATTATTATTATTATTATTATTATTATTATTATTATTATTATTATTATTATTATTATTATTATTATTATTATTATTATTGGGAAGCATTCTTGCATTGTGGACCACAGAGGATCCTGCAGCAAAACAAGATATTGAAGTTTGCATGGATTGGTTTCTTTCTTTCTGATGTAAAGCAGAAGGAAGACAAAAGCAAGTGAAAGGATTGGCAAGTATTTTCAGTAACCACACTAAAGAAACCCAACTCCCAATTAACTTGCAAACAGAATGCAAACTTCAGGGTTCAGATACTGTGCTGCATTCAGTCTGTTATGTTCCCTTCTACATTTTTTCTAAAACAAAATGTCATCTGTATCTCAGCAAAGCCTACAGACTGCAATGTAAGAAGAAATCTGAAATCAGCTGGTAGGGTATTCTAAAAATAACAACATCCATAGCAGTTTTTAATTAATGGTTTTTTAAAAATGTTTTCTATGTTGGAAAGCATCCAGAGTCATTGGATACGAGATGGATGGTAAAATAAATGTCTAAATGTGTCAATGTGTAAATAAATGTCTGTATGTCTGAATGTCTGAATGAATGAATACACAAACAAACAAACAAATAAATAAATAATAAATAAAGTTTTGTCCAAGGCATCTGTAGATCTCCCTCAAAACTAAAGATTTTTTTGAAGAGGAGAAAGTATGTTGTTTTGAGAGCTGGTGGGGTGTGAACTGATGTGAATTAAGTTAAAGCCATAAGAGATGTGTGCATTATGCTTCTGCCAATATATCTCTGGGAGACAGGATTATTTCCCAATTATGGGTTTTGTTGTAGATAAACATATTATTTCAATGGCTCCTGGAGCAGATAACAGTATTATTCTGTTACTTATCTAACAGAATAAGTGTTGGAAGAGACCTGGAGGTCCTCTAGTCCAGCTCCTTGCTCAAGCAGGAGACCCTGTATCATTTCAGACAAATGGCTGCCCAATCTCTTCTCAAAAACCTCCAGTGTTGGAGCACCCACAATTTCTGAAGGCCAGCTGTTCCATTGGTTGATTGTCCTCACTGCCAGGAAATTTCTCCTTAGTTCCAGGTTGCTTCTCTCCTTGATTAGTTTCCATCCATTGCTTATTTTGCTGCCTTCAGGTGCTTTGAAGCATCAAAAGGCTTTGATGCTGTTAAACAGAGCTGTGACATTTAAAAAAATACTTTGATACAAACACATCACATACCTGGTAATACATCAACGGACGGTCTAGGAACATGTTTATTACTGGAATTAATAGAATAGTGTTTTATGTATCTGTGACACCAGAACATTAAAGGAAATTGCTGAATCACAGTACACTGAGCTCTGTTAAAGGGACAACAAACTACAAAGGGGATGTGACTCATGACATGTACACCGCTTGCTTGCATACAAGCTGTTCTCACTCAGCTTGCACAAGGCAGTACACAACTTCAGTGCTACTTCTTGTTTTCTGTTGTTATTTCTCATCCCCAGAAACAAAGAAAGTGCTCCTAGGACCAAGCAGCATTAACAACAGAAAGTACCTTGTCACCTGCCCACTTCAGTTTAACTAACCTACCAGGCATTTGCTCTGGAATCAACCCTAATCTGATGTCCATCTGCATTGTGTGAAGGTTTTCACCTTACAAGGAAGCAGATCTATCTCTGCATTCTACTTAGAACATCCAACTCTAACCAGCAAAATGAAATTTAATGCAGAGAATAGCAAAGGGTTAGGCAGGAGAAACCAAAGATACAAGTACAGATTATGTGAAACTTGGCTTATTGCCAGTAACTGCGAGTCCTCGTGGATTAAATACGAACCAGCCAACCTGCGGCAGCAGCCAAATAAAGCTAGTACAATCCTTGAATAAACAGAGGTACAGAATCAAAATCAAGAGAAGTCTTAGTACTGCTTTATAAAACCTGGAATACTGCATCATCACTAGAGGTTTTTAAGAAGAGACTGGACAGCCACTTGAAATGGTATAGACTTGAGCAGGACTAGAAGATCTCTAAGTTCCCTTCGAGCTCTATTTCTTGCCAGGAAAAAGTTTTAGATCTTTTTAAAAAAAAAAAAACCTGTTAGAAGCAGGAAGCCTTTGGACTTAAAAACAATAGCAGCAGGAGCAAAACAGTATTATTGTTATTATTGCAATTGATCCTACAGCCAGCCAGATGTTTAAACTGGATTGGGCATTTTTATCCGCCTAGCAGGGACCTGGATAGATAATTATTAATGTATGGTGGGGTTGAAGGTATCTAAGCTATCCATAGTGCCATAAAGCTGCCTTCTGCAATTGATTGATGGTGGTTTTTTCAATGCTGATGGTGTTCAAGTGATGCTCCAGATGTTTTGGGATTGCACCTAAGACACCTATTACTATTGGTACTATGTACCTTTGCCACAGTTGTTCTATTTCTATTTGCAAGTGTGGTACTGCCATATCAGAAGTGGGTTTCTGCTGGTTCACCCCAGATCTGGCGAACCAGTAGTGGCGGTGGCAGAAGGCTCCACCCACCTACCTGTGCATGTGCAGAAGCATTGCATGCACACCCAAGCCAACCAGTAGTAAAATAAATTGAAATGCACCACTGTGCCACATCCAACATCCAGACATTTCTTTTGTCTTTCTTATTGACAATTGTTAAACCCAGGGTGTTATGTGACAGGTGCCTATCTGAGGTTTAAAGACCCAGAGAACTTCAGCTTTTTCATTTTCTATGACATTTTCTATTTTATGATCCCAGCAGTTCTTGCTTGCAAGCAAATGATGTTTCCTGCAGATGCACCATTGCTGCTACTTTGTCATGCCGTTGCTTGTAGTCAGTCTGTGTGATCTTACAGCAGCTAACCAGGGGATCCTCTGTTTTTTCAGCTTCTTTGCAAAGGGGTCATTTGTGATCTGTTGCTGTCCTCTTAATTCTGGCTTTGCACGTACTTACTCTTAAGGCTTGGTCTTGTGCAGTTAGAATGAGTTTTTCAGTCCATTTCTTCAATATTCATGTTCTTTGCCTTTGCCAGATCTTGCTGTTATCTACTTTGCCTGCTATTATGCTTTATGTGTTTTCTGACAGCCTAAGCCAAGGGTTCCATGTGGATATTAAAAAGAAAGGGTAAAACTAGACACCCTTGTCTCGTTCCTTTAAATAGTAAGAAAATAGCCAAAAGCCTTTATTTTAGATGCAGGCGACTCATTGAACAGTTTTATCCATTTTATGAATTCCAAAAGAAATCCAAGCTTGTTTAGTATGGCAAACCACACACTGTCTATATATATTTTTGTCAAAGGCTTTTCAAGCATCTAATGATAAAAATCACCAATTGATCTTTGTTTTATTTTGAGTCTATTAAATCTATGACTAACCTAATGTTGTCAGCTGCTTATAAACTCTTCTTGATCTTTCTTAATAACAAATGATACCGTTTGCTGTAATCTATTCGCTAACACCACTGTTAAGATCTTTGCATCAACATCAATCAATGAGAACAAAGAATATCACAAAAGCTTAGCAAAAGCAGAGGAGGCTGCAGGAGGAGTTTCCTGGCAGTGGATGGTCAAATGTGGCAATAGCTGCTTGAAACATAAATATGAGAGACCAGGTGAAAGATCCAGACAGACCTTGCGAGCGGGCTTACCTTCACCTCCTCTCTCATTGGCTGAATGCTCTGCCAATCAAGCAGCCTACAAGATTCATGTCTAAATTGTTCTTCCCCTTATTCTAACAGCTGCCCTTCTTTGTCCCTCTGAAGTTCTTCTCCCATTCCCAGGGCTTAAAGACCAGCCCTAATTCATTTTTTTCCTTAGTAGAAGCAAGTGAGCTCCTTAGAAAAACCATATCCTACTTCAGAAAGAGAGAAGAAATTTAGGTTAGCCAACCAAATTAAAGTAGGACGTAAGGTGAGATTTGGACATTAAGAGTGATCATACAGGGTCAGGATGGATAACCTCTCGGGGTATCTTTCATCTTGTTATTATAAAGACAGAGTTTGAAGCTTGCGCAAGAACAGGAAGTGTGAATGCCAAAACCACAAAGTTCAGCTAAAGTTCTCACAAAGCCACATAGCCATTATGAGACTAGAGCTCCATGCTCGAATACCTGCAGCCCAGACAAAAGGGGAAGCAAGACAGTAATCAATCAGAAATGGGTTAAGTATTTCCGTGTTGTGCTTCTTTTGACAAAGTATAAGAATGTGTGCTTCCATTAGAAGAGTTGTTCAGAAGTTACCTGCTTGCCTTTGACTAGCTTTTCTGAACCTGGCTGCCAAATAAACTCCTTGATCCTGAAATGTCTATGTCCTGTTATTTTCTGCAACAAAATCATTCAATCAGATAAAGGAGAATATTTGTAGCTCAGGGGGTCCTGGATACTCTCTGAACTTGGTTGTTTTCTCGCTGACGTTTCATTACCCAAACTAGGTAATGTCATCAGTGCTAACACTGACACTGACTAGCACTGATGATGTTACCTAGTTGGGTAATGAAATGTCTGCAAGAAAACAACCCAGCTCAGAGAGCACCAAAGAGCCTTCAAATCTGCCAGGCTAATCTCTGATAGCAGATGAGGACGCATTACATACAGTCTGCTGTAAATTCAGAAGAACTTTGCTTGCTTGTCTGCTTATTAATTTGAGCACATTGGGATATTGATATTTTCTTTCACCCATTTCATTTGGCTATCATGTTGTACTGTATATTGTATAACTTTTGCTGGATTTTTATAGTATTGACTGAATAAACATTTCTGGTTTTGCTATACAAACTTCCCTAATCTCTTTTACCCTTCCCTCATCCTGCTCTCATGCTTGACCACAATTAAACTGGGCTAAACATGATCCATTATCTGTACATGTTGCTGTTTTTGGATTTAACTAGACACCTGACTGAACATCTGGGAGATATTAAGGCCTATCAGATTTGAGCCTGCAAAGGTTCTCCATGAATGGATCAGACCTTTCTGCTATTCCTAAAGAGAAATCAAAGCAGTTAAGCAACCAAATGTGTCAGGAGGATGGATGAACAATGACAAACTTTGCATTTCCCCATGGTCTGTTCCTTAAAATAGCACAGTTCCTTTGCAGGGGGGAAAAACCCATTTTTATCACAAATCCATCTCCATAATTGTCATAGTGTAACTTCAGAATTAATATAGTCAGGATGCAGACAACCAATCCTGAGGCCATGTAAACATTTAGTATACTACCAAAATCAAGCCACCATTGTGCCCAAAAAGTATTTCAGCTCCAACTTTTATAAAAATAACAGTGCTTATTTTTTAAAGTTTGCTTTGAAAATAATTTAAGCTACAAATGTCAGAGACTAAGCATTAAAACATCTTGGTGTGTAAACAGGCTAAAGAATTAATGGAATATAATTATACCAGGTTTAATCAATTAATTAATTAATGTTATTTGCTTTGTGTTATCCAAATTCACAAAGGAAGCTGTCCAGGAACATTTGCCAAACTTTTTTGTCTGCTTTATAACTACGGTAGTCAATGTTGCCATTTTCTGATCAATATATGGTAATGTCCATACTCTTCCTAATGGAAGGAATGAAGTCCATTAAGAGCACATTTATTGGGACAATTTCTATTGTAGGAACACCTTCTGGTCTTTCAATTAGTTTCAGAAGATCAGCCAATCAATCTTTCTAAAATGTCCATGAATAGCAAATTGAAGTGTTCACTGAAATTTCATAGACTCTCCAAGTCGAAATGAAACATTTTGAGTGTTAAATCCAATCTCTTGCTCTGTGCAAGAATGCAGATTTACGCATTCAAAAAAGAAGGACTTCCTGCCTTGGGTCGGACGCATTCAAGGAAGGGAAGATCACATCTTTCTGCATTTTGTTACTTTCACTATTCTGTTACAAAGGTACAGTATTTTCTAGCAATCCATCAGAATCTGCCTTCCAGTAATTTAATACCCATCGTCCTGTAATCTAGACTCTGGAACAGGTCTTGATGTCCTTCTATATGACATCCATCTCACTATCCATTTTTTCCTGAAGGTGAAACATGCCCTGTTCTCTTAGACTGTAACTGTGAAACTTAATTTCCATCTTCTTAATCCCTCTCATGGCCTTCCTCTGCACCTCTTCAAATTTCTCTGTCTGTCTTGGAAAAACAGCACTCAAAACATGACAGGATCCTTGGGCGAAAGGGAGGCATCTCTCAAATGCAGAATACAATAGAACTTTGACTCTAGAAATTACATTTCTATTGAAGAAGCTCAGAATTGCATTTCAGGACTTGTTCAGCTTGTCAAGACTCATCCACGGATACTTATCACCAGGTATGGTTATTTAGCTTTTAATAACTGAAGCCCCAAAGATTCTTTTTCACTGATATTGTTACAAAGCACCATTCACCATTCTTATTTCAATCTTATTTTCTTGTCATTCTGTATTTTTTGCCCATTTTTACAGCCTATCAAGTTCTAAATTAATTTGTGCTCTTCTTATTTATTAAAATGTTAACTATTTTACCTGAGATTGTGTCATCTGCAAATCCAATTGAGTAAAGAGCACCCACCTCTTCATCAAACTCCTCAACAAAGTTGAAGAACATCAAACTCAGGACCAAACTTTATGGAAGACATCTGTCATTCCAGTAACCTAACTGATCACACTATGCTGTCATGTGTGAAGGCAACCAAAATGTCCGCCATCTTCAACCAGCCAGGTTGGCTTTCATAGATTATGGGGAAATGCCACATTTTAGCTCAAACCAAACAATTCTTGGTTGAGGACTATTGACAGCTTTATGGAAGCACTCCTCATAAAAATCTGGGATGAATGGCTGCTGAGAAAGATAAAATATACAGTATGAATATTTACTAGTGAATAAGAAAAAATGTATTCAGTTTGACATTCACTTCTTCAATCTCCCTCCTTATATGTTAGTGGCACAAGCTTTTTCTCTCTCAATACCATCAGCTCTATTCATAACAACCAACCGTATATTTCTAAGCCCATACCAAAAAGATCAGAGGCTCAGATATTTTGCTGAGAATATTTTAAAAATATCTTTAGCTCACATATAGCACTTAAAACTCTAAATAAAGTGTTTCAAGACAGCTTCTGAAGTGCAGAGAAGAACTTGCTGATTTATGCCAGTTGCTATCTTTGTCTGTAAGCTGAAATCATGTAGCTTATTCTATTTAAAACTTGAAGTGCATCTCTAGAAGAAGTGCAAATTCATGCAGAGGAAGAGCAGGGAGAGCTTAAAGAAATGTAGTTAACTCCTGCAGGCCAAATTTCTGAACTGATGTCAATCTTCTGTACTATTGCCACTCTAATATTATACATTTATCATTGATTTCATTGTGCATATTCCCTTTTTCAATTCAGATAAGAACTATGGGAACACTCAGAGTGGAGGGACAATATCCAAAATGTCAAACATTTTGATTAATGAATTTTAAAACAAAATAAAAATGGAGTCTAGCCCTATAGATCAGATTTACATCGCATTGGTTCCATTGATTAATTGTTCTTGATGACAGAAGATTTTTCCTTACGTTTAGGTTGGATCTCACCTTAACAAGCTTCCACCAATTACTTCCTGTCCTGCCTCAGGTGCTTTGGAAAATAAGTTGATCCCCTCTTCTCTGTGACGGCCCCGTTTATGGGAAATTAATATTGCTTTCAAGGCTAAAGTAATAGCTAGAATGTTGAGTCTCTCGATGCTTTCCAGAACTTCAGCTTCTGAAGATACAGTAGGTGCTCCAAACTGTAATATCCCCAGGACATAGTATTAGCCACAAGGAAAATGAGATTCTCAAGTTTTGTCCAAGGCTACCAAACTCCATGGTCTTTTCTAAACATTCACAAAATGCAGTTGGCAGATCAAATGATATAAAATAGAACAAATGAAAACAATTTTTTTGACCTAATTTTTCCAGATCTCAATTCAATTCAATTCAATTTATTTAATTTGTTAGCCGCTCCCTCTCCACAAGGGACTCGGGGCGGCGTATATATATATACATACATACATACATACATATACACATACACATACACGAAGGAGGTAACAATCATTAAATACATACAATAATAATAATAAAATTAGCAATTAAAATACCCCAGTTTAAAATACGAATTTAAAAAGACTGTCAGGAGGAATAGAATGGAACTATGGTTGAGCCAGGCCAGATAATTGAAAAAGGTGGGTCTTGAGCTTTACACGGAAGGAGCGGAGATCGGAGGTAATCCTAATGTCGAGGGGGAGGTCATTCCAAAGGGCTGGGCCCATCACAGAGAAGGCCCTACTCCTGGGTGTCGCCCTCTGACACTGTTTAGTGGACGGCACCCGGAGAAGTCCCTCTCTGTGCGAGCGGATTGGTCGTAGGGATGTATGGGGCAGGATGCGATCCCGCAGGTAGCTAGGTCCTGTGCCATGGAGCGCTTTAAAGATCGTAATCAAAACCTTGAAACGCACCCGATAGACCACAGGAAGCCAGTGCAGCTCGCGCAGGAGAGGTGTTACATGGGAGTATCTAGTACTCCCCATAATCACCCGCGCAGCCGCATTCTGGACCAACTGTAGTCTTCGAGTGCATCTCAAGGGAAGCCCCATGTAGAGAGCATTGCAGTAGTCTAGGCGAGACGTCACCAGCGCATGGGTGACTGTGCGTAAGGCATCCCGGTCCAATAGGGGGCGCAATTGGCGCACCAGGCGGACCTGGTGGAACGCCCCCCTTGCCACGGCTGTTACATGGTCATCCATGGACAGCCGGGCATCCAGGAGGACGCCCAAATTGCGCACCCACTCCATGGGGGCCAGTTGCTCGCCCCCAATGGCCAGAGATGGAAGCAACTGGTTGAACCGGGGGGCCGGAAGCCACAGCCACTCCATCTTGGAGGGGTTGAGTTTGAGTCGGTTGTCACCCATCCAGACCCGTACGGCTTCCAAACACCGGGACATCATTTCGACGGCCTCGTTGGGGTGGTTCAGGGTGGAAATGTACAGCTGAGTATCATCAGCATACAAATGATATCCCACCCCAAAACCACGAATGATCTCGCCCAGCGGCTTCATATATGTGTTGAACAGGAGAGGCGAGAGGACCGACCCCTGTGGCACCCCACAAGTGAGGGGGCTCAGGGTCGATCTCTGCTCCCCTGCCAACACACGTTGCGTCCGGCCGGAGAGGTAGGAGCCGAACCACCATAAAACGGTGCCCCTAACCCCCAACCCCTCCAGCCGGTGCAACAGGATACCATGGTCGATGGTATCAAAAGCCGCTGAGAGATCTAATAGGACCAGGATAGAGGAACAGCCCCTATCTCTGGCCCTCCAGAGATCATCAACCAACACGACCAAGGCCGTCTCCGTGCTGTGCCCAGGTCGGAAGCTGGACTGGCTCATAAAGTCTACCTTCTATTTTTTAAAATTAATTTATAGTTATATAGCTATATTATTCCATCTTTATAAATGAGCACATTGTATTATAATATATATTTATTATACTATAATAATAATGTTATATTATTTCGTCTTTATAACTGAGCACATTTTCTATTTTCTAGCTTTTCAAAATAATTTTGAAATTAATGTTACATAATAAAACTTTAGCACTCCAGTGTTTCCTTTATTGTTATATTTTATTTTTCTTAGTTTAATCAGAAATATTTCATATTTTGGATTGTTGTTCTTTCTTACACATGGAAGCTGCTGGATTAGTCACTCTCATAGCAACCATGTTGACGTGGAAGATATTCTGTTTTACCCTTACACCAACTCATACTGAAGCCAACATAGCAGATTATGGTCCATAAATTTTAATGAAGGGCCTTCATCCTAGTTTTGGTTAATTTGGGTTGAAAATACACAGACACTGAGAAACAGAAGTGCATTCCTTAAGATGCATTCAACTGAGCTTGAACTTGTTGTTTATACATCTCTAATCATTAAGTTACAAGCAGACCAATCCACATAAATGAGATTTTATTCATTTCAAAAATATGATAATGTATTTACTTGGATGAGGACAATAGTCTATTTCTTCTATTAAAATGACCGTCATTCTGCAGGCTTTTCTCTGTTGTCTTCCATCCTTCCGAGGTCAGCCCCTCTACATGGGGCTTCCCTTGGGACGCGCTCGAAGACTGCAGCTAGTCCAGAACGCAGCCGCGCGGGCTATTTTGGGGAGTACTAGGTACTCCCACGTAACACCGCTCCTGCGCGAGCTGCACTGGCTGCCTGTAGTCTTTCGAGTGCGTTTCAAGGTGCTAATCACCATCTTTAAAGCGCTCCATGGCTCAGGACCTAGGTACTTGCGGGATCGCATCCTACCACACACTTCCCTGCGACCGATTCGCTCTCACAGGGAGGGGCTCCTCCGGGTGCCATCCACTAAGCAGTGCCAACGGGTGGCACCTAGGAGTAGAGCCTTCTCTGTGATGGGCCCAACCCTCTGGAATGACCTCCCCCCCGATATCAGAACCACCACCGACTTTCTCTCCTTTCGACGAAAACTGAAGACTCACCTGTTCTGTTTAGCCGGCCTGGACCATTCGTAACCTTATTATACCTCCTGGCAGATATATTTTAACTGGGTAATTTTAATTGGGTATTTTTTAGGATTGTTGATATACTGTTTTTATCTACTTTACTTTGTACAGTGTCGTAGTGTCTCCTCTTCTATGTTTTTATGTTTGTATGTTTGTATTCCATTTTATCTGTTTTATTTGACTGTCCCTGAGTCCCTTTGGGGAGAGGGGGCAGTATAAAAATCGAAATAAAGATAAAGAAGATAAAGAAAGTAAAATGAGGACCCATTGTTGGGGGGCAAGAGGCTGACTCTGTAAAATGCTCAGAGATGGCTGGAAAGCACTAAAAAGCGGTATATAAGCCTATGTGCTATTGCTATTCAAAAAGTCAGTTTAATTCAGAGATTCAATGAAATTAGCTATGAAGCAAGTTTCCTTCTATTTCCAGACAGTTTTAAAACCCATTTTCCTTTCATTGGGTCTGTATCAACCATAGATAGCTTACAAATGTAAATGCAAAATTTCCCACACAGATTCATTCATCTCTTTCATTCTTCTCCCCCTTCTGTCCTTTATTTAGTACAACAGTTACAACATTTAAGGATCAAACAGACAATTATATGCTTTTATTTTATGATTCTCATAAGGACTAATTAATTAAATATTGCAAACTATGTAAATCTTTCATTTAAGGACAAAAGCAGAGCAAAATAAAATCTTGCAGTGCTTAATTATTAATCCCCTCCAATCATTGCCGAGCCTGCTGTAATTAGAGAAAATGAGATAGTATGGGAGGGGGGGAGAAACAACAACCAACAATAATTTATTCTAGTTTACTAGTTCTTGTTAACATGGCAAATTTCTCAGCTACGCAACTATAGGAGCCCCTTTGAAAGATAACATATATTCCAATTTTTTAAAAAAGTTTTATTATATCTTTTATTGATAAGTACAATTTTGCAAACACACTTTTAAAAGGGAGGAAGGATGGAAACCAGGAGGGAAGAGGAAATTAAGTTTAAAAAAAAGAAAAGAAAAATCACCTATATGCTATGACTTGCAATAAATATTGGCTAATCAAAAAAAAAATCCTATTGGAAAGCACTAACCATTTAGAAACTGAATCGATGGCGGAATGAAAAGTGGGTCCATTAAAACCAGAATTTTTGTCACAGTCTGTGCCTTGACTGATTTCTGTGAATGCTCAGTCATGGTTAGGGATTTAAAAGAATTCAGCCACAGATCCCATTAAGCAGAAAATTAATACATTTTGTCCAATGGGAAAAGCCTCAGCAACAGGGACCTTTGAACCCCAGAGCTTTAAAAATTGGATTTATTTAAAGTCAGGCGGACTTTATTTCATGTTCAAAATGTCCTTCACGTTTCAACAGACCAGGATTGTATGGTCTTATGGTCATTTCAGAAGGCATATCATTAACCTCTAAAGCAGGGGTGTCCAACCTTGGAAACTTTAAGTCTTGTGGACTTCAACTCCTAGAATACCTAAGCCAATGTGGGGAGTTGAACTCCACAATCCTTAAAATTTCCAAGGTTGGATACCCCTGTTCCAAACGGTTCACTCTAGCCTATTTATCAATATATGGTTTGCAAAACAAACAAACAAATAAAAAACAGACAAGAAATCTACTTGAATTGCATATCTACATCAGGTAATCATTTTTGCCCTTCTTTAGCAGAATTGATATATTATTTAGATACACTGGAAGCAAAATTTCACCCTTTTGAAAAGGCATTCAGAAAGATGCATATATTAATAAGGGCATTAGTTTAATGCCCTTATTAATTAGTTTTCCTTGGCTGCAAAAATTAATCAGGATTCAAAAGAAAATAAAAACAGTGGGATGCATTTAACAAGCCCAGTCTTGCTTCTATCCAGAAAGAGACTTGAAGCCTGTATATTGATACTTTTCTCTAGCCAAAGCAAAGATTTGACACAGAAGTTTTTTAACTATCATCCAGAAAAAAATGAATAAAAGCGATCGAAAGTTTGAACCAAGGAATTTCTGACACAATGGTGATAGTTATGCCTTTCTATATCAGTAACATGATGATTCATCAAAGTCACTCATAGAAATGGGTTTTTGAAGGAACCGTACTATCTTCCTCCTAAAATGACTTCAGGAACTTACTTCCTTGAAATTATTCTATGTGATAGAAGGCAGTGAGGAGGTGGACCCACGGGAGGAAGTGGGTGCATGCTGGAGGAATAAGAGGCAACTGAGCCCAGATATTCATGTGAGAGGGTGAGGACAGCACCTTCTCAATAGTTCACCGTGCAAGATAGAGGAGTTCTCAGTCTGGAAAATTTTGTCTATAGATGTGAAACAATATCTCAGCTTGGGAGAAACACCATGTATCATTCTTAGTTTTGGGCCCGATATTGTATGATTAATAAAAGCAGATAGCAGAAGACCTGGTAGATAGTAGAAGATACAAGGTAGATGTCAGGCCTGCAGCCATATTCCCATTTGGATCTTTGGCCTGCCATATTCTCTATTATTCTACCTGTCGTTTCTATTGGGGGGATGGTACAAGTGGAATGCTATGTAGCCAAAATAATATTCCTTTCTAGAAAGCCAAGGTCATCCTTTGTCTCTGCACCTCTGCACCTGACTAGAACTGGATGGGTGGAACTGCCAGCATGGCAGTGGAAGATTGGACTATGTGATGGACTGGTGGGTGTGCGGGCAAGATCTTGAACTTTAACCTGGGTGGGAAAAAACGAGAAACTTCAGATTCGGGTTTTCCCAGATGTGCCAACATGGCTCTCTTAATAAATTGGAACTTTGAGCATTATTTTGCCTTGGACTCTGATTTAATTTTGGATGCTATTTGGAATCCTGACATTAACCCAAATCTGCCTTAAAATACTTCATCAGCTATCTCAGGATTGGGAAGTTGTTAGTACTGAGTCCCAGTATTGACCCAACCCTGGGCAGTACAAAAATTCAGTGAAGATGGAGGAAGAAGAAAAAGCTGCAGAGAAAGCAAAAAATGACGGGTCACCTATCTATGTCAAGACCATTTATGCGCTTTCTAGAGCTGTAGTCGAGGTGGCAGAGGCAGTGGAGGCTGCAGGAACAGTGTGCCAGATGGGGGCCAGACACAAGGAACTGACCCCTATGCCTCCCTCACAGACGGAATTAGCTCTGCAAGACAAAGCCTCGGGATTTATCACCTTTAATGAATTTTAGCTGGAGAGGCAGGGGGGTGCCAGGGAAACTCTGACAAATGACTGGAGAAGAGCTAGCAGACCTGATGAACGGAGATCCCAGCCATCCTCACACAGTCATTCTCTGACTGGCCTCCCAGACCAATTTGGACAGCTAAACATGAGTGGAATCAACCCCCTCTTTAGCTCGGGACCAGTTAAGTGGACCCTGGCCCAGCCCACCATCTCCTTCTCTAGCAGAGACTCTGCAACTCACTGGAGTAGAGATATTGGCTCCTTCCATACAGCGACTAGCGAGTCGACTCAACCCCTTGCCACTGGAGTAAAGCCAACATCAGCACCACTCCCTCCCGAATTGCAGACAGGCCCTCTACCGAAATGGGGAATTCAATCCAGCCAGCAGAAAGGGGTCTGGGGCACATCTCCCCTTAGCCAGCCACCAATGTTTGGGCTGCAACCTGTGAATCAAGCACCACTGGGGTGGGCTTTCTTCCTAGATTATGGATGTGCCCAATACCAATGGGTGTCTGCCCCTCCTCAGCAGATGATGTCATTTCAGATAACTGGGCTGGGGCAGCTCCAGGGACTTGGCCCCCCACCAGTTCCAGCCCCACCAGCAATGCCTCAACAGGCTTTTGCCCAACCTCCACCACTGGGAGCGGCTCAACAAGGGGGCATACCACCCCAAACAGCCGGCCAATGGCCCGCTCAATTTCAACCACCAGCCCCGCCCGCTCCCACTCCCCCATGGTTTCGGGCAATGTTTGATGGTACCCCAGAGAAGCTGGCTTACTTCCTGAATCGAATCTGGGCATACATTGATCAAGTTGGGGCACAATACCCTTGTGATAGAGAGTTGATTCAAGAAATAACTAAGGGGATGAATGAAGGGGAGGCTACCCATTGGATAGCTGAGCTCCATGAGGAGGAGGCTTCTGAGTTAGAAGATGCAACTGGGTTCATCCAACTGATGCATGCCTGATTTAGTGATGTGGCCCAACATGTGGAAGCAGAAGAGCAGATCCAGGGATTGCGACAGGCTGGTCGTTCTGTGAAGGAGTTAGTTTGGGAGTTCAGGAGAATGACTGGAAGACTAAGAGACTGGCCAGAAAGACTCCTGGTTCACACATTTAAAAACGCCTTAGATCCCAAACTGAGGCAAGCTTGCAGCATGATGGGGGGTGTCCCAGAATGAATCCAGAATTGGTACACCACTGCATTCATGGTGGATCACAAGATTAACCCTCATCCAAAGCATGCGGCAGAAAAACCTACTAAAAGGCCTTTGGTCCGCTGAACGCAGACACAGCAAGCTGAGAAGCCTCCACCCCCCTTCCCTTGGGGAGGCTGTGGCAATAAAATGCTACCGATGTGGTCAGCTTGGCCACAGAGCATCAGAATGCCTGGCTCCAGCCTCAGCTCCACAAGCGCACCCACCACTCACCAGCGTGACAAAGAAAAAACTCCGAAAGCCACCAGAGAAGAGTCATCTGGTACAACAACCAAAGGAGATGGAGAGTCCTACCATTGGGGAAACCCCTATCACCTCGGAGGAGGAGAAGGAGGAAGAGGAGAATACTGAAGATGACCCAATGGTGAGTGGACCCATCTGCCCCTTTACCATCAAATCCAAACTCCAAGTGCCAGAAACTGTGGTGGAAGGGGAGATTGGGGCAATTGTAGACACCAGTTGCACCTGATGCTTAATCAGCATATCCATTGTGGAGCAGCTAGGCATATGCACATGACCCCTAGCCCATCCCATTCGATTTGAGCAGGTGGATGGAAAGCTTATTGGGGAGGGGGCAGCCACTCAAATTACCGAGTTGGTAAAGTTATAGATAGGCCACCACTATGAATTCCCCATATTCATCGTAGCTCCAAGAATGCAGGAATCAATTATCTTGGGGCTTGAATGGCTGGACAAGTGGGAGCCTACAATAAAGTGGGAGGATGGCGTTAGGAAATTGATTATTGGCTTTGGGCCGCTACCATCGGTGGAACCAAAGGGCCACCCAGGGACGATTGAACCCAATAGTCCACACTGCTCAAAACCTGCAGCACCTGCAGCAGACACCAAACACCCAGTGACCCAACAAGTACCAAAAGACTACTGGGACTTGTTGGGGGTGTTCAGTGAGGAAGATTGCAATTATCTTCCCCCTCATCGGCCCACAGATTGTGCAATAAATTTCATACCTGGGGCTACCCTACCAAAACAAAAAATGTACTCTATGACACCCCCCCCCCAGGAGATTGTGGGATTGAGGAAGTACATCGGCATCAATTTGAAGCGAGGCTTTATTGACCCAGTGAAGTGGAAATTAGCAGCCCCAGTGCTCTTCAGAGAAAAGAAAAATGGCGGTGTTCATCTCTGTATTGATATGCGGGGGTTGAATGTGGTATGTGAAAAGAACACTTAGCCCCTCCCCCTCATGAAAGATATGTTGAACCACTTGGCTAAAGGCAAGGTGTTCACCAAGCTGGACTTGAGAGAGCTGTATTATTGCATACGAATCAGAGAGGGAGATGAATGGAAGACCGCTTTTAACTGCCCCCTTGGCAGCTTTCGATTCAAAGTCATGCCATTTGGGCTACAAGGAGCACCCACAGTCTTCATGCAGTACATAAAAGAGGTGCTACATGAGCACCTGTACCGCGGAGTGCTCATGTATCTCGATGACATCTTCATCTTCTTGGAAACCCTGGAAGAACACGTAAAGCTGGTACAACAAGTCCTGGAAAAACCTCTAGCTGCCAAGCTATATGCAAAGTTATTAAAGTGTGAGTTCCACAAAACTTCACTAAATTACCTTGGTTATTGCATCTCCAATGAGGGGATAGAAATGGATCCAGGAAAAGTGAAAGCTGTGTTAGACTGGAAACCTCCAAGTACTCGCAGACAACTACAGAGCTTTCTTGGATTTGCTAATTTCTACAGGCAGTTCATTCCAGCTTTCATGGAGATTGCCCTCCCATTGACTGAACTATTAAAAATGGGGCCTTCCCCAACAAAGCCAAAAGCAAACCAACCCCTATAGTGGACAATGGACTGTCAAAAAGCCTTTGAGAAATTAAAACGGCTCTTTGCCCAAGAGCCCATACTGCAACACCCCGACCCAGAATGACAATTCATAATCCAGATGGATGCCAGTGATGTAGTGGTAGCGGCAGTGCTACTGCAAAAGAATAAAGAAGGCCACCTCTTGCCATGAGCTTACATCTCCAAGAAACTCACCACTACTGAAAGGAGGTGAGCCATTTGGGAGAAAGAAGCGTATGCGATCAGGTGGTCCCTGCTCACTTGGAGACATTTCCTGGAAGGGAGAAACATGCCGTTTGAGGCCTGGAAGGACCATAAAAGCCTCGAAGCTCTCAAAGCCCATCGAAGACTGTCCCCAAAGCAGGTTCACTGGGCGCAATACTTCCAAAGATTCAGATTCGAACTGAAACACATCCCAACAGGGAAGAACTTGTTGGTGGATGCCTTGTCAAGAAAACCACAGTACGACAGGAGGAAGGGAGAATGGTTCACCACATCCTTCCTTCCTCCCACCCAAAGGCGGCCCAAGTCACCACTCGAAGACAGGATAAGCTGACAACAGCGATGAAATACAGTCCGATGGGATTTTTCCTCCATCCAATCATTCCTCATTTATAGTATTTGTCTTGTTCAATATGCTAACCCTGTGCCTAAGTCAGACTTCTTGTGCCTAAATTAATGAAAGGAAACTTGACACTGGCATATAAAACTTCTGCCCAAGATATTTTTTAAAATAAACAACATGGTACTAAGCATGTATTTCAATAAACAATTCAGCAAATCTTATTGAATACATTGAGGCTTACATGATGTGTGTGTGTGTTCTATTTACTATTTTTTTTCTGGAAGACCTCAATATGACTAAGAGCAAGCTTTATAAGTGCATTATAGTGATTTATTTATTTATTTACAAGAATTGATCAAGATAAAACCATTCTTTTATTGAGGGCAATAGGTCTAGACAGGTTATGCACAGATGTGAAACTTTGCTACTTCCAGCCATAAACATGTTCCCAATACTTAGTACTTGCTATCCAAGGAATGGAATAACCTCAACTACAAATTAGATTTCCCCTTCATCTGTAATTTCTTGGAGGGATCTAAAAACACTGTCATCCTCTATGCCTGTGTCAGTTTATCCATTATTAGTTACTCAATGCATTTACTTCAGATTTAGGATGTGCTTATTAACTTGTGCTATATCATGTTGAACATATGGTTGAATAGCTCTCCCTTGGGAGTCCATTCAGCATCGTCAATATATACATGATTAAAATCTCCTAAATACTGGGATACTGCAACCAACTTTGGTCACCATACTAAAAAAGATGTTGAGACTTTGGAAAAAGTTCAGAGAAGGACAACTAAGATACTGAAAGGCCTGGAGACTAAAACATATGAAGAATAGCTGTTTTGGGTCTGGCTAGTCTAGAGAAAAGAAGAATTAGGGGTGACATCATAGCAGTATTCCTGTATTTGAGGGGCTGCCACAAAGAAGAGTGGGTCAACTTATTTTCCAAAGCACCAGAGGGCAGGAGAAAAACCATGGATGGAAACTAATTAAAGACAGAACCAACCTGGTATTAAGGAGAAACTTCCTAACAGTGAAGACAATTGATCAGTGGAACAGTGGATCAGTGGGTGCACCATCACTGGAGATTTTTAAGAAGAGACTGGACAGTCACTTGCCTGAGATGTATAGGTTCTCCTGATTGAGGGTTGGACTAGAAGACCTCCAAGGTCCCGTCCAGCTCTGTTCTATTCTGTTCTATTCTATTCTATTCTATTCCATTCCAGAAAGGTTTTCATTCTTGAACCATTCATTCTTTCCCCTACTGCTATCAATTTGTGATTATAATCAAAACACCTGGTTCACATTTGTTGGCTGTTTCTCATCCACATGAAAGACTACTGAGATACACAAGGAAGGCTTCTGATCATCAACAGCTTCAGAAACAGATGTGGGAATAAACCTCTATTCCCCTTCATACCACAAACCACGGTCTTCACCCAGCTCCTCCCTCCCTATCTTTGTTATTCATCAAAATAGAATAAATAAACAACCATATGCGTATGAACCATGTGTGAAGTGATACATTTGGCCATTAGTTGATAATGTTCTCTATAAGATCTTTTTGCTTTAGGAGTAACTGATTGTTTGACTCTGCTCTCATAGTTCACTTGAGGACACTTTGGAGGAAAGGTGGCAATGGATGATGTTTATTAATATTTATAGTCAGGTCTTTTACAGGGTTGTAAGAGATGGTTCTTCTAAAACAGTACAGTCTATCCTTGTGGGCCTTGTCTGCCTAGGATTTCAGTCTTGGAGATGTTAGAACTTAAACTTGGATATTTTTCGGTATTAAATATGTAGCCTACTGAACAACTATATATATTCCCAAGTGTCTCCTCTACAAGGGGGCTAAATCAGCTTTCTGACTAGCAGAACAATCTAGCACTTCATTCACCATTTGGAAATAAATCAATAACAACTCAGCACTGACTAAAGACTTGCATCAACTTGGTGATATTCCTTTTGATTCATAGTTTGTGCTGCGGGATTAAGAAAGATAGCAAAGACTGTAAAAAAAGGTATCAGAATAACTCGCAGTCTGAATACAACAATTTATATTTTAGTATATACATCCTTTTGAATATCCTGTACTGCTAAATAAGCTCCTGCTACAGTGAAATTAAATAAATTGCAAATAGGAAAGCTTTCATTTCCAGTTCTGAAAAAAACATATATTGGAATGAAGTTAAGAAACTTGCGCTGTATAGAAGTGGGAAGGACTGTTCATTGTGACACATATTATAATTGCTTATTATAATTGCTATCGATAATAAAACGCAGTGCCCTTATTCTATTCACAAGAGATCAGTAGAATGTCTTCTCGTTCTCTTTGTGTACTCCATTTTCCATAGATGCTCATTCATAATTTACAGAATACCTAGTACAGCGTGGGTGTCTATAGAGAAAAGCAGAACAAGCAGACATCTATCTATCTATGTATCATCTATCTATCTATCTATCTATCTATCTATCTATCTATCTATCTATCTATCTATCGATCGTAATTGCACAGTAACATTGAAAAGAATGGTGTGATGATAGCAACTCTGAAATTACAGCCACTTCAGAAATTACTGGTCCATGTGGCTATTAAGCTGCTAGACTAATTTATAATGTAAACTTTTCTAGACTGCTTGTAGTAATATTCAGGTAGCTCTGGAAGATTTCCTTGAACTGGCGTGCATAGAAACATGTAGACAGTGAGCATACAAAGGTCTATTTTGTACTTTGTCTACACAACAAACTTCAGCAATTTCCTCTAAGACTAAAACCTGGTGTCCTAGGAGTGAATTTGTGGACAATAACCAGATGAGCCAAAGTGATCATTAGAATGTTTTGGACAATTTGGTGGCCATGAACAATAATGCAATTTTGTGTGTTCAAAGTTTACAACCATTAACAAGCATTTTTTTAATGAAAAGTTTTAGTATAATTTACAGATATTTCCCCTTCCCTCCCTCCACCCCAACCCTGCCACCCCTCCAACCCCCCCTCCCCCCAACTTCCCAAAGCAAAATACAGGGTATAAACATTTAACAATCATGCACTAACATAAGCTAATTAACTATAACATCTTACCTCCCTCTTGTACTTTAACTCCCCTTTTATTAAGCTAAATTTGGATAAACTATAACATTCCTTATTCATTCATAAGATAATTGAAGTTCCTCAGTCCAATGTTTATTTGAATATAGTCAATCCATCTTCTCCATTCCAACTTGTGTTTCTCCTCTGAATAGTCTTTCCAATATGCTGAAATTTTAGCTGTCTCTGCTAAATTAACTACTTTTAACGTCCAATCTTGAATAGTAAGCAATTCTTCCTTCTTCCAGCAACCTTGTTGCCATTATCAAATTCAGAATCAAATTAGTCTCTATAATTGTACAGTCTGTAATTATACCTAGCAAAAACAACTGAAGAGTGAACTTTATCCTCTTTTTGAGAATATTTTAAATAATCCACCATATTTTTATCCAAAATACTTTAGCTTCTTTACAAATCCATCATACATAATAATACATAGCATCAACACAATCACATTTCCAACATTTAAATTATAAATTGGGATACACACAAGCTAACTTTTTAAGATCTAAAGACCATCTATAAAACATCTTATAAAAACTCTCTATCAAGTTTTAATCTTGCATAAATTTTTCATTTCTTACCCAAATCTTTTCCCATATTCCCATCATTATTAGACAAAATTATCAATACCTTTCTACCATTCTTCCATATTTGCACCTTTTTTCCCTTTTAAAAAAAATCTTGGTATCATTTAAATAAAAAATAAAAACTTAAACAAGACTTTCATTTTACTACTATTATCCTTCCCAGCAAAAACTATTGTAAGTTCTCCCATTTATCCATCTCTATCTATATTTTGTGCCATAATGGTCATAATTATACTTATGTAATCTCCCATTTAAAATTGTAATAGAGAGTCCTAAGTGGATAACCTTTTTTACTATCTCACATCCTGTTATTTTTCTGATTCTTCTTTTGGATTTATCCTGGGGATGGTGGATATCCAGCCTTTAGTACATTACTGTAAAAAAATATTTTGCCTTCCAAACTGAATTAAGACGATATCTTTCTTCTAAATAATCAACCACCAATCCGGCTGGGGCCTCCCATCTATACTGTATCTGGTGATTTCTAAGTTCATCAACTAGGAATGCATAATCCTTTCTGGATCTCAATATTTTAAAAGGAATTTCCTTCAGTACTGCCACCTCCTGTCCTGCCACCTGTAGTTTGCTTTTGTAAGTCGCTTGTAATATTCCATTCCTTGTTTTCCTGGTAACAAAGTAGATTACAATATCTCTTGGTAGTTATCTCTGTCTGGCAATCCATGAATTAACACGATATTTTTTTTCAATCTGCCAATCATATTCTGCTTTTGGTTCACCAATTAACTGAGCGAAAGCTTCTGCAAAGATTGCTTTCAAATTTTCTTGGTTATCTTCTTTCAGGCCTCTTATTCTCAAAGCAAATTCCATCGCTCTGTATTGTATCATTGTAACTTCTGCCTCTGATTTTTCAATCTTGATTTGAATCTCATCAACTTTATTCTCCAAATTCACATTAGACTGAGTAATTTCTTCCACCCTATCATCCAATGATGTTACAAAAGCAAACAAACCCTTAAACGCATCCACTATATCCTCTCTTATTTGTTGATTACGGGTTTGAATTAAGTCCTTAATTTCAGACATTTCATCAGACACATCTTTAAGGGCAGATGTAATTTTTTTCTTGCAGAAACGGGACTTGTGCCTTTAAAGCGCCTTGGAGAGCTTCAAATGTCACTGCTTGTGTATCCGCTAAAGATAATAAAGACTGCAATTTAGGTGGCTGGGCCAGGTGACTTCCAGCACTCTTAGAGGCACTTATTTTAATTTGTTTTGAATGCATTTCCAAATATTCAAATCACACTTTCCAACAACCAAATTATTGAGTCCAAAAAGTCCACTTAATCCCCAAACTTGTTAAATCTTATAGCTCATTAGTAAACCAAAACTGTTTTCTTTAATCTTGAGCTCTTGAGTCTTTTAACGACATTAACAACACTTAACAAATACTTTCCTTTTAAGTTTCGCTTTGATCACACCCTTTGACTTGCAGACACCATCTTTATTACCCTTTGTTCTCCTCAATCTTCACAGAAGGAAGTGATACTACGTCAGAGTTAAAGTTTATACTTGCAATTATAATTGCTCCTGTCTTTGCTCTGCCTGCTTCTTATTCAATTGTAGATTAAAACATTGATTGCAGGGGTGGTCATGGCATTTTGTTTCTGCTGCAGCAGAAGCGTCCCGAGATGCGGAGCCTTGTTGGGCTGCTGGAGGGCTCTCACCCTTCGAGCCCCAGAATTGCTCCTGGGGGTCTATGGGGAGCTCTACCCTTGCCCGACTGCTCTCCTCTCCCTCTTTTCCCAAGGGGAGATTTTTCAAGCCGCTTGACAGCTGATTTACGCTGTTCTAGCAGCTTAAATGCGATCACGAGGCTGGCATTCCCAAAGGAACGTCCTTCAATGCCTACGGTGCCACCGGAACCCATTAACAAGCATTTTTGACTCATCTTAATTTCCTATTTGCAAGATAATTGCTGGCTTATTGTGAGAATGAATGAATGAGCTTTGGCTGTAGTATAAATAAATTAGCACAATAGTGAAACCATTCCCAGTTCTTCTATACTTCACTTAAACGGAACTCGTTCAATGCAGGTTTCTCTTAACACAACAGAGGCCTATATACATTCAGGCCACTGAACTGGGCTTGCAAAGTCAGGATGGCATTGAGAATTTTCGATACCTTTTTGCTGCTATCTAATGATTGCCTGCATTTTTCTGTGCCAAAACAATTTCAGTAACATACATTGGAATGACCAACATGGGAAAATGCATTTTCTCAAATGAGGCTCTTCCATCTTCTGTGTTTGGCCTTTGCAGATGGATATTATGGGAACTGTAGATTGATAAACCTGGAAGGCATCAGACTGCAGAAGGGGCTCTGCAATCTTTAGCTTCTGACCAATAAAACCCAAAGCCATAGCTAAATAATACCTTCATTAGAATTAACCAAAATGCTACAAAACAGCTTGCAAGCTTCCTAAATCTCCAGAGTTGCCCATAAACATTCTGGACAAGGAGACAGCTTGCACATCCTCTTATGACGTTGGCTTTATACTAATGAAGATATTATCCAGCTATACATTTGGGATGGCCCAGGGTCAGGGCACTTAAATGTTGCTTTTTCACCCTTAAAAATGCAGAATAAGTTGCAAGGGGAAGAAAGAACCATTTTGTCTCAAAGTGAACTTTAGCTTCCCTGGCTCTTTGAAATTCAACCACCCCTGCTTATAATCCAGGGGATGCATAAATGCATGAAAAATTATTAGGTTTCGTAATGCAAAATTGACGGCTGCTATTTAGCAAAGGAAATTAGGTTGGCCAATTCCATTTACGGCCATGGCACTGAAAATGCTGCTTCTGGTCCAGTGGTGGGTTCCTGATCCCATTGCAACAGGTACCCTGCAATGAGCCCCGGCATCCACCACGTGGACACGTGCAGCATGCGCGTAGCACGCACATGCATACTTACCGCCCACGACGCTCCAGCTGCTCAACAGAGCGTCACTCAGGGGCTGTATGCTCCGTGAGTGTGCACGAAAGCCTCGATTGGCTCAAATAGCAGTAAGGAGAGCGGGCAGGCAGGTGGGCCCTCTGAAACACCATACCGGAATGGTACCTGGTGATCCGAGCATGCATCAGTACACCTGTACTGGGGCATGCCCGTCGTATCCCACCACTGTTCAGGTCGCAAATTATTTTTGCTCCAACTGCCGGCATCTAAATAAGCCATTTGGTGGATCAGGTAGAAACAAACAAACAAACAAACAAAAACAGGGATATTGTGCAACAATGGCAGGAAATAAGGCAGAAGGCAAAAAAAAACCTACTGTATTTTTCGGAGTATAAGACACACCAAGGTTTTGAAGAAGCAAATTTTTAAAAAAACGAGCAAAAAAGGCCCATTTTTCACAAAAACGGGCCCATTTTTTGTCAAACAAATTGCATGCATAGCCTTATGGAGGCTTGTAGAGTGCTGCTGGGGACTGGGGGGGTGAAACGGCCCATTGTTTGTTCATTTCTGCCCTCCCCAGCCCCCAGGAGCTCTCTGAAAGCCTTCTAAAAGCTATGCACGGCCATTTTGATGAAGGGGGCGGGGCTTCAGGAGGCAAAAAAAATTCTTTATTTGATGTATAAGATGCACCCAGATTTTCAGCCTCTTTTTTGAGGAAAAAAGGTGCATCTTATATTCCAAAAAATATGGTATGTCAGGTTTTTGAAGCAATAGCATGAAGAGTCCTATTATGTTGAATTAGAAGTGAGGAAGAAAACTGGGATAGCAGTGTTCCAATATCAGTATTAGTAGTGATATCAATCTTCAATATTTGAGGGGTTGCAACAAAGAAGAGGGGGTCAACCTCTTCTACCAAGCACCAGAAGGACAAAAAAACAACAGATGGAAACTGATCAAGGAGAGATCCAACCTAGAACTAAGGAGAAATTTCCTAACAGTTGTGTTGTCACAACTGAAGCACAAAAGAGGTAGAGGCTTGCAGTATTATGATACACATTTTATTTCCCTTCCCTGTTAATTCATCAGTTGGATTAAAATGTTTTAATTCCTGAGCACTGTAAGCTCACAAGCTGCCTAACAGCTATAAAAAGAAAAAGAAATCTTTGTTTACAAACAATGTATATATGAGTGCATTTCTTTGCACAGGGAAAACCTACACATTAGTTTCTAAGAATATGCATGCATGTCTTCTTATAACTCGTTTATTTATTCATACTGTTGCCCATCTGTCAATGCAACTTTTAGTAGTAAACAAAAGCAAGCAAGCAAACAAACAAACACAATACAGGGGTCAATGTAATGAGCCAAGTTAAGGCTACTTTAAAGGCAGACCTTATGAGCATATCCATGTGCACAGGCCAAGCTGCATTAACATTCTGGCTCCAATGCCTAGGGGAGAAGCCAAGCCTTTCTGGCTTTCTGGAGGGTAGGAGGGAGGGAGGAAGGGAAAGAGAGAGAGGGAGGGAGGGAGGGAGGGAGGGAGGGAGGGAGGGAGAGAGAGAGAGAGAGAGAGAGAGAGAGAGAGAGAGAGAGAGAGAGAGAGAGAGAGAGAGAGAGAATAACAGAGTTGGAAGGTATCTTGGAGGCCATCTAGTCCAACCCCCCACCCAAGCAGGAGACCCTACTACACCTTTTCTGACAGATGTCCACTCTCTTCTTGAAAGCCTCCAGTTATGAAGCTCCCACAACTTCTGAAGACAGACAGACAGAGAGAGAGATAGGTTTGTTTGTTTGTTTGTTTTGCGTAAACTCCATGTTAATGTGTCATGATGACAAATGGTTCTCAGGAAAGATCTCTTTTCTAATCCCAGAAACAAGAACACTTGTGAATGCAAATACTAGAATCTGAGCAAAGGTTGCACAGCTGATCCTTGACTTATGACCACAATTGAGCCAAACATTTCCATTGGTAAGCAAGGCAGTTGTCAAGTGAGCCATTTTATGACCTCCCTTGCCATTGTTAAGAGAATCATGTGGCTGTTAAGTGGATCGTGTGGTTGTTAAGTGAATCTAGCTCCCTCTATTGATTTTGCTTGTCAGAAGCCAGCTGGGAAATGTTTTCAAATGGTGACCACGTAACCTCAGGACAGGGCAAGTACCATGCCAGCTGCCAAGCCTCTGAATTTGGATCACATGATCAGCACGATGCGGCAACAGTCGTAAGTGTGAAAAATGGTCAAAAGTCACTTTTTTCTGTGCCGTTAAAGCTGAGAACTATGTGTATTCAGACACACTCAAATGCCAACATTTAGACTGTCTGCTGCTGCTGTCCTAGAATTAGAAATATCTAATTCTTTATCTTCCAACTTTTCCACCCAAAGATAAAGGACAAAATAAGGCCCGTCTCCAGAATAACTGCCAGACACTCAGTCGTAGGAATTTTCATGGATATCAAACATTTCCCATGTGATGCACATGGTCTTAACTTCAAATCTCAACAGCTGAATCCATTCTACAAAAAAAAAATTGCAACAATTGAAACCCCAGAATTTATATTTAGACTCATAAAACAAATCCTGTTGTGCAGACGAAAAAATCCCTCAGATGTACGGATGCAATGCCTATTCACCAAATCCCTTCCTTGTGTGAAAATTGCAGTTAAAGCAGAAGCAAAATTTATTACAGTCAATAGACCCACCGTGCAACCAAATAAAGGATAAATAATAACATTTAATAAGAATTAAAGGCTCTGAATAGGAAGCAGTGGGGGTCCATTCAAAATCTCCTCAGGCTGTGATCCAGGCCTGCTTTCCCTTTGGAATTGGGGCTTTTGAAAAGGAACTTTGGCCTGCTTGGAAAAGCAAGGATGTGGATCCAGATACCGGGAAGCTCAGTGATATGCAATAATTATTTGCCCACATTTGGAGGGAAAGTATCTGTGCAAATGAGCAGGGAGAAAGTAAATGGAATGGTTTCAAATTTAGACCTTGTTTGTTTTTCTTAAAGCCCTGCGTGATGTAAGGGCTCCATTATTGGTTTTCTGTTTTTTGAAAAAGAAACCCTTGACTTTCTTGCTACAGTGATAAAACTACAAAAACTATTTAAAAAATTTAAAAACCCTAAAATCTCAGGACCTCAATCATCCTCAACCACAATGCCCCAACCCATCCACAGACTCTATCACTCTAACCCACTGCCTGGATAAAGAGCAAATTGTCAGGCCTGCAACCATATTCCTCTTAGATCTCAGGCCTGCCACACTTTCTATTAATCTACTAAGCCTTTTCTGTTGTGGGAAAATGGGAGGGGGGATTGTACGGAGTTAGATGCTATATAGCCAAAAAAAAATTCCTTTCTAGAAAGCCAAGGTTATCCTTTGTCTCTGCACCTCTGCACCTGACCGGAACTGGATGGGTGTCAAGCATTTCCATGCCTATTATCAAGTTGACATTGGAAGAAAGGGAGGGAGAATTCCACGCATACCTTCAACCAGGGTAGGATCTCAGATTTCTACAGCAGGCATGTGAGGTGCAAAATTTTACAACTTGCTGCAGCACTTTGTTGGTGGATGCTATTTATGACACATACTGAGGGGAGGGGGAGACACAGAGGTAAATTTCAGCCATCATTAAACAGAAATCAGATCTGGCTCCGCGACAGGAAATGCCAAAATTTTGCTCCTGATAAATGACTGGATTTCTTTTCAACTTTGTCTCGAGCCTCGTAAATTAATTAGAGCATCTTTTGGGAACCCTACAATGGGTGGAACTGTGAGTATGGCAGTGGAAGATTGGACAATGTGAAGAGCTGGTAGGTGTGGGGGCAAGATCATGAACTTTCAAACTGGATAGGGAAAACCTAGAATATGACATCTCTAATAAAATGGAACTTTGAGCCTCAAAGTCTTCTTTCATTGGGGGTTTACTTGGAACCATGATACTGCCTAGATTTCTATCAAAGACATCTGCAAAATCAGAGATTAAGGCCTCGATATCAGAGTCACTGATTGAGTTGATGCCAGTGATTTCCAGACCCAGGGAGGAGAACCAGTCCAGTCCTAGCAGACTCGGCAAGGAACCATCCACTATGAACAGTTGCAGTGGGTGTGAGAAGTCCTTGAAAGATGCTCTAAAGGTGCCAGTTCTGATGACAGGAATGCTGCTCCCCTGGTAATCTCGGAGAAATGGAGTTGAATATGATGGAAGTCTAACTGTCTTTTTGAGATTTTTGGCACCAATCTCTTTAGTGTACTCCAAGAGATGATGGTCATTGAAGATCCAGTGTCCACTTCCATACGGCAAGGGGATACCTCAATCAGAACAGTGACATGGACCTTATTGCAAAAGGCTGGTTTGACCGATGACTGCTTCTGCATTGCAGGTGTCTCTGGAGATGGTAAAGCAGTCCTCTCCCTGACTCTTGTTTTTTCTGCATTCTTTTGGGGCCAGTTTCTGGGCTCGCAGTGGTAGCTGTTGGTTGGTTTGCGCAACAGACCCTGGCTAAATATCCTTCTTTTCACATCTTTGCCAGATGGTGTTCTTGAACTTACATGCCATTCGTGGGTGATTACTGCCACAATCAACACATGCTGATTGCCTTTTTTCTGTGGCTACATTCCTCCCCTTGGAGGATTTGAGGTGATAGACCTCATCGTCCTCATCTGCTGATTCACTGTGGTTAGCATCTTCATGGTGCACAGTGACTGGTTTCCACGATGCTGGTGGGCTGTGGTGCAAATCAGGAGAGAGTATTTTCCCACTCCAACAGGGGACCAGAATGAGGACTTCAACTGACAACTATACACTATATACAATACATAAGAGATCTGATGGGGTTATGTAAACTGGGGAATCCAATCTGATCCTTGCCATGTTTGCAAAGTGAGGGGGAAGTGTCAGCTGGATCTCCAGCATGGGTTTTCCTTTTGATGCTTACTTGCTATCGGCTGCCATAGTAACAGGGAGGGGGGGGCGTGGCATTGGGGTTGGGGAAGTGAGCTGGTGTGGTGAAGGCCCATGTGAACTAAAAAGGAGGTTTGCTCTCAAGAATTGCTGCACTGCTGAGTGGAGTTGTTTACATCCAGTCAAGGCCAAACGTCCTAGAACTCCAGATGGACAAAAGCACCTGAAGATGTACCCCACAGGACACTATGTGGGACGTGGCTTGGACATTCAGCCTGGGACCCTGGGGGGAAGAATTTTGGGAAACTTTCAATAGGTAACTTTTGCGCCTTTTGGCTCAGATCTTGCTTTTCTTTTGCTGCTATCATTTCAAACTCAATAAAAGTACCTCTTCTCTACTTCAATGGAGTTGGGGGTTTTCGTTCTTGGGTTTTGAATGGAGGTAGGCCTGACATGAAGTCTCTTGGAAGTCAACTCTCATCTTCTTTCAGCCATAACAATTTAAAACATAGTTTCACTACCCTGACTATAGAAATGAAAGCCCTGAATCTAGTGACCCAACATGCCATCTCTGTTCCAACATTGCAATCTTCTAAAGGATGAGATAATGGAAGGGAAGCTGTCTCTCTCTTTTCTGTCACTATTCTCTCTTCACACCTGTCCTGAAACATATCTCAGTCATTAGAGGTTTCACCTCTTAAATTGAGCCTTTGCAGCAAAATTCAACTTCTTCCTGGAAAACTATTCCCTCCCATTTAGTCCAACTTGATTTTTTTTTTTGTGTTGTCGCTTATTATGGCCATATGCAGTCTAGCATTTTTCCTTCAGGTTGTACACCTATAGCGTAGTCTGGATGCCAGAGTGGAGCTTAATGAATTTTCCAGGAACACAATGCAAATCACATTTTTCTGTAAAGGCCAATAATTGTGATATCAAGGTAATTATGCTTTAATGGAACTTTTAAAGTATTCTAGATGTTTGGAGTTCAGATCCTGATAATACATCCAGTATTTGGAATATATTGATGCATCTTAACTCCCTTCTAATGATCTCAAGACCTCGGTGTGTAGCCTAAATATATTAGCAGTGGACAAGAGTATCAATGCATGTCTAAAGGTATGGTAAGGCTTGTAGAACCAGTGGTATCCTGTGACATAGATTGAACACCCTCTGTTGCTCATAATGTGGAGTCACTGGTCCTGTGTTGTAATTTGGAGGGCGGAAAACAGGGAAGGGAAGAGAAGATGGAAAGGAAGGGAAGAGGGGAGGGAAGAGAAGAGAATATAGAAGAATATAGAAAATCGACTAGACTAGACTAGATTAGACTAGACTAGAACAGAACAGAACATAATAGAATAGAATAGAATGAAATAGCTTTATTTAGCCAAGTGTGATTAGACACACAAGGAATTTGTCTCCTGTATAGAAGCACTTTGTACTTGCAAACTAGAAAACTCCAGGGTTTTAGGCTACTCTGGAAAATTCATTGGTAAACAAGAATCATCTGAGAAGAAGCAAGAGCAGGCCTTGTGAGTATTGCTGTCAATAAAATTACATGGATAGGTCTGTGCAGAGACCCAGAGCCGAGCCAAACTCAAGGCAGCCTTTACCTTTTTAATGTTTTCAAGCATTGGCTGGTTTTATGCTGTACTATATTTCTCTCTCAAGCTGTTGCATTTGTAGCTGTCCCCCCCCCCCCCCCGCAAATGACTGGCATTGTGAGGAAGCAATTACCTCGACAATTAAAATTAGTGGTGCGTGCTGAGTTATTCCATCTGAGAAGCTGTTGAGGCATCGTAGACGGCCTCTTCCCCAAAGGCTCTGTGGATAGGCTCTTTCACTGTGCCCTAGTTTCTCCATATGCCAGCTCCGAGCACTGTCACCCCAGCAGCTGAATGGTTCAGCTGGCCTTTTGAGCCTCCTCAACTAGCACAGCCAGCTATAACAGCTACAACAGCAGACTGATGGGTATGCAGAACCAACATTCACCCCAAAACAATGTTCCTCAGTGGGCTCTTTTATTTTTCTTTGTTTTAAACATTTGTAGAGGCACCCAACTGAGACAAAGGACTCCAAGGAGCAGGAAGTGACACTCAGGAGGCATGGCCCCTAGGTCACATCAGATGCCCTGAAACTTTCATTGTAAATCATGATCACTAGCAAAGCACTGGCTAATCAGCTAATAAAAGATGGAGAAAGTTTAAGACACTGAGCTCATATTTGATATGGCCATTTCTCCCTCAACTTTGCCATAAAAATCAAGAATATCATTTATGATATAGGGAGCAGCATAAGGGTCCTCTTTATGCAGCAAAAATGACATCTGTTTCTTAGTTTTATGCATTTCAAAATGGGCCCCCAGAACAGACAGTTTGTTCTTTTATTATTCCAGACATTTTTATTATTCTGTTTGGTGGCTTGAGGATGTCAGCTAAAACTGAAACTTAACCCTTTGTAACTCCCTAGATGTTTTCATACAGTTTCTAAGCATTTGTCTAGAGATGGTTTACCTCTGCCTCTTTCCCAGATTCTAGGATGACGGCTGACAGGACTGACCCAGTTGAGCTTCCAAGTCAAGGTGAGATTAACCAGTTGCTTTCTTCTGCCAGGAAAATTATTTAAGCAAGCAGATTAAAGAAGGCAATAATAGATTCCTAGATGTGTAATCACGCCAGTGGAACTAAATTATCTCGGTGACTAATTAAACTTCTGAGTTATCACAATATCTTTCACTGTATTCAATCTTCTGAATTGTCTCATCCATGAACTTTGCAGTTGATCATACTCAACACAATCCACATCATTCTAGTACAAGGTATGGTCTGAAAGATCCCATCGCCAGCTGGGTTTTTCCATAAAGTGATGCACTCCTACTTTGGTTTGTACAAAATACGCTCACCCAAAATCTTCCCCTCTCCCGGAGCCAAGAAATCTCTTCTAAGTGGAGATAAATGGACAAACAAGAAACTGAACAGGGATACCTCGTAATGCACAGAGAAATTGCTTTCAGTTCTTAGATTGCTTAGCAGACTGAAAGGCCCCAGGCTTTCACTTTCAACTTCACAATTGCAGTTCCATTGATTTAGCATTCATTACTTAGAAGGAGGGGGAGAAGGATGCTCCTGTCAATGTCATACAGATATAAGAAGGAAGAGGCTGGGCAGCCCCACCGAGGCTACCTTAGGAGAGCTCACCATAGGTTTCTTCACTTCTTTCGAGATCGCTCTGTGTTATATTTACAGAAGACTTTCTGAAAGTCAGTTTTCTCCAAATTATGTTAGCAGGCCGCTATTAGTCCGTTGTGTCAGTTACCATATCTTAGAAATATTTAATAAATTTCTAGGAGGCATAAAGAAGTCTGGTTTTACCTCTAGAATAAATAATAACAGGAGTCAGGAAGATAGATGGATTTGCAAATTCTTGTACTTTCCTCGTTTGTACAGAACTTAGCTTTATATCCTCTATAGCCATGGTGGTGAATCTATAGCACATGTACCACAAGTGGCACGTGGAGCCATTTTTAGGGCATGCGAGGCTGACTTCGGCCTTCATTTTGACCATTTTTCGCCCTCTGGAGGCTTCCCTGAACCTCTGGCTTTCCAAACTTCTGGGTTGCCGGTAGGGCTGCTTTTGGCCCTCTGGAGGCTTCAGGAGACTTCCCTGAAGCCTCTGGAGGGAGAAAAATGGCCCTATGCACAACTCGGAAAGTTCCCGAACTTCCGGTTTGCATGTTGGGCCATTTCCCCACCCCCACCCCCAGTCTTCAGGGAAGCTTCCCGAAGCTTCCAGAGGGCAAAAAACAGTCCTATGGGCAACACAGAAGTCCAATAACAGACTTCCAGGTTGCCCATAGGGCCGTTTTTTGCCCTCTGGAGGCTTCAGGAGGCTTTCCTGAAGCCTCCAGAGGGCCCCCAGGGGGGAGGCCATTTTTGCCCTCCCAAGGCTCCTAGAAAGCCTCTGGAGCCTGGGAGAGCAAAAATTGGGTCCACCCTGAGCAAAAAGCGGAGGAGGGCAGGGGGGGGGGTCATGTGCGCATGAGCGGCAGGGGTGGAGCACATAGTATTATGGGTGTGGGCACAAACACGCATGACCCCCCTGCACTCCCCTTGCTTTTGGCACGCGATGGCAAAAAGGTTTGCCATCACTGCTCTGTAGAAATGGCCTGAGAAGCAGTGTTCATTAATAATTAAGACTGGAGCAGGCAACCTCCAGATATTTAGGAGGACACAATTCCCAAGGTTAATAGAAGTTTATCGGAAACATTTGGAGTGAATTGAATCTCCTGTTCTGGCTTTAGATAATTAAGTGTTAGAAGTTCCCAACCGATGGCAGCTACTATGAAGCCTTCTTCTTGGGCCTGCTCTTTGCTTGTTGGGGTTTTGCCAGCTAGGTTGGAGCAGAAGTCAAGCAAGGGCTTAGCTTGGAATCATTATGCAGCCACACATGGCTTAAGCATAACCTCTCCCAAAATCCATGAAGCCTTATTTGGTTGTTCCCAAGGAAAGGCAACCAGTCTGATGAGATTCCTGTAGCACAAGTGATAAACAATAAAGTTACAGCCTGAGGTTATTCATGAGTGGTTATGGTTGCTGGCACGACCCAGATCTGTAAACATCTAGAAACATGCTTAGTCCTTAAATAAATGCCAATAAAGCTCAATGGAAATTCCAGATCTAGAAAAGTGACAATGAAATTCTACAATTGTCAGTAATATTAAGAATTTATTGAGGTCCCAGCTACATCTATATAGTTTCCTTGACTGCAAGATGCAATAATTACTTCTTCCAATCTTCCTCAGGGTAGGCATAGAGATATACTATGAATAATAAGCATTCATTTATTAACTTTGCATGGCCACTCATCAGACAAAAAGTGACTCTGGGTAGCATACAACAATCAAAGGAAACAACAATATGAAAACAGTCAGTGTAAAAAAAAAGAAACAATTATTCAAACTTTAATGTTATTAAACATTAAAATATCCAATCCCATAGAGAGAATATGCTGAATAATCTTTGCACTTCACCTTCCTGGGAGTAGTTGTATTATGCAAAGTAAGAAAAATGATGCAATTTGCACAGTTAATACAATCAGCTTTTTTACTCGACACATATTTGGAATCATAGCAACTGAAGTAAAATTAATTAAAAATAGTTCACAGAAAGAGAAAGTAGGCTGTTATAGACAGTTTACTTCACAGAAGGGCTGATTAGTCTATGTGGTAATTACAAGAGTTATAAAGAATTATAAAAGAGACATTGTAGGGAAAAAGAGTCTTTGATGGGGAAAAAAGACTTTGAAGGAAAAAGTTTCAACTCCCAAATAATTAGGAAATAGTGGTGTGCATGTACAATAGAGTCTATAAATAGAAATATATAGATAGAAACATATGAAATTATAGATAGAAAAATATATCACTGTATTTAAACTAAAATGATTCTCACATGTGTAAATTAGAATTCATTTATGGAAACCAATAGACTATTCACTTAAGGAATAGTCTATTGGTTTCAAGAATGAAGAATCAAGACTACTTGTTAAGAACTAATTAAGCTGATTTATTGTTCATGCCTAAGCACAAGAACCTAATCAACCAACAATCAGCACTAAAGTGGTGCTAGATAAGAGTCAATGGAATTCAAGGTGGAATGGATTATTTGTGGGAATGTAATGACTCCAGGCTGGTTCCTCTCTTGACTCTACCCCTAGACTCTGCTCCTTCTCCTACATCTTCATTTTCTATATATCTCGGTTGCAACAGCCACTGAGAGAATATGGCCATTTCTTCTGGCTGGAAAGAAAGCAACTGGATCTTAATACTAAGGTTTTATCATAATATTAATAGAAGAAAATTTACTATAGGATGTCAACTGTAATCTAATAGATTATTGTTGATAGACAAGTGGGAAGTATATTGCTACCTGTCACATGAAGTTTAGTGTGTGCTCTGTTAGAGAGCCATATTTGGAATGGCTCATGCATCTAGTTGTAAGTCTAGATGGCAGAGCTGTTTGAAGAAGCTGAGGACTGCCTGCCATGAGAAAAATAATATCCAGGGCAAGCAGCAAATGACAAGATTTATGGGCAAGACAAAATGATGCAACAAGGGACCAACTTCCATGCTATTTCTGCTTCTCTTCATTCCCGCAGGGCTTCACCTCGGATTCTCTTCGATTCCATTTCCTCTTTAAAATTCATTGTAATGAATATTGATTTTTAAAAAAATATTTGCTACTATTTTCATGCCATCTCTTCTCACAACCGTAGATGACATGCAGATGGTCCTTTTGTCCTTTCGGAATCCATTTCGAAATCCATTAGAAAAGTTTTCTTGAATCTGAAGAGAGTTTGTATCACAATGGAATCTGGGAGTGCGGGGCATGGGGGGGATGGTTAAGACTGATGGAATGGAATGAAGAGGGAAGGGGATACTTTCCAGAGAAAGAAGAGGCAATTCAACGAAGACACCAGTGTGAGAGAAAGAGGGTGAAGGCAGCCCTTCCCTAATAGTTCACAATGTGTATTGTAGATGCAGCTAGCAGAGTGCTCAGACTAGCAAGATGTTGTTTAATTGTGTGAAAACAATAAAGAATTCAGCTTGGAAGAATCATCATTCTTGGTTTGGTGCATGACGTTAAGTCCACTCAAGTAACCCAAGACCTTTAAGTGCACTTAGCCACCAACCAAGTGTGGACCTTATACAAAGCTTTCTCTTTGTGGCCTGCTGACCCACTTGCATGCTATGGAGATGTATAGGATAGGATATGTGTAATACTCTACTCCCTTGAAGCAATGTTATTAAATCAGGGTTCCTGGATAAATGTAATGTACTGACTAAGCTTATCCATTAAATAAATCATAAATAGGAAGGCAGGTGCAATTTAAAAACCAGGTTCTTTATGGTCTACATGCTGCTTATCTGATGAAGTTTACAGTAAGTAGCACTTTCATAATACGTGAAACCCATTTAGACATGACAGATGACTCTTCCCACCAAAGGTGTTGTAGTTCCTGAAATTCTGGTTGAATACAGATCAGGTTTAATGGCATACTCTCTGCCCTACACTTGATAAAATAATCTATCATTTGTGGCTCCTGCCATCAGTTTCACTGGGAGGATAACAATAAGTGTGTGTGTGTGTGTGTGCGCGTGCGCACACACACACACACACGAATGTTTCTTTCCACCATTGATATTCATCAAAAAGTGAAAGAAAAGATCCAGTTTAGCAATCATACCACTCTTTGTTAGTTTGCTTAACAAAGAATGGCTACAGGAATATTTGAAGAGCTCCTACAAAGACAAGGGAGTCAAACTATTTTTCAAAGCACCAAAAATTAAAACAAGAAACAATGATTGGAAACGATCCAAGGAGAAAAGCAACCAAGAACTAAGGAGGAATTTCTTAACGGTGACCACAATCAACCAATGGAATAGCTTGCTTTCAGAAGTTGTGGGTGCCCTATCACTGGAGGCTTTCAAATAGAGAAAATGGTATAGAGTCTGTTGCTCAAGCAGGGGGTTGGAATAGAAGACCTTCAAGGTCCCTTCCAACTCTATTATTCTATGATATTCTCAGAAATCTACCATCTTTCTATCGAATATCACCAACAAAATTTCCTTCCATCCGCAGTGCATTAAAAATAGCATCAATATGCAGTTCGGATCCTGCATATAGCATCAATATGCAGTTCGGATCCTGCCTTTACGACCAGACACATTGGCCTTGTTACAGTTTGCAAGCAAAAGGAAACAAGGACAAATATTTCCTCCCCTTTATTTTTTCCTGTCTATTCCAGTTTTGTAAAGAGATCCATTTCTGCATTCTGCCTTCAGAAGTTGTGGGAGCTTCATCCCTGGAGGCTTTTAAGAAGAGACTGGACTGCCATCTGTCAAAATGGTGTAGGATCTCCTGCTTGGGTGGGGGGTTGGACTAGATGACCTACAAGGTCCCTTCCAACTCTGTGAATCTGTTTTTCTTCTTTGCAGAACTACATTTGCTACTGCTTCCTCATGGGAAGGTCCCCCCCCCCCAATGCATTTCAATTTTTCTAGTCTACAATCCTTTTCTAAGCAGTCTCTCATCCAAGGATTAACCAGGGTTTAATTAATTTCCAAGGTTAACCAAGATTAACTGATGCCAACATTCTGGATTAAAATATCTATTATCTTTGGTTGTCATCCCATAATAAGGGAAAAAAAACCTACTCCTCAGATGTGAGTGAGCTTCAGTGCTTGGCATTTTTGACTATTGAACGAGAGCTCTAATTATCTTTTTCCTTTTAGTTTAAGACAGGATATGTAAAGATGAACTCAAAAGCAGCCTTGACAGATCAAGCCTGACCATCTAATCCAATATATAATCCTGTATCCTAGCACAGCACAGAAATTTGGCAACCTCACAAGCCTGAATTTGAAGACAATTGTTGCCTCTACTGTTGTTAGCAGAAACCAGTATTAAAATTAAGCTGTCTTAATCCAAAAAATAAGGACAACCTACCTCAGTATTAGTATCTACTGATGAGCTTGAATCTCTAAGGACCTGAAAAGTCAACTGCTGGCCAGAAATTCTAGTTTATTCATGGATATCTGTCTGTCTGTCTGTCCATCTAATCTATTCATATCTATTTTATCTTATCTTATCTTAGGCACAAGCAACCAGATTCACCTGTTGAATCTAATTACTCCATTTTATTCTGCCTATAATACAGGAATCTCCACATACTGCTTTCTTTCTTTTGGGAACATATAGATAAGTTTCTATTGAGATTATGTGGGGTTGGTCCTGAATCTTTTGCAATGATTCAAGGCCCTCCTTCCTACCTGGCTGGTTCACCACCACCCCAACTCAACTCAACTCAACTCTACTTTGCCTTTCCTCTTCTTCCCTTCCTCCCTTCTTCCCTCATCCCTTCCTTCCTGTATTCTTCGTGCATGGCAGAAAAAGCTGTCATTCTTGATTCTTTATTTCAGCTATTCCCTTGCCAATCTCTTCTTTCTTTCTTTTAAGCTTACTCTTCTGAAATCAAACTTGATTATGTTGGATTTTCCCTTAATTAAATAAGTCTTTGCCGAATTAATCTAATAAACCTGCATAAGACTTAATCTAATAAATCTGATTTCTATATGAATAAAACAATAATTTTCCAGAGGCAAACACGACCTATCTCCATGACTTTTGACACCACGGATGAGAAGCTTATTAAATTTAAGATTACATTCTCTCAGTCATTTCCTGAACAGAAATATAGCCAATCTGAGAATCAGTCTTAATAAGTATTGTAGTCACTCAAGTGTTGGTGTCTATGTAGGAGTAGAATCAGTTCTTGCATCAAGAACAGCTGATTTACACTTGAACTTCAGAGATATTCACAGGGAATAAATTGGGATGTGAAATTGTGAAGTAGTATGTGGGTAATTTTATCATCTAAGTATTTCACTTCCCACACATTTTTCTGTTCCACAATCTCCTTTCTTTCTTCTTCCTTTTTAGAGTACTGTTTGTGTTAGTTATAGAATGTTATTATACTTGACTGAAAGGGAGATACTAGAAACCAATGAGAATGAAATTTAATGACTTTTAGTACAGTACAGCCTTTTAAAAGATATAATTGAGATGTAATTAGAGCATATAAAGATTGCATAAATATTTTACTGCAGCTAACATGATTAATGCTAGTTATACTTTATTAAATTGAAAATCTTTAAAGAAATCACGATCCTTCAGAGGCTAAGAACCCTACCTCTACAGTTTGAATGTTTATGCATATAGCAGTAGTAATTTGTAAACCTTCACATATTTTAAATTACCATTTACAAAAAGTTTCTTTAAAGAAAAAAGATCCTATTAATGCATTAACACCAAAGCTGAACTTATATTCAAGTTCAACCAACAATGAGACACTTTTGTTAAAATATTGTAAAATGAGTTAATAGAAAATGTTTAATAATTTTCTTCGTCAGCTCTTATTATCTGTGTTTTATCCCACCTTTGTTTCCAAGAAACTCAAGACTAGAATACATTGGCTTATCTAATTTTAGTCGGACATATCCTTTTATGCAATCATCATCATCATTTACGATTGATTGACATCTAGAGATTGTCCTCAACTTACAACACTTCATTTATTGACCAAACCCACAATGGCATTGAAAAAAGTGATTTATGGCCATTTTTCATAAGACCATTGAAGCATCCCAGTGGTCACGTGATCGAAGTTAGGATGATTTGCAACTGGAATGTATTTATAATGGTTTCGATGTCCTGGGGTCACGGGATCCCTATTTGTGACCTTCTGATCAGCAAAATCAATGGGGAAGCCAGATCCACTTAACAACCGGGTTACTAACTTAACAACTGTGATGGTTCTCTTAACAACTAATGCAAGAAAGGTCATAAAATGGGACAAAATGCAATGAATAACTGCCTTACTTAGCAACAGAAATTTCAGAGTCAATTGTGGTCCTATGTCAAGGGCTACCTGTATCGACCTAATGAGAGTGGAGAATGATCTCGAGATCTTAAATATGCAGAGAGGAGAAATCTCAATCACATTGCTTTGAATTCTGCTGACACGGAAAAGAAAGATCCTTATTCCAAGATGCAAGGGGGCGGGGGGGGGGTTGCTCCACAAATGAGAACAGAGCTTCTACTGGAAACCTGGGCAAAACCTCATTCATGGCCCAAAGAGCTTCCTCCACTACCACTCGATGGGGAGGAGGTTCCAACCGAGATATTAAGCCTCGCAAGGAGCAATGCTGCATCGCCAGTTCCAGCTGAAGCACCTTCCTCGATCCTGGCATTGCCCACTTCAGGGATGTCTGCCCTTCCGGTCCTTGCTTGCCGGAAGCGCCTGCGCCCACACCCATAATACAATGCATCTCTCTCACACTCACACATGCACACACACACACATCCCTGCACATGCATGCATGAATACCACCACCCCATTTTGGGCCTAGCAGGCCCTCCTGAAGCCTCCTGGGACCAAAAAAGCCCCCCCCCCCGCCCGTGCATGTGCACGCTGTTTCAGGAGTTATGTTGGCCTTGTAGGCAGCTTTATTCCTCTCTAGCATTCACCTCCATTGTTCAGTGATGCATTTCCTGCCTCTCTAGGATTTGCCTCCATCTGCTCCTGCTCCTGCTGGAGGTGTATGGATGGCCTTCAGAGGGTTTTGCAGGTTGGCTGGTGGTGGCTGCTTGGTGGAGCTCGTCTGGGCCTCCGCATGCCATAGATTGTCCAAGGGGCCTCGTTGCTTTTGAGGTTGAGCTAATAAATGCTCCAGAATGATTCCTTTGGGACATTGGCTCTAACCCACGCATTGGGTTTCATGGCTCATCTTGACAGCATCATATATGAAGGCAGATATAAAACTTTCAGTATATTGAATTCCTGCTATTATCGGCTGTTTATGTATGCTTGTAAACTTCTGTTATTTATTTATTTATTTATTTATTTACTGAGAGCTTATAGACCGCCCCCTCTCCCGCAAGGGACTCGGGGCAGTGTACAGTCCATATCAGAAATACATCATAAGATAGCTATAAAATTAAACAATTAAAATTATTAAATAGATAAGTAGATAAGATAGATAAGAGGAGGATAAAAAGGTTTAAAAGAACTGTACAGCTGAGTAAATAGTTTAAAACCCTTACAAATATCCCATAAAATCGAATTTAAAAAACAATTCCCCTAAAATACCAGTTGAAATATGTTTGCCAGGAGGTAGCAGTTATGATTATGCCAGGCCAGCCAATCAGAACAGGTGTGTCTTCAATTTTTGTCGGAAGGAGCGGAAGTCGGTGGTGGTTCTAATGTCGGGGGGGAGGTCATTCCAGAGGGTTGGGCCCATCACAGAGAAGGCCCTACTCCTTGGCGTCGCCCGTTGGCATTGCCTAGTGGACGGCACCAGGAGAAGTTATATGGTTATCTTGCTTTGCCTATGTACCTAGAATGACACATTCATTGGAGTCATTTTTAAAAAGAATTATTTGCAAAGCAAACAGCAGAAAAGCTGCTCCTGGTTCGAGTGATGTTGGGTTGGCAACAAAGCGGACAAAATCTAATCCTTCTTCCTTTCCCCTTGCCTATAAAATCCCAAACCCTAGAAAAACACTCTCAAAGTGGTGTCAAGCACAAGTACCAGTGGGTTGTAGGGCTAGTCACAAGACTAAACACAGGACTAGCACTGATGATGTTACCTAGCTCGGTAATGAAATGTGTGCAAGAAAACAAGAGACCACCAAGGACCCCCCATTAAATCATCCACTAAACAGGGTAAATATATTCAGATGTTCATTGCTGATCCCTCTTAAAATGACAAGAGTAAATAAGACCGCTGTAGGACAAGTGCTTGCAACAGAGTTGATTGAAAATTACAGTGATAATAGGAAATTATTGAGATCATAAATGATCAACACCCCCCCCCCCCAAATATGAAGGTTTGGAGTACAGGGATAAAGCTGGACAGTGATCCAAGGAAAAGGAAGCAGCACCACAAGGCAACACATTCTTCGCCCACACCAAATGCTCCTAAACATCAAACTTGCTAACAAATTACAAAAAATAAAATAGAAGGGCAGGAACATCAAGAGAACGAGTGAACATCAAGAGACCCTGGTTTTATAAAAATGGAGGTAGGAAATTCCATTAAGCATATGGAATGTGGGTAAAGTGCCTGGTCTTTTTTTTTTTTTAAACAAAGTTTTATTGGTTTTTTAATACTTTTCAAAGGGAAAAGGTATGGGAAAGGTTACAAATTTTGGCAGCCGCGAAATGCAGTAGGTGCACCCCCCCCCTCCAAACTCATAGTATACATTTGCATAATATTCAAATATTACATAATAGCATATAGTCAGTGTGGTAAATTCAATTGGTAATTTCGGTCAGTTTATATCACAAGGATTTTCTTACTTATTTGTGTGATCTGAGCTTTCTTGATGTCGCCCCATCTCCCCCCGCTGGCAGTGCTCCGGCCCCTCCCGTGTCTTGTACATCTACTGTTTCTGGTTTTTCTAGGAGTAGTTTATTTTTTTCCATAAAGGCCTGCGCCTCTATGGGTGTATTAATTCTAACTCTTGTCTCCTCCCAGAATATTAGCATACCTTCAGGCAGTAACCATCGAAACCACACCCCCTTCTGGTATAATTTATTCGCCAATTGCGAATAAAGTTTTCTTTTCTCCCTCACTTTCTTGGGGATTTGTTTCAGAATGGTTATCTCCTTATCTTTATATGTCAAGGCTTGCCCCCTTTGTGCATTCAAGATTTCATCTCTTGTGGTTTTCCTAAGAAATTTAATGTGTACCTCCCTGGGGACATTGTGTGTTCTAGCATAGGCTGAGTTCACTCTATAGGCCAGGTCTATTTCCCACCCCATCTGTTGTTTTTCCTTCTGAATATACTCAGCCAACATGGTTGTCATGATGTCCCTTATGTTTTCATCATCTGTCTTCATCACGTTCTGAAATCTAAGATAAAAAGACATTCTCTCAAACTCTATTTTCATTTGTTGGGTGTCAAGTTCTTTGAACTTGACACCCAAAGTGCCTGGTCTTAAGGGCATCCAATCTGAATGTCTATGGAGATTCTCCATCATCCAGGTCATGGTTGTCCCAAAGGTGCTTTTTCAAAAGATAACTGGACTTTCTTGGGCTTTTTTTCCCTTGAAAACATTTTCAAAGGAAATGTTTTCAAAGGGAAAAAAACCCCAAAGTTCAATTGCCTTTGGAAAAGCACCTTTAAGAGTTCAAATCTGAATAAACATAATATTTTGGATTGGGCAGTAGGAACTGAGAAACAGGAACTGGTGGATCTATATGTCATTGAAAACAAGGAGGCTGGTATCTGAAAGTGAACAAAGATACTTCAGATCTTAAAAAGTTTCTTCCTAATGCCTCCACACCCATCACATTTTTTGAAGTAGTTGCTGGACTTTATAGGAACAAGCTGGATTTCAAACCAATTTCAAAAGCACCAGAAGGCAAGACAAGAACCATTGGATTTGTAATCTCTCCTAAATACTATACAGGCCAAATATACAGCAATTCTCCACCGCAGCCCAGATTTATCAAACTGATGAGAACAAACAACCCAACAATTATGACCAACTCACAAATGCTACAATGTGTTCATCAGTAGAAAAATATGACCCTGTGAACAATAATAAATAACTATGTAGTGAATGAAGCAGGGTGTATGTCTACTTACTTATTAACCCCTGAACAAGGAATCTTAACTTTGCTTTGACAAAATGCTTCATTCCCTAAAGTGGCAACAAGACAATAGAAGTTGCCATTCTCATCCTTCTGAGTTCTTGTCAGCAGTCTGGAGAGGTTGGAAGGGTGGTGGTGGTCTGTGAACAGGTAGTCCCTGCGCCACGTTTCTTTGGCACCTGGAACAGCAGGTGAGATCTCAGAGTGTTGTAAAGGAGAGTGACACAGAAATACACTGAGGACTGTATCAAAGCTTGACACAGCTGTGCTCTTTGTCCGTAACAGGAAATTAGATAATGCTTTAAGTCTGGAGAGATCTGCTGAGCAATAGCTTCTTTATCACAATGTCTCTATTTGCAGTTGAATATGTGTATGTGTGTATCTTACACAAAAGTCTCCAGACACCTCCCATTTTAGTTTTACCTGTTGAAGTGGTGGCTAGAAAGAAAGGTGTCCCAGGTAATGGAAAATCAATATTCCTTTTGTTGCAGTCAAATTTGCTGCAGTGAATGAAAACCCCTAACCTAATCACAGTTCTGGCAAAGAATGTAACAAAAGCAGTTCAGGAAAATGGAGGTTTTCTCCAGACCAGTCGGAGCTCAACTGCTGAGCACAGCATAGAACAGCAGCAAGTAAATCCTTGCCTGAATTGGAGGGAAGACAACTCGGTGTTATTAATTTTGGACAGGTGTGTTCTTTTTTTTAAAAAAAACCTAGGTAGCTGAAAATAGGTTTCTGATGAATCATAGAGTTTGGACATTTCTCAGAATAAAAGAACACAACATCCATCAGTGGACTTTTAGAGGAGAGAAGTGGAATGGGCCAAGGGTGTGCGGTCAGGGGAGGCAGGGGAGGCAGAGCCTCACCTCTCATTATGAAATAATATATAATAATAAATTATAATATATATTTCCTCCCATCCCTTTTACACGGTTCCCGCTAAGCTCCGGTAAGGAGAAGAGCTTTTGGGGAGTGAAGAGGAAGAGGAGGGAGGAGGAGGGAGGAGGAGGAGCGCGCACGGGGCGGTTCCAGCTGGGCAACCGGCGGAGGCAGGAGGGTTTTCAGAAGCGCCAATAACCTTCCTGCCTCCGCTGTACTTTGCGCGCTCCTCGCGACTGCAATAGACGTCCAGAAGTGGCAGGGGCTGTTGGGCTGGAAGCCCAAACCCCATTAGCCACAAAAGCAGCTTCTGGATGTATATTGCAGTCGCGAGGAGCGCGCGAAGTCCAGCAGAGGCAGGAAGGTTCTCATCGTTCTCCAGTCGCTTTCGTTGCTTCATCATCAAGACGAGTCTGGGAGTGCCGACAACATTTCTGCCTCTGCTGGACTTCGTCTTGATGATGTCGCCGCAACTCCCGGGATGGATGGAGGTAGCCAAAGTGGCGCCGAGGCAGTCCGGCGGGCGAGCGAACGAGGATCAGGCTGCCTGATCCTCCATCGCTCGCTCGCTCTTTCGTAAGCCCGGACTGCCTCGGCGCCGCTCTGGAGTTCCAGCCATGCCCAGCCGCTGCGGCGACGTCATCAAGACGAAGTGGCTTGGAGGTGAAGTGCTTTTCAGTGCTTTTCTGTGCGTCTGGCGTTTAGGTAGATAGCTGGATGTCCTAAACGCCAGACGCTCAGAAAAGCACTGAAAAGCAGCTGCTGTTGGGGACTGCGGAGCGTGAGCCGGCGGAGCGCACTCAGGAAGGCGGGAAATGGGATCACGTGTGCTGGAAGCTGAGGCAGCCTCAGCCTCCTGTACACGTGGTCCCATTCCCCGCCTTCCTGATGATGTCACCAGCCTCACCAGCCATAAACCTCACTGCACGTCACTGGAATGGACAATAGCTGATCTCCGTAAACTGGATAAAAGTCATGGTCCATATTAATTTGTCCTTTCTCTTTGGTATACAAATGCAATTAAGAAGGATCCAGAACACCAGAAGCATTTCAGAGCTTGTTTTTTTAAAAGAGGTGTGAATTGGATATATTTCCTGGTGCCAAAAGCAAAGTTGATTGTATATAAAGAAAGACAATAGCAGTTTCAAGCTGTGGATCTTTAACATTAGTTCCTCGTGCCTTAAATCTCTAGATTACTTGAGAGATTGACAAATAAGTATGTGTACTGTGTATTATTAAGTTAACAAATAAAATTATTTCTCCATAAAATTAAAATGTAGCAAATCATGCTTATATTATCTGATACCTGCTTTTACTACCTCAAACCCTTTTAATGATGTTCTTATCAAAAGAAAGCAATGCTTTATTAGAAATATCACAGGAGATTTTGATTTCTTTTTTCCAAGTTGGTGAAAAAAAAAAGAATCGCTGCAATAAAATTAAATAGGGACAAGCCAAAAGACTTTTCAAGCTGTCCAGAATTCATGAGATTACTTCAAGATAGCTTCCTGATATTGTATCTGCTCATTATAAATATGATGTATGAGTTACCTCAAGCCCTGAACTTATTTCTTTGACCCATCCAGATTATATAAAAAAACCATTTAGTGCCCAGTTGACTTTTTCTGGAAGAGGAAAGACATCAGCATCAGTTTAGTTAACACAATATTTTTTCCAAAGAGTGCAGAGAAGAGCAATAAGGGTGATTAGATGGCTGAGGCTAAACCTTGGGTATGTCTAGTTTAATGAAAAGAAGGATTAGGGGTGACATGGTAGCAGTCTTCCAATATCTCAGGGGCTGCCATAAAGAAGAGGGGGTCAAATTATTCTCCAAAGCACTTGAGGGCAGGACAAGAAGCAAGATGTGGAAACTAATCAAAGACAGAAGCAACCGAGAAATAAAGAGAAATGTCCTGACAGTGAAAACAATGAATTGGTGGAATGACTTCCCTTTGGAAACTGTGGGTGCTCCATCACTGGAAGTTTTGAAGCAGAGACTGGGACAACCATTTGTCTGACATGGTGTAGTAAATTGCACCTGATAATTTCCTGCTTGAGCAGGGGGTTGGACTAGAAAGCCTCTAAAGTCTCTTCCAACTCTGTTTTTTTTTTTTTTTGTTAAGACATCTGGTGAGAAGTGAAACTGCCCATTCTTGGAGGATAAAAAACAGAGTCAAAAATCTGAATTGCACCCACTCTAGTAGTAAAGGAGTCTCAACAACATTTCTTGCTTTTTTCTGATTGCAGCAGAGTAAGATGTGCAGTTCTTTACAGCTGATTCCAGACAAGTGATTTGAGCACCTAATTTTCCTAGGGCTCTAGAGCTGCCAAGCAATTTTGGGGGATAAACATGTTTGTTTCAAGAAATTACTGACAGGTACTCCATCAACCCGCATCACATTCCAAAGTACCCTGAAATTGTAGTACCATTTTCACTTGCATTATGCTTACTGGGAAAAAGAAAGGTATGTGTTTGAGATAATGGTCTTAACTGAAGTCTGCTGCCGTATTTTAAATAGTTCAATTTCCTTTTGTTGTTGTTGTTCTTTATCATGTTGTCATATTTTAGTACTTTATTTTTATATTCCTGGTCTATCTATCCATATTGATCTGTTTGCTTTTTTTTAACTTATTGGTTGAAATAAATAGGGAAAAAAATGGTGGGATTAAAATGGGGGCAGCTAGCTCTGATCATATATCCCAGGGGTGAAATTCAGCAGGTTCTGACAGGTTCTGGAGAACTGGTAGTGGAAAATTTGAGTAGTTTGGAGAACCGGCAAATACCACCTCTGGCTGGCCCCAGAGTGGTGAGGGAATTGAGATTTTGCAATATCCTTCCCCTGCCACACTCACCAAGCCATGCCCACAGAACCAGTAGTAAAAAAGTTTGAATTTCACCACTGATATATCCCCTTTCCTCACTCAATGACTAGGTTTCCTTCCAACAACTATGTGAAATGGTCGCTAAGTGAATATGTAACAGAGAAAAAGTGAGAAGGAAAGATAGCTGCTACAAAAATCACTAGGTTTACTTCAAGGAATCTGTTTTCCAATCCATGTTTCCCATCAGGAAATTCCACAGAGTTTTCAGCTTTGTGATAAATATAATATTGTGAACTCTGTGCTTATAAATGACTATCAAATCTGGATTTGGCTTTTAAAATGTATCTAGATTTGTATCTAAATGTATGTAGATTTGTATCACAAGTGGCCCAGCCATTAGATCCAATCGTTTTCAATTGAGAATCCATATATAAATCACTTCAGAGAGATTGCCAATAAGCCTCAGCGTCAGTGCACCCAGCAAAAGGAAGCTCACCAATGTCGCTGGATCATTAGAGCATTCGTGTGTCTCTGTGTGTGTGTGTGTGTGTGTGTGTGCGCGCGCCTCCATGCATACAGGAGCTTAATTTGGACTGGACTATTTATTTGTATTTATGAATTATCCCACCATTTTAATTTTTATAAATAGATGCGGTATGAAGATACCTAACACTCCTTCCTCCTCCTGTGGCAACAACCCTGTGAGGTGGACTGAGAAAGAGAGGCTGGCAAAAAGTCACCCAGCCAGCTTTCATGCCTAAGGCGGAGCCAGAGCTCACCATCTCAGAGCTCACATACATACAATCATTTGGGTCTTGGTGAGTCTGTATCTCTTCATTTTTCTAACCAAACACTTTCTAAGAGATAGAACATATTTAATTGGCCAACTATGTGACAACTGCAAGGTTTATTTCCTATTTATCCATTATGCTTTATCGTTTTCTTAAACTGTAGGCATAATAATTCCCAATAGCTATAAAACATCTACTGACCTTAGATTATGCCACTTGGCTATTAACTGCATTAAGAATCCACATTCTTTGCAGCCTAAACTATTGTTCCATTTAAATCCCACCATTCGGATTTTGAGACCTTCTTTTTCGCTGCTCAGATAAAGAAATGTCTGTTTAAGTACACCAGTGGAATTAAAATGTCCTTGTAGAGCTAACTGTATAGACCTCACTGGATCAGTGATCAGAAATTTATGGTCAGTCAAGCAGAAAAATGAAAAATATGATAGAACTGTCAGGGTTATTATGATCAAACCAGAATAGTTCAAGGTGGGTTATTTTGTCTTCTCACATACACTATTAAACATCAAGGTATAGTTGGAATAAAAGCCCTATACTTATATGTCTAGATGAATTAAAGTGGCATATAAGAGATTAATATTGTACATTCTTGGACATAAAGCACACAGAGATGCCATACACATGTAAACAGCTGATTCAAAGTGGTAACAAGTCAAGCTTACACTAATATAATACATATGAAGAACAGTTGCAGGAACTGGGTATGTCTAGTTTTATGAAAAGAAGGACTAGGGCGACATGATAGCAGTCTTCCAATAGCTGAGGGGCTGCCACAGAGAAGAGGGGGTCAAGCTATTCTCCAAAGCACCTGAGGGCAGGACAAGAAGGAATGGGTGGAAATAATGAACTAGGAGAAATTTCCTGACAGTGAGAAGAATCAACCAGTGGAACAGCTTGCCTTCATAAGTTGTAGGTGCTTCATCACTGGAGGTTTTTAAGAAGAGACTGAAGAGCCACTTGCCTGAAATGGTATAGGCTTTCCTGCTTGAGCAGGGGGTGGACTAGAAGACCTCCAAGGTCCCTTCCAATTCTGATGGGGTGGTAGTCTAAATTAAATCTAATCCATAAGCCTTGTTTTGCATTTCACTTATTTGGGTTGCTGCAGTCATCTGTAAAACAGATTCATTAATTCACATTGGAAACCTAGATCAGAGTTCAACCAAAGGAGTTGTAGCACATCCAAAATTTGGATTTTTCTCTGCATAAAGTCTGTCTTTTAATTTTATAAGTCTTCTAAATCAGAATAGATTTTGACCAGCATGGACATAATGCATAGCAGTTTAGAATTTCATTGCAAGATTTATAATTTATGGGGCTGACATTCTTTATGTCACTAACTTTGCTTAAAGCTTAATAGTGCTTTTTTTAAGGTTTTAAAACCATATACCATATTCAGTTATTCATAATCAGGTAATGTTATACTGGAAAATTGTAAGCTCCATGACTTCTGTAAACCTCTTGTTTATTATTAAAGTGTATTCTACCCTTTTCCTCCTGTTTCTTTATATTGCCTCTAAGATATCTAATAAAATATATATTTTGTAAAAGTATGTAAGATTTTCAGGTAAATGCAATGCTGGGCTTCAAATCTGATTGTCTGATTTTGAATGTGTCTGAATCATATCCTATGACATAGAATGAACGATGGACGGAGAATATCATGCTGAAAGCATCCTAAAGCAGAAAAAACATAGGCAAGAAATCCGAAGAATGAAAAGTTCTATAAATTGGATTCCAATTGTGGGTGCAGAATACTAGTTTCCCTGCATCGTGTGAGGATCTAACAAATAAAAAAAATGGATTGACAACACTCATTTTCACTTCCTAAATCAATAAGTCAATGGAAACATAATTACTCTTTCCGAACAATGTTATTACATTATCTAACCAAACATGGTAAAATAACAGAAAGAATGAATATTTATTGAATTTGTAAAGGACAAAATTAAGCAGCACACAGTAATATAGAAAATGGGCCTCCTCCCCACCTCCTAACTGGGTCGTTCTAAGTGATTACTTTTATAATGTGCAGAAGTATCAGTTTATAGTACAATTGTTGTGCTCTTTGCCCTGGTAATGGATAACTCATCATGCACTTCAATTCTTGAACATGATTTACAAGTCATAGCAGTGAATTTTAAGATGCATGCTGTCCTACAATACAGACCAGCCTAAGAAATCAACGCCACCAAAGCAAATTACCTTTAGTAATATTGACTGTAATAACAAAATCTGACTCTGCTTTACCTCCTCCCGCTGTTATGCACCTGTGAATTAGTAAGGAGTCTGAATGTTTTCATACATTTTCTGCAAAACATGGAAATATTTTTTTTGCTCCATTCTTTTGGCAATGGATCCTGCCTATCTCTGCTAAGTTCATCCTTTTTTTAGCTTCTGTACCTTTGCCGAATTCTAAAATCTGCAATGGACCAACATAAATGATCAAGGAATAAGAAGAAGAGGCATTATGCAAAAGGCTGCAGTTATCTCAGACTCAAGGACGGATCAAAGGTGAGACAAATAGGATTAATTCACTGATTTTCAATTGTCTGTGTGGGGAGGGTTATGCTAATGCTGGGATGTCTTAAGTGAGGGCAAGCTTGTTTCTTCTTTTCTCCCATTTGTGCAGTTAGCAAAGAGAAAGCGCTCAAAATACATTCAGGATGGTTTGAGGGCGGGGGGGGGGGGGAGAAAAAAGAAACAGCTTCAGAATGATAAATGAAGAAAGTTGTGGAGTTAAAAGGATTAGCCAAGATAACACGGTGAAGGGAAATGAAAGATAACAAGTGCTCCCTGTTAGTGGGGAAGGAAGAGATCAAAGTTGCGTAGACATTTTCAAGCCACAGTTCTTGAAGGCGGGTCAATTGGAGTTTAGAAGAAAATTAATAGGGGAAAAAATCAAGAGTGTAATTTTTAAAAGTTGCCATAGCTACGCGGGTGCCTGAGACTGCATAGCTGAAGATGGTGAAGTGCATCTAACATAATTTTCTAACAATCGCTCATCAAAGGAAGAGTTGCATCAATCCACTGATTTTGCAAACTAGTCGTTCACCAGCTTTTCATCCAAGAAATATGAGGGAGGGGCTGCTTTTCTAAGCCCCTCACTGCTAGAGTCCTACCTTCATTCACTCAAAGGCTGCACCGAGAAATGACAACCCAGCTTCATTACGTCTTGCCTTTCAACTATGACAGCAATTGAAATCCCGTTTCTAGCAACTGGAAGAGCCTCAGAACATTCTGATTAATATAACACAGAGCGGATAATAAAGCAGAGCCCAGAAAATTCTTCCCTGGGGACCAGTGCTGTGTTTTTGCAACAAATAGGATGTGCACACATCAAAGTGGTACATTTCTCACATATGAAAATGCCCACAATTGCAAAGCACTTTCATATGCTGCCCTGTTTTCTCATCTATAGTAATTAAAATAAATAATAAAAATAATAATTTGCAGAGCCAATAGTCTAAAATTCAAAATGCAAAGATATTGAGTAACTTTCCTATAAATTGTGACTGAGGACTTCCACGAATTTGGCTTTGATTTACAAATCAATATGCTGTTCCTTGAAAATCCATGATTGAGTTTAATGGAAGATATTTGTATGAAGAGATTTGGGACCTAATAAATTCCTGCCCGGTTTGCAACCAATAACTTCGTTGACCCAGGAATTGCAGGGTGTGGGAAAAGCGACTTAGCTGCAGATAGGCTGTGGGAGGGCAGCATTTCAGCAGAGAGAACAAGTAAACTTTTGTTTATCACCAACTCATACAAGAAAACAAAGAAGGCACCCTCTGCTCATTTAATATTGCAGGCTGTCCTTGACTTAACTGACCCCAAATTTTCTTTTGCTGAGCAAGACAATTGTTAAATGAGTTTTGCCTTATTTTATGACCTTTCTTGCCATAGTTGTTAAGTGAATTGCTGCAGTCCCAAAGGTGCTTTTTCAAGAGGCAACTGGACTTTCTTGTTTTTTCTTTGAAGACATTTCACTTCTCATCCAAGAAGCTTCTTCAGCTTTTACTGGATGGTGGATGAAGGGAAGGATTTATACACCTTGCAGACAGCTGGTCATTTGCATCCTTTCAGAGTCCTTGAGGAGGTTTATTTGTGTCCTCAGGGTCAACTGAGTAGTGCTTCTGGTTCCTGTAGTCTGCAATTTTTCTGGAAATCCTTCCTATTCCCACACCATCCAAACAGTTTTCATCCCAAATTGCACAGCTAAAAGTCTGTAGAGATTCTCAGTCAATCCAGGTCATGGTTGTCCCATGGTTATGGTTTCTCAGGAGGCAACTGGAGTTTCTTCTTCAGCTCTACTTCCTCTTCATGGTTGTCAAGATAACAACCATGACCTGGATGACTGAGAATCTCTACAGGCCAATCCCTGCAGTTGTTAAGTTAATAAGAGAGTTGTGAAATGAATGTGATTCCTCCACTGACTTTGCTTGACAAAAGGTGATTGCATGACCTTGAGATACTGCAACTGTCATAAATATATGCCTCATTATCAAAAGACACTTCTGTGGTCATGTGGCCAGCATGACTATATGCCAAGGGGCAGGGAACACTGTTATCTTCCCATCAAAGTGGTACCCATTTATCTATTCACATTTGCATGCTTTCAAACTGTTAGGCTGGCAGGAGCTGAGGCCAGGATGGAAGCTCACCCTGTCACACAGCATCCGGGTCTTGAACTGTTGAACTTTTGTTGACAAGTCCAGTGTCTTAACTGGTAGGCCATCATGTCCTCCTCCTCCTTCCTGCTTGGGCAAACCTAAATTGTACAAAGTTTAGAGTGACATGCAGTGATCTAAATATGCTTCCAAACTGGAGGCATGATTTTAAGCCTTAGAATGGTTCAAAATGAGAGTTAGATTGGGACACGTTGAGATACAAAGATGTTTTTTGAGAATAAAAGACATGCATCTGGCAGATACCCAAAGTCCTCTTGATAGGCAACTTGTACCCAATATGCTTGTGAAAATGTAGCCATTTTCTTAGGAACATGATATTCTGTTCTTGAAATATCCTCCCGGTTTATCAACAACCCTCTTGCATCTCAAGAGCAGCTTCATCATAAACAGGAAGTCAAATTAACAGCAACCTGTTAGCCTTGAGTTATGATGCTCTTTATTGCAATATATTTTTAATTAGCATGTACAAGACAAGCTTATGAGATGTAGTGAAGCATGGGGCACCAAGATAGGTGCTCATGGCATTCAGTTCTGTCTGTTTGTTAATTACAGTGATATATTGCTCACTAAGCAGGTTATTAGAAACATTCAGGGGGGATATTATCTTGCCTTTCCAGGAGGCATTTAGGTTTTGCCAATGTTAAAAGAAACATGCAAGAGTATATTTTCATATTTAACCTGCGTGAAGAACAACCCACCACGCCCACAATATTCTAATCTGACTCATATTGCATCCATTCGACAATCAGTTTAGTTCTGTCATATCTAAACTGCCTCGGCTTTGGAAGAACTATTTTTTTCCTGATTTATCTTTTACACTGAAGATGCTAAGGAACAAGAAGCCAGAGTTGGCTCAGAAAAAACTCACCATCTATATTCTGCCATCACTACAGCTCTGAGCATAACGACGTTCATGGAAGGAGAAGCCTCCAGTATTATTATTTTTAAGTCTCTGCTCATTAATTAATTAATTAATACTTAGCAAGGCTTTATGAAGTAGTAAGGCCACACCTGGAATACAAGCAATTAAATATGAGCCAGCAACATGCGGTGGCAGCCAAAAAGGTGAATGCAATTCTTGATTGTATAAACAGAGGCATGGAATCAAAATCACATGAAGTATTAGTACCACTTTATAAAGCCTTAGTAAGGCCACACCTGGAATACTGAATCCAGTTTTGATCACCACATTACAAAAAAGATGTTGAGACTTTGGAAAAAGTGAAGAAGAGCAACTAAGATAATCAAAGACTGGAAACTAAAACATATGAAGGACGGTTGCAGGATTTGGGTTTGGCTAGTGTAGAGAAAAGGACAAGTGGGGACATGATTGCAGTATTCCAGTCTTTGAGAGATTGACACAAAGAGGAAGGGGTCAATTTATTTTCTAAAGCACTAGACAAGAAAGAACAGATGGAAACTAATCAAAGGAGAGAAGCAACCTGGAATTTAGGAGAAGCTTCCTAACAGTGAAGACTATTAACCAGTGCAACAGCTTTCCTTCACAAATTGTGGGTGCTTCATCACTGGAGATTTTTAAGAAGAGATTGGACAGCCTTTTCTCTGCAATGGTATACTGTAGGCTCTCCTGCTTGAGCAAGGGGATGGACTAGAAAACCTCCAAGGTCCCTTCCAGCTCTATTCTGATGATTGATTAATTGCCTATCTGAATTACTAGAAATTGGGCAGGATAGACTGGTAAATTTAACAAATTATTGCCAGTTACATAGTCAGTCAGATGTTTAGACTGGATTTGGCATTTTTGTCCACATATCAAGTTCTTCCCGAGGCACTGGATGAAGTAGACATTGTTGTTAATAATAATTGTGATTATTAATTAGGAAAGCTGTTTTCTATAAGCGATAGTTTTCCATTAGATTTATCTTTTTTAGGAAAAAAGTATAAAAGATTCTTCCTTTATTGGTTAGATACTGTAAAGAGATCTGTAATTCACTTTTGAATCACATTTTGAGATTGAAAGACTTAATCTTATCCTACTTTTCATACAAACACTGAAAGATATCTTGAAATCTCTCATCACTAACATATATGAGAAGCACAAAGTGCAGACTGGAGAATTTTCAGTTGTCCTGTCCCTGCAGAGAATTAATTGCTGCAACTATCTCTTGAGGATGAATCATTTATTGAGTGGTTAAATTATCAAAGGCCTTGATAAATTGATAACATCTAGGTTTCCATAGTAAATCATTAGAATTTGGAAAACAGCATCAACATAGGCTGTCCAGGGCCCACTATTGTATGCAGCATATGGGTGAGACTATATCTAAAAGTAATTATGGAGGAGAGCCTTCAGCAATGCCACAGAACAAATTTGCAGGCCCATTAAAGAATAGTTACCAGGAATGTGTATTAGTGCCATGAGAACTTTTATTGCTTCAGGTAGCTTAGAAAGGGATAAGCAATTAGCATCAGAGCAGAATTTCATGCTTTATATGCATGGAAATAATAATAATAATAATAATAATAATAATAATAATAATAATAATAATAATAATAATAATAATAATAATAATAATGAGGAAATTCAGGCAAATTGCAAAACTAAGAAAACAACATCACAAGCAGAAATAACTGATACTGAAGACACACCTAAAGAGCTCCCAGAAGAAGCTGTCGGGGAGGAAATAACAACACTATCACCAGAACCAGTTATCACTGAACCAACTGATGAACTAACTCAAAAACAAAAAGAATTGAAGGACAAGATCATAGAGCATTTTCTATTTAATAAGGAACGGCAACGTTTACCATCATTAAAAACTGTGCCTAAGAAAATTTTGGCCCCTATCATGAAAATGGTTAATGCAGTGCTTTCAACAATTGAATCAGGATCCATCTTAGAAACGAACCAGTTAATGTACAGCGCAGCTGCAATAGTCAGTAATGAACTAGGCATTAAAATCAAAGCACCTAGTTACACAACCAAAAAAGTATCAAAGCCAAAGTGGAAAATCCGATTAGAACAAAAAGTCAAAAAATTAAGGGCAGATGCTAGCAACTTGAAGAACATGTGTGAGCAACGGCTTAAAAACAACAAAATTATAGATCAGCTAATCAGAAGGTATAGATTGGATACAAGAAACATCAATGAAGCTGTAGAGATTGTAAAACAGCAGATAACAGCAACAGCTAGGAAAATTGAAATATATGAGGCACGAATCATCCAGTATAAACAAAATCAGCAATTTCGATCGGACCAACGGCGTTTTTATCAAAGTCTTAATGTGAATGGTGGCACCAAAAGTCAAAAACCAGAAAAGCAGGCCACAGTTGAATTCTGGAAAGAATTGTGGGAAAATGCAAAGGACTACAATAAGGAAGCAAAATGGATACATGACTTTGAGAAAAGCATTGGCAACAAACAAATGCAAGTATTAGAAAAAACAACTGAGATGTTCAAAAATCGAGTAAAAAAAGTAAAGAATTGGATATCACCTGGAAAGGACCAATTACATGGTTTCTGGCTCAAATATCTGACCAGTTTACATGCAATATTGACCAGGCAACTGAATGAGATTTTACAAAATGGCCAAATTGATGAATGGTTGACAACTGAAAAACATACTTGATTCAGAAAGATGCAACTAAAGGAACAGTACCTGAAAACTACAGACCAATAACATGCTTGCCAACAACCTTCAAATTACTCACAGGCATTATTGCAGATAACATTATGGATTATTTGGAAACAAACAACATCTTGCCAGTACAGCAGAAAGGCAACAAAAGAAGGAGCAGGGGCACAAAAGCTCCTAATTGATAAAATGATATTAGAAAATTGTAAGAACAGAAAAACGAACTTGAATATGGTCTGGATCGATTACAAAAAGGCATTCGACTCATTGCCACACAGTTGGATCATAAAATGCTTAGAAACAACTGGCATTAGCAAAAATATTACATCCTTTACTGAAAAGGCAATGAAACAATGGAGAACTAAGTTGGCAGTAGGGAACGAGAACTACGGAATGGTTAATATCAAGCAAGGAATTTTCCAGGGTGATTCACTTTCACCTCTTCTCTTCATCATCGCGATGATCCCACTATCAGTAATCTTTAAAAAAATGAAATTAGGCTACCAAACAGCCAAAGAAGCCGAAAAAAATTCGCATTTATTATATATGGATGATTTGAAACTCTATGGAAAGTCAGAAATAGAAATCCAATCATTGACAAACACAGTCCGAGTATTCAGCACCAATATTTCAATGCAGTTTGGCATGGAAAAATGTGCCACTGTATCCATAAAAAGGGGCAAAATCACTACATGTGAGGGAATTGAAATGCCCAATGGCCAACTAATTAAATGCAACGAAAATGAAGCCTACAAATACTTAGGCATTCTGCAGTTGGATAACATCAAGCATGGAGAAGTAAAAACTATTGTCAGGGGAGAGTACACCAATAGGGTTAGGAAAATTTTGAAATCTAAATTGAATGGTGGAAATACAATCAAGGCCATAAACACCTAGGCAATACCAGTTATAAGATACACAGCTGGTATAGTTAACTGGACACAAGCTGATTTGGACATTTTGGACCGAAAAACCAGGAAACTAATGACAATGCACTACAGTTTACATCCACGTGGTGACACTGATAGACTATACTTGCCCCGAAAATCAGGTGGCAGAGGATTATTACAAGTGAAGCAAATAGTTGAAGAAGAAAAACATGCACTGGCTGATTATTTAAAAGAAAGTCAAGAACATCTATTAATCGAAGTAAAGAACAAAAATCTATTGAGGGCCCAACAGACGAAACAAGAATATAGAAAAGATGTGATAAAATTAAGAATGGAGAGCTGGCAGAACAAAGCATTGCATGGCCAATTTCTGGAAAACATAAAAGATAAAGTGGACAGTGAAAAAACTTGGTTATGATTAACAGCTGGTACATTAAAGAAAGAAACAGAGTCACTAATCCTGGCTGCGCAAGAACAAGCTATCCGCACAAATGCCATTAAGGCCAAAATCGAAAAATCCTACGATGATGCCAAATGTAGACTTTGCAAAGAGGCTGATGAAACTGTTGACCACATACTCAGATGCTGTAAAAAAATCGCGCAGACTGACTATAAAATGCGGCACAATTCAGTGGCACAAATGATCCACTGGAATTTGTGCAAAAATTATAATATTAAAACAGCAACAAACTGGTGGGAACATAAGCCTGAAAAAGTCATCAAGGGTCAGATGGTCAAGATCTTGTGGGATTTTCGCATACAAATGGATAAAATACTGGTGCATAATACACCAGACATCACACTGGTTGAGAAAAATAAGGTTACAATCATAGACATCGCAATACCAGCTGATAGCAGGGTAGCCAAGAAGGAATATGAAAAAATCGCGAAATACCAGGATTTAAAAATCGAAATCCAACGATTATGGCACAAACCAGCAGTGCTAATTCCAGTGGTAATCGGCACACTGGGTGCTATTCCAAAAGCACTGGAATTACATTTAAAACAGTTAAAAATTGACAAAATCACCATCAGTCAAATGCAAAAGGCTGCACTGCTTGGATCAGCACACATATTACGAAAATACGTTACGACGTCCTAGGCCCCTGGGTGGGGCCCGACTAGTAATTAATGCCAAATCCGGCGAAACAACTGGCCGCTGTGATACAATTCTGTTGATGCAATAATAATAATAGTAATAATAATAGTAATAGTAATTTAATACTATGAAACATCCACATCCCCGTATCCCAGGTCCTTGGAAAGGACTCTCTAGGTGGATGAAAATGCCAAATCCAGCTTGAACATCTGGCTGATTGTGCAAATGAGCTATAATAATAATAACAATAAAGCACCACGTGAATGTCATCAACATTGAGAAACATTGACAAATTTTTGTCAATGTTGATGGTGTTCAATTGCAATTTCAAAAGGCAGTTTTTCTTGAGAATCTTATACCCTACAATTCTATTTACTAACATCATCAAGCAATAACATCTGCCTATCCCAGGTCTTTTGGAAGAACTTTATAGGCAGATATAAATGCCAAATGCAGTCTTCAAAATAGAAGAGAAAGAACTGGAGGAGATCACAAAATACACAAAGACCTGCAAATAGAAATAGAATGACTCTGGCAGAAAAAAAAAGCAAAGGTAGCACCAATAGTCATAGGTGCTTTGGGTGCAATCCCAAAGCATCTGGAGCACCACTTGAACACCATTGACAAATTCAACATCGGTCAATTGCAAAAGGCAGCTTCACTCAGCTTACTGTCAGGCCTGCAGTTATATTCCTTTTTAGGATCTTTGGCCTGCCACACTCTCTATTCTTTCATTATGCTGTGTAGTAATTGGGAGAAGGAATAGAAAGGAGTAGAATTGTAGAATGTGTTTATTATTATTATTTATTTTATTGAACTTATTAGTCGCCCCCTCTCCCCACAGGGACTCGGGGCGACGTACAGAGCAATAATCAAGATAGCACCATAAAATGTTGCTGTCATTCTTTTCTAGAAGCCCAAGGTCATCTTTTGTGTCTGCACCTCTGCATCTGACTGGAACTAGATGGGTGGAAATGCCAGAGTGGGCGAAGAAGACTGGACCATGTGATGGATTTATGGGTGTAAGGATAAGATCATGAACTTTCAACTGGGTGGATTCCCAGGAAGCTTTTAGATTTGGGATTCCACAGTTTGTGCCAACATGTCTGTCTTATTAAATTGGAACTTGAAGGATAGCTCTGCCTTGGACTCTGATTTAATTCTGCATAATATTTGGAACGCTGACACTTACATCCTGCAACAATATCTGTAAATGTCAGGACCAATATATTTCTATTGGGATGCTGGCATTCTGGTGGGAGAGGGGAGGATTGGAGGGATCCCTATATGAAGTTTCTGTTTCCTGCATTGCTATGCAGTAGGAGGGGTTTTGTTTGCACTGCTTTAAATTTTCTGGTTAAATGGGAAGATTTAGTTCCTGCCTAGACCTCTTGCTATCACAACCCTTTCAATAAAAGCTCCTTTTGGAACAACTTCGGTTTCAATTGCTTTCTTGGGAAGATTGGAGAGGCAAGACCTTACAGTAACACTGTCAAACATCCAGATCTGACTATCACATGTCCTTGAAAGGCGGATAAAAATGTCAACTCCAGTCTGAATGTCTGGCTGACCGTGCAATGAAGCAATGATATAACCTAAGAAGATGCAGGAGGTATTAGAAGGAATGAAAAGAAGCTTTCCTATTGCACAACATTCCATGTTCATCCTTACTTTCCATGTCTGGAAGAAGAGAAATAAAAGGCTAGTATTTTTCTACCATGAGGGGAAAAAAAACAAATCAAGTATCTTTCATGACAACTAAATAAGTTACGTAGGGTGGACACAAAACATCTGCATGTATTATTAGGTAGTGCACACTTTACTACGGATCTATGCACAAAGTTAAATGATGCGTGAATAGAAAATCTGGGCAATTCAATGTGCAGTGATACTAAAACTGTTCTCTTGCAGTCTGTTAATGTTGAAGGGACCTAATGCATAATATGAAAGGCTTTGGTCTAGTCAGAGGGCAGAGTGACTCCCGTCAAGTGTCAAGAGATTTTCAGAAGAAAAATGACTTAAACCATGGACTCTTCACTCATCTGCCTGCTTAAGTGACACCCTGAAATTTGACTGTCAGCTCTTCTAAAGAGAGCAAAGACTTGCTTTCCATTGACCCTCTTGGAGCTAATGCCCTTCCCCAGCTGAACGAATACATGCCCTTTGATGTATCCTGCCATCAGCAGACATGATCAAAGATCAAGATATGTCTCCCAGTTTTTTGGGAATGACTTGTTAAGCAAATAGTGATGCCAAATACAATGTAAACAGCTCGTTGACTGTGTGACAAACTATAATAATATTTTTTTGTATGCATGTTATAATTTTTTCTGCATTTATTTTGCATTTTCCTCACAATGTGATTCAGGCAGAGAAACTTGTTTCAGTAGCTTCTAGGCACACAAGAGAGAGAACGCAAACAGGCTTGAAACATAAAGTTAATGGGTAGATAACAGGACTTTTTTTAAAAAGTTGAAGATTTCTTAAGCAAAAACAGCCTCTGCAATTGTGTAAGAAATAGTCCTCAAGAATATACTTTTGACATCCAATGAGGCAGAAACACTGCAAGTATAAAGTATCTCTCCGTGCCATCATCATAATCACAATGTTAACATCCTGCCAAGTTTGTGGTGAAAAAGGCTTTCTTATTTTAATCACAGATTTACTGCACAGATCTAAACATTCCCTAACTCTTTACTGGGAAATAGCATGCAGACCTTAACAATACAAAAATTACTGTTCGTGGAACTCATCATAATTCTAAGTAACTCACTTCTGACACCCCCCCCCCCTTAGATTTATTTGCCACTCACTGTGCTTGCTAATGTTAGTAAATGAATACCCCCCCCCCCAAAAAAAAAAAATCTGGCTGATGCATGGATTTCCATAATTTGCTAGTAACCACAATGTGGTTTTCCCCCCCCCAAAAAAAAGCCCAAATAAATCTCAACTTGTTTTTCATTTAGGAAGAATTGTATCCAGGTTGTGAAGATGGGAGTCTGCAACTCTGGCACAGGCCCATGGCCCACCAGGAACTGCACGTGAGCAAAGCCCCAGCTGTGCATGCATGGGATGCAGGCAGTGTGCGAAACCACACACACACACACACACACACTCACACACATTCCCGGTTCACAGAAAGAAGTGGTCCCTGGCAGCCAAAAGGCTTGGGGTGGGGGGGCACTGATGCAGGTATTAGATGACATCCAGTTAAGTCCTGGCCAGAAGTGAGACTCCACTCACTTTAATAATCTAAGTTTGCCTTTAACCACTAAGGTATTTTTACACGCAAGAAAAAAATAAAAAAATAAAAATGGTTTTCATTTCTTAAGTAGACTCCACAGGCAAATCTTCCCAGAAATGTGTTTGAAAATACCCAAATTGTGTTAATGGTCTGTTCAAATGAAGGCTAAGAAAAAGCAAACAAGTTTAATTTGGTTTAGACAGCATGACCTTCAGATGATGAGGATAATAACCTGGGGTTGGAGCAGAAGCCACTAATTAAAAGTGGCAGAAGCAGCAACATTAGAGAACTGTAAACCAACCACAGATAGTGGACTAACAGTGTTGGAAATGGCATTTGTGTTTAAATCATGAACGTCTTGTGTGTTTGTGTGTGTCTGTCCGTCTGTCTGTTAAGACTGAATTATTAGAACAGAATAGAATAACAGAATTGGACAGAACCTTGGAGCTAACTGGTTGGCTTATCAGTTTACAATCTGCATCTCCTTAAGAGACTACAAAAACATGCAATAAAACAGACCTGGAATATGAGAAAGAGAAAAAAATTGTTTTGGGAGGAGGAGGAGGAGGAGGAGGAGGAGGAGGAGGAGGGGGAGGAGGAGGAGGAGGAGGAAGAGAAGGTGAAGGTGAAGAAGAAGGAAAGAAAGTAAGAAAGTAAGAAAGAAGGAAGGAAGGAAGGAAGGAAGGAAGGAAGGAAGGAAGGAAGGAAGGAAGGAAGGAAGGAAGGAAGGAAGGAAGGAATTGGGTGTTAATTTATATTCTGTATCAACCAAGAAAACAAATGTTTTATAAAGCTGAAAGTCATTCACACAGGAGGAAATCTGAAAAGCTGCAAAGGGCATCATCACTTTTGAACCCAGTTGGAAGATATGAGAAACTTAACTGATGCTCTTGGCCCTTCTGTTTAAAGCAGGGCAATTTTCAAAGGCCACTTTCTGTATCACATTTGCAGGAGGAAATTGCCTAAGCGCCCATTCTGCCAAGATGCTCAGCATCTGCTTCACTTAGTCTTGCTTTTTCTTGCTAAGCAAAGGGAAACAGAACCAGAACCACATTGTGAAGCTACAAGAATAACAATAACATCATACACCCTGTGCAGCCCTTTAAGCACCGAGTAGCTGTGAATGAAAGCAATAGGCGGGATCAAAAATCTTCCACTCATATAAAGCTCATTTAGTTTTGGTTTTGGTGTTAACGAAAGCCAATTAGAAAAGCCATGGAGATTTGTTTTCTTTTAATACACTTCATACCCCTGCACACTAGAATTTACTGTGCCATAGAGTTTGGGTTGATTAGAATGCTAACAATTAAGCAAAATGTTACCAGTTCATTGTTTAATTATTATTTTCCCCATTTAGAGGCTTCCCATTCCAGGCTTCTTTTTTTAGATGCCTAGGATGGAATCTGCAGTTGTTTTACAGTATATATGACAAGTTCAAATAATGAGAGATGTAGATGCCAAGCTGGATGTTGACAAGATAACAGAATAACAGAATTAACAGAGTTGGAAGGGACCTCAGAGGTCTTCTAGTCCAACCCTCTGTTCAAGCAGGAGAAAAATGGCTGTCGGGTCTCTTCTTGAAAACCTCCAGTGAAGGAGCACTCACAACTTCTGAAGGCTAGTTAATTGTTCTCATTGTTAGGAAGTTTCTCCTTAGTTCCAGGTTGCTTCTCTCCTTGATGAGAAGAAACATCCATTGTTTCTTGTTCTGCCTTCTGGTGCTTTGGAGAATAGGCTGAGCCTCTCTTTCTTGTGGCAACCCCTGAAATATTGGGAGACTGCTATCATGTCACCCCAGTTTTTTTCTAGTCATTAAACAAGACATACCCATTTCCTGCAACCAGTATGTTTCAATTCCTCCAGAGCATCAAATAAAATAAAATAAAAACTGTTATGTTTAAATTCCTCTAGTCCAGACCATCAAACATTCACCAAATTTAATACCAAGATGATCCTGATAAAATGTTATGTTGACCTGTTTCCTTCATGGATGTGTTGTATTCAAACAGAAGGACTGAGATTTCTCCTCTGACACTACCACTTTTCTAGGAACCAGTCTGAATGCAAAGATTTAACATGCCAACAGCGGAGAGCTTCGCTTAGGCATGGAGGATAAGATGAAAGGAAAGGATTCATATTTATGCTTCCTGTTTCTACCTCAGTAATTGATTTGCGAGCATACGAATGGAAGAGCAGCAATTGTGCTGGGTCAGCTGTTTTTAATCACACCCTGCGGAGAAAGGAAGAGGGGGCATTTTCTATTACAATAGGAAAAGGTGAAAGGAAATGAGAAAACAACTTTTTCACTCCTTTGCTTTTTTGAGTTTCTCCAAGTTCACACTGAATGCAACCACAATAACTCTTTCAACTGAACCAGAGTTGAACACACATGGAGTGGGGGGTGGGGGCAGGCAGGCATCTGGCAAGGCTGTTGTGTTTGCTTTGTGAACCAGAGTTGAACACACATGAAGAGGGGGGGTGGGGGTGGCAGGCAGGCATCTGGCAAGACTGTTGTACTTGCTTTGGAATTCAAGTCCCAGGTAATAGAGAATGCTTAAATTCCTTTCTCTTTGCCACTCATTTTTGTTTGTTTGCTTGTTTATATAGCAAATGCTTTAACCATTCATCTCCCTCCCAAGGGGGCTCATAATATCCCTCTGATCCCTTTGCAACATTTCTGTTGTGTTGACCGTCACAGCAGCAGTTATTGCAGTTATCAAAGACATGCATTAAAAGAATGCCCCCTTAGCTTCAGCTCTGCCCTTGGGAGAAGCCAAACAACAAAGGTCTTTCTTACAACTGTGTTTCCCTGAAAATACAACCTGTCCTGAAACTAAAGCTTTGCCACATTTTCGCGTGGGCAAAAATATAAGCCCACCCCCGAAAATAACCCCCCTGAACAACCCCCCCCTCTGGCCAGGCAGAGCACTGCTCACTGACACAGCGGTATCCTGAAGGTGCTAAGCCGCAGGAGCTGGGGCGGGGGGAGAAAGGCGCTCACATTGCTTGGCGCCTTCGGGATACCGCTAGGTTGGGGAGTGGCGTTGTGCCTGGCCAGAAGAGGGAGTTGCCGTGCGGCTGCTCCCTTGAGAACTGGCTCCCGAAGAGCCGGGCACAGCCTCAGGGGCGAAGCAGCCATGAAATGACCAAGCTCATGAGCAACTGCCCAGCAAACCCCCTCTCCAGCCAGGCAGAGCGCCATTCACTTACTAGGGGGTATCACTAAGACACAAAGCCACGTGGCGCTCTGTCCGCTCCCCAGCTCCCACGGCTTGGCACATTAGGGATATCCACTAGGTCAGTGCATCGAGCTCTGCTTGCCTGGAGAAGGGGGTTGCGCGAGCACCTGTTCCGCCTCCAGCAGGCAGGCCTCCTAGCCTCAACATTTCCAGGCCCAGCTCTCCCTGCAGCACCAGCCGCCACCGCCACGCTCTGAGCAAATGGTCTTCTCCACTTCCAAACTCCAAAACTTGGCTACTGAGTCTTCCAGCAGCGGCCGCTCTAGGAGTGCACTCTATGGTTGTGGGCTGGCTGCTGGAAGACTCTGTCCGGAAGGCTCTCTTACAGAGTTTGGAACCGGAGAAGATATTATGCTTGGAGTGTGGCGGTGGCAGCTGCTGCTGCAGGGAGAGTTGGACCAGACATGTTGAGGCTAGGAGGCATGCCTGCTGGAGGCAGAACAGGTGCTCACGCAACCCCCTTCTCCAGGTGGGCAGAGCTCCATGCACTCACCTATTGGGTATCCCTAATGTGCCAAGCCGCAGGAGCTGGGGAGTGGGCAGAGGGCCATGTGGCTTGGCGCCTTAGTGATACCCCCTAGGTCAGTGAATGGCACTTTGCCCAGCTGGAGAGGGGGTTTGCCAGGCGGTTGCACATGAGCTTGGTCACCTCATGGCTGCTTCGCCCCTGAGGCTGTCCCCGGTCTTCGGGAGCCAGTTCGCAAGTGAGCAGCCATCCGGCAACCCCAAAACAATAAGCCCTCCCCTATAATAAGTCCAAGGCCATATTTTGTAAGTAAAAAGAAAATAAGACCCTGTCGTATTTTTGGGGAAACACAGAAGTAAGTCCTCGACTTACAACCACAAATGAGTCCAATTTTCTGCTGCTAAGCGAAACATTTGTTGAGTTAATTTTGCTCCATTTTACGTCCTTTCTTGCCACAGTGGTTGAGTGAATCCCTGCGGTTTTTAAGTTAGTAACCCAGTTGTTAAGTGAACCCAGCTTCCCCATTGACTTTGCTGGTCAGAAGGTCCTACAAGGGGATCACATGGTCCCATCATAAATATGAGTCCGTTTCTCAGCATCTCCATCTGCAATGATTGTAAGGAGGAAATGGTCAGAGGTCACTTTTTTCAGTGCACTTGTAACCTCAAACCACCACTAAACAAATGGTTGCATGTTGAGGACTATTTTTCCTGGCTTTAACTGATGCCACAAAAGCAGAATGAATGCTGACTGCACAGTTTCACTTGCTTCATATGAGAAAGCAAACCAATTAACCCAATTTATCTGCAACAGATGGCCAGTGTGGGAGGACAATCCTTTAACAGAAGGGTGAGGTTTGTTTTTGTGTGTGTGTGTGTTTTAAAAAAGGGCATCTAAGTATTTCATTTGTCCTAAAGGCCTCTGAAAGCATTCTGTCCATGATGTGTCTTCAACATTCAACATCGGGTACCATAAAGAAATAGGTTTTTCTCCAAAACTAGATTTTGGAAGGGAAATAAGCTGATCTACAGTAAGTGACCAATAGATTTTAAGTATGTGGAGATTCTGAGTTCTCCAGGTCATGGTTGTCCCAAAGGTGCTTTTTACAAGAAGCAACTGAACTTCGTGTTTTTCTTTGAAGACATTTTGCTTCTCATCCAAGAAGCTTCTTCAGCTTTGACTGGGTGGTGGGGAATGGAAGGATTTGCAGATCTGTGCACTAGGGAAACAAAACAATCACTTCATAAACGCATGGCACAACATAGGACATCAAACCCATCAGGACTAGATTCAGCAGTCCATCTGCATTTAAAGACAAAGGCCCCACATTTGAAGACAGCAAAGTCCACATTTTGGACAGAGAGGACTGCTGGTTTAAAAGAGGGTAGTAAATACCACCTCTGACTGACCCCGCCCCCATCTATTCCCTACTTCCCGAGTCCCAGCTGATCAGGAGGGAATGGGGATTTTGCAATAACCTTCCCCTGGAGTGGGGAGGGAATGGATATTTCCCTGCCACACCCACCAAGCCATGCCCACCAAGCCATACCACACCCACTAAGCCACACCTATAGAACCAGTAGTAAAAAAAATGAATCCACCACTGCTACTGTCCCTGTCCTACTGTCCCCATTTATTTGTACTCATTTCCTTTGTTTAAGTCCATGTTTATACCTGTTATCTTGTACATGTTTGACAAACTACATCCTGCTTTCCCTTTGGTTTGTTCCCAGCGTGGGAAGCAGGGCATGCTCTGATTGGTTATGCGTCAGACAGCGCCGGGTATAAAAGAGCTGTCAAAAGTGCTGAATGGCTGTTGTGGTAGTGAGTCAAGCATCCACTGGTTAGAGCTAATTGTTAGCCTAAATAAAGTCTATTAGCCTTCAGCTCAGTCTTGCCTCTGTTTGTCATCCTGAGCATTGGGACAGATCAAAGTAAATAAAATAAAGGAGCTAGCATAGGAACGGAAAAAGAGTAAGTTTAAAAGGAAATGCTTGTACAACTTCTAAATGAACTTATTTGTCCATGTAGAGACTTTTGCTTCAAAATCCGGAGTTTTAAAAATTCACTAGCTTCTGTAGTAGCATAACATTTTTTTTTAAAGAAGGCAGCATCCTCACCCCCACCCCCACCCCCCCATCCCCAGGCTTTCTGTTTAAACACTTTGGAACAGTGTGCATACAACTCCCAAAAACAAAGATGGCCATCGTGCAATGGAAGTCCTCCTCCCTCCCCCCTTCCCCCATTAATTGCTTGCTTTTAACTTCAATTCAGTAGCTAAATTAAATGTCATCTTTTCTATAGAGGTGATATTTAGTGCAGGAAATCAAGGCTACCATTTAAGCTCAGAATAAACAAGAGGTAGAATGCATAGTTTACTTTAATTGCTTTTCCACAGGAGTCTTCCAATTATTAGGCATAATCTATCATTATTATTTTAACAACGACAAAAAAGAACCCTGGGAAGATGAATGTTCTCAGCCTTGAAAAGACAAAACAAAGCCATTTCCCACTGATGCAATTTTCTAGTCACATGTCATCCACTCCTGCTTAAGGACTCTGGAAATATAGTTGGACTCTATGAAAAATAAAGGGGTTTAAAAAGTTTCTCAGAAAACTCCATTTCTTTTTTCCATTCATCTCTAGATGGAACTTCTAGATTTGTCCTATGTGTATGTCCATCAGTAAGAGAATAACAGAGGAATTGGAAGGGGCCTTGGAGGTCTTCTAGTCCAACCCTCTGTTCAAGCAAGATACCCTATATCATATTTATGTTATGTTATCTTGTCATGGGAAGTAAATAATCAGGAATGGGGAATCTTTTAAGCTTTCCTAAAGAGATAATGAGAATGAACAGAATTAACAGAATAATAAGGTTGGGAGATGCCTTGAAGGTCTTCTAGTCCAACCCCCATGCTCAAGCAAGAGAGCAGGGCCAGATAAGCGGCTGTCCAATCTCTTCTCAAAAGCCTCCAGTGATGGAGCACTCACTCAAAAGAAGATGATTAATGCAAAAAAACACACTCCATCTCCTCCTAAACTGTGAGTTGACAGAGGAATGCAGAACATAGAATAATAGAGTTGGAAGTAGGAGGAGAATTGTTAAGATTTATCTACAATATTACAATAAAGTTGTAATATTTTGGATTATCCAAAAAGTTATAAACAGATCATTCTGTGTCAAAAATCCATGTTTGTTTCCTAATATCCACTCTTGTAATTTGTTATTTAATTAAATGTAGAAAAGTCAGTCGCCAGAATAGGTCTATCTTTGAGTCAGAGTGCAAGCAGAAATAGTTACCAATTAACAGTAAAAAAAAACTAGTCTTTCTAGTCCAATGAAATGTCTAGTCTGATGAAAAGAAGGACCAGGGGAGACAGGATAGTAGTGTTCCAATATCTCAGGGGTTGCCACAAAGAAGAGGGAGTTAAACTATTCTCCAAAGCACCTGAGGCAGAACAAGAAGCAATGGGTGGAAACTAATCAAGGAGAGAAGCAACTTAGAACTGAGGATAAATTTCATGACAGTGAGAACAATTTGCCTCCAGAAGTTGTGAATGCTCCCAGACTGGAAGTTTTTAAGAAGATGTTGGAGAACCATTTGTCTGAAGGGTTTCCTGCCTAAGCAGGGGGTTGGACTAGAAGACCTCCAAGGTCCCCTCCAGCTCTGTTATTCTATTCTATTCTATTAAATCCATCCAGACTCCCTCCACCTTCGTAGTGGAAAGGAATTTCTCTTCCCCCCCCCCGCCCCCTTCTAGCTGAGGCTGTAATGTTGGAGACTTACATAAATTTCAGAACAACAGATGAAATCCACTTCACTGGTTCTTCAGCCATGAGACTATCTCTTTGATCTGGAACTGGATCAAAGTCCTTTTGTGTATTTTTATCCAAAGGTGAGATTCTACCATTCTTTCAATAAATATTAAAGTTGGATCAAGTTTTTGTAGGATAAATTCAGTTAAAAGCTGCATATTTCCCCACCCTTCTTTCTGAAATTTCAGATACTGTTCATCTGACCACCACCCTGCTTTCCATATGGAAGAAACAAAGGTTATCCAGAACAACGTATCTTTTTTTTAAAAAGGGGGGAGGAAGCAATTAAAATCCAGCAATGGGTGGAAATAAATCAGCATTCAATCACTGATCAACTTTTAAAGCAAAAAGCAAAATAAAACAATAACGTCAAAAAGTGAAAGAATTCTTGCATGCTTAGAAAGCAAATTTGTTTGACAGGAAGATGGATACGCCCAGTGACTTTTCAATTGCTTATAGAGTTCCTTCTGTGGAATCTTCAAGACCCCTCTTTCCCCACTGGGTGCACGATCTTCCAAAAGTCATCCTTGGTGAGTGCTCCCATTCAAAACCAGGGAGCAGCACTGCCAAAGAACCCGCAAAAAAACACTTACCCTGCAGCAGCCATCTTGAAAGGGGAGCAAGAGGGATCAAAAAATAATTGGTCTCATTGTCAATGCCAAGAATTGTGGGATGGGACATTGGATGATCTTGCTTGCCTTTAACCTTGTTCCAACAGGTTGGAAAATAACAGTGATGAATTGCTTCACACCCCTGGGTGATTAATCAAAAGAGAATATAATAAGGTGATTTGCTGACTGATCAAGATTCAGAAGAGTGTCCCATAATCTGCACAGTGATCTTCTTCCTCCCCAGTTCACAGGACAATCATTAAAAAGAAACGGGCTAAGCCCTAAGACATTTCAAGGAATAAATTAGTTCTAAGTGAGTTGAAATTGAAATGCATTTGAAGTTGCAACTGAAATTCCTATAGCTTTATTCCTTTTAGTTCAATAAACCTTGTTGGTGAGAGCATTGTGATAATCCCTATTAATATTCATGTTCTGGCTTTCCCACAAACATTTTATGTTTGCATTTCCCTAATATGCAAATTTTATTTTGGGTATGTATGCATTCAAGCACACATGCCCATTCTGGTTATCTATTTGATCCAAAATCTACGCATCTTTCTAAAAAGTAAATACAACACATAGAATAGCCCACATTCTGGCAGAGAGAAGTTCTCCAAGGATGGGCTTCAGCACAAGTCCAAAAGCTCGGAAGAGAGAACCTTGGATCCTTCAGCATGTATATTCACCTTCATTCCTTCTAAAAAATATTTGTTCCAATGGAATCAATTCCTTGCCTATTCAGATAATGGGGAAAACAAATCCATTATAGGCACCTTTTTATTCACTAATAGATTGATTTATATGTATAGGTGACTCTGAGCAGCTAATAAACAAAGCCATCATATAAATTAAACCTCACAAGCAACCAATGTATGATATTAATGAAAATGGTTGAAAAGGACTTAAAGGGGGGAACTGTTCAAAGGGAAATGATCTTCAATAATACATTGTGTATTTTATTCTCTATATCTTTTTTAAGGTGAGTAAAAATATTTGGCAGAAATGTGAGAAACAAAACAATAGACACAAAGACTGGTATGGCAAGTTTTAAAAAACCAAGTGAAACATTTTACTGGAGGGTATTTTGTGGGAGCGGAATTGAAGTAGAAAGCATTGCGTTGTACAAAATAAAAAAATGGGACAATCATCCTCATCCTAGGAGTGTTGCAGTGGCCTAGAGCTCTCGCTTCACATCAGGAGGCTGTGAGTTCGATACTAGGTAGCAGCAGATATTTTTTCTTTCTGGACACAATGAGAAAATATCTGCAGCAAACTCTGCATTGGTGACAGGAAGGGCATTCGGCCAGTAAACATTCAGCTCCATTCAGTTGTCCCGACTCCACCCTGATGCATGGGATTACGGGGTCATTAAAAGACACAAAAAATCCTCATCCTCATCCTATCAGATCTGGCAGCGTTTGCAAGAAACATAAAAAGTATATACCATAATTTAATTTTCAGATACACAGTTTTTACTGATAGACAGAGTTAGGAAGAGAGGATGGGTATCATAAATAAATGCAGATTAGGATTCTCCTCCTCCTCCTCCCCCCCCTCCCCAGTTCCAAGCATAAAGTGAGCTAACTTGTTGGATTGACATAACACCTTTACTTAGCCTGTCTTGATTTCTGTATCTCAACTTCATCTACACATATGGCAAGATAATTTTCAAGTATTTAGAAACTTGCTGAAAAAAACTGAATGAGTTTTATAAAAAAAGAATATCCCTTTCTATTTAAAAGAAACATTTTTTTAAAGAAAGTCTATCTTTTGTTATGGGTAAACAGAGACAATCTTCCTTATCACTGCTCGGATGACTGATATTTTTAAAAAACAAAAATTGGTCAGTCATTACTTTCCACAGTGTCGCATACTGTAAAAAATGAGCCAGAAACTTTTGTTTCCCCTCTTCAGAATATGTTTGGCATCACGACTATTAATTTATTGGCTCCAAACATAGACAAAACAGTAAGTGGTCTGTTAGATATTAGCATATATCGTAGTAAGTCTCCCCTCTGGTCCGCTGCTACAGCGGGAAACAGGTATCGTTCTGATTGGTCGAGGGGCGTACCCGATCCCTATAAAAGGGGAACCCTCCGACCACAGAGAAAGCTGGATCATTACTACTACTAATAAAGAGCTGTTAAGTCACTACGTGTCCGCAGTCTGTCTCTCGTTGCCCAGATCTAACATTGGCGACGAAGGTGGGATCGAGAGGCAGATAGGACGAAGAACGCTACCTCCAGAATCTCCGGATTTGATCCAGCCCAGGAATTCGGCAGAAATTCCGGCAGCCATCTCAGATCACCGCAGCGCGGCAAATTCAAACAGAGAAGATGGCGATGCATGCTCCCCCCGCTCCTTTCGACCCAGCAAACGACGAATGGGAAGCCTTCATGATTCGTTTCGAGTGTTTCCTCGAAGCAAACGAATACACGGGGATCACCGACGCGAGGAAGAAAAACATCTTCCTCGGCTACCGTGGAAAGGAAGTCTTCAATACGGCCAGAGACCTCACCGCGCCTACTCCAATACAGGCAGTATCGTGGACGGCGTTGCAACAGGCCCTGCAAACTCATTACGCGCCAAAACCTTCCCGCCATGTCTGCCGCAAGGAATTCAACACGAGGAACCAGAAGGCGGGAGAATCCATCAATCAATATGTTGCAGCCCTACGAAAAGCAGCAACTCACTGCGAGTTCAGGGATCTGGACGAGCACATCTTAGCGCAGCTCATCTGTGGGTTAAGAGACATTTCTCTACAAAAGAAGCTGTTGGCAAACCCGAATTTAACCCTACAGATAGCGCTGAACGAAGCAAGAGCGTCAGAGTCAGCAGAGAAATCATCGGTGACCATACAACGAGGGGCCAACGTAAACCAGCCAGCACCGAGGCAAACCAGAGTACACTACGAGGACACAAGCCCCGAATACGAGAATCCTGAGTTCGAGGACAGTCACATGATGCGGAGCAGTCACATGAGGCCTGGGGGGAGACCCGGATCCCGCTTGCCGCCCTGCGCAAGTTGCGGAGGGAATCACCCCAGGTCTACTTGTAGGTTCAGGAACGTTGTTTGTTCGCACTGCAACAAACTTGGGCACATCGCACGAGTGTGCCGGAGCGGAGTCCCTGCCTCATGGCAGCCACCCATGTACCGCCAACAGAAGCCCAACCCAGGGGTTTGGCGGAATCAGAAAGGGCGCCCAGAGAGAAATCCACAAGTGTATACCCAGAGAGAAAATTCCCAAAGAGCTGAGCGAGCGTATCCCCAGAGAGATTACTCACAAGGAGCTGAGCGAACGTATCCCCAGAGAGAATACACACAAAGAGCTGAAAGAGCATTCTATCAAGACGCTCAACGAGAGTATTTTCAGGATGTAGATGATGAGATAGAGTTGACCCAGAGAGAGGAGTTGCGAACGTATCTCACCACAATACATCAGGTCCGCCCTAAGCGACCAAAAAGGCTGAGAGTCACAGTCCTCTTGGAGGGCTCACCCTGCGAGCTAGAAGTTGACACAGGATCGACCCTGACGATTATTTCATGGGCATCCATGAAACAGGCTATCCCTAGCCTCAGAAAGAGCCAACTCCGCGCTCCAGACGTCCTACTGCGAGACTACCAGGGGAACCAAGTCCCCATTGTGGGCCAAGGCACATTCCACATCCGTTTCAAGGACATCGAAGCCCAGCTGCCCGTGACCATCGCCAGCGCGCCATTACAGAACCTTCTGGGGCTTGATTGGTTTGAAGCCCTGGGGTTAGAAGTCACCGGAATCAACGCCGTGAGAAACAGCAGCGCTGATCAGATTTTTAAGGAGTTCGAGGACGTGCTCAGCCCCGGTCTTGGTAAGTATGTGGGTAAACCGATATCATTCAATTTAGACCCCAAAGTGGCGCCAATCCGACTTAAACCGAGACGAGTGCCTTTTGCACTCCGCCCAAAAATAGATAAGGAAATAGATAAGTTAGTGGAGCAAGGAATCCTTTGAGCCGGTGGATCACGCGCGTTGGGAAACACCCATCGTGACCCCAGTCAAACCAGACGGATCAGTCCGCATCTGCGCGGACTATAAATGCACAATTAATGTCGCGCTACAACAGAGCGCATATCCTGTGCCTGTAGTACAGCACTTATTGCACTCGTTGGGGCCAGGAAAGGTATTTGCTAAGTTAGACATGGCACAAGCTTACCAGCAACTGCCAGTTGATAGCGCCACAGCGGAGGCCCAAACTATAGTGACGCATAGAGGAGCATTCAAATGCAACCGGCTACAATTCGGCGTGAGCATTGCCCCAGGATTGTTCCAGAGCGTCATGGAACGACTTTTGCAAGGGATACCGGGAGTCGTCCCCTATTTTGACGACATCTTGGTGTCCGCTGCAAACGAGGAGCAATTAAATAAAAGAGTCAGAACTGTTTTGGCCAGAATCAGAGAAAAGGGTCTCCGCCTTAAAAAGGAAAAATGCCAAATTAACGTGCCTAGCGTAGAATTTCTGGGTTATAGAATCGATGGTCAGGGAATACACCCCACTTCAAAGAAAATTAAGGCGATCCAGGACGCCCCCACACCACGAAATCAGACCGAGTTGCAGGCCTTCCTCGGATTACTTAACTTCTACAGCGTTTTTCTGAGGCAGAAGGCGACCGTTGCTGAGCCACTACACCGTCTACTCCAGAGGAACGCACCATGGAAATGGGGACGATCCGAAGCTGCAGCTTTCGCCGGGGTAAAGCGCCTGCTCACCACTGACTCACTACTTGTTCAATACAGCCAGACCCTACCGCTGGTATTGACCTGCGACGCATCACCTTTCAGAGTTGGAGCAGTCCTCAGCCACAGGATGCCCGACGGAAAAGAAGCACCCATCGCCTTCTACTCCAGAACTCTTTCATCGGCCGAAAGGAATTACAGCCAAATGGACAGGGAAGCGCTGGCTGCTGTAGCTGGAGTAAAGCGTTTCCACGAATACCTCTACGGCCGCGATTTTGAACTAATTACAGATCACAAACCGTTGTTGGGACTTTTGGCGGGAAACCGACCCACCCCGATCTCCCTTTCTCCACGCATGACCAGGTGGACTGTTTTCCTGGCTGCGTATTCATACAAATTGATTCATCGACCGGGCTCCACTCTCGGACACGCAGACGCACTCAGCCGTTGCCCATTACCTGACATTCTGCCAGACCCCACTCCAGAAGTACCGGTATTGCTCATTGACTGTTTGGACTCTGGACCGGTTTCTTCATACGACGTTGCAAGATTCTCCTCTAAAGACAATGTAATAAAGCAAGTTCAAACTTGGGTTTGGAGGGGGTGGCCGAAAAGAAACGTGGGCCCGGAATTCAAAATGTTTTGGTCAAAACGGGACGAACTATCAGTGTTACAGGGTTGTTTATTGTGGGGGGATCGAGTTGTTATTCCGTATGTTTTACGTAGGAATGTATTAGAGGCTTTACATGTGGGTCATCCGGGGATTGTTAGAATGAAGGCGTTAGCAAGAAGTTACGTTTGGTGGCCAAACATGGACAAAGAAATAGAAGAGTGGGTGGCCACTTGCGACCCATGCCAGGAATCGAGACCAGCACCCCCGGAAGCGCCCGCCACAGAATGGGAGAAACCTAAAGCACCCTGGTCGCGAATACACATCGACTTCGCAGGGCCATTCCAAGGTCAGACTTTCCTTATAGTTGTGGATGCATACTCAAAATGGCTAGATGTAGTCCTAATGACTTCAACCACGGCAGAGGCAGTCATGAAGGTTCTACGGCGACTTTTCGCCACTCATGGCCTGCCCGACCTCCTAGTCTCCGATAACGGGCCCCAATTCACGGCCATGCATTTCGAAACGTTTTTAGCAGGTCAGGGAATTCGGCATGCCCTCGTCGCGCCATTCCATCCGGCATCAAACGGACAGGCGGAGAGAATGGTGCGATTCGCAAAAGAGGCCCTCGCTAGGATGGGTCCAGGTGATTGGCAAACACGCATTGACCATTACCTACTAATTCAGCATATTACCCCAAGCGCAACGACGGGTAGGAGTCCTGCTGAACTACTTATGGGCCGCCGTCTACGGTCTCACCTGGACCGTCTTCACCCAAATTACTCTGCCACAGCTCCCCCAGACTCCACAAGTAAAATTCGGTCTTTCAGCATAAGGGATTCAGTATACGCCCACAACTATGCAGGGGGAACATTGTGGATGCCGGCAAGGGTCATTGGCATCACGGGTCCGCGATCGTATTTGCTGGAACTAGAAGATGGGCGGAACTGGAAAAGGCACATCGATCAACTTCGGGGTCGCCTAGCACACTCAGACCTTCGAAACGAAGACGAGATGTCCCTGCCTACAGAAAGTCAACCACGCGAGAGCCCCATCATAGAAAACTACGACACCTGCGAACCAAGCTTGGAACAAGAAAACACGCACGAAGCAGAGCAAACCCCAGACAACGCAACCGAGCAGACTCCAGAAAGCATTAGCAACGAAGGCACAACACCTCCCGAACGTGAAACAGGAAAAGCACCCGATCCTGCAACCACTTCTAACCAGCCCGAACTACGACGCTCCTCCCGAGCAAGACAAACACCCACATACCTAAAAGACTATGTTACCTACCGCAACGTTCCATCTAGGAGGGGAGGGGTGTTAGATATTAGCATATATCGTAGTAAGTCTCCCCTCTGGTCCGCTGCTACAGCGGGAAACAGGTATCGTTCTGATTGGTCGAGGGGCGTACCCGATCCCTATAAAAGGGGAACCCTCCGACCACAGAGAAAGCTGGATCATTACTACTACTAATAAAGAGCTGTTAAGTCACTACGTGTCCGCAGTCTGTCTCTCGTTGCCCAGATCTAACATGGTCTTTGTTATAAAGAATCATATAAATCTTCTACCTCAGCTTCCAAGAAAGGCTCCTGAATTGATATTTCTTTAATATGAAATCTTTAATATGAAATCTAGTATCATTCATCTGAAATAATAACGTATTTCCTTAAAAATCTAGTGTTTGGCTTTCCATGTTCCAAATTCACATGGAGTATTTTCTTTCTGGTATTAAAATTGCAGCCTCCATTTAAAAATTGGTACATTCTTCCCCTTCACCAAAAATGCTTTCAGAATGTCATATTGGACATCTTGGAAACATCAACAATTCATCTTCAAAAGGAAAGGGACGAAGGTGACAAAAGAAAAAAAGATTTTGAATGATATTTTTGAATGATTTTTGAATGATTGTTCTTGTTCCAAGACTGGGTTTTGGCTAAAACCAGAATTTTTCCTCCTAGCATTTTCCCACAAGCATTACTTCTCCTTTTTTCCTAGAATTTTCCTGAAAGTGTATAGTCTGCCGCCTTTTTTTTTTTGGGGTTCAGCTGTAACAGGAATTGAGCTGTAACAAGAAGCTTGTTACCTTTTCTTAATCTTTGAAGTTAATCTTTGAAGGCACTTGTGCTTTCCATGTGGTTTGCCATGGTCTCCTTCCTAGGGCTGAGAATCAGTGACTGACTCAAAATCACCCAGCTGCCTTCCATGTCTAAGGCGGGACTAGAACTCATCGTCTCCTGGTGATTGCCAAAGTCTGTCTGCCTGTTAAGAACTCACCATCTCCTGCTGTTTATATATTATGTTTCTGTTTGTTTTATAAAACCATATTGCCCATAATTGTAAAACCAGGCTATAAAACACAGAATCCCGAGACTAGTTGGCCCTACACTTTCATGGTAAGAATGATTTGCCAGAAAGTATAATATTAATATTGTTCATTACAGGACCTGACAGAAGAAAGTTTTAAACATACACAGACTTGGCCAGCTCCTAAAATGGCCAGCTGCAAGGCTACACATTTTTAAAAAATCACTGCTGTAGAGATATGCAAATTAATAAAGACTGCAATATTAAGGATTATTTGCAAAGGTTACAGCTGTTTTTGGAATACGTCCCCTGGATGGCATCAGCCACAAATAATATGCTTAGCAGTTTGCAATTTTCAGAAAGAGCAAACTCTGATGTAAAAATGGCTGCCAAGTACCCAGAAATAAATTCACAGATATGGTATGTCATGAATAGCTAAATAAAGTACTCAGATTAAAAGAAAAAAATATTGTTGCATTTGCCGACAAAAGAAATGATCCGGAAAAAGGGGCAAGGGAGAAATTTGCATTAAATTGTAAACAGGACTGTTGGAGCCAAACATTGATGTTGCTCCAAGCAACTATGAATCCATTTTTAAACTTTTCCATATGTGTGTCTGTTGTTACTTTTTAATCACAGTGTCTGAAAATGGGGCAGCTGTGCTAAACGAAAGACATTCAAGAGATGTTATTTATTCATTGTAATTTCTATGTTGCTAGACCTCAACGAGTCCTGGTGGTGTTCAACAGACAAAAATCATAAAGCCATTCTTGGAGCAAATTTAAATTCAAAATAAAGTCAGAAAAGTCTGATTAGTGCAAATCAGCAAACCGAGGCGTGTTGCCTTTTGACATGCCATTCGTACTAATCAAATTCACATGGATAATCTCAAAACTCAATGTGATTTCCCCCCAATATGGAATCGGCCGGCACTTAGTCTGCTTCCATCAAATCAAATTTTCTAAATGCCATGCCAGATGTTAGAGAGAAACAAACAAACAAACCAAAAAGAAATGCCCCAAAACGTTTATACAGAGATGATAAATATAAGCAGGGTAGCTTTAGGGAAAGAAAAGAAAACAGCCTCTCCGTTTCTAATAATCATACTTGTATCAGGCTAGTTGCAACGAAAACATACAGTTCTTGATTTATGGCTGGTATAAGGTGTCCTTGGGTTTAGAGCAGTGACCTCAATAAATAAATAGTGGATCATCTGGTTTTCTTCTAGGATATTTTTGGCCAATATGATGGAAGCCTCTTTGTAAATACTCTATGAAAACCCAGGTAGAAGCCAAAATCAATCCCCCATGGAGGGGGTCTCCTTGTCTCGGTAGAGGCTGGCAAGATTAAAAGCCGAGGCAGAAATACTAACAGGTTATTAGAGTCCTGTCCCCCCCCCCATTTCCAGGGTGCTTCTTCATTGCATTTTTTTTCTATTCCAGAGGTTTGAGCAAATGAATTTTACTCCATGTTCTTAAATCCCATTCTATTGAAATGCATCCTTAATTGAAGCTTTACTTTGAGAGGTAAGAATTAGAAATAAGCTGTTGCACACATCAAAATAGGAATATTTATTTTTTACTTAGGGGTATGTGTTTCTTTGTGTGCATTGTAACGTTCATGGTCATGCATAGGCAATCAAGCATTTTGAGAAGTTAAATAGGCATGTAATTATTTGTTTGATCTTATATTTTCTATTTCCTAAAACACCTCAACATTTACATCTGATATAAGAAACCTGAGGAAGAACATTTTCAAGGCAAGAGTTGTTTCTGCCAGTGTTATGAGATCTTTGCTTTAAAAATGTTACTCTTTCCAACACTTTTTAATCCATCTCATGAAGGCTCATGGAAGTTTTGTATCGCTAGGTTCTTCTACTTCATCTGGCAACTTCTGATTTCCTTGACCATTGATTATTACAGTCTTTCTGTGGTGGTGCAGAGAACATAAGTCAACACTAATTAGACTAAGTATCTAATTAAAAAGAGGGTCCAAGTGTTTGATACAGAAAGTTTTTTTTTGGAATATTTAGTTTGACAAACTGTCCAAATTCCAAATTCTAGAAATTTCCTGACAGTGAGAACAAATAATCAGTGGGACGGCTGGCCTCCAGAAATTGTAGGCCCCGAAAGAAGCTGGAAGTGCCACGATGGGAATGGTTAGGAAATAGCAGAGCTCTGACGGGCTCTGCAAAATCCCAACTGGATACCCGCTGCCAGAGACCTTCAGGTCAGAGCCATTGGGGAGGAACAGGTGAAAAAGAAAAAAAAAACATCTTGACGACCAAAGAGGAACTGGCAGTTCCTTGAAAGGTCCAAGATAAAGTTCTTCAAAGGGGCAGTGGCCACATTAATGGCTGCTTTAAAGTCGGGGCAACCGGACCAAGCTACTTGAGCAGGAGCGGTGCTGAAACAAAGTGTTGGACCTGGGTGAAAGAGTGATCAACCCAAGGTAAAGAAACTTTAAATTTGGATTTAAAAGAGACCCGGAGTGGAAATTAACTTGGGGTGGGGGTGGGGTGTTCCTTTTTTTCTTTTACTACCTTTTTCTATTTTTTGTGCAATAAATATGACAGCAATAAATTTTGACAGCTAAAACACATTGCCTACAGGGGAGAGGGAGACATCTACTGTTGAAAAGAGGATACTACAAGACTTAATCTATATAAATAAAAAGGTAATATTTGTTTGTTCAAAATCTCAAATCTCCGAATGTTCTTCACCGATTGCTTTGAAATTTTGACACAACATTGCATTTGACTATGCGCATGTTTTTATATATGTATATTATATAGATGTCACACCTGTGACAGGTAAAAACATGCTTTTTTGAAAACCAGTGCCATCTGCTGGATGAAAAAGCAAAACACACTTTTCTTGAGGATAGTATATTCGGAACAATTCGGCCTCTCTCCAGTTTCGTCCTGACGGTCCCTTTATATGTGTGGCTGGGCTGCGGCTGCACCCTTTCCCCTTTCCGCCCCTCCTCCGATGAACTTCACCATTTCCACTAAGGGGAGCCGAAGCCTTTCGGCCTCCCCCTCCCCTCTCTCTCCTCCCCTCCTGCCAGGCCTTTGCTGTCTGTGGCAGGGCAGTGCCTGTCCCATCTCTCAGCCGCCTCCTCCCACCTTTAAGCCGGCCTCCCCCCACCCAGCCCGGTGGAGCTCCAGAGGAGGTGGAAGTAGAGTGTCTCCTCAGCCCAGCCAGCTGTTTGTGCTCTCCACCCCCCTCACAGGGAGCCAGCTATGGCCTCGCCAAGGCGGCTCCGACAGGATGGCAGCAGTGTCAGTCTGAGGCACAGGGGGCTGGGGCGGCCGCTGGGTGCCCCATGAGGCGGCAACTGCAGCGGCAATGGCATCTCTGGATGGGGCCGTGGCCAGTGGGGGCTGCCTCACATCCGCGTCGCCAGGGGCGGCTCCTTCCTCCTCCTCCTGCTCCTCAGGGGACGCCAGCTGCCTCCTCTCGCTGCCACCGCTGAGGGAAGCCGGGTCGGGGGCAGCGGCTGCCTCCTCCTCCTCTCCTCCTCAGCTCGGCCAGGCCGGGGCCTGTGGGAGCATCCTCTGTGGCGGCTCTTGCAGGGGCCACCGTGGCTCACTTCCATGCAGGGGCCGCCTCTGCCGGGGGACTTGTGCTTTCTCTTTTCTTTCTTTTCCATTTAACCAGATGATTTGAAGTTATCACACGAGAACTGATTTTTCCTTTTCCTTTCTTTTTTGTGCAAAACAAAACTGCAACATCAAAGGTCAACATCTTTATTATAACCAGAAACAAAATTACATGAACATGGAGATTTCGTGACTTCCACATTTCACTTGCCTAAAAAAGGCAAGATTATACCTTTGCTACATTTGTTGGTCCCAGAAATGGGCCCTGGCTACTTAAATGTCAGCTAGCCTACATTAGTTTGCTCTACAATGGCAGGAACATATAATTGCTTCTTAGGCCAAAAACAAAGTTTGTATCCTAGTGGGAAATTAGATGGACTGCTTGTTGCTGACATGTCAAGATGCAGCTCCATAAACTGGGGAATACAGGTAATCCTCAACCTATGACCACGCTTGAGCCCAAAATGTATGTTGCTAAGTGAGACATTTGTTCAGTTAATTTTGCCCTATTTTACAACCTTTCTTGCCACAGTTCTTAAGTGAATCACTGTAGTTGTTACATTAGTAACCCAGTTGTTAAGTGAATCTGGCTCCCCCGTTGACGTTGCTTGTCAGGCGGTTGCAAAAGTGGATCACATGACCCCCAGACACTGCTACCATTATAAATATGAGCCAGTTGCCAAGCCCCTGAATTTTGATAACGTGACCATGGGGATTCTGCAACGGTTGTAAGGGTGAAAAACAGACATAAGTCACTTTCCCGCCTGCCTTTGCAATGTTGAATGAACGGTTGCAAGTTGAGAGCTTCACAAAAAGGACACTGACATCTTGGCTCTTAGGAATTCAGGGGCTCCAAGGGGGTCACGGCCATGGTTGAGACACAGACACAAAAACTCAGTGATTCTCAAGAACACATTTGATGCTTTACCCCATGCACACCTGCCCTTGACTCAGCAAATGTTGCAGAAGAAACTCTGGAAGGCCCTGGCTTTAGATCCTTAGGAGCTCATTCCTCCTTATGAACCACATGATGAAATATTTCCCCTCCCTTTCTCATTTTCTTTGTCACGACCATCAACCTATTAGACGCCTTAGCTGTGGCTGTTTTATGATTCCAAACTCAACAATCTGGATGATGTTGCATTTACCAGCAAGCGGGTATGAATTTAAGCATGATATGATTGTAAATACAATGTGCAATGTAATTTTCCACTTTTAAAGTCTGCTTCCACCCCCCACCCTCCCTTTTGCTGAGAACAAGCCCAGGTGAGAAGTTCAACTGCCAGGGTGAATTACGTTTGCTTCAAACATACTTAGATAGGCTATTACTTGAATAACATTAAGCATTAATCATGCAAGTAAAATAAAAAAGGATGGGATTTCTCATAGCCCCAGAAAGCTGAAGCTCCAATATTCTTTTCACTCTTGTATCCTTTTCATTCCTTTTTCTCCTTTCCTGTTCAGCAAATCATGTAGAGTGATTGCAGCTGTTCCTTATTTTACAGTTGGAAGAAATGTCCATCCGGGTTCAGTTCCAAGTGGGGAAAAAGACATTGGAAACATGGAAGCTGTTTGGAAAGATGGTTTTAATGGTAGAGAGGATCACATGGTTTGAGGTCCTGGGCAATCGAGCACATGGGTGAAAGAGAGAGGAAAAGATTTATACTCTCTCTTGGGCCCCGCCTCAGAGCTTCCTGTTCCTGTGTAAGGGCAGGTATCCTGATTAATTGTCAGATTCCCATGGGACCATGCAGGGATAATTTTGTAGGTTGTCTTGAGTCCCAGGCTTGGTTGAATCTTGCTGGGTGTTGATGTCTTCTGAAAGGGTGTTGGGCAATTCCTATTATGGCTTAATGGCTTTGTCTTGGTTTGGATCTTGAATGAGGGCTAATCCTATCATGTCCTGAGGGTGAAGGCCTTTTGCCTTATAGATACGCTGGCCCAGCCTTTTGTCTTGTAGAGAGGTTGGCACCAAAATATCTGCTGGGGGGCAGGGGGGGGGCAGGGAGCTGAGGCTCTGAATTTATTTCTTTGGAAACCTGTTTCTCCTTTAGGGAAAATATATTATTCTGCCTCTCTCTTACAGTCAACCTTAATAAATATTTTTTCTCAATGAAAAAAGAAAGGAAGAAAGGGGGAGAAATCCTTTTTTAGATTGGGGAAACAAAGCATTTCTCTTTAAGGAACATTTTTCTGCTGTCTCAACAGCTGTGTAAGGTGTTTTGAAATGGATAACGAGGCCCAAATTCAGTCTCTCAAATAAAGCATATTGCAAATGAATATGGTAGAAATACAATATTTTTGATTCTATTTTATAAATACATTCCTTCAACTGGATGTAATTCATTTTCTTTCTTTCTTTCTTTCTTTCTTTCTTTCTTTCCTCCTCCTCCTCCTCCTCCTACTCCTCCTCCTCCTCCTCCTCCTCCTTCTTCTTCTTCTTTTTAAAAAAGATGGAATATATGTATTTTTACACAAGTGGTGATATATGAATAGCACATCCTTCCTGAAGAACAGGCCATATGTGTCTACTGCAACATTTCAGAAATATACCAGCAGAAACCTTCACCCACTCAAGGTTGCAATAAAGACAAAAAAATCAGCTTCATAAACAGGCACAGCATGCATGGATATCCCGTAAGCATTAAAGCACACTTCTAAAATTAGCCTGATATTAATATGATATTTTATAATGTTCTGGTGAACATTTCTAAGTTTTTCCCTGCTAGTCTGTATGCCTGATTCTCGAAAGTGAAAGAAAAAGCATCCTACTGAGAGGAACAGACAGCAAATCTCTAGAAGGCTCAATTATTTTTGTCCCTCGAATTCAACAGACATAATTGGAAACTGACCTCCCCCCACACGAATAGCATCAGACGACCTTCCAAGTCTTGGTGGAACACCAGAACAGTATAAAATTCAGTGCTGTTATGAGTTTGACAGAGCTGACATCAAATTTTTATTTTATTTTTCCCAAGCAGATTTATTGTTCCTCACCTATAGACAGAATCTTGCCAAACTAAAGCAAACTGCCAGCCACACATAAGTCATATACTCTGAGAGCTATTAGGGAGGAGCTGTCTTCACACTCTTCTCCCGCATAAGTTATCTGAACTCTGGAACATTCCTGATGATAGTCTTGGTCATTTCCTGGTCATCCTCACTCTGGAGTTGGCTGGACTACTCCACATCTACTTCTTTCTTATGTGTGCTTAGTTTCTTTGGGTTTATTTCCTCTATAATATATAATTCTTTGTTGCTTAGTAGCTGTGGACTTATCTCCAAACATTAACAAACTATATCTCTGAATATTAGGTAACTAATAAATTAGGAATCTACAGGTAGTTCTTGATTTATGACCACAACTGAGCACAAAATTTCTGTTGCTAAGTGAGACTTTTGTTAAGTGAGTTTTGCCCCATTTTATGATCTTTCTTGCTACAGTTGTTAAGTGAATCGGTGCAGTGGATAAGTTAGTAACCCAGTTGTTAAATGAATCAGATTTCCCCATTGACTTTGCTTGTCAGAATGTCACAAAAGATGATGACTTGACTCTGGGACACTGCAACTGTCATAAATATGTGTCAGTTGCCAAGCAGCCAGACTTTGATCATGTGGCCATGGGGATGCCATAATGGCTGCTTGAAAAATGGTCATAAGTCACTTTTTTTCAGTGCTGTTGTAATTTTGGATAAAAATTACATAAAAGTATAAAAAGGTGTAAGGATTGTAATGAACCACAAAAGCTGCATTCCCATAACTTTTATTTATGTATTTCAGATTTATAGGCTGCCCCAATCTGTTACAACTCTGAGTAAATTACAAAATGAACAATAAAAACACAGAAAGGGAGCCCCGAGGAAATCAACCATCAAGTATTTCAGTCTACTACTGTTTTTTACTCAAGGCTTAAGGACGGGAGTCAGATATTAAGATTCATTCGGTCAGGGTCAGGTTGGGAAGTTGTGTGAATCTTGGGCAGCAGGATCCTCTGGAGGAAACATCTCCTGCTTCTCTGGAGACCAACATGGTGCTCCAGAGAAGACCTGCTAAACCACACTCTTCCATGGGTCTTTCTTTGCCTTCTTGCCTTTTTAGTTGATCATAAATGTCCTAAATAAAATGGTAACGGACTTTCCTTTCCTCCTGAAAATTCAAAAGTTCCAGCCCCATCAGAAACAAGATGCCGCACAAAAACTCACAATGCTGCCACTCAGCAGAGCAATAATGGTTTCAGTAAAACCCATACAGCTCAAATAAGCCTGGGTGAGGTCAAGACAAATGGCCACATTAATAAATAACAAGACAGCTTTCTGGGAAAACAGGTTCATGCTCTGACAGAAGGAATGCCATGCTAAAAGAGATCTCACCGACATTCCCTATTGATTTTATTTCTCAAGTAAACTGAATTATTAGCTAAGATGCTCATGAGATGGAGGATGGCTAATCAAGGTTTAATGATTTCTAGTCTTTGGAACGAGAGGTGGGAATTTCCACTTCAGATGCAGCTAAGTTATCTTAAATTAAGTCTGAGACCAAGGAAAACAGGCATTGATCTGATTAAAAAGAAGGGTTAAGACGTCAAGTCTTTCTTGTTTCTAACATTTCTCAAATTCTGCAATCCTTCTGCTTTCTAAAATATATTCAGTTTCCACTTTAAAGCCACTCCTAATCCATTCCTCCATGGATCTGTTTCCAAGTGGCTTGGTCTGGAGGCCTGGGCTACCTTTTATGCTAGGAACTCCAAGGGGAAATTATGCCATGTGCTGAAAGACTTATTATCTATTCTGGGTCTCTGCGATTCATGAGATGAGCCTCAAAGTGTCTGTTTTGTTCACCATGAATATTTTTAAAGGGATCCATCATTTTGGGGAAATATCAACTTTCTTCTAAGGTTCATTGGCCCTGAAATGGAACCTGTCTTCAAAGGCAGTGCTCCCCTAATCTTTCTGGCTTTGCAGATTCATGGGGATGGCAGGGAAGAGGGAGAAGGGATGGCTCTTCGTGAGCAGCAGTCTCACACCTAAGCATGTACACCTCCTGTGTGTGCTCTCCTGTCGCTTACATGGCTTGATTCCAAATGGGCCATGGCCCAGTACCAGGCTGTGGCCAGGGGGTTGGGGACCTCTGCTCAAAGGAGAATTGTTAGGCACATGTTCATTTCAGCTGTCTTTCATCTGCTCTACACATATACAGACTACTGTAACGCTTTCTACATGGGGCTCCCCTTGAGATGCACCCGAAGACTGCAGTTGGTTCAGAATGCGGCCGCGCGGGCAGTCTCGGGAGTCGCTAGATACTCCTACGTAACACCTCTCCTGCGCGGGCTGCACTGGCTACCTGTAGCTTTTCGGGTGCGTTTCAAGGTGCTGATTATCATCTTCAAAGCGCTCCATGGCACAGGGCCGAGTTATTTGCGGGATCATATCCTGCCCCACACATCCCTTCGGCCAATTCGCTCACACAGAGAGGGACTCCTCCGGGTGCCATCCACTAGGCTGTGCCAGCGGGCGGCGCCCAGGGGAAGGGCCTTCTCTGTGATGGGCCCGACCCTCTGGAATGACCTTCCCCCTGATATTAGAACAACCACGGACCTCCGCTCCTTCCGTAAGAAGCTCAAAACCCACCTGTTTAATCTAGCCGGCTTAGCCTAATTCCAGCTCTCCCACCTCAGTCTGTATTTTTAAATTTCACGGGTGGGTCTTAGGCTAAGTTTTTAATTTTTATAAATTTGTACAGGGGTTTAAAGTTTAATTCGATTTTAACTATATTTATGATTATTTGTATGGTTTTTAATTTGGTACCTGTACACCGCCCCGAGTCCCTTCGGGGAGAGGGGGTGGTCTAGAAATCAAATTAAATAAATAAATAAATAAATTCCACCCATCCATTTTTTGGATTATCATATTGATAGCACTAGCAAGAGCACTTAGACTTATATACTACTTCACAGTGCTTTACAGCCCTCTCTAAGCAGTTTACAGAGTCAGCCTATTGCCCCCAACAAAGTTGGTCCTCATTTTACCCAACTCGGAATAATGGAAGGCTGAGTCAATCTTGAGTTTGGTGAGATTCGAACTGCCAAATTGCAGTCAGCTGCCAGTCAGCAGAAGTAGCCTGCAGTATTGCACTTTAACCACTGCACCACCCAGCTCATTTATGATGCATTTATTTTCCTTGTGTTCCTTTGTCATTCCTTTATTGGTCTATCATTTTACTTCTGTTGCATTTTTAAGTCTTTTCACTTTTCTTCCTTTTTATTACTGTAAGCTGCCTAGAGTAGCCCCTTGGTGAGATAGGTAGCAAATAAATTTAACAAATAAATGAATAAAATAAATAAATATAATCTAATTTTAGAAATGCACATTAAAAACATAAAGTCAGTTATATTGGATTTTTGTTATTACCAAAATAATTTTAATTATATTTGGCTTTATTTTTGTAAAGGCTTCATTGATTTGTTACTGTTGATATGAATATACTGTACACTATGCTATATAATAAACAAGATTAAGTTTAAATGATAGGAGCCATGTCTTTTATTTCACAATTAGTAAATGAAGAATAACATATTTTTGTAATCATTATAAAACATGAGTGTATTTTAATTTTTTTTTAAAAATGCTGCTGTTTGAGAATTGGATCTAGATTTGAAGTATGGTTTGAAAAATTTAGATTGTTGATGTAATCCTTCCTCCTCCTGTTATCTCCCAACAACAACCCTGTGAGATGAGTTGGGCTGAAAGAGAGTGAGTAGCCCAAGGCTTTCATGGTTAACACAGAACTAGAGCTCACAGCCTCCTGGTTTCTAGCTGGGTGGCTTGATCACTAGACCAAGCTGATTTTTGCTGGTTATCTTAGTTAACTAAGCATAGTTATCTCTGCTCTGGTTGGTGTTCTGGTTACAATTGAGAAGAGGAGTTTCTTTTGATGCCCTTAGAATGGAAAGAGCAGTTCTCTTTTACTAAGAGAGGTTAGTAGACTGAAAAAATGGTATCCCTCAATTCTGAATTCTGAACAGTGCAGAATTGTGTTTGTATGTGAAGTTCCATAAGCATTCCAATGAATACATGAATATGGATCAGAAACTTACATGTGAAATTGATTGTCTCATCAGAGATTTGAACTCTCTGTACTAAGTAATACAAATTGTGGAGTGAATAGGAAAATGCTGGCTCTACTTGGAAAGTAAAAAGAATGGTGACCTTGAAACAAAATGTTTATCCTAAGATAAACAGTTCTTCCCCAATTCTGAATTTATCCCAAGAAGGATTTCATCAAACCCTTATGCCCCTCATCTCATTCAACAACATTTCTCTCGGCTCACGGAAAGTGAGAGTTACATCTCCCTAAACAAAACAGCAATAAAAATGAATGAGCAGACTCTTGGATAGAAAAAGCTCAAAAGTGACATTTCTCCCCCTCCTCACTTTTAAAAATAGCTTCAAGAAAGTGCAATTCATCCTACTCCACTCAAATGTAAGTTCCTTGTCAAAATACATTGTGATTGGTGGATGTCAAGGAACAAATATATCCACGGAGATAAAAAATTGGAATGGATTCAATAATCCAATTGTAGGAGAAGGAGTGAAAAAAGCTGGGGTGGAGTTAAAGAGGCATCAACCTCGAATCTCTACATGGCCACAAGCAGACTAAGTCCAATCTCTCTTAAATTCAGTTTGTTGTTGGAAATATTCTCCCCCCACTGGCTTGGAATACTTTGATATTTTGAAAGTGGTCTCTAAGAATCAGAGGTCATATTTATTACTTGCAATCAGTTAACCCAACACAACAGACCAACCAAGCTATTTCTTCTGTCACCAGCTGAACAGAAATATTCCTATTTCTTGCTAAAGACTGTGGCAATCCGTCCTAGAAATGATAAAACAACACACTGTAGGAAACACTCCGGAAACAAATATTGACTGTGCTGCAGCATTATACCATGTTAACTTGCAAATGATATGCACATTCAATCCTCGGCTGTATTTCATAAGTGAATAGCCCACGATAAGGGATTCAAATTTCATGGCTAATAGGTTCGCTGATTACTAGGAATTGTCAGTATTTAATTTTAAAAAATTACTCAGCCAAGAAGGTCATTATTTCTCTAATAGAAGTTGGCACATTGTTCTTCACCCATTCAGTTGTCACCACATGCCTGGCATGTTAATTACCCATCTCCATCCAAGACCAGGCAGGCTGGAATGTGGTTGTTTTCTGTGGGCAGTTCTTAGGTTTGCATCCATCACGTTCAGCAAAAAACCAGAATCCCGTGCGGGGATATTGAACAGAAGAGAGTGGCTAATTAGTGGGACCCAAATCAATTTTTATCTCTTCTCATTGAATCCTGAGAGGCAGAGCAAAGTGGCTGCCACTTCCAATAGGTATCATTAAGGAGGGGGAGATATGGGACTCACATTGACCAAGGATCAGGGGACATTAAGCACCCTCCAATCTCTGCTCTTGACATCAGGGAGGAAAAAATAGGCGAGACTGGGTGAAAAGAGGACCCTGAAGCGCTGGACCTAGGGTTGTCATTAGGATAAATCTTTTTTTAAAAAAACCTAAACCCTAAACTAAAGTCTACCATTTTAGAGCCTGGTTGAGAACCATGTTAGGCAGAACCTGGGACCAAGGTTGGATTAAGGCTTATCTTAAGTCTCCCTTACAGGAGACCTGCACAAAGCTTCATCATTTCATAGGACTGGATCCAATTCACAGCACACAAGAGCCCTGTTGTTATTTCAGACTAACACATGTTTAGCTTACAGCCCATCAGTAAATCTCCATCATCCTCTTCCATTCTTTTCTTCATCCCAGAAGTCCTTCTCAAGTCTACAGATTTCTCCTCCTCCTTTTACTCGCAAAGTAGTATATGCATTATTTTATTGCCATGGGATAGTTACGAAAACTTTATGCTATCACGCCTACATTAGGGTCACTACTATCTTTAATAAATAATGTATTTTGGCTAGGTGTCTATGTAGCTGGAATTTAGATGGGTATGGATAGCTGCAGACTGCACGTGGCCAACTCAAAGGTTGCACATAAAATAAAGCTAACATCAGGCACAAGAAATTAGGAATCAGGGTTATTCAACTGACAATAAACCCATGCAAGTTTACCACAAGAATCTGAACTACTAACAGTCAAGGCAAACTGGCGTTAGATAAGACTCTCTTGAATTCAAGGAGGGCAGGACTTAAATCTCTTGTGGGCATGAAAGGACTGCTGACACACTGGACCTCTCCTTCAGGCTCAGCCTGGTCGTCTCCTACAGCTTACACCATACTAGTTTGTCTCTGTGGGGCAGCATATTTTTCTAGTCGTCTTCTCTGTATATACTTGGCTGTACTGTAGGCGCTGCAGAAGAGATAGTTTTTTTTTTCAAGAAGTATAATTAGCCATACCCTCTAACACAAATACATAAACTGGCACAGTTCTACCATTAAAAATCATCCGAATGTGTTTATTTCTGCAGAAATTGTTGAAATGATCAAGAATATTGTCAGCAGAGAAAGGCCCCAAATCAGGAAAGCTGCACAAAATCAAAGGTCTGGTTTCATGACTATTTATGGTGGCAATCTCAGACTTCAGAACCAATTTAGCCATTCCTGAGCCCAAAATGAAACACATAAGAGTAACCAATTCATCCATCCTAAATCTTACACCCTTGCCTTACACATTTTCATGAACTTGTTTCAGTAAATGCTTTGACTTGTATTCTGCTGGATTGATTTACATATCAGGAAATTACCCCACAATTCTGGTCATTAACCAGAAGGAAGGAAGGAAGGAAGGAAGGAAGGAAGGAAGGAAGGAAGGAAGGAAGGAGGGAGGAATGAATGAGGAAGGAAGGAAAGAAGGAACAGTTTTGCAAATATCCAGAACATTCAGAACTAAATCAGCAGTAGTGATACATAGAAAAGTATGCTAATAGGCTTCATTCTTATTAATTAAAAGTAAGCTAAAATATAGAATTATAGAGCCACTGATTAATATAAAGAAGATACAGCCAGGAAGCTGAGATAAAAATGAGCAGAGAGTGGAGCCATTCCTTACTCCAAGCATTTCAACAGCTCTTAAATATTCTTTGTCTAATTTGTACAGCATCACACAAAGCTTGGCAATCTTACATTTTATTGCAGGATTAATATCAGAAACTAAGTGTTGCTTGTACTACTGGTCATTGTATCCAGTTCTACTAACCAGAGGTGGCAGCTAGAGTGTTTCCTGGCTCTTTATAGCATCCAAGATCACATGAGCACAATTTATATATTTTTTCTTGAAACAAGCATTCGCTTCTGATTTCTGCAAAAAAATATATGACCCTAAATTTACAACCATGGCCTTTGTTTAATGACTGCCACAAAAAAAGGTAGTAAAAACAGGTCCGATCACATGGTGACCTGGCTCTATAATGACCATGACTTACAACCACAATTGCTAGGCTCAATTATGGTCATAAGTGCAGGACTACCTATAAGTGCAATACTGTTTGGTTTCTTTGATGGGTAGAATGCCCTTCATATCTTTTATCTTGGAAACCTGCCTCAGGTTATTTCTGATTCACCTTTTTTGTTTAAAAAGGTTATTGACTCCAATTTGGACTACCAGCATACGTAATATATCATAATAATAAGACAACCAAATGAACTACTAAATCAGGATTTTTACAAGACCCAAGTGGCGTAAACAAATGACTTTAACCAATTTTCTACTGTTATAGCTTTGCTTTTTGTTCCCGGGTCTCAGGAATCAGCCTTATCTTAACCCCCAATGGCATCTGCAGTCTGCACTACGCTGTTGGTCTGCACAGCTGCTGCACAGCTGTCTAGGTGGGCAATGCCATTCACAAAAGCCATGGGTGTGAGAAGCTTTCTCGCAATCTAACTTTAGGCTTTCAGAGATAGTTCCATGCTGTTTAACACCCAAAATCTAATCATACCACCAGCCCAAAGCAAGACATCCTATTTTTTCTCCAAAACATCCTAAATGCACATCTCATATTTTACTGATTTGTGGATTTAATTTGTGAGATAAAATTACCCTTCCATTTATATACATCTTAGCTGTTAACAGCATGATGTCTCCTCATAGAGATCCTTTTCTATGTTGTATCACTTCTTTTATTAACCATGAAGAAAAATGCAGGCAAAGAGGCAGGAAAGGGCCATCCAACCAGGAAGGAGTCAAGGATTCAGGACCAACCAAGTAATTGTCCAGGTAAGAAGTAACTTCTTCTATCATGCAGCTTGTTTCAGGGAACATTCTCCCAACTGACGAGTGGGCTTAATCCTTCCCTTCTCATTTTCAGAAAGTCCTCAAGTCTTGACTTGGTGATCAGGCCTGGAGGTCTGAGACCTTTAGTTGGCTCCATTGTTGATCAAATCTCATTTGTGTGTGTGTCTTTTAATATGTTTGTGTTTCACATGTTTATTGTTTTTTTATATCCCAAAGATACTTTTTCCAGAGGCAACTGGACTTTCTTGTTTTTCTTTGAAGATGTTTTGCTTCTCATCCGAGAAGCTTCTTCAGCTCCACCATCCAGTCAAACCTGAAGAAGTTTCTTAGATGAGAAGCAAAACGTCTTCAAAGGAAAAAAAAAGTCCAGTTGCCTCTTGAAAAAAGTACCTTTGGGACAACCATGACCTGGATGACTGAGAATCTCCATAGATATTGTTTTATGATTTTTCTCTTCTACGCTGCCCAGAATTAACTTCTTGTGTGATGGTCAGCCACATACCTTTGATTAAACAGGCAAATAAACGCAACACAACTTTATAAGATGCATTTTTCTGCATAAATCAAATCTTTCTATGGAACAAAAGCCCTCCTCTACAAGATGAGGCCAATTACAGAGCATTATTACCTCCACTTCTTTGTCTATATGTCCCTAATTACATACCTGAATGGCATTCTTTTTAGTGTTTTTAGCAGTTAGTGTCTGCCGACTACAGCCACCGATGTAAAACGGCTCTCAAATATTAAATCAATCACAAAGTTAAATGACAAAGTGCAAACTAGGTCTGATTCAATCTGAACCAATTTGGAAAATCAACCTGGTATAGTTCCAGCATTGGTTTGGATCAAATCTCAGAATCAGCTATGCTTTAATTTGGACCCATTGTTGATTATTAAAATGCATATGTGTGCATGCAGGAAGCATCCCAATCAATCAGAATAAATACAAATCAGTTCAGATGTCTTTGATTTGATGGATTGAATTGAATCAACACTCTAAACTAATTCCAATCGCCACAACTTGTATTTCATAGCCAGGCAGGTATTTGTGCACCAGCAATCAGACTGTCTAAAACAACTCCTATCCATTACACCGCCATCCTGAAATCACTCCCTTCTAACTTAGGAGAGGGATTCTAGGACACTTTCCATACAGAAATCCTAGGGAGTCCCAGCTCTGAATGCAAAACAAGTTACCCCTTTACACTTTAATTGATCTTCTGCTATTCATGCAAGAGAAAATCATGTCTATAGCTATGCCAGAGAATGCAATTCAAAATTTAACTTGGAGCATGAAATAGAAAAAAATAAAACAAAACATAATTTTGTTAAAATTGGAATTTTTTTTAAGATAAACTTAAAATTTACACAACTGATTTTCTTCCGTAGTTTTATTCATGCAAAAATAACACTTGCAATCCCTCCCTCTACCAACAAGTATTTTGAAACCAAGAGATAATATATTACAGGTTGGGTCAATTCTAAAGTAAGGGATTGTACTTTGAGATCAACCTGAAGGTTCAAAATACATTCATATTACCTTCCTTCACAGGTAATGTTTTATAAACCACGGTTCCTCTTTAACTCTTAATCTTTACTATCATCATTGTTACTCCAACTATGACTACTATTGTAAGCACCAGCTAGGAAAGAAGGAGTTAAATAAATTGACACATATAGTTTGCACATCAATAAATCTACAGCTAATAAAGTTATCCTATTGATGTATTTTGTGTTGTATTTCTTTTATTGTCTCCCTCCTTTTTTCCTCCATGCATGAAAGGATCAATCATCTCATTTCCCAAAACAAAAGCATAAGTTCTTTGGACTTTGTTGGCATTTTCAATAACAAGAAGAAAACTCTACAAAGAGAAAGAAAGAGAAGCAGAGGTATTGCAATGATCACTTTTTAACCTTTGGGGAAATCCATTTAGGAAAAAGACAAAGTTGATCATTATTAGAACATAATTAATCAAAAATAATTGTTGAAGAAAAATAAATGTTATTCCCAACAATGCCACTTAAGAGACTGGATTATTTTAAAAAGGCCATTCTTTTTTGGTCTTTTGTTAAGATTTTATTATGTCTTCCCAGAAAAATTTAACAATAATAGAAAACCTTGATGGGATTCTCTAAGGTAAGTGTATCAATTTTTTTTATTCTGAATACTAAAATGTAATATTAACTATAAGTCTTCATGTCCAATGATGAGCGGCTGACATCTCTTTTAAAAGAAATACTATTTTTAATTAACCTATTGATTTCTTTGAAGGGGTTTGCTGGAATCAATAAAAACAATCACAATGAGAAGGTGAGAGTGTTTCCCCCCCCCCTTCAAATGCAATATAAATCATATTTACATTTTAAATATTAAAATTGAAAAAGCAAACTATATAGATTGAATTGAAATGCAGCAATCTTTAGGGTATATCCACTGGAATCAATGTGAATTAAGTTGATGGGATGGTGAGAATGACATCTTTTAGAAATAAACAATCATAGCTATGATATGGCAATGAGGACCACGAAGAAGAATTAACCATGATGTTGAATCTATCATGTTCTCAACAAGCCATGAGTCACGGCTGAAAAATCACCTCTATAAACAAACATTAATTTTGTTAATAGAGTCTGTAGGATTGTCTGGGATGCTACACATCCTCTTCACAACCTGTTTTCCTTCGGGGAGGGGGGGGGCTTCATGGTATCTGAAGCAGAACATCCAGATTCAGCCATAGCATTGTTCAATCGAGCATCCACCTTGTGCAGCAACAACTTTCCTCTTTCCGCTACCTATTCAAAATGGACAGTGATGGACAGTGTGTGTGTGTGTGTGTGTGTGTGTGTACACAAACAAACAAACACATGTATACAGCATGTGTATATGTGGTTATGTGTGTGTACGGGTAGATAAATACTTTCTCTTGAGAGCAGGCAACATAATTTCATTTTTAATGTGGGCTGGTGTGCTCACAGTAAAAAAAAACCATAAAAGTTTATCTATCTACTGTATCTATCTGTCTGTCTGTCTATATCTATCTATCTATCTATCTATCTATCTATCTATCTATCATCTATCTATCATCCATTTGACTTTTGGCGGGGGGAAAAATACCCTCTCATTTTTGAAGGGACAAACGTGGATAAAAATGTCAGGATGCCAGTTCTGTCAGCTACTAAGCTACGTACTGAGAATATAGACAAAATTATGGGGCCAAAAATGTTTTATCTCATCTGTCTCATTCATTCATTCGTTTGTTTGTTCAGTTTCTATAGCTGCCCATCTCAGTCAATGACTCCGGATGGATTACAACAACAACAATAGCAATAATAATAACAACAACAACCTAGGATGCTGGTAGCAACCTGTATCAACCATTAACACCAGTCAATGGTATTTGTGATGCAGTTTTGAATGTTCAGTTGGCTGAGTTTCATGTTTAATGAATAAAGTATATAATGATAACAACAATGATAATAATAATGATAATAACAACAATTAAAACACTAAAAACATTTTAAAGCAATAAAGGGCAATAGAAACATCCAAAATAATAATACACAGCATCCAAGAAAGTTGGCCAGTTAGCAACGCAACCATGGAACTGGTTCTTGGCACATTCAGCACTCAAGACTTGGGAGCATAGCCTGGTTTTTAGGGCATGGTGAAAGGCTAAGAGGGTTGGGGTCATTCTAATCTCAGAAGGGAAAATGTTCCAATAGTGATTTACTAAGTCAACCAGGGGAAATTCCTTTCAAAAGAAACTTCTGCAGAAACCCTGGGCCAGAGTTTGATGACAAGCTCTGTTTGGACTGTGGCTTTTTGAGGCCAGCTTTGGTAGAATGTGACAATGGTTCAGTGCCAGACCCTCTTGAACAACAAGGAGAATCTGGATGCAGTTTTGAACCCTTCAGCTACTGAGCCACGTAGAGGCTATTAGCAATGACACCGTGTGGAGAATAGAGATAATGGAATTACCTTGATGGAAACATGCAGGAACCAGGACCTTAGCTGAAGGACCCGAAACCATTTTTACACCCAGAATAACAAGACAATATTTGGGAATGGCTCAGGCTGACACCTCCCTCCTATTTATCAGAGGGTAAAAAGTGGGGAGAATTATAGCACAATCCGACTCGTAATATTCTGTTATTGTAGCCAGTCAAGGTAGTTTTAACTTTCTGGTGGCATCAATTCCCACTCTGACCTTCCTACTGGGAACGACAGAGATGATTGGAAGTAGCTTATTTTTCTCAGCTCATATGATTCATCTCAAGAATTTCATTCAGCTTCCAAAGATCGGATATTATCATTTACGAACTAAACTATTTGGTTCAGGAGAAAGATTTTTCTCTGGTATGATAACCCAGCTGGGAAAATACTTCAACCAAAAGTTACATCACTCACACTTTTACATGTGCTTTGAAATCAGCACCTTTCTTCCTAGTTGCACCCTTACCATATTACCAGTAACAAGAACAGCAAACCGCACACTTTCCGAAAACAGACTGAGAATAATCTACAGAATAACAAGAGCAGAGCAATGAGGATTACCTTTTTTTTATTTTAGTATCCTGCCAGTCCTTTAAAACAGTTTGAAGCAGTGATATAATTCAATAGCCAGGTGGAGGTCAGTCTCCGATTGTCTCCATGAATATTTCCAACTCAGTGAAAAATTATACACAGTTTAAGACATTCATCACCCTGGAGGATCTCAGGGTGGGTTGCAACCCACAAAACGCAAGACAAAACAATAAAGTCAAGTAAAATAAATGATAGATCCAACAAATGCCCCAATGAATATTGTAGCAGTTGTGATGAAGCAGCACAGAAGAATGAAAGGTTTTGGTCAGACCGTGGATAGTACTAATTCTTGAATAACACCACAGATACCCAAATTGTACACTGATGCTAAAAGACAGATAACATTGATAATAATCTGGTCATGGGGGAAGGGGGCTTCAGACCTTGGAAATTCTTTGAGGGCCAGGGCTGCAGAGGTTCTGATGGATGATCTAAACAACTCCTTTATTTCTCCCTTTTTCATTCTGAAGATTAACAAAGCACAAAGCATTCTGGTCAGCCTGCACCAGGTGAATGCATTCGAGACCAACAGCACATTGAAGCCAGCCAAAAAGCCAGTGCAGTCCTAGGCTGCATCAACAGAGTTGCACTACACTAGTGAAGCCATGTTTGGAATTAGTTTGTACCAGTTCTGGTACAAAAAAAGAGTCTTCAGATCCTAGAAAGAGAGCAAAGAAAAGCAACCAAGATGATTAGGTTAAAACACATGAAGGTTGCAGGAATTGAGTATATCTAGTCTAGGGAAAAGAAGGACTAGGGGTACATGTGATAGCAGTCTTCTAATATTTAAGGGGCTGTCACAAAGAAATGAAATGAAATGAAATTTAATTTGTTAGCCGCACCCTCTCCAAAAGGACTCGGGGCGGCGTACAATAAAACACATACAATATACATATATATACAATACATATACATATACAAATAAACACATACACATACATGTACCTGGAGGAGGTAACACTCATAAAATATATATATAAATAAAATTAAAATAACTATTTAAAACACCCTCAGTTAAAATTACAAAATTTAAAAAACCCGTCAGGAGCAATAGGATAAAACTATGGTTGAGCCAGGCCAGCTAATTGGAAGAGATGGGTCTTGAGCTTTACACGGAAGGAGCGGAGATCAGAGGTAATCCTGATATCAGGGGGGAGGTCATTCCACAGGGCTGGGCCCGCCACAGAGAAGGCTCTGCTCCTAGGCGCCGCCCCCCGACACTGTTTGGTGGACAGCACCTGGAGAAGTCCCTCTCTGTGCGAGCGAATTGGTTGTAGGGATGTATGGGGCAGGACGCGTTCCCGCAGGTAACTAGGTCCTGTGCCATGGAGCGCTTTAAAGATCGTTATCAAAACCTTGAAACGCACCCGATAGACCACAGGAAGCCAGTGCAGCTCGCGCAGGAGAGGTGTTACATGGGAGTACCTAGTACTCCCCATAATCACCCGCGCGGCCGCATTCTGGACCAACTGCAGTCTCCGAGTGCATCTCAAGGGAAGCCCCATGTAGAGAGCATTGCAGTAGTCCAGGCGAGACGTCACCAGCGCATGAGTGACTGTGCGTAAGGCATCCTGGTCCAATAGGGGGCGCAATTGGCGCACCAGGCAAACCTGGTGGAACGCCCTCCTTGCCACAGCTGTCACATGGTCATCCATGGACAGCCGGGCATCCAGGAGGACACCCAAATTGCGCGCCCGCTCCACGGGGGCTAGCTGTATGCCCCCGATGGCCAGAGATGGAAACAACTGGTTGAACCGGGGGGCCGGAACCCACAGCCACTCCGTCTTGGAGGGGTTGGGTTTGAGTCGGTTGCCATCCATCCAGACCCGTACGGCTTCCAAGCACCGGGACATCACTTCGACGGCCTCGTTGGGGTGGTTCGGGGTGGAAATGTACAGCTGGGTATCATCAGCGTACAGATGATATCCCACCCCGAAACCACGAATGATCTCGCCCAGCGGCTTCATGTATGTGTTGAACAGGAGTGGCGAGAGGACCGACCCCTGTGGCACCCCACAAGTGAGGGGGCTTAGGGTCGACCTCTGCTCCCCTGCCAACACACGTTGCGTCCGGCCGGAGAGGTAGGAGCTGAACCACCGCAAAACGGTGCCCCGAACCCCCAACCCCTCCAGTCGGTGCAACAGGATACCATGGTCGATGGTATCAAAAGCTGCCGAGAGGTCTAATAGGACCAGGATAGAGGAACAACCCCTATCTCTGGCCCTCCAGAGATCATCAACCAAGAAGAGGGATCAACCTACTCTATGACCCATCCAGATATATCCAAAACAAAATTTAGTGGCCAGTTGACTTTTTCTGAAGAGGAAAGACATCAGCCTCACAACCAAATGAAGATTAGTTAATAAGTTTTTCCAAAGAGTGCAGAGAAAAGCAACAAGAATGATTAGGTGGCTGGAGGCTAAAACTTCTGGAGAATGGTTGCAGGAATTGGATATGTCTAGTCTAGTGAAAAGAATAATTAGCAGTCTTCTAGTATTTGAGGGGCTGCCACAAAGAAGAGGGGGTCAAGCTATTCTCCAAAGCAGGACAAGAAGCAATGGATGGAAACTAATCAAGGAAAGAAACAACCAAGAACTAAGGAGAAATTTCTTGACAGTACGAGAAATCAACATATTGTGTCCTTATCAAATTCATAAAATATTCTTTATCCTTCCATTTCTGAAAATCATTTTACATACATTTTACAAAATCATTTCACATACATTTTACAAAAATATTTACTAATGCAATGTTTGTTAGCAAGAAGGCAGATACTTCAGAAAACTGATGAGGGACTGCTTGCAAATAAATAACTTGCATCTAAAGTTTACTAATTAAATTCAGAGATGCCTATATGAGATTATTATGAGTTGAGGTGGCTTTGCAGGGTATCCATTACCTTGATTTTACATAGCTTTTAGTATTTTTGTTTTGTTTTGTTACAAAACAGAAAATCCATTTAATGCATTTCAGAGATCTAGTATACCAGTTAAATGGTAGAACAGTCAAAAAGAAGGGAGCATTTTAAATTTCCATCAGAACATTTAGTTTCCCCCTGTAATTATATCAGCAGGGCCTACACATTAATCAGTAGTCAACCAAATAATTATTGCCAGATTCTGATATGTTTTAAATAGAAGAGCCATAAGACCATCAAATATTTGGTAGCACTGTTAGTCAAAATACACCTATGAAATTTCAGCACCTCATTGATTTTACTGTACACCTGTCTCAGGATTTATAGAAGTGACTATTAAATAAGAAGAGAGAAACATGATTGATAAGCATAGTCTTTTCTAAAAAAATGTATGGAAATGTATGCCTTTTGACACTAATAACTGGCAATCTATACGAGCCTACCATTTTTTTTAAAAAAAAAAACACCAAGCTTTTCGGCCTTTGTTCCCACAAAGGTCCTTGAATTTCTTAGCCAAAGGGCTAGGTTTTTTTTTTTTTCAGATTTATAGGTTACCATCCATTACTAGAGTTTCAATCTGCTGCAAGCTTTATTTTTTTTAGAATTTTTTTATTGTTTTAATTAAACAAAAACACACAAAAACATTCTTCATTACATCTTGTAGAAAGCATGTCGATTGATTACAAATAAATTTTGTGCAGTACTATACATCCTTCATATTTTTAATTTACATTTTAAAATTGAAAATCTTTATGTATTTTGCCATCAATGTACCATCATTCTCATTTAGCTATAATTATTTAAACATGCTTTTATCTAGAATCATTTGTATTTAAAGACACAACCACCTACTGGCATTCATTAGCTATTCCTATAAACCTCCAATAATTACCCTGTTATAGCATATTCCTTTTTTTCCAATTCACTATTTAAGGCTTATATCTAATTGCTTTTACCAATTCCAAGACATATAAAAATCCTTAAACATTATCCATTAACATTTCCTTATTGTTATAGTTATCTAAAGAAAAAAAAACAATTTTTTTGTCATTTATATCACATCTCCTCCACTTCGACCCAAGAAAAAATACATCTTTATAATAAAATCTAAACAAAAGTTTGTTAGTAAAGTTAATAAGTGCCCAAGAGAAATTACATCTTTATAATAAAATCTAAACAAAAATGTATTAGTGAAATTGATAAATCTTTTCCCCAGGTCCCAATTTACAGTTTATATCCAAATTATTTTTACTAATTGAGATTATTATTTCATTATTATCATAATGAGTTATTAATTAACGAATAAACATTTTAAAGAAAACATTCTAAAAGTGTCTAAGAAATCCTACTTTTTTTTTTTAAACAAAAGTTTTATTGGTTTTTTTTCAAGTATTTTGGGGAAAAGGGTACATAAATGTGGGAGAAAATTTTTTGACAGCTACATCATACGGAATCTTCCCCAGAATCTTACATCTCTTTCATGTTTTATATATATCAAAATATCATTATTACATTTATATTAGCAGTTATTTTACTCAATTCTTTAGCATCTTCAACTATATTTTATATCACTTCTACATTTCATTATATTAGCAATTGCGATATGTTTTTAATTCATTTCTGTGACCTAAGTTTCATTACTGTCTCCTCTCCCCTGTCTGTTGGCTGAGCCAAGGCTCCTCCCCCCTTCGTGTCTTGTGCGCCATCTCTTGTTTCACCTAGGAGGTCCTTATGTTTTTCCATGAAGGCTTCTGCCTCCACCACTGTGTTAATTCTCACTCTGGCCCCCTCCCAAAAAATCAACAGGCCTTCTGGAATTAACCACCGGAACCAGATTTTTTTTCATATAACTTTTTAGTTATAAAGAAGAATTTCTTCCTCTTATCTCTTGTTCTTTTTGGTATCTGTTTCAAAATGGTTATTTCTTTGTCCTTATATCTTAAAGGTTCCCCCCTTTGAACTCCTAGAATCTCATCTCTTGTGGTTTTTCTGAAGAATTTAACATGAACCTTCCTTGGGACATTGTGTATTCTGGCATATGCTGAATTAATTCTATATATCAGGTCAATATCCCACCCTAGCTGTTGCCTATCTCTTTTAATATAATCTGCTAACATTGTTATCATAGTCTCTCTTAAGTCTTCACCCTCTGTTTCAGGTATATTTTGAAACCTAAGAAATGAAGACATCCTTTCAAATTCCATTTTTTCCATGTAGCTCTCAAACCCAATATTTTTTTTGTAAAGCCTTCATCTCTTCTCCCACCCCCACAGCATTCTCCTCCAAAGCATTTATTTTTTGACTATTTTGTACAGTCTGTTGTTGATTCTGTCTGAGTTCTTCCTTTAAGTCCGCCAGCTGCTTTTTTATTTCATCCTGTCCCTTTAAGAGTGTCTAAAACATTTGGTGGAATGTGTCTTGAGACGGCTGTTCCCCCTCAGAAGCTTTTGGTTGCAAAAAGGAAGTTAATTGCGTTTGCGGGGGAACCGGGCTTGAAACAGCAGAAGATGGAGCCGAAGCTGGTTTGGGTGGAGGCTTTTTTGGAGTCATTTCAAAGTTCAGGAAAAGTTATAGTTCAAAGCAAAAAAAAAAAAAAAAAGGCGTCTGTAGGGGTGCGCCATCGGGGGGGGACCAGGGTACAGGCAAGGTCCAGTGTGGAATATCGATCTTCAATACAGCTCCCCTCTGGTTATATTCAATTTTCCCCAATCCAAGGGGTTGTATAAATAGATTCCTCTAGGGTTCACCCAGGTTTTATAATTCCTGGGTGAAAAAGTTTTTCAGAGACGGCAGTTCATTTGTAACAACAACATAAATGTGGGATGAAACGCCATTTTGGCTCAGCCTTCCCCAGGGAACGGAGAACAGTCATTTAGAAAGTTTCCATTCGTAGCTTTTAAGGTCAGCTCACTTTCTTTCTTCCGCAATTGTTAAAGAAGGTTGTTAGCCCATTGCTTGAAAGAAGTGAATATCAAAGGGTTTTTTTTTCCAATTCTCTCTCTGTGAGAGAGATCGTGTAAAGCCGCTTTTCCAAGAAGGGGGAGGGGAGAAAAAGCCCCCCTCTCAAATCTTAACACTTCGTAGAGATCAAAGAGTCTTAAGGATACTGCTAATCCTCATTTACTTAGTTGTTCAAAGAGAGTAAAAAAAAAAAGACCGGGGGGGGGGGGGTTCCCTCCTCACTGCATTTCTGCTGTTGCCTTCAAGTGAAGCATTTTCTTCCGATCTCCTCCGGACGAAAGCATGCTTGGCAAGCACACACCCCAAAAGCCTCCCAGTGCCTAGGGCAAAGCTGGCAGCCCCCCTGCAGCCGCCGCTGCTCCAGGGGGCTCCAGCAAGCTGCCCCAGAAATCCTACTTATTAATCACCAAAGGTTAACTAAGTTTTGAGTTATCAGCCTTCATCAACAGCCTGTGTCTGTCCAGCAACAAAACAGCAACTTTAGCCAGTTGTTGCGCCAATTCTCTTATGAACTTCTTTAGAAAGTTTTTAAAAATGTCTCTCCGCACTTTTTTGCTTGAAAGATCTCTCATATAGTCTTGTTGCCCTTGAACTGGTATTAAAATTAACATGTCTTTAATTATCAGATGTCTTTCTAAAGCTGTTTCTCTTCTTAATTCCATCATCAATCCATATATTGACAGGAGGGGTAGAGCTCCAGATCATCAAGTATATAATAATAATCAGATTCACTTTTCCATATTCCCTCCTTTCCACTTTCACTCATAGGTGCTCCATTATTAGGTTCATTTGTTATCTTGTCTTTATCTTCTATATCTTCACTCTCTTCTTTAATTTTTGAGGCTCCAGTCCCTTCATCTTTTATTGAGCCAGACAATAATCTATCCAACTTCTTATCAAACCTCTCAAATCCTTCCAATATCTTTAGAATTCCATCCAAAAAATCCTGGTAACTTAGGGTTTCTTCATCTGTATATAAATGCATATTTCCCAGAAGAAAAGAAAAAGTTTAAAATCCACTGCCACTCTCGCCTTCAATGTCTCTTTTATGTATAAAAATATTTTTGTTTTGAATTTGCTTAAACATAAGATTTTTTTAATTTTTTCAAAAAAGTGAGGGTTCTATCTTTTCTTTCACTCCCCTTGTCCAAAATATTCCACAAAGACACACACAAGAAAACAGTCCCTGTCCTTGAGTCGTTATCAGTCTCTACAGACAAGCTGCAAAGCCTCTAGTTACAATGTCAACAGACTCAGAGAAAATAGAGCATACTTTGTTTCAAAAAAAGAAAAAAAAAAACAAGTTCTGGCTTCCGAATGGCAGATTCAACTTTCTCTTATTCGTATGAAACTTAAGGAAAACAAAAATGTCTAAGTGTCTTTAATCAAATTTAATAAACAGTAAGAAGAAGGATTATTAAAGTAAAAAAAGTTTTAGATCAGCCAAAAAATAAAGGTAGCACAGAGTAGGAGAAAAATCAATTCATTCACTTAAGAGGAGAAACGGGAAGCATTCCAATCACTTCAATCCTCAAAACGCTGTTACATAGAAGAGGAAAAAAAATTCTAAGGCAGTCCAATAAAGATAAATTTCGCTGCTTTATTCTTTTGCTTAAAGGACTAATTTATCTTTTAAAAAAATTTCTTTGGGCAATCATTCTCAAAGAAAAAAATCTCACCACTGGACTCACTTTCACTGCCTTCTTTCCAGAGCTGTCTCTGACTTTGTCAGCCTGGGGGCTGTCTGTTTACCGCTGGCTTGGAGAACTTCCCTTGGGTCGATCAGGGACTTTGCGGTGTCCCTGAGACCAGCAAGGATTTGTCTCCCTGTCACCGTCTCTCCAGGATGGTTTAGGTCGATATGGACCGTGCAGCTGGTAAAAGAATCAACGGCGGTCTCGGATTATTGACGTCTGGCGATCTCCTGCTTGTTCAGGGGGTTGAACTAGAAGACCACCCAGGTCCATTAAAACATCTCATTTTTTTGTTAAATTACTAGAGAGGAGCCATCTTAACTCTCTTCTTCCAAACCAAACTATCTAAACTTTACAAGATTGAATCTGGGTCAGTCACTGGGACCAAAGGTTTCTTCTTCTTAGCTTTCGGACTCATGCTGGAGCCCTAAGGAACTTCTCTCTACTGGAATATGTACTTTGGGCTACTCTACACTATGCTATGCTACTCTGGGCTGCTGTATGGTACTGTAAGTTACTTTATGGGACTCTATGCTATGCTACTCTATCTAAACTTTGCCATCTCTTAGGCCTCTGGAATGCATTTCCTCCCTTCTGGGAATCCAAACTAAATTCCACACACACCTTCCATTATTTATTTTATATGTTGGATTGCTGAAGTTGTGCACTTGGAGCCAATGGATTCCCAACACATCACTCTAAGCAAGCTTGAAATTGGAGTTAAATTAATATTGGAAAATCATCATGGGCCCCATCAAGAAGATGCAGCCAAGTGGGAATTGAAGACATTTACAGAAGGAATTCCCCAAGGACTTTTGAGTAAAATATGTCTCCTGTGTCTTTAACAGGGACTAATAAATCCCTACATTCCTTTACCATTCTTTATTCTCTTTCTGCTAGAACAGTTTTACTTTGGCAGCTGAAAGAATAAGAGCAGGACAGCTGCTGTTTTGTCAATATTTTTGAAAAGTAATAAGGATCAGACGAGTGACATCAAGTCCCGACAGTGGCAAGTCATCTGGGCCTGCAACTCAGCATGTATGCATGGATAGTTCCACTTTCATGGGAAATGCATCAATCAAGGTCAGATGAAAAACCAAATTAGGACTACATTTTCATAGATGACCAGCCAGTCATCAAATGTGGGTCAGTGTAATGAGCATCTAGCTGAAGTTTCCTGAAAAACAGTGGCAGGTGGCCGGTAATATCACATCTGGAGAACCATGTGAATAGCTGGCAGGTCTCCTAGCATGAAGCTTTCAGTTATACGCATTTTAGATTTTTTTTTAAAGGGCAAACTGTTGTGACAGATTTCACCCACAAGAGGGAATTTTGTTCCTTTCTACTTTAAGTGGTGTTTTAGCCTGAAGTTCCTGAAGAGCGGGGAGGATTGACCAAGACTTTTTGAAGAGTTGCTATCATTTTTAAGGCTGCTTCTCTGATGCCTACTAAGAAACTCTGTCTTGCTGGAAGCTTTTTAAAGAAAAAGGAACAAACAGAATAGATGTGTGTGAAATTCCATCAGTTTAGCTAGAATATTGCTAAGAGGGAAAGGAAGAGGAAAGAGCATCAGCAACCCCATTTGCTATGGATCATAATTCTATGGACTAATTTAATCATGCATCAAACCTGAAACCTCTGTCTGCTTGGCATGTGTATATTTGTCATAATAAATCTACACAATAAGGAAAATGTTCCCCAATATCTAGGACATCTCTAAAACGCCAACAATGAACTAATCAGTGATTAAAACATCAGTAGAAATGAAATGTTAGGCATGAAGAACCAGGATCACCTGATAGGTTGCATGATTGATTGCTCATGCCAATACACAAGAACCTAGTCAACTAACGGCCAGCATTAATTTGGTGCTAGATAATTCAAGAGAGGTTGGACTTGACCCACTGGTGGAAATGTAATGACTCTAGGCTGATTCCTCTCTTAATTCCACCATCAAGATCTGCTTTTAGATCTGTTTATAGTGTGCCAAGAAATGACTTTGAAAATAATAGCCATTGTGGATGCTTTTGTTCCCAAATGGCCAAAGCTAATAAAATATAGTAGCAATTAACTCATTATTGTTCTTTAGAAGGACAGATACCAAAGCTGAGGCTCAAATGAGAAAAGAGGACTCATTGTAAAAGATCCCAATGTTGGAAAAGATGGAAAGCAAAAGGAGAAGATGGATGGCAGAGGAGCAGATGATTAGATCATGTAATTGACTCAATGGACATGGATTTGAACAAACTCTGGGAGACAGTGGAGGATAGAGGGGGCCTGGCATTCTGTGGTCTTTATGGGGATCATGAAGAGTGGGACAAGGAGTCAACCTGAAGTTATCCAGCTGGACAGACGTGGGGGATGTGAGCTCTGAAGAGTTTCACATAAACCCTGTCTGACAAACTGTCTTCGAGATCTGTTTTTGGATCAGATTTGGTGGGGCATGAAGAAGGGGCAGCATCTCATCAGATCCAGAGGGAGTGCAACAGGTCATATCAGAGATTTGCCCTCTGAATCGGAGCTGGGGCGGCAGCATGGTAACATGGCTGCACAAGAGCTGGCTCCAGGCCAAAGCAGCTGAACAAGAGCATGCAGAGGTGAGATGAAAGCCTGGTAAGATCTATTGACTAACAGTTATAAATCAGAATTTGGAAAAGGCGAAGAACCTTGAGAGCATAAAGAATATTGATGGACAAATCAGGATTTTTGCGAAAAGAAAGAAGGGGAAAATGGAGGGTTGAATCACTAGTCCCAAAGAGAGCCATTTGCTTGAAATAATTTGGACAGAAAGAAGAAAGAAGAGAAGTGACAAACCCACTTAAACACAACCCACTTAAACACAAACTCTAAATTTGGTTTTGGACTTGAAAAGATTGTGTTTTTAAAGGAGTCTAAGAGCATGAAGATTTGCCTTGTCCGAGTGTCTTTTAACTAACATATATTAAGCAACTCCAATTAATGAGAACTGGAATGCAACAAGGGAGAAAAATCAAGAAAAAAGCACCATCTCCTTACTGACAACTGATAACCTAATCTTGCCTGTGTGGGAAATTTTAATTAACCAACTGCCATAAAGCAGAACTTGGAAAAGCAGGAGGGAAAAGAAACATATCAGAATATGGCTGTATGCAGGTTTGTTTCAATTAATATATTTTGAGCAATTATAACCAACGAGAAGTGGAAAGTACCAAGGAAAAAATAATAACAAAATCAAGAACTGGTGAAATACGAAGTCTTTTTTTCCCCTTTTTTTTCTGCAAAAGATCAAGATGGCTCCAGCTTCTCTTCCATGTTCGCAGTAGTTGAATTAACTAAATTTAAGGGCGATCAGAATTTTGAAATAAGATTGGTATAACTAACTGCAATTTTGGAACTGGACATTAAGGAAGAACAAAAGACCAAGATGGCTCCTGTCACTCTTTCCCACAGCAGCTGACATAGATAAATTTAAGGTGGACCAGAACTTTGAAATAAGAATTGTATAACTAACTGTAACTTTGGGATTGGACATTATGGAAAGGTGGGAATTTGAAGAACTACGTAAAATTATTTTTTAAAAAATATGCATAAATCATTAAAATCAAGCTTAAATAGAATTCTGAATTCAGAGAAGCAGGTATTTAAGGAAGAAGGGAAGGAAGTAGGGGAGAGAGACAATGAAGGGGTAGAAACAGTGAGAAATAAAAAGCAGACAAAAAACTCCATAGCGTTTGGCAGTGGTATAGGGAAAATTGTTAGGGGAGGGGATCTGTCCCAACAAAAGGGAATAAAGAGCAAACAAATGACGTTTTGGAGGTTGATAGTCGCATAAGGAAAATTGAAATAGGAGGTTATGCCCCAACAAAGAAGAGGATGGACATGTCAAAACGAAAAGGGAGAAGCTAGGAACAGAGAAGTGGGACAAAAGACTTACTAGGAAAAAATCAGACAATTAGAAATTGTTATATGAGAAAATATAAAGCTAAGATAAAGGGTTTATTCCTAAATATGATAATAAAATGGAGTTGCTAACTGACTGATAATGGAAAGATTATTAAATAAAGGTTAAAATATATAGAACAGCAATGGCAAACCTTTTTTGGCTCATGTGCCACAAGTGGGGGGGTGCAGGGGGCTCATGTGCGGGCGTTCCGCACCCATAATGCAATGCATGACCCCCCAGTGTGCATGCACGCACAACGCACAACCCCCCCATTTTTACATGCTTTTTCCCCCCTCCCCAGGCTCCAGAGGCTTTATAGGAGCCTGGGGAGGGTGAAAAGAGCCTCCCCCGCCCCCCCGGAGGCCCTCCGGAGACTTCAGGGACCGTCCGGAGGCTTCCCTGAAGCCTTTGGAGCGCTCAAAAGGATCCTCCGAGCAAACCGGAAGTGACTTCCAGGTTGCTCAGAGGGTGGTTTTAAGCGCTCCGAAGGCGTCAGGGAAGCCTCCGGATGGTCCCTGAAGCCTTCGGAACGCTTAAAACCACCCTCCGAGTTCCGGTTTGCTTGGAGGGTGGTTTTAAGCACTCTGAAGGCGTCAGGGAAGCCTCTGGATGGTCCCTGAAGCCTCCGGAGGCCCTCTGGGAGGGCAGGGGAGGCTCTTTTCGCCCTCCCCAGGTTCCTATAAAGCCTCTGGAGCCTGGGGAGGGCGAAAAATAGCTTTTAAAAAGGTGAACTCAGCTGGCCAGCATGCACATGCGTGCTGGCCAGCTAACAGGGCAGTGCCTCGCATGCCCTGACAAATGGCTCTGCGTGCCACCTGTGGCACGCGTGCCATAGGTTCGCCATCACTGATATAGAATATGGACAAATATGAAACTGATATATGGAGATTGTAAAGCAGAGGTTTGTGATTCACTTTTATGCATGATAATTAAACTGAGTTGCTAATTGATTGAATATGATAATAGAAGAGAATTAAGCATGGGTTAAAATATATGAAACATGGACATATATAGAACTTTTAAGATGATGAACAAAGTGAGATATGTACCGCTTGTTATTCTATATAGTAGATTAAGGGAATTGTAATTAACATTGAACAGTAAGGATTGCCATTTATAGACAATTAAGGGTAATCTAAACCAAGATATGGAAAAATGGAGAGGGAACATGAAATATACTTACAATGAGAAACTACTGAGATTTAAAGTCAGAATTATAAAGTGGGGGCATGTAAGGATGTATAATTATATAAACATAATGATGAGAATCGCTGGGAATTGTAACCAGGCCTACATCTCGGCCAAAATTAGGGGGGGGGGGTTTAAAAGTATAATGACTATATATGTATACCTTTTTGTTCTCTCTTTTAAAAAAAGAAGGAGGAAGATATACTGTTTGTTAAAATTAAATATGTATACTGAGAAGGAATTATAAATACCGTCAACATAAATACACCAAGTAAATGAGATGAAGAGTGTAAAGTAGAGGAGAGAGTTAAGGGAAGAAGAGAGGGATAGGGCAGGGGGGGAGAGAAGGAGAGAAAGGAGGAGTGGAAAGGGAAGAGAGGAAGGGGAAGGGGAGAAGAGAAGGGTGACAGAGGGAAGAAAGGAGGGAGGGAGGGGGAGGAGAGAGGGAGAAGAACATGACAAATATGGTGTATGGAGAGCAGAAGAGCCAATAATTATTTTTGGGAATTGATGGTAAGATGAATTGATGTAAACATTTAATAATACAATATGATGTTGACTATGTAATAGTATACATATAGTTATATGTTATGAAAATGAAAAAAAAACTTTAAGAGTTGGACACAACAAGCAATTAATAACTGGCTATCACACATTATCTTTGCATGTGGTAAAAATAACAAGAGAAAGTTCAGGCTAATCATGACAGCAGAACTCAACTTTCTCAAGGTCTGTCTTCAGATATTGATCAATCAAGAGTATATGTTAAATTCCTTCTATTCTTCAAGGGCACCTTCATTGGCAGTGCTCTTCTCTAAACCCAACCGGTCTTCTAAGAGCATTTCATCTTCCCTCCAGTTTGCAAAGGATCCAACATCAGTCACACAGATTTTGCCTTTCCTTCTTTACGTGTAAAGAGGCACAGTCCATGGACACAAATCCTTCTCTTGGTGTAAGTTGACACCCCTGCTTCTCTGCTTTAAAATTATTTTTGTATTACATGTATTAAGCCAAAAAGTACCATATGGACAGAGATAATTAAGAACTAGGAGTGAGCTTCAGCAAAGTCAGTGAGATTGACTTCTGAAGATGCATGAATCATGCATTTGGAAATGATTTCTTGAGATCATAAGGAGATAGAACATCAGATATGTAGCAACAGAGACTCAGCAGATTTTTTAAAAACATATACTTTATAAATGATTATGAGGAGAAGCAGAAGCAGCATATCCAGAAATGAAAATCCAACACTGAGTTTTGGAGGTCCAGTAACTCTTAATTCACCCTGGCTTTGATTTCCACCTTCCATTCATGTTCTGCTCCCTCTACCTGTCAATCTGAAACTGTTGTAAACTCAAACATGTGAAAATATAACTATCTGGATTTCATGCAGAGATGTTTAGATTTACCAACTGGACCAGCAACAGAGACTCAGTTAGATGAAATAGAATTCACTGCTTGTTTCACTATTATTGATTTGAAAGATAAGAGTAGAAACTACTTCTGGAAGACATGGTAAGTTCTGCTAAATAGATAAATATGGAATCTACTGAGGACAAGACCAAAAATAGCCAACATCTTAAGAAACCCCAAAGACAAGATCCAGCTAGAAAACCAAGGAGTCTATGAAATACCATGCAAAATCTGCCCAGCCACATACATTGGCCAAACTAATAGGAGAATAAATGCACACATCACAGAACACAAGAACGCAGTCAGAAAAGAAGAAAAAACTTCCTCCCTCATCCAGCACCTTAAAGCAACAGGACATGAAATTGATTTTGAAAGAACCAAATTAATCTCCAAAACTGAACTGAACTTCAACAAGAGAATAATTATGGAAGCCATCAAAATAGAGAAACACCCCCACAACATGAATAAATATGATGATACCTCCCACCTACCAGACATCTGGAAACTAGCCATAGTCAACAAATGAGTCCCAGCCACCAAAACCGACACCGGATCCAGAACAACATTGGACGCAATCACCAATCATCCTCACCAGACTCAAACCCAAACCCATCCCATAGACCAAATGCAACCACCATCCAGAAGCCAAACCACGGCTGCACCCCTCTCTGACCCCCACACAAAGCAAACTGACACATGCCATGAACACATGGCCAGACCTCAAACTCGGAGCCAAACCAAACCCCGGGATGTTACAGCACAGCCATCTGCTCAGGACATTATATCACAGAACTCAGGAGGTTACAACACAAAGGCTCATGATGTTACAAGCAGCCAACTCTCTAGGAGGTTGCAGCACAGAACTCAGGATATCACTACAATAGAGCTCAGGAAGTCATCACACAGCCCATTATCCAGGTTGTTACAACACAAAAGAACAATAGGCACACAGCCAGTACCTCAGCCACACAGGATGTTATGAAACAGCCAACTAATCTGCAAGCATCAACTCCATCAACTAATCAAGATGTTACAACACAGCCAACCAATCCGCTTACAGCAACAAAGCCAGCACTCCACCACCACCCCAATATTTATAGAAAGACGATAGCTCCAATCACACTTTGCTTGGACAAGCACGAAGCCAAAGGCAGCAGCCTGAAGATGGCGAGTGGGACCTCATCGAATCATTGCCAAGATACTCTCAATCTTACATGGGAAAAGACCCGAATACGCCAAGACCATGTGTGTGTGTGTGTGTGTGTGTGTGTGTTTTCATAGATTTTTTTCATAGTTTTGCTGATTTTGTCTATGGTGCCTTTGATGTAAGGGAGGAGGGTGATGCCATTGTCCTGTTCTGTGTCTCGGTTTTTGGGGGGAGTCCCACTTTGGATTAGGTTGGTTTATGGCTGGTGAGGCACTGACATCATCAAATGATCATCATGAAGGGAGGACTGTGACAACTTTGATCTTTGTAAGCGTGCAAGCAAAATACCCAGGATCACAGTGGCAGGGACAGCAACTCCTTCCACTGCGGAGAAGAGCCACGCTGTGCAGGAAGCTCCTCAGCGCTAGCCTCAGATCAGTGTGAGCTGAGGTCCCCTTCATGTTGGCTCAGGAAGGAGGGGAATGGGACCGCGGCTCACACTGATCTGAGGCTAGCGCTGAGGAGTCTCCTGCACACGCGGTCCCATTCATCTCCTTCCTGAGCCAACATGAAGGGGACCACGGCTTGTGCTGATCTGAGGCTAGCGCTGAGGAGCTTCCTGCACAGCGTGGCTCTTCTCCGCAGTGGAAGGAGTTGCCAACATGAAGGGGACCGCGGCTCACGCCACCATGATCCTGGGGTATTTTGCTTGCACACTTGCAAAGATGAAAGTTGTCACAGTCCTCCCTTTTTTAGAGGCTTTTTTAAGCCTCACCTCAGCACTCGACTTTTCCCTTTTCCCTTTTTTTTCTTTTCATGATGAGAGCGGTGAGGCCTTATAATGAATCCTAACAGACATTCATTATAACTGAAAATGTACTTTTATTCAGAAATACATGTGAATGGAAAATTCTCCCTTCTATTTAAAGTACTTCTTGAAGAGAAGAATAATTCAAGAAAAAGAACAATAACATTTGTTTACTGTACATGTGAATACTATTGAACTTACATTTGCAAATGAAGGTCTACCTCAAACACATTTATTTTAAATATGAAGATTTGGTACCACTAGATTTGGTAGTTAAGAAGGAAAGGTTTAAGGGTTTTATTTTTTCAGCAATTGTTGCTTAGTGTCTACCGTCACATATAATATGCCGTCAAATAAGACAAATTTTCTTTTCACAGGTTATTTATGATGAGCGATACAAGAGTATTATTTCATTGACTTAATTTTAGCACCAACATGATATTTTCATCCCAAATAAAATATCACCTTCATAAGAGGGGTTTTCTTTTAAGATTGAAACAAAGAGCAGTTCCCGCCATAGAACCACATTGGTTTATTAATGATCATATTTGTTAATTATCCATTAATCAAAAGAATCCAATGTAGCCATCAAGTCCAGCACCTTGTTGATCTCAGGAATCTAAACTGAAGCCTTATAGACAAATGGCCAATTCATCTCCATTTAAAAATACATCCACTGTTACTCAGAAATACCTTCTAGAAATATCTGTGGTTTACATCCTTATTCAGGTTTTCCCAAACTTTTCCAACTGGAAGTAATTGATTACTGCCATCAACTTCCAAGCTAGCATGATTTTGCTTATTGGTGGTTAATAGAATATCATCCAATTTTCCTGGAAGCCTTTTTGAAGATGTCGCTGTAGTAATTCTGATCTTATTGTTTTTATCCTCCCTAGAATCCCTGCAATGACTTACTATGATTTACTGTCTGCCATTCCCTTTCACTTACTCCTTATATTTCCTTCATTATTGGGTAGAAGATGGAGGAATGATAGCTTTACTTTCATGTGTACTCTTGACATAGTTCTGCAAAATACTATAACTTTCTCCAAATTACACATAGCTGCATGTTCTTAAGCGTTAAAAAAGAAAATCACACAATGAGTGATTTTGATCACTCTTTAAGACCTCAAGGCAAAGTCTACCTTAAATACCAGCACAGTGTCCAGAGCCAAGAACCTCCGAAGTTTAATTGCGGTCTTTGTCACACAAACAAGCTTTTTGACCAATGTTCTGGCTGAAAGCACAGATTCAGAAATCTTTGTATGTGTATGATTGGAGGTATAATATAGATGCAAAGTGTTATCATTTGCAGACGCAATACATAAAACAATGTTTCTTAAGGCCACAGGCCAACCTCCCATGAAGACTCAATAGAATTGAGATCCACACCGGCTATTTTAGCAACAAAGTAGGTGGAAACTTTCAAAATAAAACCCTGCTTCTGATACAAAATTCATTATTTTGGGGGACCCGCTTATCAACCACTACTTACTAGGTAGGAGGAAAACAAAGAGGAAGAAAAAATGACTTTACTCCCTCCCCCTATTGTAACAGAAAGGTGTAACACAACAAAGCTTCACATATTGTTTCATCAACTTTGAGAGATGTGGGCAGTTAAGAAATAGGAATGATAGAGATATGATAGATAGGTAGGTAGGTAACTAGGTAGGTAGGTAGGTAGGTAGGTAGGTAGATAGATAGATAGATAGATAGATAGATAGATAGATAGATAGATAGATAGATAGACAGACAGACAGACAGACAGATAGATAGATAGATTTTATTTTATTTAACCTATCATAGGAGATTTCGATAGAATTCCAAGCAATCATATCAGACAGTAAGGTAAAGGTTCCCCTTGCACATATGTCCTAGTCGTTCCCAACTCTCGGGGGCAGTGCTCATCTCTGTTACCAATATCAGACAGTATCAAGCTTTAAATCAGGATGTGTTTTGATGTGGTTCATAATTTCTCTTATATAGAACAAAGAATGAGAAAAGCACTGAACTGTCACCCTATAAATCATGGCTTTCTTAACTGTAGCTTATTTAAGAAGGCACAGTTGACTAGGTTCCTGAATTAGGCAATGTGAATGGATTGCCATAGTTTGGTGAGCTACAACTGATTTAAAATCCAACAGGCATCTGATATAAACCATGATGATATCAAGGAACTCATGACAAAATCATGTAGACAAACATAATGTATGTTCTGATAGAAGAGAATATTTGTAGCTCAGGGCTGAACTGATTTCTTGCAGATTTTTCAAGCTCAGAGAACACCCAGGACCCCCATAATGTATGTAATTTGGGTGTTGTTGTCCAAATAGCAGTAACTGTGAGAGGGATCTTGGAGTCCTAGACAATCAATTAAATATGAGCCTGCAGTGTGCAGCAGCAGCCAGAAAAGCCAATGCCATCCTAAGTTGCATTAACAGAGGGATTGAATCAAAATCACATGAGATACTAGTACCACTCTATAAAGCCTTAGTAAGGCCACACCAAGAATACTGCATTCAGTTTTGGTCACCACACCACACAATAAAAAAAGATGTGGAGACTCTAGAAAGAGTGCAGAGAAGAGCAACAAGGATGACTAGGGGACTGGATACTAAAACATGTGAAGTACGGTTACAGGAACTGGCAATGGCTGGTCTAGTGAAGAGAAGGACCAGGGGAGCCAGGATAGCAGGCTTCCAATATTGGGGGGGGAGGGCTATCACAGAAAAAAGGGGTCAAGCTGTTTTCCAAAGCACCTGAAGGCCAGAACAATGGATGGAAACCGATCAAGGAGAGATTCAACCTAGAAAGTGTAAACAATCAATCAATGGAACAGCTTGCCTCCAGAGGTTGTAAATGCTTCATCACTGGACTCTTTCAAGAAGAGACTGGACAGCCACTTGTTAGAAATGATATAGGGTCTCAAAGGACATCTCCTAGGGTCTTGTTGGACTAGATGACCTACAAGGTCCCTTTCAATTCTGCTATTCTAAGTTTCTTTACAATATGTCAATGTTCCCCATCTGCCTCTCCTTGCAAATAGTTTTACATATTATGCAAGAATGTGTATTATTCAGTAGTTATATGAAGGGTCATTCTTAATCTCAAATTGCTGGTGTAATCCAAAAGGATTCAATCTACCAGAAAACACATACCATTTACAAGACAAACTTAAATGCAACCACTAGTTTTGTAATTCCATGAAGCATCCAGAACATGTTATTACATAAAATGATTTATTTATGCATTCTGAAAACTCCAGACAGTTGAAAATACAATTGTAAGAAATTAAAATATACAATAAATAAACCTTGGAAAATTTTGAAACTCTCTTACTGGAGATGTCTACTGAGCCTCAGTTTGCATTTAGAGAAGACACAATGAAAACATGACTTTTTTGAAAGATTAGTTTTAGCCAACATCTAATCTACATAACATTAGCTTTAAAAAATTACTCTAGGTTCCTGTAGCTGTTGAAATTCAATCTCCACTGTTTCCTTACATGGCTAAATTGATGAAAGGAGGACACCTTTCATGATCAAAAATTACTTTTCACATCAAGCATTTCAAAATTGAGTATTGACAATTTAGTTTCCTGCTGTATATTTCCAAGATTTTATTTTATTTTTAAAATAATTTTATTGGTTTTTGAAATTTTTTGGGGAAAAGGGTAGGTGGATATACAAAAAAAATTTTTTGGCAGCTCCATCGTGCTAGAGGTAGGAATCTCTCCAATTCGCACAACTTTTTACAGAAGAAAAAAAAAGATAAAAGATAAGCAGAAACAGCATCTTATTATACATTGTATCAACCATGTGTTCAATCATTTCTTTTGCCACTTTCTAATATATCAACAATTAGAATGATATTCCAGATATATTTATTTTTGTGACCTGAGTCTTTCCATTATTGTTCCCTCCCTCCTGTCCCCAGGCAGAGCCGCAGCCCCTCCCTCCTTCATGTCTTGTGTGTTGTCCCTTTTTCACCACTTCTTATATTTCCGTCCTCTAGGAGGGCACTATGTTTTTTAATGAGGGCCTCTGCCTCCACAACTGTGTTAATTCTAATTCTGTTTCCCTCCCAAAAGATCAGCATTCCTTCTGGTAATAACCATCTAAACCAAATTCCCCTATTATATAATTCCTTTGATAGGAAGGAATACTTCCTCATCTTATCTCTTATCTCTTAGAATTTGCTTAAGAATGGCAATTTCTTTATCTTTATATTTTAGTGGTCCCCCCCTCTGAGCCCCTAGAATCTCATCCCTCGTGGTCTTACTAAGAAATTTAACATGTATTTCCCTTGGAACAATATGTGTTCTGGCATATGCTGAATTAATCCTATAAACCAGATCCAAATCCCACCACAACTGTTCTTTATTTCTTTTAATATATTCTGCTAAAATTGTACTCATAATATCCTTAAGATCTTCATCTTCTGTCTCCGGTAGGTTCTGGAATCTGAGAAAGAAGGACATTCTTTCAAGTTCTATCTTTGCCATAAAATTTTCCAATTCTATATTCCCCTTCTGGACTGCCTTAACTTCCTCCCCCAGCCCAGCTGCGCCCTCCTCCAGCCCACCAATTCTCTGTTTATTTTCTGTTATTTGTTGCTGCACACTTTTAAACTCATCTCTAAAATCTGCTACCTCCTTTTTCAACTTATTTTGTCCCTGCATAATAGCTTGAAACATTTGAGTAACAGATAAATCTTTTGAACTCTCTCCAGTCTTTTCTTGTAAAAATGATGAAATTTTTGTCTGTTGAATCATTGGACTGGATGCAGTAGAAGTTGGTGCCAAGGCTGCGTTGCCTGTAGGTGGTTTTCTGGGCCCCATTGTCTAAGTTCAGAAAGAGTATAAATCTTTTGCAAAAGAAATGGCGTCTGTGAAGCGCGCAGCCGAGCGAGTCCGAGAAGACAGGCAAATCCAAAAGTGAAAATTAATCCTGTGTCACAGTTCCAAGCCAAGAAGTCACTAAAAAAAAAAAGAAATCAAATAGTCCAAATCCAGAAAGACCACGTAACAGGAGGGGATCCAAGAGTCCTTCAGGGGGGATAATATAAAGCCAGACTTTCTTCAAAGGTAGTTTCAAAAGGCAGATTTCATTTATAAGTGCGAAGAAGAAGAAGGAAGCAGGCCATCTTGGCTCCTCCTTGGGATCAGGAGCAGATCAATAAAAACTTCCATAAAGCTTTTAAAACAACTCAGCAATCAGCTCTTGCAGTTATGATAGAAAACTTTTCTCATAGTTAGTTCAAGTGGCTAATTCAATTGTTTGCTTTCTATCTCCATTCTGAGATTGAGAGACAGTCCAAATGCCACTTTGCCTGAGAGGGGTAGAAGAAAAAAAGCAACCCATCTCCAATCTTCCTACTTCAAACAGATTGAATCCACAACTTGTAAAAAAGCCGCTATTCGTCAGTTAAAAGCAATTAAGGAGATTAGAGTGAATTTCTCACCTCCAGCACTTCAGCCACTGCATGTAGTTAACTCTTGCCTTCTGGAATCCATTCAGCGAAGGTGCTGTTATGCACCCCCTGCGCTCCTTGGCTCCTAAGGCGAAACTGGAGACCCCCCATGGCTGCTGCCTATCCAGGGGGTTCCAGCAAGCTGCCCTATGGCAGGTGGTCCCTCCAAGACCGCCTGTGCTCCTAAAAGGAGCCCACTGGAGAAGCGAACAGTGGACCAACATCTGTCGCCTTCAGAAACCGGAAGTGATCTCGACCTATTTCCAAGATTTTAAAAGATCTGTGAATAAGAGTCGTTCCTTATTCTGATAAATAATATCATGCCTTGCAGATTCCATACAAATCCCATCTTAATTCCACTTTTGTATTGCTGTTTGTTTTTGTTTTTCCTCTAATTGCCATTTGGTTCTAATTTTTAAAAAGTATCAAGAAAATATTCTGCTGATTTAGGTATAGTTTTCCACTCTGGTACAGTTCTGTAAATTACATTCCAATAAACAGAATTAGTTTTCTGATTATACTGTATATACAGAAGAAAATACATCTGAAGAGAAGAAATAATAATTAAATCAATTTAGTGTAATTTAAACTGTTAGATTTCTGATCAGTCCAAAGCATTGTAAAATAGCTTTTATTCTAGTTACTAGTAAGATTTAAACATAGTTTTATGATAATGGTTATAGAGCTTAGAAAAGCAGCATAAATGTTCCTAAATAAAGTAGACTGAAAGAATGTGGATAAAATATTATGAAATACTAGGATACTTAAAAGAACTAGAATGATAAAAAATGCTTTAGCTAAAAAGCAATCCTACATTATTGAATGTTAAGCTATTGAGAAACCAAAATGCTAATTTAATAGCAGCTAAAACATTGATAATTGAGAACTAAGTCTAGATAACTATGATAAAAAGATTAGGATTGACCTAACAGTAGTTAAGTACAAAATGGTTGCAATACAATGTTTATACCTGGCAAACTGCAACAATTAAACAAAAATGTGTAGCACTCTTAGGAGTGATTACTAACCTATCAGTAAATTCACAGAACAAAGTTTTTGTCCCTTAGATGTTCATGAAAAAATCTGAACGGTTCCTTTTCACTGTCTATGGAGACCCTCAGTCATCCAGGTCATGGTTGTCCCAAAAGTGCTTTTTCAAGAGGCAAATGGATTGTCTTTGTTTTTCCTTGAAGACATTTCACTTCTTGTCCAGGAAGCTTCTTCAGTTCTGACTGAAGAGAGGGGAATGGAAGATGACTGCAAGGAATATAAATCCTTCCATTCCCCACCATTCAGTCAGAACTGAAGAAGCTTCTTGGATTAGAAGAGAAACGCCTTCAAGGAAAAACAAAGTAAGCCCATTTGCCTCTTGAAAAAGCATCTTTGGTTCCTTTTCACTGTTATTTCATGCTCTTATTCCTATTTAGGAGCAAGTGGACTTTTCTTTCTCATTTTTTTTTCTGATTGGGGGTATCACAGTTCACAGAAAAGGTTAAACCATCAAGTACGGAGACTGAGTATCATAATCTAACTTTACACGAGGTACATTGTGGTATTTCTATCTTGATTTGCACCATGAAATGTTAACTGAGCATCGAATATACAAACACATAAAATGTGTGCAGCATTTGCTAAGGAAATACATTATTCAGGCATCGCCCATCTGTAATCTATATTTATGTTCCAAACAGATGAATCAGCCTTGTGTGATCAGCACCAGAAAACTGTCCAAAGGCAGAATCCTTGACAAGTGTCTTCAGAAAGAAAAGGTCAGTCATGGTTGTCACCAGAAGGCGTCGTAGGATGATAAATGAGGACATCAAAATGTGTTCAATTCTGAAGTTCAGAAATTGGGGGGGGGGAGTTGCTAAAAAAATTGGCTTCAAGGAAATAAATATTAGGAAATACGATTTCCTAATAATATTCTTTGAGAGGCTGTCTCAGCGAAGAGGGGTCTCCAAAGCACCTGAGGGCAGGGCAAGAGGCAACAGACTTATCAAGGAGAGAAGCAATCTAGAAATAAGGAGGCATTTCCTGATAGCTAATTAATCAAATTAATTAATCCAATTAATCTGTGAAGCTGCTTGCCTTCAGACGATGTGGGAGCTCCATTGCTGGAGGTTTCCAAGAAGAAACTGAACAGCTATTTGTATGGAATGGCAGTTGGTCTCCTGCTTGAGCAAGGGGATTGGGACTAGAAGACCTCCAAGGTCCCTTCCAAATCTGATATTCTGTATTAGGAGAAAGGAAGTTCATTTTTTCTTTCTCCATTTAGTTCTTTTTTTAGCAGTGTGATCTCCAGATCAGATTGATTTCACCCTCCATAATTCAAATCTTTGTTTGTGTTGGTTGAGAATTGTAGGAGTTAAAGCATCCAACCTGGGAATTCTTGTTTCTAAATTTGAGCCATTTTTAAGCAAGAGAAAAAGTGTCACTTTCTTACTTGATTCTGAGTAACATCATAATACTGTAGAGTTCAAATAAGCAAAGAGACACATGAAATTTGTCTTCTGCTCCAGACAACAGTTAAAATTAAAGCATTGCAGCTGACTGTTTACTCTTTGTTGGAATACATCCAGCGCAAGGTAGCCCATCATCTCTCTGGTTCATTGGCTGCAAAATCTCTTTTCCCAGCCCCCAAACATGCAGGCAGATTTTGCCTTTCTCTAAAGCATTGCCATGATTCCAAGTTTTCATGACTCCTCAGAGAACAGTGGAAAGATACCATGGCAAGTACCCTCCCACATAAAACCTGGCACTGCAAACAACATCAGTGCTTTTTTTTAATAAGCAGCAGATCAAGCACAGGCAAATCAGCTGCTTATTTTAGGCAGAGCTAAAATAAAGTTTTTTATTGTTCTGCTACTACAACTGGGGCTTGGCCAAATCCAACATCCCCCACCCAACCCTGCTCATTATGTCCCTTGGCAAGGCAGAAGCAGACACAGGAGTGTTGCTAAGCTGTGGAGACCTGGACACTTATGTATACTTTGATGGATCAGCAGTTTTTCAAAGTCTGGAGTAGAGCAAGTAAAAGCTACCCATAAAACAATGTGAAAGAGCAGCTCCATCCTCAGGCATTCTGCTTCAAAGGCCACATTAATTATGGGAAGGCAGTAATAGGCACGCTCCTTTGTAGGCAGCAGGCGGCCATGCAGAATGCAGAGCAGGGTTCGAACAGTAAGGGTGGGCTGCTAATGTTCTCTTGCAGGTTCTTCACAATAACTGCTTGCTGGTAGCTGCAGGCCAAATGAAGCTTTTCCTGCTCCAAAATGCAACTAGCTGTTCGGGAGAAGTTATTTTCTCCTGTGAGATAAGTATGGAGAAGGAGAGTGGAAGAAGGAGCCGCCTTTGCAAAGCTGTCTGTGACTGCCATTGCTAGGATGGAAGGCCACCACCTGCAACGTACAAAAGCTGCAGTGGAGGGTATTGGCCTCTGAGCCACGACAGAGGCAGAGAGCCCAGAGGAGGGAGGAGGGCAGGAAGGGGATAGAACAAAAATTGGAAGAGACCTGAGACAAAAAAAAAAGATGGATGGATCAGGTTATTAAATGAGCAAAGCTCTATTTGGAAATACAATGTGGGGCTCGTAAAGTCCAAGGGCACCAAGAGAACCGTACAAAAAAAGATCTATGGGGAGTAAGGAAAACCAATTCAAGATTATGCATGAATATAAGCAGAAGGGGGGAAACGAGCCAGTGCAGATATGAGTAAAATAACATCATTTGATAATAAAGCACTAATGGAAGACTGCTAAATCATGAAAATCTTTATTAGTACTGGTAGCATTTTAAACTTTTTAGGCTGTACTGTTTAACAAAAATGGCAAGTTAGGGTGTGGCGTGTCAGTGTGTGCATGTAAGTGAATGTATGTACATGTGCCAGGGAAGCAACAAACAAACTCATAGTGCTTCAGATGATGGCAGACCTTAAGTTAAAGCAATCCTGAGGTTTTATGCAGGCGACCTGGATTTAAGGACCAAAATTCTGCTCTCTGTGAGTATCGGTGGATGTCACAGGACTACAGTCTTCTTTGATGTCACCTCTGCTCCTGCTTTATCATCTTCCCAGTCTAACCTATATTTCTGAGATTTCTTGTCATCCTTGATCCATGCACTTCTCAGATCTGCCCCTTCACTCTTCTCACTTTTATGCTTCCAACTAAGGTGTTGCTGCTACTTATATAGTTATAAATATTCCTTTCATTCACTCTTGGTTCTCACTCAAACACGAGTTTCAAAAAGCCCAAAATATATTACATTTAATTACCATGCATGTTTATTGACTGATGGATTGGTACATTTAGGTCTACCCAAGTTATTTATCTGTACATTTAAATGTTTTCCAACACCCACCCACCCCCATACACACTATGTTCCTTCAAGTACTCCTGGCTCACAAAATATATCATTAAACAAAGAGCTTTATGCAGGTAGAAACGAGATGATACTTTTAAAGCATGCACTGGAAAACCACTGTATCCAAATTCCTCCTTTACCTAGGATCATGTTGCAACATAGGTTTATTTTTTTGAAAAAAAGCTTCTCGGGGTAGCTCACATCACCTTGCCTCTGAATCCATCTCATAACTTAAAGAAGAAACAGGGCTGGGAAAACACTCTTCCAGATATCTTGCAGAAATGCTTACAATTGAAACACACTTTGCAAGGTAAGATGGAGTCAAAAACTAACCTGCCTAGTTTGGCTATCTAGGTCAACTCTCTACCTGTGTTGGCAATAACTATGTTATTTTTGTAATAATTGAAAACACCCCCCAGGGGAGCAGAGAAGAAAAATTTCATTAGTCAAGGGAAGCTTAAACTGGTTGCAGCCTATTTTGCAACTATTAATAAACAGACAATACCAAAGTAAACTGATTTACTAAAAAATGCCAAGTCAGAATTAGTACACTAATCTAATCAGGCAACATTTCAATGCCAAGCACAGCAATGTCTCATAACGTATTTGCTCAGACCAGAATCATCTGATTAAAATAAACAAAAAAAATTAAAATATTTTTTAAAGGGTCTGTGCGTTTCCATTTATGGTAGGACAGTTTTCCTTATTGCAATAAGCAAAGACATCCTGCTAAATATATAAAGAAATAATAATACCACACTAAGCATATTTGTTCTCCTTTACTATGTCCCAAAGATGCCTTTCAGGAGCCAACTGGACTTACTTGTTTATTCTTTGAAATGTTTCACTTCTCACTCAAAGAAAAAACCAAGAAAGTCCAGTTGCTTCTGAAAAAGCACCTTTGGGACAACCATGATATAATAATAATAATAATAATAATAATAATAATAATAATAATAATAATAATAATAATAACAACAACAACAACAACAACAACAACAACAACAATAATAATTTATTAAATTTCTAGACCACCCCCTCTCCCCGGAGGGACTCGGGGCGGTGTACAGGAATAAATTTAAAAACATACAAACAATCATATACATAGCTAAAAATCAAATTAAACAACCACTGTACGAATTTATAAAAATTAAAAACATTAAAAACAGACCCTAAAACCAATCCTAAAAATTTAGAAATAAAACTGAGGTGGGAAAGATGGAATTAGGCCAAGCCGGCTAGCTGGAATAGGTGGGTTTTAAGTTTCTGACGGAAGGAGCGGATGAACGAGGATCGCTACTGACTTTTAACTATGCAGTTTGGGATGAAAATCCTTCAAATGGTTGTATGAATGGATTTCCTGAAAAATTGAAGACTACAGGAACCAGGAGCACTACTCAGATGACCTTGCAGATAAAGACAAACCACAAGATAGCCTCAACAACCCTCTAAAAAGAATGCAAATGATCAGCTGTCTGCAAGGAGAATAAATCCTTCCATTCCCCACCATCCAGTCAGAGCTGAAGAAGCTTCTTAGATGACAAGCAAAATATCTTCAAAGAAAAAACAACAAAGTCCATTTGCCTCCTGAAAAAGCATCTTTGGGACAACCCTGACTTGGAGAACTGAGAATCTCTACAGACTTTTACTGATTATGGTTTATGATTCATTCTCCGCTGTTCTGTATTCTTATTTTGCATTATTGCAGTTGTTCTTATTTTCTTCATAACTTTATAACTCTGCTCAGAGTCTCTTGTTCAGAGGGACGGCTGGCCAATTGAATAAATAAATATCAACCACAACAACAATAGCAATAGATCTGAATCTGCCCGAAGAAACCAAATGTTGAAAATATTTTTTTTTCAAGAAGAGGAAGAGAGCGTCTACTGGTACTCTTTCTCAGAACTGATGCGGGAGGAAGTGTGATCAATGGCTAGCCATTACTGTTTTTCTTTTACCTTTGCCTTTCTCTAGTTGATGACTTAACACTACGTTTCCCTCCCCATATTTGGAGACTGCACTGGAAAAGAGGGCCTGAGATTCAGAGGCATCCATTGTGAACATCAATTGTCAGCTCAGAACAAAAGCCTTGCATGGAACCGAAGCAGAAACAGGGCCAGGGATACACAGGCAGTGATAGCATGTCAGTAAAAAGACACCCACCACTTTATAAGAATTAGAAATGATTTGGGACAATTTGACCCAAAACTCTTGGCAATACCACACAAAGAGAGGCTCCTTTTTTTACTGATGGAAAGAACTTCCACTTCATACAATCAGGTCATAGAACTATTATATTTAATATAACCCATTAGTCTGATCTTCTCTTTTTTTAGCTGAAAGTTTTCAAGAGTTTTAAAGTAAATTGATTTAATAAATCATAATGAATCCTGCTGGCATTTTGCCCCAATGCATGCCAATTGATGCAAGATTATTTTAAAATCTTTAAAAATGATTCAATTCCTTTTGCTAACTCCCTTCAGTAGGTTTCCTACTTAAAAAAAACACTATGAAACTAAAATAACTCTTTCCTTGAATCAAAGGTAACTGAAAGTGGGAAATTGCTTTAGCTAGAAAACTGATATAAGAAAGTGCTTTGAACCCCAAAGGTGCTTTCCCAAAAGGCAACTGGATTTTCTCATTTTTCCTTGCAGATGTTTTGCTTCTCATCTTAGTACAGAACTGAAGAAGCTTCTTGAATGAGAAGCAAAATGTCTGCACGGAAAAACAAGGAAGTCTGGGTGCTTTTTGAAAAAGCAACTTTGAGATAACCATGGCCTGGATGACTGAGATTCTCCATAGACAAAGAATTTTGAGGACGTCTCTGAGCTTGGTGGCTTTCTTGCAGACATTTCATTACCAAACTAGGCAATGTCATCAGTACCAGCAACAGATAGCACTGATGCTGTTACCTAATTGGGTCATGAAACATCTGCAAGAAAACCACCAAACTCAGAGATCACCAAGGATCGTTCAACCCTGAGCCATAAACATTCTCTCTATGTTTATTTACTTATTTATTATTGGTTTTATAAGGCTGCCCAATTCAACGTTGTGACCTTCAATTTTATTCAAATCTGCTCTTCAACTGCTAATAAAAGTGACAAAGTTCCTCCTTACATATTTATACAAAAGTCATTCTGACCATATGCTATTCTGACATATATTTCTTTTAACTTTCAAATTACATCTCATTCAAAGGCAATGGATAAAATTTTGGTTAGGGCTTTACACCCAAAGAATGAAGGCCATTGTTTCTTAAGGAATCTAGACATTAATCACATCATTTGCATGCTTGGTATAGTCATCATTCACATCAACTTTTTAAAAAATCCATATCAAATTTTTTAAAGTAGATAATCTGATTATGTAAATGAGGTAAATGTATGCAAATAACATTAATAGTTTAAATTTGGGTTTAATTGGCTATTAGTTTTAATGGAACTTCTTCCCCCCCAAAGATTGATAAATGGAAGCTTTACTGTACACAGGACAGTACTTGTCCAGGACAAAATTGATCAGATCCGGAGCGGATGGACCTCCGTCAGTGGACCAGACGAGCCGTCAACAGCGAGTCTTGAGAGACCATTCTGGGAGGAGTTTGACTCTGTTGCCCCCGAGGATTTGGACAGGTTGCGTGGACGGCTGCGGCCCACCACATGTTCAATGGACCCGTGCCCCTCCTGGCTGGTACTGGCAGCCTGGGAGGTGACACGAGGCTGGCTTCTGGGCCTGGTGAACGCCTCATTGGGTGAGGGATACTTACCAACCGCCTTGAAAGAGGCGGTGGTGAGACCCTTGCTCAAGAGACCTTCGCTCGACCCAATGGAGCTAGCTAATTACCGTCCAGTCTCCAACCTCCCCTTTTTGGCGAAGGTTGTTGAGAATGTGGTGGCGCAGCAGTTCCCACGACACCTGGACGAATCCGACTATCTAGACCCACGCCAGTCCGGCTTCCGACCCGGGCACAGCACAGAGACAGCCTTGGTCGCGTTGGTTGATGATCTCTGGAGGGCCAGAGATAGGGGTTGTTCCTCTATCCTGGTCCTATTAGACCTCTCGGCGGCTTTTGATACCATCGACCATGGTATCCTATTGCGCCGGTTGGAGGGGATGGGAGTCGGAGGCACCGTTTTGCGGTGGTTCGGCTCCTACCTCTCCGACCGGAAGCAATGTGTGTTGACAGGGGGGCAGAGATCGTCCCTGAGGCCACTCACTTGTGGAGTGCCACAGGGGTCGGTCCTCTCGCCTCTCCTGTTCAACGCATATGTGAAGCCGCTGGGTGAGATCATCCGTGGTTTTGGGGTTGAGTACCACCTGTACGCTGATGATACTCAGCTGTACATTTCAACCCCAAACCACCCCAACGAGGCTGTCGAAGTGATGTCCCGGTGTTTGGAAGCCGTCGGGGTCTGGATGGGGGACAACAGACTCAAACTCAACCCCTCCAAGACCGAGTGGCTGTGGGTACTGGCACCTCGGTTCAGCCAGCTGACTCCATCGCTGGCCATAGGGGGCGAACAACTGTCCCCTGTGGAGCGGGCGTGCAATTTGGGCGTCCTCCTTGATGCCCGGCTGTCAATGGAGGACCATGTGGCAGCCGTGGCAAGGGGGGCGTTCCACCAGGTTCGCCTGGTGAGCCAATTGCGCCCCCTACTGGACCGGAGTGCCCTGCGCACGGTCACTCATGCGCTGGTGACGTCTCGCCTGGAGTACTGCAATGTCCTCTACATGGGGCTTCCCTTGGGACGCATCCGGAGACTGCAGTTAGTTCAGAACGCAGCCGCGCGGGTTATCATGGGGAGTACACGTTACTCCCACGTAACACCTCTCCTGCGCGAGCTGCACTGGCTACCTGTGGCCTTTCGGGTGCGTTTCAAGGTATTGATTACCATCTTTAAAGCGCTCCATGGCATAGGACCTAGTTATCTGCAGGATCGCATCCTACCACACACGTCCCTACGACCTATCCGCTCACACAGGGAGGGACTCCTTCTGGTGCCGTCCGCTAGGCAATGCCAGCGGGCGACACCTAGGAGTAGGTCCTTCTCTGTGATGGGCCCAACCCTCTGGAATGACCTCCCCCCTGATATTCGAACTACCACCGACCTCCGTTCCTTCCGTCAAAAATTAAAGACTCACCTATTTCAATCAGCTGGCCTGGCACTCTCTTCGTTTTACCTCCCAGGGATATATCTTAATTGGGTTTGGGTATTTTAATTGGGGATGTTTTTAGGGTTTTTATAGTATATTTATTTCTTGTACAGCCTTATCTCCTCCATCCAAATGTATTCAACTGTTTTATATTATTGTATTTTTATCTGCATTTGACTGTACACCGCCCCGAGTCCCTTTTTGGGAGAGGGGGCGGTTTAGAAATCCAAGAAATAAATAAATAAAATAAATATGTTATATATGTTTTTTCCCTTGTAAGATTGAGACTGTCTTGGCAACATTTCAGCGAGGTCTCATTCGCCATCCTCAGGCTGGAGTTTTTGTATGTGTATATATACACATATATTTGTGTTGCAACCCCTGGTATGCCCAACACAACCCCTGGTATGCCCAACACCCCTGGTATAACACAAATACATACCTATTTCCCTGGCCTAGCTGATAAGGAAGAGAGCCTGTGGCTTAGTGGCAATTACATCGGCCTAATATGCAATACAGCCCTGGTTCGATTCCCAGTAAGGGTATGGCTAGCTGATGAGAGCTAAATAGCTTGAAATGGATCTATACTAGTCTCCCTTTATTTATCAGCACAAATACAATGCACATATATGTATATATGCTGGTCTTGTTGTATTCGGGTCTTTTCCCATGTAAGATTGAGATTGTCTTGGCAACATATCAGCGAGGTCTCACCATCTTCAAGCTGGGTTTTGGGCTTAAAGTGTCATCGAAGCTGCCATCTTTCTATAAATCTTGGAGGTGGGGGGTATGGAGTGCTGGCTTTGTTTCAATAAGTGGAGTGATTGGTTGTGTGGTTGTATCATGATTGGTAGATTGGTGCTGATTGGTGCTGGCTGTGTGTACATTGTTGTTTCACGTTGTAATGGCCTGGGTGGTGGGTGGGGCTCATTTGTTGACTATGGCTAGTTTCCAGATGTTTGGTGGGTTGGATGTATCATCATGTTTATTCATGTTATGGGGGTGTTTCTTTATTTCGATGGCTTCCATAATTATTCTCTTGTTGAAGTGTTCTGTTTTGGAAATTAACCTGGTTCCTTCAAAATTAATTTCATGTCCTGTAGCTTTATGGTGCTGGAAAAGGGAGGAACAACATACATAGGACAAACGGACAGGAGAATAAATGCACCCATTGCAAAACACAAGAACGCAGTAAGAAAAAACGAAAAAATTTCCTCCCTTTTCCAGCACCTTAAAGCTTCAGGACAGCCAGAAGATGGCAAATAAGACCTTGCTGAAATGTTGGTGAAAACAATCTCAATCTTACATGGGAAAAGACCTGAATACAACAAGACCAACATACCTACATCCGTAAAAATCTAAGAATACACACACACACACACACACACACACACACACACGTATGCAAATTTAGAAATTTATATATATGTGTGTATATATACTGCGCTTACATTCCCAAATTCCTTTTTCATCCCTGTTGGTTGTGTTGGTTTATTTCCTCTTCCAATCCTGGGTTTTTACACCAAAAAAATACCAAAACAGAAAGGAAGGAAGGAAGGAAGGAAGGAAGGAAGGAAGGAAGGAAGGAAGGAAGGAAGGAAGGAATCTGGCAGATGTCTTCCATGGCTGAACATACAGTTTCCTTTTCTTCAAAGAAAAAAACCCACCAATAATAAATGCTCATTGTGTGATCATTCTCAAGGATTTTGACTCATCCTGTCACATATGATCCTCATCCTAATATTGAGATAACCATAACAGGAGGGGAAAAAAGGGAGAAACAGGCACAGCACATCTTTAAACAGACAGAAGGGGCCCAGCTTCAATTCCCAGTAGCTCCAGATAAAAGCATATTTGGAATCAGGATTATGAAAGACTATCAGATCTAAGAGAGTTGCTCTGGCAGAAGAAATAATAATGTCAATAAATAATTATATTTTTTCCTATCCTATTGTGTCCTGTCCTGCCTTGCCCTGCCCTACAGTATCCCATCCCATTCCATCCTATCTGTCTATCCTGGCTTTCCTGCAGGAGCTCGTCATTTATATGGCAAGGTTGTCTCAGCATTCAATCCTTCCGAGGGGGGCAAAATGAGGAGCCAGATTGTTGTGGGAGCAATAGGCTGACTCTGTAAACCGCTTAGAGAGGTCTGTAAAGCACCGTGAAGCGGTATATAAGTCTAAGTGCTATTGCTGTTGCTATTTATTTCTCTTTATTTTGTCCTCACAATGAGTCTGTATGATCAGCTGAAGAACCCCTAGTGAATTTTAGGTCTGAGATTAGACAAGCCCTTGGTTTTTCTCAGCCATCTTCAAACTCAACCACTTTAACCACAGGCACAGCATGACACTGGCACTCAATTTTCTTGAGAGATCTCACTTAAGAGCTAACCACGACTGAGCTTCCTTAGTGTCCCACACATGTTACACAGCATGTATCCCATATCTACTATCCTGGATTGTAAGGAGAACTTCTAACACCCTTTCTAGAGTTCCTGTTATAGAGGATGAATTGTGTACCTTAAAAGACAAAGAATTGAGGCCATTTGTAAGACTGCAACCCAGAAGTACTTTTTTTCAAGCAAGAATCTGGTCAATTAAAGTCCAACACTAAATTGGCACCAAATCAGGGTCAATGGAATTCATAAAGAATTTGACTTGGAGTGGTTGTAGAAACTCTGCTCTCCACTTCTGCCTGGTTTTTCTCCTACTTACCCTGAGATCATCTTCAGTGGTGGCAACCTCGCTCTGAGGAAGATCCTTCCCAGAAATACTGATAAAAAGTCCAGATTGCCATCTTTTGGGAATTGCTAAAGACCTTCTTTTCCAAAACAATTCAGAAACAGTTTCATATTTTCAAATGTTTGTACATTTTATGCTTGCCATTGATTTAACAGACGGTCTTGTTATTAAGCATGGCCGTTTTTAAAAAATCTCTGCTGTTGGTTTTATCTATGGTTTTATTGCATTGTTTATTTTATATTTTTAGCTTCATTGTACATTATCCAGAAAACTTGATTACAAAGCAGAATAAAACAAAAAGTAATAAAATAAGGTAATAAAGAAGAAAACAAAGATAAATAAAATGCCTCCGGTGCCTCTTTCCATGCAATTCACTCTTTGGACGAATAAAACTTTCAACAAACTTTAATCCAATTCTGCATAATTTTTAGTGCCAAGTACCAGATGGGGTCCCCTGATCAGCCCTCATTTAAAACAAACTGCAGAAAGTCCTTCATTGAGCCCAAAAATTTTGTTGTTAAGTGAGACAGTTCTAAGCGAATCTTGCCTCATTTTACAACCTTTCTTCCCAAGATTGTGAAGTGAATCCCTGCAGGTGTTAAGTTAGTGACATGGTCGTTACTTCCCCATTGACTTCCCAGGTGAGAAGGTCACAAAAGGGGATCGCAGGACCTTGGGACACTGCGACCCTCATGAACAGGAGTCAGTTGCCAAGCCTCTGAATGTTGAACACCTGGCTGCAGCAGTCGTAAGTGTGAAAAATGGTCATAAGTCACTTTTTTGTATGCTGTTGTAACTTTGAATGGTCACTAAATGAAGTGTTGTATATTAAGTACTACCTATAACCATGATGGCAAACCTATGGCATCCGTGCTTGAAGGGGCATGCAGAGCCATCTCTCCGGGCACACCAGCTGTCCCCCATTGCTCTTCTGGGTTCTGGGGCAGTGGCCAGCTGGTCTTCGCACATGCGGGAGCACTGGAAAATGGAAAAGCAGCTCCCTGGTTCATATGTGGGTGCCTGGAAGCTGAGCTTCTAGTTTCTGGCATGCACATGCATGCTGGCCAGCTGGTCTTCACACATGCATGTGTGCCATACAACCAGGTGACCAGCGAGCATGCTCCTGCTGGAAACTGGAAGCTCAGCTTTCTGGCACACGTATGTACAACAGGGAACTGCTCTTCCAGTTTTATATATGTATGGATTAGTGTCTTTTGAAAGCATTGTGAGAAAGTTGCTATAAATATGGTGGGTCCCCCCTCCCACAAATGTCCCTCAAAGTGGAAGGAAGGAGGGGAAGGAAGGAAGGAAGGAAAGACAAAATGCACAGTAATAAATGAAACAATATTTTTAAAAATAGGGGAAAGTGGGAAAAGAATTGGCATAATAGTTTATCACGTGGATGGCTGTCTTCCGAGAGGCAGCTAGGGATTAAAGCATGTAATTGATGTGTGGATCTAGGATTGAAAGGAGTCACATTTGCCTTACTGTAGTCTACTTGCTTTCTAGGTCAGCTACCAATCAGAAGATAGAAAGTTAGCAATAGCATTAGCCCTTAGACTTATATACCGCTTCTTAGTGCTTTCCAGCCCTCTCTAAGAGGTTTACAGAGTCAGCCTCTTGCCCCCAACAAGTTGGGTCCTCATTTTACACCCCTTGGAAGGATGGAAGGCTGAGTCAACCTGGAGCCTGGTGAGATTCGAACTGCCAAATTGTATTCAGCCAGCAGTCAGCCGAAGCAGCCTGCAGTACTGCACTCTAACCACTGGGCCACCAGAGGAAAGATCCATCCTCTTACTAGCCACCCTCAGAAACAAGCAGGTTTCTTCCTTCTTAGAGTCCTAAAAGCTGCTATGCCCCAATTGTTCATGAGAATGCATCAGTCTCTACTACTTCAATTATTGTGTACTTTACTCCCTTTAATACTGATTATATCTACCAAAGAAATTACTCAGAAGGAGAATTAAAGAAGAGCCCTTATCTGGTTGCCTAAAATGGATACAGTAATCCAAAGTGTAGAAGAGGCTTGTAAACATGTGGAAGTGAGGGAAACAGAAGAGGTGAAGGGCTTTGATGATTGTTTAGAGGTTTTAAAGGAGAGAAGATGAAACAGTATTTCTGCTGCTTCTATTTCCATGTGGGGCTGTTGCTAAGAAAGACTTGTCTGGGGTGTTTGCAGAAGGGGTTCCCAAAACAAAATACGATCCATTCAATCTATGGAAGAAGTAAAAGCAAAACAAAAACTATAGACAATCAATCTTCTTAGCTGTGTGCCTAAATGGCATTGAGAGATACTATGAAAAAGATTCATTTGACTCAAGAGGAACTCCTGATGACAGTCCAGACAATATGGAAGAAATTTCCTGTAGCCAATCTCCAAAGGATAGATCAAACAGATGATAGACAGATAGACACACAGACAGATGATAGATACTGTAGATAGATAGATAGATAGATAGATAGATAGATAGATAGATAGATGATTGATAGATAGATAGATAGATAGATAGATAGATAGATAGATAGATAGATAGATAGATAGATAGATAGATAGATAGCAGTGCCGTGCAGTCAGGGGAGGCAGGGGAGGTAAGGCCTTACCACTGTCATCATGAAAAGGAAAAAAAATGTAAAAGGAAAAAGGCGAGTGCTGAAGTGAGGCTAGCTAGCTGCTGCCTCATTGTGAATGACTGCCTAACTGTTTAAAAAAGCCTCTAAAAAGTGCCCTCTAATATGAGGCAGCAGAACTGTGTACCTCATTTAGTCTAATCTGACTTCTAAGGCATTTTATGATCGCTCGAGCAGAGTTAAGCGAGGGTTAAAAGCCTAAAAAATCCTGAGGTAGAAGAGGCACGCAGTTCTTCTGCCTCCAACTCTCTCCTGAAGTCAAGGAAGACTGCCCGGAGACTGATGACACTGCAGAAGGGAGAATTCCTATTGGTCCTCTGGGGCTTCATTGGTTCCTGGAAAAATGTGATTCGCTGATTGTAGCCTGCATTTCTCTGCACATCCGGCGTTTCTCAGGCATTGCTACGACTTCTCCCTTTGCTTTGTGGAGAGAGGGAAGCAGCGTGGAATTGGACTGCCTGAGCCAAAGTGGTCAACGGGATCTTGACACTTGATTTTTGAGCAGTACCAATCCATTCCACTCTTTCCTTTCCCTTTCCTTTCTCTTTTCCTTTCCTTTCTCCTTTCCTTTCTCCTTTCCTTTCTCCTTTCCTTTCTCCTCTCCTTATTTCCTTTCCCTTCTTTTTTTCTTTTCCCTTCCCTTTCCCTCCTTTCTTTTTCCTTTCCTTTCTTCTTTGCCATTTCCTTTCCTTTTTCCTTTCCTTTCTCTTTTCCTTTCCTTTCTCTTTTCCTTTCTCCTTTCCTTTCTCTTTTTCTTTCCTTTCTCCTTTCCTTTCCTTTTTTCTTTCCTTTCTCCTTTCCTTTCTCCTTTCCTTATTTCCTTTCCCTTCTTTTTTTCTTTTCCCTTCCCCTTCCCTCCTTTCTTTATCCTTTCCTTTCTTCTTTGCCATTTCCTTTCCTTTCTCTTTTCCTTTCTCTTTTCCTTTCTCCTTTCCTTTCCTTTCTCCTTTCCTTTCTCCTTTCCTTTCTCCTTTCCTTATTTCCTTTCCCTTCTTTTTTCTTTTCCCTTCCCTTTCCTCCTTTCTTTATCCTTTCCTTTCTTCTTTGCCATTTCCTTTCCTTTTTCCTTTCCTTTCTCTTTTCCTTTCCTTTCTCTTTTCCTTTCTCCTTTCCTTTCTCTTTTTCTTTCCTTTCTCCTTTCCTTACTTCCTTTCCCTTCTTTTTTTCTTTTCCCTTCCCTTTCCCTCCTTTCTTTATCCTTTCCTTTCTTCTTTGCCAATTCCTTTCCTTTTTCCTTTCCTTTCTCTTTTCCGTTCCTTTCTCCTTTCCTTTCTCTTTTCCTTTCCTTTCTCCTTTCCTTTCATTTTTCCTTTCCTTTCTCCTTTCCTTTCTTTTCCTTTCCTTATTTCCTTTCCCTTCTTTTTTCTTTTCCCTTCCCTTTCCTTTCCCTCCCTTCTTCATCCTTTCCTTTCTTCGTTGCCATTTCCTTTCATTTCTCCTTTCCTTTTTTCTTTTCTATTTCCTTTCCTTTTTCCTTTCTTTCCCTTTTTCTTTCCCTTTTTCTTCTTTCCCATTTCCTTTCCTTTCCCCCTCCTCCCTTCCCGTACTCTTAATTCTGCAAAATGGAGTTAAGTGGTTTCTTTCTTGGTTGCTGAGGGAGGCCAGCTTGACAGCCAGAGTTTCTGAGCCAACATTTTGGTTGCTAAGCAAGAGCGTTGTTAAGTAAGTTTCACCACATTTTACAAATTGGCCATGCCCATCCAGTCACATGACTGCCAAGCCACTCCCACTCAGTCACATGGTTGGCAAGCCACTCCCACCTAGTCACATGGCTGGCAAGCCACTCCCACCCGGTCACATGGCTTGCAAGCCACTCCCACAAAGCAGGCCACACCTACAGAAGAGGTTCTAAAAATGGTTGAAACCCACCACTGGATAGATAGATAGATAGACAGAGACAGAGACAGAGAGAGAGAGAGAGAGAGAGAGAGAGAGAGAGAGAGAGAGAGATAACCACTAAAACACATTCACATTTAATGCTTTTCTTAAACTTCTGGTCCATTTGTTTCTTTGTGCCACGTCTCGTGGTGTGCTTTCTTTTTTTTAATATTTCAGGGACTGCCAAGTGTTTCAGCCTGGGGATTATCAGTACTGATGAAAAGAATAATAGTCTTGTAGAAAAAGGTTGAGCAATTGAATTAATTTATAGGATGGACTTTGGAAGGACAAATAATTATTCTATATTTTGTGTATTATTGATACAATTGCAGTTTGAAACCACAGAAAACCCTACAAGGAAGTTTATCCAATCACTTGGAACCCCAAATCATTTGACAGCTTGTCCGAAAACAAACAGTAAGCTAAAGTTTGTTTTATTATTAATTCAATACATTTCCATTTCCTGTTTGCCTTCTCCACAGTTTAGGTGGCTACCAAAATCAAATACAAACTTTTCATTAAACATAAAAGCCAGTAAATCAATATACCATTTTTTAAAAAGGCACACATCTGTTCAAACCGCCTTCTGCAAAATAAGCTTAAAAATCAAAAGTTATTTTGGAATAAAACACATCTTTGCCTGCCAGATGTAGAATTATTTAAAATTGTAGACAGTTCAAAGGTCTAAGAACTGTAACTGAGAGCAGTAACAATTAAAGATGGCTCCAGTTTGCACAGTACAGGTAAGCTGAGGTCTGATGACATGCAGTTAAAGCTTTAGTAACTACCGGTAGTAAAGTAGTCAATTCATATCTGCTAGGCTGAGTCAAATTCGAAAATTATTAGTCTTTTTATTATTTGAATGCTGCACACAGCAGTTTGATTTTGAGAGGCTCAAGGTTGACTCAGCCTTCCATCCATCCGAGGTCAGTAAAATGAGGACCCAGATTGTTGAGGGCAAGAGGCTGACTCTGTAAACTGCCTAGAGAGAGATGGAAAGCACTGTGAAGTGGTATATAAGTCTATGTGCTATTCTATTCTATAGATCCTCCATTCAGAAGACTTTGGATGAAGCAGCTGACTTCTGCAAGCCAACAACAGAAGCAGGAAGTGGGTATGTCTAGTCTAGTGAAAAAAAGGACAAAGAGTGATGTAATAGCAGTCTTCCAGTATTTGAGGGGCTGCCACAAAGAAGAGGGGGTCCACCTATTCTCCAAAGCACCAGAGGATAGGATAAGAAACAATGGATGGAAACTAACCAAGGAGAGAAGCAACCTGGAATTAAGGAGAAACTTCCTAACAAGGAGAACAAGAAACCATTTATTGACATTTTAATCCGAAATTGTGGGGACTCCATCACTGGAGGTTTTTAAGAAGAGACTGGACAGTCACTTATCTAAAATTGTATGGGGTCTCCTTATCTATGTTCAAACAATGTTTTAGTTCACCCCCAATAAAGAAAACTCTCGTTTCCAAAGCAAATTGAACAACCTGACTTTCTTTGGGTCAAGATATGCCATTCATATAATTATTAATTGACACAATTGATGTCATTTGCCATTGTTTGTTTGCTCAGTTTCAATGGCTGCCCATCTCAGTCAATGACCTTACCTCGTTTCTATAATTGCACCAATGGCATCAATTATCCAAGTGATATAAATTAACACAAATGAAACAAATAAGATCAGCTACATGACTTTGATGGACATTTCAATGCCAGAGAAACAAATTTTCTCCCATTTAAGTTTGTAAAATTGAGGGTTTTGCTGCATGGAGAAAATAAGGAAGGTCGCAGATCACGCTGCCTACATATTCACATTTTTGAAGAGACTTTTTGAAACAAGTTGAAACTCCAATGTTACAATCTAAAAGAATTTTTAATAAAATAATGTGCCATTGGCATGTGACATAGAAAAAACTTTCTAGAATGTATAAAGGAACTGCAATGGGTCATTTTACCATGCCTGGTGGAATTTTTTCCTGAAGAAAAGAAAAAAGAATGAGCTTACGATTTATGAATTTGATTATTAGAAAAAGTGTAAAATATGGCAAGAAAGGAACTGTGATGTACCCTCAAGAGAGAGAAGGTAAAATATAAATGCATTCTTAGCTGCTATAAAAAAAAACCCGAAACTGCTGCTTTATATTTTTATCTTTTCCTTTTCTTTCTTTTCTGTTTTATTTCTTATTTATTTAACTACCACTTTTCTTTACTTTTTCTTTCTTTAAATTTGTACGATTCTAAAAAATATTCAATTTTAACCCCCAGGGAGTATCACAAGAGAAAAATCTAATCTTTTAACTATCTGGGCTTCAAATTATGTGGTTTTTATACAGGAATTCATACAGGAAGTCTACTCCTCTTCTTTGTGGCAGCCCCTCAAATACTGGAGCACACTTCTCCAATTACATCCAAAATGATCTGCAATGAGTAAAGCAGAGCAACCCTGCTTTAGCCCAAGAAATGAGACTGCCTGAAATTGTCAAAAGCAACTGCTCAGAGAAATAACACATCCAGCTGATTGTTAATCCCTGTTTATCGCAACAAGACGATCTATTTCTAAAGCTGTTGGCCAACTATCAATACCGACATCATGCAAATTGGTAAGCAGCCCAACAGTGAACAGGCGTTTTGGCAGTTTTAATAGGAAATTTCTCTTTTCCTGATTTTTTTTTTAGAAAACTGAATTAAACTATGATTAACATTACTACAGAATTAGAACCATAGGGCTGGAACTGATCTCAGATGTCTTCTAGTCTAACTCTCTGCTCAAGGCAAGACTTCTTATACCATCCCAGTTAAATGTTGTCCCATCTATTTTTGAAAACTTCCAGTGATGGAGCATCTGCAACTTCTGGTGGCAGGCTGTTCCACTGGTTAATTATTCTCACTGTCAGGAAATTTCTCCTCAATTCTAGGTTGGATCTCTCTTTAACAATCTTCCACCCATTACTTTGGATACTTTGGTGAATAAGTTAATTCCCCCTTCTTTGTGATAGCCGTTAAACTACTGGAAGACAGTTACCATGTCCACCCTTAATCCTTCCCTCTGATAGTTAATAACTGAAAGTGTTTCTACTTATTATCTTATAGCTGCATGTCAAAGAAAAACCACCTAGAAAAATAATGGAATTAGATGAGTTTGTGGCTTCCCAAGAGAACATCCTTTCTCGTTGACATGGACATATATTGACACAATTAAGGAAATATAAATAAATAAATAAATAAATAAATAAATAAATAAATAAATAAATTAATAAATAAATAAATAAATAAATAAATAAATAAATAATAAATAAATAAATAAATAAATAAATAAATAAATAAATAAATAAATAAATAAATAAATAAATAAATAAATAAATAAATAAATAAAGCCCCTTTGAGACAACTGTGACCAGGATGACTGAGAATCTGTCCATAGAGAATGAAACAAAAACTGTTCACCTCATTTTTCTCTTGAATAAGTTTCATTGAACTTAATGGAAGTTTTGCAGAAAACAGTTGGGTTACAGAGAGATCTTTCCCAACCGATGGATCATATATGGACACATAAGAATTATGTTTAACTAACTCACACTTAGAATAATTTTATTGTCACTTGGAGCATAGAGTAATCGGCATACATTAAAATGAAACTTCATTGGATGGAGCTCTCAAAGGGTCACCACGTCTAATATACACCACATAAATATGACTAAATAAATAAATACAAGTTTATGCATATACCCACATATATTATATGACACTGAGAAACAATACAGTCTAGTCACTTGTCAATCATGTGAAAGAATATACTGTATCTTTGTAGATCTAGAGTCTTCCATGTACTATCACACATACTGTGGGAACTGTGTTCCAACCAGAAACCGTGATACCCTTAAACTCACAAGGATAAAAAAAAATATCTCTGACATCTTTTTAGAGTCTAATTGATCTTGCTCACACAACCCCGCTCATCCTAAAGGCTGCACTAGAGCCACCCCAGAGAGAAATGTCATGGCAATCTCCAAAACTCCTTCACAATGAAAAGGAGCCCACATGTTCAGGTCCAAAGTGCAGATGTGATCAGTGGGGAAGGAATGGAGATTGGATGGTACACTTCTTGTATCTATAAATCTGTCATGTTTTATGTTCAATTTTATTTGAAGCAAAAGAATTGGTTGGTGTACACTTATAGGGAAAGCAAGATCCTGAATTCTGTATACTTACACAGAGACACAAATCCCTGCAATTCACTAGCACATCAAGAAAAATGGTTCTACCTCACTCTGTTGTGCTCAATCTTTGTTTATAAGGTCTTGCTGAGTGGTGGGACTTTTTTTTTTTTTAAAAAAAAAGATTTTCAAAATATGGCATGATGAATTCCACTTATGAAATCTGGCTATTATTTATTTAATCAAATTCATATAGCCATCCATCTTACAGGCAGCATACAATAGTTTGCTATAAAATGCATATATAAAATCAGTGATTTAAATATAGGTTATAATGATGTCAGTTTTAAAACAAATGGTAGAAAGCTTACAAAAATACTTCATGATTATGATTTCCCCAAATCTGCTAACAATGAAAAGACAATACATTTCACCCCAAAGTCTACAAAAAATTGAAATACTTTTTTAAGTCTTTCAATGGGATTTATGTAGAATGATATTCTTTTTTAAAAAAAAATAAACCTTTGCATATTCAAGCTGTATAAGAGACACACGCTCAATGGACCAAACTGAAGAAGAACACAAGGATGTTTTCAAGGGGTTGATGGTCTCAATACCTTTAAGAAGGCTAAGCAGTTTGGTTACTGAAATAATGTTTATGGAGGCTGTCAGGAGCAAAGGATCAGCACTATAGATTACATTGCAGTTCAAAGATTTAATGCTCAAAAGCCTAACTACAAGAATCAGGCCAACTAAAGTTCAATACTAAATTGACGTCAGATAAGGATCAACAGAATTCAAAAAGGGTTGAACTAGGACCATTTGTGGCAATGTAATGATTCTAAGCTTATGACACACTTAACTCCGCCCTTCGGCTTTGTCTGCTCTTCTCCTACATTGGATTGTTTAGTACAGCAAACTGTCCTGCTACTTTACATTGCTGTAATTGCATGAGTAGGTATTCAAACAATCTGATACGCAGATAAAACATGCTGTTGAAAGTCAATGTCCCTTCCTTCATTATCATGGAGGCAGGTAGCATTTCTCCTCACTTGCCACATGAAGTGTTGGGCTAAGGCAAGAGGAGAGTGCATTTCATACAAAACGTTTCATTTCAAACTTAGAACAAAGCAACCCCCATTGCAAGGCACTCTGTTAAAGTGGCTCAAGTTATCTGTGACCCATTAAAGTAAACATTGCTAATCTGGGACATTTAGTCCCAGCCTTGAAACAATGCTCTAAGGACACACGTTGGTTTTAGTCACTGAACACTTAAAGCTACCTGTTGGATGGCAGAACAGCTTGTTTTTCCCCCTATACACAGAACACTCAAAATGGCCATAATACAGAACCCATCATCCATTCATTCTCCCAAGGTCAGAAGACAAGAACAAAGATTCTTCTGCCCGGAAAGAAATCTCTTGAAATACAAGAGGCTTCTTTGAATCAAGGAATAGATACAATGGCTGCTTCAAAATATTTTGAGCTTGAAGTTCATAATGTACGTGAAATGAATGTTTCTCATATGCTGACAATAACCATAATTGGACTCCAATGCACAATAATCCATAAAATGGGTGTGTTTGCATCAGCAGTGATTACAGTAATCTTAACAGATGCAGAGAATGTGGATCAAATAAAAGACAAGATCAAGGCTCTAACCTCAGTTTGGGAATCAATTCTCATCAGAAGCATTGACAAGAATCTTATTAGAAGACTATAATAGTTCATTTGTTATTTTGGTGAAATAGTTATTAGCATCCTGACAACACTTTATAACTAGTTTACTACCTTAATACATTTATAATGGAAAAGCTAATATTTATCTTACCAAGAAGACAGGGATCTTTCATATTCTCTTATCACTACAAGCTTGGATTAGTCTTATGTTCCCAACTTCAGGATGCCTTGGGGAACTATCTAGAAAAGGTCAGTTAGTTGGTACATATCTCAGTGTCCAACTATCTGGTAAGGGGTTAACTGCCTATCACACATTAGCAATGGCATTCAGACTTATATACCACTTCACAGTGTTTTACAGCCCTCTCTAAGTGGTTTATAGACTCAGCCAATGGCCCCCAACAAGTTAGGTCCTCATTTTTCCAACCTTTGAAGAATGGAAGGCTGAATCAATCTTGAGCCAGTCAGAATCAAACTGCTGGCAGTCAGCAGAGTCAGCCTGCAATACTGCATTCTGATCACTGTGCCACCATGGCTCTTAGTCTACTCTAAGTACTATTGCTATTTAAACAAAGATATTTTTTTAATCCTGTTTCTATTGGGATCTGAGACCCAGGCTTTGAGTCTTGAATTCCACCAAGCAATTCAAAATGCCCCCAAAACTTTATATGTCTTACACTGAATATCTCAAGATCATCTCCTCCAAATAAAATTGATCTGTGCAGGGAGTTTCTCAGAGAAGAGCAGTTTCTTATTCTGCTGGCACATCAGGTAATAGAAGGTGAGGTCAAGAAGGTGAGGTCAAATCATGGCCTTTCTTTATAAGGGTACTATGAAGAGCCTCAATTTGGAAATTAGATTGGGGCCCCCAAGGAAATAGATTTCCAAAAACCGACCAAAGCAAAAACTGAATTTTTTTCAATCAATATTCTGAGCATTTCTATAGGAATTGTGAGTTTATTACAATTTTACAATTTAGTGTTTTTGTATCTAGGACAATTTGCATTTTGTGATTAATTCCCTATAGAACTTTTAATCAATGATAGGTTTTGCTGTTTTAAATCATCTTGAGTCTGACTGAATTCAATACAAATACAATAATATAAATAAACAAACAAACAAACAATATCTATCTCTACTGTCTGTCTTTCTGTCTGTCTGTCTGTCTGTCTGTCTATCTATCTATCTATCTATCTATCTATCTTTCTATCTATCATCTATCTATCTATCTATCTGTCTGTCTGTCTGTCTGTCTGTCTGTCTGTCTATCATTTCTCTCTCTCTCTCTCTTTCTCTCTTTCTCCCTATTTATTTATTTATCTATTTAGCTATCTAGCTATCATTTAGCTATTTAATGTTTATGCTGCCCATCTTGCTATTGAAGCAACTTGTTAGACAATGCATGGAAAATGTCAATTCACTTATCATGAAAAGGTAGCAAAGGCAAAGCAAAATATTATCTTTAAAGGAAAACCTTTCAAAACCTGGATTTACAAATCAAAAGGCCTCAATCTAATATACTATAGTGAAATATCAGTGTTACTAGACCACCATGTAACAGATGCTGGACACAACAGTCAATCTATCCATTCAAATAACCCCCAACAATAGACCTCCATTGAATAGAAAGCAGTCCAGATAAGCCTAAGAAATCATAACCTTATCTACAATGGTTATTGCAAAATGATTCCAGTATAGAAATTGCATTTCAATCGATCAACAATATTTCCATACTGACATCTTGACCCAGATAAATGCAAAAATAATAATTCATACTTAGCAAACATTCAGAAATGAACATCTCACACACACCCCATAAATTATCCATTATATCAATGCTATCTTACATGTTGCTTAATGTTTGGATTTGCATAAACATGAGGAGAAGTATTATTGCCAGACCATAGATAACAGTAGGAGACTATCAATCCAATTTCTATTCCATTGCCTGAAAAATCAGGAGATGTAGTAACTAAATAACAGAATAACAGTGTTGAAAGGGACTTTGGAAGTCTTCTAATCCAACTCCCTGCTCATTCAGAAGACCCTATACTGGTGATGGTTAACCATTTTGGCACCAAGTGCTGAAACTGGAGTGCACGTCTGCCGGAGCACTAAAACCTGGAAGAGAGCATCTGGCTGGTGCACATGCATGTGGCAGCCAGCTGTTCTTCCGGGTTCCATCATGTACATGTGTGTCTGACAGCTAGTCCAGCATGCATGCGCACTGGCCAGCTGCTCTCTTCTAGGTTTCAGCATGTGCATGCAGCCCACACCTGGAAGAGCAGCTGGCTGGTGCGCATGCGCAATGGACCAACTGTCAAGCACACATGCATGACAGACCCCGGAAGAGCAGCTGGCGATGCCATGCGTGCCCACAGAGAGGGCTCTGGGTGTCACCTCTGGCACACATGCCATAGGTTTGCCATCATGGCCCTATGCCGTTTCAGACAAATTGTTGTCCAGTCTCTTTTTGAAAACCTTTACCTTTAAAGTAGGAAGAATGGATACAGATACAGATTAACAGAGTTGGAAGGGACCTTGTAGGTCATCTAGTCCAACCCCCCACTGAAGCAAACCCTACACCATTTTTGACAGATGGCAGTCCAGTCTCTTTTTGAAAGCTTCCAGTGATGAAGGTGCCACAACTTCTGAAGGCAACTTCTGTTCCATGGGTTATTCTCACTGTCAGAAAATTTCTCCTTATTTCCAGGTTGAATTTCTCCTTGTTCCATTGTTCCTTGTCTGGCCTTTGGGTGCTTTGGAGAATAGCTTGACTCCCCTCTCCTCTCTGAGGCAGCCCATCAAATATTGGAAGACTGCTATTATGTCTCCCCTGGTCCTTCTCTTCACTAGACTAGCCATGCCCAGTTCCTGCAATCATTCTTCAGATGTTTTAGTCTCCAGTCCCCTAATCATCCTGGTTGCTCTTCTCTGCACTCTTTCTAGAGTCTCAACATCTTTTTTTATATCATGGCAACCAAAACCAAAAGCATCCTCATCTTAGCATGTCAATCACTTATTGGTCTATGAGAAGGGAATATTGTCCTTCTCCGTTGAGTGTTGATTCTAAAGTCAGAATCTGTTTTTTTTTAATGTAGTCAACTCAATTATTGTATCTATTCCACATCTCCTAATATCAAAAAGGAAACAAAGAGCATATGATGAGTTCTTTCCAGTACAACTTCATCCCAAAATGAAATTTCAAAGTAAATAAAAAGATGTGGAGAAAATAAAGAGTTGGTAAGATGTTCCTCCCTAGCAGAAGGTTTTTTTTTTAAATTTTGTTATGCAAGGTTTGCACATCTTCAGAGTGTTACATCATCATAAAAGCATGGCCAAATCAAACCTCAGCTTCCCATTGCTCATTTCCTCTCTTGTGTTTGGAAAGCTAAATGCACTTGTATTTCTAAGCAGCAGCATAATTGCTTATAGTAAAATACAACTTGGCAATAATTTACATCCTAAGATTGCAAACACTTATGTGCAGTCATAAACTTCCTGGCTTGGTCAGCTAATGCAAGCTTCCCTATTGCTCCGATCTGCATAGGAAATTGCTGTTTGAAATCGTATCATATTTGTTTAAAGTAGGCTAAAAGGAGCCACATGTATTTTCAGCGGAGTGGGATTTTTATTTTACTCAGTGCAGTGTATATGCCCACTGTCACTTTCCTGCTCACAAATGCTTTTGTGACAAACAAGACAAAATCCCCCTCCAGTTGATCTGGATGCAAAAATTTTAATTTGTGATTTATTTGGAGAAAGGATTTTATTTTTGCTGAGCTTTGTAACCAGAGCTCAAGCTGGGACCATAGTCAGATTCACAAAACAACAGAAGTATATCACAAATTACAGATGAATTGCTATTTTCAGCAAAAAATTATCCTTTGCATCGGCAGTCACCAATGCCACGGTTTCATAAGGTAATCTGGAGCCATCCACAACAAGGCATCAAAAATTTCATTAAGAAGAGCCTCAGAGCAACTTTATCAAGAAAGAAGAGAATGACAGAGAATTGATTTAACACATATTTATTTATTTATTTATTTATTTATTTATTTATTTATTTATTTATTTATTTATTTATTTATTTATATTTGGTGCTTCTAGACCGCTCCCTCTCCCAGAAGGGACTCGGGGCGGTGTACAGTCCATAGAGAATATCACAAAATACAATAAAAAATTAAATATGTACAGTTTGGAGGAGGTTAAAATGCAATTAAAAGAACTGTACAAAGCTAAATAAATATAATTTTTTTTAAATCCCTAAAACAGACACAACAGATTAAAAAACCCCTAAGATAACCAGATAATAATACATTTGCCAGGAGGGACAGTTGTAATTATGCCAGGCCTGCTAATCGGAACAGGTGAGTCTTCAATTTTTGCCGGAAGGAGCGGAGGTCAGAAGTGGTTCTAATGTCAGGGGGGAGGTCATTCCAGAGGGTTGGGCCCATCACAGAGAAGGCCCTACTCCTTGGTGTCGCCCGTTGGCATTGCCTAGTGGACGGCACCAGGAGAAGTCCCTCCCTGTGTGAGCGAATTGGCCGCAGGGATGTATGTGGGAGGATGCGATCCCGCAAGTAACTAGGTCCCGTGCCATGGAGCGCTTTAAAGATGGTAATCAGCACCTTGAAACGCACCCGAAAAACCACAGGTAGCCAGTGCAGCTCGCGCAGGAGAGGTGTTACGTGGGAGTACCTCGTACTCCCCATCACAGCCCGCGCGGCTGCGTTCTGAACCAACTGCAGTCTCCGGGCGCGTCCCAAGGGCAGCCCCATGTAGAGAGCGTTGCAGTAATCCAGGCGGGACGTCACCAGCGCATGAGTGACCGTGCGTAGGGCATCCCGGTCCAGTAGGGGGCGCAATTGGCGCACCAGGCGAACCTGGTGGAACGCCCCCCTCGCCACGGCTGCCACATGGTCATCCATTGACAGCCGGGCATCAAGGAGGACGCCCAAATTGCGCGCCCGTACCACAGGGGGCAATTGTTCGCCCCCTATGGCCAGCGATGGAATCAGCTGGCTGAACCGAGGTGCCGGTAGCCACAGCCACTCGGTCTTGGAGGGGTTGAGTTTAAGTCTGTTGTCCCCCATCCAGACCCCGACGGCTTCCAAGCACCGGGACATCACTTCAACAGCCTCGTTGGGGTGGTTTGGGGTTAAAATATACAGCTGAGTATCATCAGCGTAGAGGTGATACTCAACCCCAAAACCACGGATGATCTCACCCAGACCAGGGCATTTGACTTCTGGATATCTTTTTCTCTAGATCAGAGCTTCACAAACTTTCTGCATTGAATAAATGCTAGAAAACAGAGGGACCAACCAATTAAACATTCTGTCCTTAAATTTCTCCACTTGAGGCTCTTTTTTTTTTTTGCCCCGAGATCAAATCATCTTCATTAATGGCATTTATGGCTTCCCATCTTCTCCCTTTAAAAAGATCATGGAATCCCAATTTAAGTATTGTTTTACTATAGGAGGGAAAGGGCTGAAGTGAGGAATGAGTTCTGGTTTGGCCAGCAAACTACTGGGCTGTTCAAAGAAGGACTACATACTAATGGAGGAGACTGAAAATTGATGATGGAGAATTTTTGTAGCTCAGGGTTGAAATGTAGGGTTCTCTGAACTTGGTTGTTTGCTTGCAGATGTTTCATTACCCAACTAGGTAATATCATCAGTGCTAGTAGGGAGTGGGAGAGACTGAAAATCGCACTGAGATATGCAGTTGGTATTTTGAAAGCCCTTGACAGCAGCACCATTTTGAAGTGTGTGATCTGAAGCTCCTTTTCTATTCAAGTTCTTGGGGTGGGGAGGGGGAGAAAAAGCCAATGTGCCCCCAAGATGCTTACTAAAATCCAGAAATCATCTAACTCAATGCAACAGTTATCAGAATCTGACCCATTCTTTATTGCCAATCAAAGAAAAATACTGAAAAACAAATAGGCTAGATTCTGATAATTGTTAATAAATAATTGTTGATACATTTTGGAGGATTTTCATATCAACCTTTGAAAGACTTTTGAAAACTCTTTAATTTTGCAACATATGCACAGACTTAATCAGTTTCAACCGGGAAGTCATAACCATCCTAGACCTAACCAAGTCCAAAAATGCTAGGCAATTCTTGGAAGCTTGACACTTAGACAGATCAGCCATCAACAGGCATGTAGAGATAAACAACATCTACATACTGTGCAAAAGAGAAAATCAACAAGCCAAAAAGGGGACAAAAAGACCCAAAAACCTCCTGTTAGATTGGGCAATGAGAAGGCAGACACTGGCTTAATGCAACAACAGCTCTTTATTCAGACAGACAAGTATGTACAATCCAGCAACTGTTCGGTCTGACAGCTCTCCTTTTATAGGGAGATGTCAGACCTCTTAGCCAATCAGATTAAACCTCTGTTCTGGACCAGAGGACCAGAGTGGAAACTATGGTAGCTAGTGTTAATATCTAACACCCCTCCCCTCTTGATTGAGATGTTCCTATTGGTCACATAGTCTTTGAGGTAGGCGGGTCTTTGTTTCGCTCTACCAGACCTGCGCAGTTCATTTGGAAACGGTTCTTCAGGCAGGTCGGATGGACCTGTCTGCTCTCCAGCTCCACTCTGTGGAACCTAGGTGTAGCTGGTCTAAGTGGGACCTTAGTCGGCGACCCATGAGAAGCTCAGAGGGGCTTCTCCCAGTGGTGGCGCTTGGCGTGATATGTTGGATTAGTAAATAGTGATCAACCCGTGTTTGCCAATCACCTGGGCCCATTCTGGCAAGGGCCTCTTTAGCCGATCACACCATTCTCTCCACCTGACCATTGGAAGCCGGGTGGAATGGCGCGACCAGGGCATGCCGAATTCCCTGGCTAGCTAAGTAGGCCTCGAATTGCATGGCCGTGAATTGGGGCCCATTGTCTGAGACCAAGACGTCGGGCAGGCCGTGCTTGGAGAAAAGACTCCGTAGCACCTTGATGACCGCCTCTGCCATGGTAGAGGTCATCAGGGCTACCTCTAACCATTTCGAATATGCGTCAACAACTATGAGGAACGTTTGGCCATGAACGGGGCCTGCAAAGTCAATGTGCACCCTAGACCAGGGTGCCTGAGGGCACTCCCACTCCTTAGTGGGCGCCTCTTGGGGAGCTGGTCTGGATTCTTGACATGGAGTGCAGGTAGCCACCCACTCTTCTATCTCCCTGTCCATGTTAGGCCACCAGACGTAGCTCCTAGCCAAGGATTTCATCCTGACAATGCCAATGTAATGCCTCCAATACTGCCTTTCGCAGTTTGTTTGGAACGATCACCCGGTCCCCCCACAGTAAACAGCCCTTGATTACCGACAATTCATCGCGTTTAGTAAAAAACATTTTAAATTCGGCCCCAACTGGCCCCTTGGGCCACCCCCTCCATACCCAGTTCAAAATCTGCTTAATAGTAGAGACTTTAGCAGAAAAATGGGCAACGTCATTGGACGAGACAGGTCCAGAGTCCAGGCAGTCACTAAGTAGGACCGGTGTCTCGGGAGTGAGGTCGGCCAGCAGTTCAGGTAGGGGACAGCGGCTCAAGGCGTCGGCATGTCCCAACGTGGAACCAGGGTGGTGAATTAGTTTGTAGGAGTAAGCAGCCAGGAAAACAGTCTACCTGGTCATGTGGGGAGACAAAGATACCGGGGTAGGTCGGTCCCCAGCCAGTAGCCCTAGCAATGGTTTGTGGTCCGTCACAACTTCGAAGTCTCGGCCGTAAAGGTACTTGTGGAACCTCTTGACTCCTGCTACAGCAGCCAAAGCCTCTCGGTCCATTTGGCTGTAGTTCCTTTCAGCGGAAGACAAGGTTTGCAAGTAGAAAGCAATAGGGGCTTCCGTGCCGTTGGGCATGTGGTGGCTGAAGACAGCGCCAACGCCAAAGGGGGATGCGTCACACATTAACACCAGTGGCAGGGTCTGGCTGTACTGGACCAGCAGGGAGTCAGCAGTCAGAAGGCATTTTACCGGGGCAAATGCGGCGGCCTCGGCTCGGTCCCAAGACCATTTGGTGTTTTTGGACAGGAGATGATGCAAGGGCTCAGCGACGGTGGCTTTCTGTTTGAGAAAGACGTTGTAGAAGTTAAGGAGCCCAAGGAATGCCTGCAGCTCGGCCTGATTGCGAGGTGTGGGGGCTTCCTGGATAGCTTTTACTTTTTGGGATGTCGGATGGATCCCAGAGCCATCAATCATGTATCCCAGAAATTCTACCCTGGGCACATTAATTTTGCATTTTACCTTTTTGAGCCGGATGTCTTTTTCACAAATTCTGGTCAAAACAGCCCTAACTCTTTTTAAAAGTTGCACCTCGTTTGCAGCCGATACCAATATGTCGCCAAAATAGGGGACGACTCCTGGAATCCTCTGCAAAAGCCGTTCCATGATGTTTTGGAACAGTCCAGGGGCGATACTAACTCCGAATTGCAGGTGGTGGCATTTGAATGCCCCCTTGTGCGTCATGATGGTTTGAGCCTCTGCTGTGGCGCCATCTACAGGCAACTGCTGGTATGCCTGTGCCATATCTAATTTAACAAAAAAATTTCCTGGCCCTAGCAAGTGTAGTAGGTGCTGTACAATGGGCACAGGGTAGGCGCTTTGTTGTAGCACGTTGTTTATTGTGCATTTATAGTCCATGCAGATGCGGACTGACCCATCTGGCTTGACCGGGGTCACTATAGGGGTCTCCCAGCATACATGGTCGACTGGCTCTAGGATCCCCTGACTCACCAGTTTGTCAATTTCCCTATCGATTTTAGGGGGGAGAGCAAAAGGTACTCTCATGGGTTTGAGCCTGATAGGCGCTATGTTGGGGTCCAAGTTAAAAGAGATTGGCATCCCCACATACTTACCGAGACCGGAGCTGAAGACGTCCTCAAATTCCTTAAAAATCGCCTTGCCGCCGCCATCCTTTACGGAGTTGATTCCGGTGACTTCCAACCCCAGGGCTTCAAACCAATCAAGTCCCAGGAAGCTCTGTAGTGGTGCGCTGGCCACGGTCACGGGAAGCTTGGCGCTGATGTCTTTGAACTGCACTCGGAAGGTGCCTTGTCCCACGATGGGGACTCGGTTCCCCTGGTAGTCATGCAAGCTGATGTCTGGGGTGCGAAGGTGCCATCTTTTCAGGCTTGGGATGGCTTGCTTCAGGGTCAACCAGGAAATGATCATTAGGGACGATCCAGTGTTGACTTCAAGCTCGCAGGGAGCGTCCTCAATGAGGACTGTGACTTTCAGCTTTTTTGGCCGCCTGGTGTGGACTTGCCGTATCGTGGTTTGATAGGTCACTTTAGGTTCTCTCTCTGGGCACCCTTGAGTTTTCCGCCAGGCCCCTGGGTTGGGCCTCTGTTGGCGGTTTGGATTGGGTTTTGGCTGCCAAGCGGTGGCAGGGAATTCGCTCTGGCACACTTTGGCAATGTGCCCCTTCTTGTCGCAACACTGAGAGGTTGCGTCCCGAAACCGACAGGTAGACCGGGCATGGTCCCCTCTGCAGCTTGCGCAAGGCAGCAGGCATGAATTGAATCTTCGCGCTGGTTTTGTGCGGCTACTATGCATGCGGTAGCTGTCATCGTCTTTGCTGTCAGAGGGTTCGTGTTCAGCGGCCTCATGATGTACGCACGTTTGCTTCTGCGTGATTTGTGGCGTGTTGTGTTGGTGCTGTAATGCTTCCGTGGACTTATCTGCAGATTCGGACGCCCTGGCTTCGTCAAATGCGATCTGCAGAGACATATTTGATCTGTCTAGCAGACGTCTCTGCAGATTAATGTCCCGCACGCCTCAGATTAAGCGGTCTAAAATTTGGTTGTCCAGATTGCAATATGTCCCTGCTTTTCACAGGGCTGCAACATATTGGTTTATGGATTCTCCCTCTTGTTGGTTCCGCACGTTGAATTCATGGCGGCGAAAGTGCCTCGATGGTTTGGGCGCGTAATGAGTTTTTAGAGTCTGTTGTAATGCCACCCAAGGAACCGCTTGGATCGGAGTTGGCTCTGATAAATCCTTTACTGTTTCGAAGACCTCTCGGCCGCAGTAACCCAGGAAGAGGTTCTTCTTGCAGGAGTCAGGAACCCCCATAAGGTTGTTTGCCTCGAGGAAGCATTCGAACCTTAACATATACGATTCCCAGTGTTTGACCACCAGGTCATACAGAGTTGGCGGGGCGTGCATGGCCATTCTTGGATGAGGAGATTCGAATTTGCTGCTCAAAATGGTCGCTCGATGCCGCGCCAAAGCTCCGGGCTGGATTTACTTGCTGGTTGTCTCGTTGTTTGTTTCTTCGCCTATCTGCCTCTCAATCCCATCCTCGTCACCACCAGGGATTCAGCACCCAGATGAGCAGCAATTAACACCAAGATTAACATCAGACTAACAATCAAGAAGTAATCAATGTCCCAGTCAAGGATCTGCCAAAGAAGCAAACAGCAAACAGCCCAACCAAGTGGCCTCCAAGGCCACCCCCACCAACACCGACAGGACAAGCCACTAGAATATAAACTGAGAGCAAACCTCATTCCTTACTAGCACTGATGATGTTATCCTGTTTCCCTGAAAATAAGCCCTCCCTGAAAATATAGCAACACAGCAGCAGCCATGAGGTGACCAAGCTTACTGCTTCCTGCACCTCAAAAATAATAAGACCTCCTCGAAAATAAGGCCAAGCGCTTATTTTGGGAGTCAAAAGAAAATAAGACCCTGTCTTATTTTCAGGGAAACACGGTAGCACTGATTATGTTACCTAGTTAGGTAATGAAATGTCTGAAAGAAAATCACCAAGCTCAGAGAGCCTCAAGGATCCCTGAAAGATCTGAATGTTTGGACTAACAGCCTGTTTGAGCATTTGGCTTTGAATAAAAACAATTCTCTGATCATTCGGCAACAATCCTGGTTCCCCTCCTATTACTTATAAGGACTGCACCACCTACAGCAAGGTGACACATATTTAAGAGCACCAGAATGGGACAGGATTTATTACCTAGAACAACATATACCGGCACTTGGCTGTGTAGGCAAAACAAGCATGTAGGTGCATTTCACAGCCATGATCCATTTGTAACTGTGACAAAACAATTACAATGATCGATAGACAAAGCAGTCCATTCACAGCTTGAACTGTCAATTATTGCAGTATAAAAGAGGTTTTGGATTGATAGGCAATACCCTTTAATACAACATGGCATGGCAAAATAGGCAAGAAATAAAATTAATAATCATAATTATATTACTACTGCACTGATCTCACAGCAGTTTTAAAAAATGAGCAAAAAATAATTGTTCTCAATTTTTAAAATCGGGTCTGTTAGGCCCTAGAGCGAATTGAATGCACTAATATTGCAAATATATTTGTAATAGAAAACAGAGAGATTCTTTGTATTAAAACTGGAAAGCAAACACTTTTAACCATAAGAAACTTAATTGGATTAAAATAAATAGGTTCAAAGAGTCATGTAGCCTAACTTTCTGTATCATTGGGGACTGACAAGGTACCTGCTCACTAGAGGTACCTGAATTGCTGTTAGATATTTTAGTAACAAAAAGAAATTAAGATGCCATTTAATTATAATTTTCCAGGTTATTAAGAAAAAGCCAGCATGCTTCCAACAAGTATGCTAATAATTATACATAACACAATAGGAGTTTAAATTTAAACAAGAATTGTTCCATACGCAACACCCAGCGTAGTAAATATAACCCCACATGCATTCTGTTTTTTAAGGTCCTATGCATGTCCTTAAATATTGTTAATAGCAAATGTAAAAAAGCTTTTTATTATTATGCCTTTGGTTTCTTTCTTTTACTTTTTAGGTATTTTAACTCTGTTAAATTTGCCTCATTTCATTTTCTCTTTTTCTATCATCAATACATGCCCCAACATGGCAATAGTAATAGCCCTTAGTGCTTTCCAGCCCTCTCAAAGTAGTTTACAAAGTCAGCCTCTTGCCTCCCAACAATCTGGGTCCTCATTTTATGACCTTGGAAGGATGGAAGGCTGAGTCAACCTTGAGCTGGTAAGGATCGAATTGCTGGCAGTTGGCAGTCAGCAGAATTAGCCTGCAATACTGCATTCTAACCAATGCACCACCAAGGCTCACAAGCATGATCATACAGCCCATACGTTGATATCTATTAAACATTCGATAGAAAAAAACCAAATAATTTTATGCTTGTAATATTGGCATCCTAAATTGTAATTAATATTGATAGAACGCTCTATTGTTCTTTCTATTTTCTGTACTTTAATCTAGATAATGGCATATTTATAATATCTAGTCATATCATATAAAGATCACTTTACTGGTACAATGTAATCTCCTGTATATAACAATATAATAAAAGGGTCAATATAATAAACCAAGCCAGCAAATGAGGATGGGAAGATATTTGGGCAGGACAGTGATAAGGATATCATACTTTCATAATGCTTGAAACTCTGCAAAGCTATTTCCAGTTAAGAACACTTTAAAAAAAACATAACATGATGAGAAGGTGTGTTTAAGATTGAATGTATTTGAAGAAATGGTTTGGAAAAAAATATACATATTCAGTAAAAGACCAACAAGCATCGCTTTCCTGTGCAATCTTTCTTTACTGTAAACATACAAGAAATTTTTTTCAGAGCTTGGCTGTTTACTTGCAGACATTTCATTACCCATCTAGGTAATATCATCAGTGCTACCTCACTGTACTAGTATATGTGGAATGATGATGTTACCTAGTTTGTGATGAAAGAAGTAAACAACCAAATTCAGAGAGCACCAAGGATCCCACAGTTCAGTCCTGAACTACAAATATTCTCTTCTTCATAGCTTGCAATGATATTCAGCTCAGACAAAAAACTGATGCTTTCTAGTATGTTTTTTTTTCTTTTTGCATCCCAGCCATTTTAAAGACTTTTGGCACAGCAACAGCCTTGCCAGCTGCCTGCCCGCCTTGCTTTCTCCTTCCATTCATGTTCTTGCAGCCTGCTTTCTCCCTGGCGGCCAGCCAGGAGAAGAAATAAAGATGGGGCAAAGATATTCCTCTGACGAATTGGCAGGTGGTGGAGAAAGAGCAGCAGGCCAGAGGAAGGAAGCAGAGGAGCCAGCAATCTGCAAGACATGTGGATAAGGGTGCTTTGACCTTGAGTGGATGAATGGAGATGACCAATCCACCCACCATATAAATAATAAATTTTAATGCTAACTTTCCATAAATACCATCGGTCCCTGATTTGCACGTTGGATGGAAGGGAGGGAAAAAAAGCCCGAGTAAAATGAATAAGCCTTAAAACAGAAGGACACTTTCAGTGATGCACATGAATGCTGGCCTTGAATAGAAGCAGTTCCAGCCTAAGGACCTTTCAGATGCCTCCTGGAGTTTTAAGCTAGTCCAATGGCCTGACATTTCTGGAAACTCAAGTCCAGAGCACAGGAAGAGTGGAAGGTTGGCGCAAACTCTACCTCCGCAAAGAGGCAGCAATTTGCAATTCCTTTATCTGCTTATCCCAAACTCCTCCTCCTCTTCTTCTTTTTTTAAACAAAATTTTATTGGTTTTCAAATATATAGGGGAGGGTAAATAGGTATACAAATTTTTTTGGCAGCTTTCATACTGTTGGTAGAGCTCCCAGCACGATACTCACGTATATAACATTGTACAACAAATTTATAGAAGAAAACAGTAAACCAAATCTTACTCTATATTGTTAGTTTTGTGTTCCTACATGTTTCTCTTTGTCGTTCTCTAATATATGACTAACTGCTATTGTTCCAAATAGTTTTATTTTTGGGATCTGAGCCTTTTCGATATTGCTTCTTCCTCCCTGTCGCCAGAGAGAGCCTCAGCACCCCCCTCCTTCCCGTCTTGAGTCTTGCTATCTTGTGTTTTACTGTCTCTTTCACTACTCCCACTCAATTCCTCCACTGAGAGCGGAAAATTCTTTTTGGTGAACGCCTCCGCCTCCTGAACTGTATTGATTCTGATCCTATTTCCCTCCCAGAAGATTAACATCCCCTCTGGTATCAACCATTTAAACCAGATCCCTTTTTCATACAATTTTTTGCTAGGGAGGAAAATTTCCTCCTTCTATCTCTTATTTTTTTCGGGATCTGTTTGAGAATGGTGATCTCTTCATCTTTGTATTTCAATGGTTCCTCCCTTTGGGTCACAAGTACCTCATCCCTTGTGGATCTCCTGACAAACTTAACATGTATCTCCCTTGGAACATTGTGTCTTCTAGCATATGCTGAGTTTATCCTATATACTAGATCAATGTCCCACCATACTTGTTTTTTGTCTCTCTTAAGATAATCTGCTAAGATTGTACTCGTAATATCTAAGGTTTTCGTTCTCTGCTTCTGGTAAGTTCTGGAATCTAAGAAAAAAGGACATTCTTTCAAATTCTACTTTTGTCTGAAAATTTTCCATATCTATGTTTCCCTTGCGCATTGTTTTCACTTCTTCCCCCAGCCCCGCCATTCCGTCCTCTAACACCAAAATTCGCTGTGTATTTCCAGCTATATGTTCTTTAACCACTCTGAGTTCTTCTTTGATCTTGGCCCTCATTTCATTCTGTCCCTTCATAAGTTCTTTAAACATTTCCGTAACAGATAGTTCCTTTGGGTCCTCCCCAGCCACTGCTTTCTGCAACATTGACAAGATCTTGGACTGTTGCATCGTGGGGCTTGGGGCAGCAGATGAGGGGGCTGAATGCACCTTGCCGGTCGGGGGTTTCCTTGCTGCCATTTGTTTAAGTTCAGAGATGCAAGTCCTTGCCAAGAAAGGTGGTGTCAGAGGGTTTCACAGCTACACTGGTCTCCAAAAGAAAACAATCGCAAAGGCACCCAATTTGCAGTTCCAAGAGTAAAATACACCAAGATGAGTGAGAAGGAAAGTCAGCCAAAGATCAGAAGATCCATACACAGGAGGAGGTCCCAGTTTCCCTTTGGGAGAGTAAACAAACAATCCACTTTTTTTTATTCTCTCCTTGGGAGTAGCTTCAAAGAACAGACTTCATTTGCATAAAGACAAAGAAGGAGGGGCGAGCGCCATCTTGGCCCTCCCTTTCACAGGAAAAGAAGTCGCCAAAAGTTTTTTATTTTAAAACAACAGTTCAGAGTCATTTCCAGCAATTGTGAAAGTCATTTTCAATTAAAAGTAAGACAAACCAGTCTTTTATCCTCTCTCTTCCCGAGGGTCCATTTTCAAAGCCGCTTAGTCCGAGTTTACCATTCCCCCCCCTCTAATCTCTCTTCAAGAACAGAAACACAAAAAACTCACAAAGTGACTGTTGCTTTTCTCCTAAATCCTCCAAGAGCACCAGTCAGGATCCCCACCTTCAGTCTCCAGCTGCACTTTTCCGACTTTTCTTTTAGCCTCCGGAGCCATCCGATGAGAGGGCGGACAGCGCAAAGCTATCTCTCGCCCCCCCTCCGCTCCCCAGCTCCTAGGCGAAGCCGAAAAGCTGGCTGCCGCCACATGCGGGGTGCCTCGGCCGGCCGCCCTTCGGCAGGAGTCCCCTACAAGGCCTCCTGTGTCCCTTAAGGGACCCACTGGGGAGACGAGCGGTGGACAAACACGTCCATCATCGTCCGATCCCGGAAGTGACGTCCAGGGTCTCTCCCAAACTCCTCTTCTTGAGGAGGGAGATCACCACCTATCCTACAGCTGCTGCTCACAGGAAGTTCCAGAAGAAGCCTCCACAAGACCAGATTCTCTGGTTCAGAAGAGCTGCAGACTACCGAAGTCTTCCACTTGCATTCAAGAGGAAGGAGGTGACTGAAGCAAGATAAAAATATCCCATATTAATTGCACTTTCAGAAATGCACTTCAGGGAGTGGTTTTCTGACTATAATAAAGTGATTTATCATTGCCTTCTTCCAAGTCCCCCCCCCCACTTCCATGAGAAGCCTGGTGGCCCCCCATTAAACAGCCCCAACACTATTTTTCTTCCTTCCTTCCCTTCCTTCCTTTCCTTCCTCAGACAAGGTCATCCAGATGCTATGAAATATTTCCTTTATTATTAAATACACTTCAAAGAAGCAATATTTATTCCCATAAATGTTAAAAGATTTATTTTAAAAGAATTTCCCCAAAACTATGCACACACACACACACACACACAGTATATATATCTGTGTGTGTATGTATATACATACATATATATATTTGTATGTGTGTGTATTGTATGTATATGTAGATATGTATTGTATATATGTGTGTGTGTGTGTGTGTGTGTGTGTGTATGTATGTATGTGTGTGTGTGTGTATACACACACAGACAAACACAGACACAGACACACACACACACACACCACTTTTCAAAGTTGAAGGGTAATGGAGAATAAAAACTTCAGTTTAGTGTATCATGCCGGGGAAAGGAGTATCCATTACATCTGAATGTGTGTAATCTGTCATGTGTGTAACTGTGTAATTGACATTTTTACAACATTTGCATCCATTTGCATCCCTACAAAAGTGACCTAAAAGGCATAAAAATGTAAATTAGGCAATTAAACAAAGGATGTAAATTACATCAATTGTCTGGAATGCCTGAATAATAGTGGACTTCTCCATTATTTGGGAGTCCAAAAAGAAGATTTGTGTGTGTGTGTGTGTGTCTGAAATCTGCTAAATGGTATATTTGGATACTGTGATTTTTTTCCGGTACCTTTTAATATTACTTCATGCCCTTTAGGAAAAAAAATTGCAAGATAGATGTGCAATTTGTTTTATTATAATTACTGCTGAGTATCAAAGCACCAGGGCAAGAAAAAGGCTGCATTAAAAAGGTGATAGGAAAATAATAGACTAGTTAATAATAAATCCAGTAATTAGGTCAGTGCTGGCTTGGAAAGCTGAGAAATCTTGTTTGAGATCTAGAATCTCTCAATCTTATAATAATTTGGATTTTCTGGAACAATCTCAAACTATCTACAGATTCCAGAAGACTTCAAAAACAACCTGATGAAGATTTGACCACCGATAGTGAACTTTGATGACATTATTGTGAGCATTGCCCTTTTATTTTTCCAGCTATCTTAATTTGAATTATCTGACTCAATTAAAATATTAGAATATAGAACATAGAATAAAAGGCACAGGACCTAGTTACTTGCGGGATCGCATCCTCCCACATACATCCCTGCGGCCAATCCGCTCTCACAGGGAGGGGCTTCTCCAGGTGCCGTCCACTAGGCAATGCCAGCGGGCGGCGCCAAGGAGTAGGGCCTTCTCTGTGATGGGCCCAACCCTCTGGAATGACCTCCCCCCCCCCGATATCAGAACCACCACAGACTTCCGCTCCTTCTGACAAAAATTGAAGACTCACCTGTTTCGATTAGCTGGCCTGGCATAATTATAATTGTGACAACTGTTACCTCCTGGAAACATATTCTTACCTGGTTATTTATAGGGTACGGTTTTAAATTTAACTGATTTTAGGGTTTTTAGAACCATATTTATATTCTTCCGTACAGTTCTTTTAAATTTTTAACCTCCTCCTTATGTGTATTTATATCTGTATTTATATTTGTATTTGATACTTGTTGTTTGTTGTGTGGACTGTACACCGCCCCGAGTCCTTTTCGGGAGAGGGGGCGGTCTAGAAATTCGAAGAAAATAAAATTAAAAAAAAAAGGATTGGAAGGGACCTTAGAGATCTTCTTGTCCAAACCTCTGCTCAAGCATTACATCATCCCAGGCAAATGGCTGTCAAATCTCTTCTTTAAAACCTCCAGGGGTGGAGCACCCACAATTAATCACATATTTTAAAAAAATAACTTTCTCCTTTGGAGTTCAAATGTTGTCATCAGAAAAGACCTTCTCTTTGAAGGAACACAACATAAATATATTTCTTGACAGATTGAAAGTGCTATTTTTTGCTCTACAAGAAGTAGTTTCCTAAATTACACTTTAAAATTATCCCATCCACAACACAGGGTCCAAACACTCAAGCAAATCATCATCATCATAATCATCATTATCTCAAAATGATTTCAACCCCCTGGTTGATGTCCAGGTAAAACACAACAAAATCTCTCTGGTTAAAAAGAAAAGGAAAGAAACGAAGTCCACAAAATAATACCGAACAGCTCATAAAATCCAACGATAAGGTAACTTCCAAAAGGCCACTATTTATGCACCATTAAGCAAAATATGAAAATGGAGCTACATTATTATGAAGCAATTGAAATAGCAAATATTGGAGGGGGGGGGGAGAAATCCTGTGATTCACCTCTGCTTTTTCAATTAAATACCTGGTAGAGAGACTGTTTAGAAAAGCCACTTCTTCCTATTGACTCTTGCAGGTTGTGAGAAAATGCAGGTTTTCTCTAACCCCAATTAGTTCTTTTTCCTAGCAGATGACCAATGGCTACTGGACTCTTAATCCTCTTATTTAATTGCTTTCCTTTGCTTATGCTTGAGATGATCTACTCTATGTATGGAGGAAGAGAGACATGTTTCAAGGCTTATAATACCTGCTCAATAAAAACAGTGCCATGAATTCTAAAGACTTTCTCACCACTCAGGCTCACAATAGCAGATGGAGGGAGGGCTCCCGGGTCTGTTAGTAGAACATGCTGACCGTCCAGAATAATGGAGTCAGAAAGGACTTCAGAGGTTTTCTAGTCCAACCTCCTGCTCAAGCAAGAGAGACTATTTCAGACAAATGGCTGTCCAGCCTCTTCTGAAAACCCTCCAGTGATGGGGCACCACAGAACTTCTGGAGCAAGCTCACTATCTGGGAAATTTCTCCTTAGTTCTAGATTGGTTCTCCCCTTGATTAGTTTCTACCCATTATTTCTTCTCCATTTCCTTGCACGTCTTTGATGTCCTCCTGCTTCAATATCCATCTTGCAAATCCTAAATTAACTGGCAATGCAAGAATTTCAGAAAACGATCAGTGCTGTGAGCAGGATGCCGATAAGAAGAGCACCATGAAGGAAAAGGGAGAAAAGTGCAGTCAGAGCCAAAAACTGGGGGGGGGGATACCTACAATGTGGCTCATCAACCAGTGTAGACCCCCGTGGAAATGGTTGGAACTGGAAGCTTTCCTAACAGGTCTGAACAGACCTCTTGTTCCAACTGAATCTGGACAGCTTTCACCTAGTGAGAAAAGTAGGTTCGCATCTACTTATAGTCATAAGGAAACAGAGTACAGAATTGTCTAAGCGAGCATAGGAAGTGACAATCATATTACAAGGGTTTTCTTTTTCATCAAGCATGGACTCTGGATTCCTTAGAAGAACAAGGTTAAACAATGGAACGTCAAACATTTTTGTATGGTGTCATTTCATTTTTAGCGACTGATCAAATGTAGGAGCTGACCAGGCTGAGTCTGAGGGAAGGGTCAAACATGGCATCAATCGTGAGTCTCTTTGTACCAGAGGTGGGTTCCTGCCAGTTCTAACCTCTTCTATAGAAGAGGTTCCACAAATCTACAGTGCCATTTAGAACCGGTTCCAGCTCCCTTCCCCCGCCTGTTCGTACATCATCAAGATGAAGAGCGAGAGGAGGAATTCTGGGAGTTGAAGTCCACAAGTCTTAAAGCTGTGTGAACACCCCTGGGTTTTTTTCTAAAGGGTTAGGGGTGCAAGGGTCTTGTAACTTGACAGCTTTAAGACTTGTGTGCTTCAAATGCCAGTGGTTCTGAGCCAACATTTTGGTTGCTAAGCAAGAGCGTTGCTAAGTGAGTTTCACCACATTTTACTGCCAAGTCACTCCCACCCGGTCACATGACTGGCAAGCCACTCCCACACAGTGACATGGCCAGCAAGCCACTTCCACCCGTTCACATGGCCAGCAAGCCACTCCCACAAAGCAGGCCATACCTACAGAAGAGGTTCTAAAAATTTTTGAAACCCACCACTGCTTTGTACCCAAAAAGGATCTAAGCCCAGCCCACCTTGAATTCCATTGACTCTTATTTACTGCCAATTTGCTTTGATCGTTAGTTGTTCAGATCTTAAACCCATATTCATTTGAACTGTCTGGATTTTCTGATTTTCCTGCACCTGAGATCGATGTTCTTTCTCAACTAAGAACAGAAAACACAGCACAACAAAATATTAGATAAAACAGTGTCCTTAGTCACTGTTACCAGTAACACTCTGCTTGGGAAAAGGTCTGCTAGGTTCTTACAATCAGAAACTGGGTTATTTCTTCCTCTTCTCTCTGCCCTGCTTGGTATTCTCCATATGTAGAAAAATAAACACAAATTAGGTCAAGTTTCAACTGTATTTTTTTGGAGGGATTTCTACTTAGAGTTTCTCAGTCTCAATAGCAATCTTAGGTGGCCCACTTCCACACGTTCATGAATAAATCCTTATCTTAAATTTTAAATTAAGAACACAATTGCTAGAACAATTATGCCTAAAAGTTTTAAAACAATAAGTTAACTCGGTTGCCATATCTATCTGAGACACTTTTATTCTGGTGGGCTAAGCTGAAGTAGGAGCAAAATATCATCTAATGTTTTCTAAAATGCAGTACACGATAGCTATTGTTACTTCTGTATTTAAAGATAAAGTTGTTAAAATGGTAGTGCATTACCTATTTGTTTCAGTTAACTTTACTGGAAGAAATCAAAGTATTTGAAATAGAGAATGTTGATTTCCAGTGTTCATTAAGATGGAATTCTTTCTTAAATACAGTAATTATGGGTCAAAATCCTCAAGAATTGATGGATGCAGAGATTTCAATAAAATTAAGACAGCAACTTGCTATTATATCCATCAAACAATTAAGTTTTCTGTGATCATTTTCTGATAGCTTCTGTACAGTTCTCAAATCAGGGGATTTGATGGAGAAAAATATAATGCTGAAAAATTTTAACTGTTATTTTAATCTATGGCTCTTTCTTACCATTTACTTATGCAGACTTACTTTATTCTTGTTAAGTTTTGATTGTTGAATAGGTATAATTAAATACAAATTCTGATCATTTTTATGCCAGTTCTATGATATTCAAATAGGCACCAAAGTAATGTTATAGGTCAGCGATGGCGAACCTTTTTTGGCTCGCATGCCATAAGTGGGGGGAGCGCAGGGGGGTCGTGTGCAGGCATGCCACACCCATAATGCAATGTGCGACTCCCCCAATGCGCATGCGGCACTACAGGCGCGAACCCCCCCATTTTTGCATGCTTTTTTTGCCCTCCCCGGCTCCAGAAGCTTTAGAGGAGTGTGGGGAGGGCAAAAACAGCCTCCCCCACCCCCCGGAAGCCCTCCGGAGGCTTCAGGCACCTTCAGGAGGCTTCCCTGAAGCCTCCGAAGCAGTCAAAACGACCCTCCGAGCAAACCGGAAGTCGCTTCCGGTTTGCTCGGAGGGTCGTTTTGACTGCTTCGGAGGCTTCAGGGACCTTCAAGGTTGTTTTTGTTTAAAAAAATTATTTGTATTGACATTATAACATTTTAGTTTTTTGTTGCCAGATCAAAATGTCCTCTACAATTAGAACATAAAAAACAGCTGAATGCTTTTTTTTTTTTAGGAGTAATGAAAGTTGAGGCTAGTCATGGCTATAATTTATTTGCATGAACTACATCTGAATGAGCAAACCACTATTAAACATGCATATTATATTAAGCTGTGGCTTAGCAGTAGGATGGTTTACATAAAGTATTATCTTGCTGTCTGTAAACCATCAACCTGTCCTGCTTGTCTCAAAAATAAGACACCACAACTTCTGTTAGATTCAATTCACTAAGTCAATGAAGTCGGCTTCTTTCAACCAATAGCCCAATTCAATTGGTTCAACAAACCACAGCAAAAATTAAATACTTCATTTAAATGGCATCCATTATAGCTAACCAAATATGGAAGTCAGAGCTTCTGAACTCTTCCTTACAATTTTTGACATTATTTATCATCATAGTGGGAAGATTAAACATTTTATGTGGTTGCAGTAAGTGCCGAGCAGAAGCAGCATTAATACATCAGGGGGGGGGGAAGCAGAACCAAAAAAGGACAGGCCTGTTCTCTTGGGTGTCAAGAATTTGGTAAACTTAAGCAGAGCCAAAAGATTTATGCATCCAGTCAATCTGACATTTGCTTTATTCATTCTGTAAAACATTAACCGTCAAAAGAGTTAATTTTTTACAGTTGCCAGTTACTCTGAATAAAATCACTTTTCATATTAGTGCCACTGAAAGCTCTATCAACAGTGAAGTTTAATACAAACAGAGCTTTCTGTTTTACTACCAGCTCTACCTTCTCAATCATCCTTGCTTCGTTTACTACCCTGAAGCTCGAAGATTACATCCTAACACCCAAGATTTAGAATAGAGAATGTGGTAAATGTTTCAAAATTAAAGTGAACTCATGAATCATCCCATGCCAGGGCCAAGAGTCTACGAATATCTATAGTGAGTTCTCTTTGCAGTGGAAGTAGGCATTCCATTATATGAACATCGGGGTCAAGATAATGCATAGAGTAGGAGAATGAGTAGAGTAGTAGAAGAATGAACCTGCCTCTTAATTATGCTCATTCCACCCAGTGATTAGGGGTCAGTCCTAGCCATAACTAAAAAATTCTACTGGTGTCGGTTGTGGTTTATTTTATTTATTTATTAAATTTATTGGCCGCCCATCTTATGGTAGGGTAACTCTGTTGTGTTGGTTTCAAAGTCTCAACACAATGTATGCACAAGAGCACAAAGGATGGCTTATCTTCAGATGCCTTCGCTTACTCAGATTTTTAGAAAGTAATTCAGTAATTCAGAAGTTATTTTCAGTCTACAAACAGAAAAGAAACATGGCTCTCAAATGTTAAGGTCTAAAATGTGCCATAGAACATAGAATGTGCCTGATGCCATAGAAACATCTCTTTTTTTTAAAGGTTATGGATTTATAAACTTTTGCTACTTTGGATTACCAAGATGTCTTCTAATCTTTCAGCTCACTTTCTGTAGAATAGGAAGACTGATGAATATCCTATGCAATTGGGGTTTAAAAATAGGTTTAAAAATTAAGCTTGGATAATTTCCTATATATAAGATTTCTCTCTCTCTCTCTTCATACACACACACACACACACACACACACTAAAGGAAACATTTAAATTAATCAAAATACAAAGCATGCATTGCAGACTTCTCTGACAGTTCCAATAGCCAGAAGAGACTTCAATGCATGGGAAACTGTTTCCAGCCCTTTGATCAACGTGGCTTTAAAGAGGCGCCTCCTGGTGTGGGGCTTCCAAGAGGCGCTCCCAGAGGCCTTCGTCAAGCAAAGCTTCTCTTCGAAACTTTGCACAGTTCTAATTATTTTCACTTAACCTTAATACAGAGTCCAATTACAACTGAACAGAACAGAACCTGCCATCTGAAAGGAGGAAAAGAGGACCAGAGAAATGGTTGTGAAAAAAAACCAGCAATCAAGAGAAGGAAATTTAGGCTTATCTAGAAGAAGAAGGAAATGGGAAGTGGCCATTGACATCCTACACAAGATTTTTTCATTACACATTCCAGTTATATTGGCCAGGAGGAGGGCTCCCCCCCCCTTAACAGACTGAGTCCTAATAATAATAATAATAATAATAATAATAATAATAATAATAATAATAATAATAATAATAATAATAATTTGAATTTATTAGCCGCTCCCTTTCCAGGCAGGACTCGGGGCGGCGTACAATGGAGCATATAGAACATAAAACATGTGTACAAACACATAAACATACATATATACAAAGACACACATGCACGGAGGAGGTAACAAATTACAACATTTAGACAGTTAAAAATCACCATTAAAATACCCCAATTGTAAAAAACCCAATGTACAATTAAAATTTAAAATTTAAAAAGACAGTCAGGAGGAGTAAGAAAAATTACGGTTGAGCCAGGCCAGATAATTGAAAGAGGTGGGTCTTCAGCTGTACACGGAAGGAGCGGAGATCGGAAGTAATCCTGATGTCACGGGGGAGGTCGTTCCACAGGGCTGGGCCCATCACAGAGAAGGCTCTGCTCCTGGGTGTCGCCCCCCGACACTGTTTGGCAGACGGCACCCGGAGAAGTCCCTCTCTGTGTGAGCGAATACATCATCCACCCCAAAACATGAAATAATCCTACAATGGTCAGACCAAGCTTTCCAACTCACATGTCTGCACAGAAAGAGAATGAAACACATCTGATGCCGGTGTCCAAAACATGTCAGAAACAAAACCAAGGACAAAACTTTGACAGATGAATTTAGGCATTGGATTTTAGATTTTAGTGGATTCAAGTTGCCTTAACATGCAATTCTCTCTCTGCACTTAGAAAGAAAACCTATTAGACTTTCCTCTATGTAAGCAAGCATGAGAGCTAGACTTTAAATTAAAGATAAATTATTTGCTGAATAGCTAGATAGCTAGATAATTAATTGATTAATCTTATGGCCATATCATGCTGAATAAGGAAAACCCTACAAATGGTATAATTTGCTGAAAATTTGTAAGAGCTGGTTCCAGATGGGTAAAAATCAAGAAACTGTAAAGAATATCCAGCTTTAATTTTCTTTTAGCAGCAAGAGAGCCACATCTTTAGTAGTTGATAGGAAATCTCTGAGAAAGAAAATTAGGGAGACAATATCATTTATGGAGATGTATATTGGTTCCAAAGTGAACATTGTTCACATATCCAAATTATTACCCTCCTTTCCTTTCAATTCAGAAAGTTTTACTAAAGAGCATCTAGGCAAACTATCCACCTGGAGAAAAATCACTTTCCGTTTGGGCTGTTGTCAAGGACCCTGACAAAATTGATGAAATTGGTTGTTGTATTTGTTATAAGAAGGTGGCTTATAACCATAAGTTAAAAAAAAGATGGCAATCCAACTTCATGCCACAGGTGATGTCCCAGGGTGGTTTTTCAAGAGGCAACTGGACTTTCTGTTTTTTCTTTTCTGTTGTGGCCCGCCAATGATCAGTAGAGCTGGCAGCAGAGTCAGACAGTGAGGAGGTTGGGGAGGAGCCTGGGCCAGTCCTGGAGGCTGGGGAATGCTGCAATGAGGGATCTGCGTTGGAGGCAGAGATGGGGCCAAGGCCATCTGGCAGTGACTAGGCGCCTATGGAGCTAGACAGCAGGGCGGCAGAGGAATAGCTGGGGCCTGTTCCCAGTTGTGCATGCACAGAGCTGCCACAAGAAAAGAACAACTCAGAAATCAGGGTAGACCTGGGAGTAAAGTCACAGGTGGAAGATGATTGGCCCCTCCCATAGGAAATAAAAGAGGAGCGAAAGGGGAGTGGGCTTTTGCAGGAAACAATTTGTTTGCTCATTCATTAGATTCATTTCAGGAGTGTGAAGATCTGTCCGTGAATCTCAGAGACTCTGTGCCCAGTCTTTCCTTGCACAGCACCTCATTTGGAAAATATTGATATGGCAGTTTTCCAAGATAGATAAGGTCTGTAGTCATAAATATTCCTTTGAAAGACTGTTTGCCAGGCCTTTGCTGAATGTGAATGAGAGGAATTCACATTTGTTTAATAAATGGGGTTCTGTTTGGACCAGGACTCTGCCTCGTGTTTTTTGGGGAAGCCTGAGTCAGAACAGTTTTGCTTCTCATCCAAGAAGCTTCTTCAACTCCGACTGGATGGGGGGCTGATGGTGAGTTGATGGTAATATAGAGAAAGTAGAATATAAAGGGAAGGAAGTTTTTCAACAGGATATGATTAAAAAGACTTTTAAGAATTTTACACCAGATTGTATGCTGGTGACAAAATACAAGGGTCAGATATAGACTGATATCTGGAGAGAGAAAAAATTCTTATACTTACAGATGAGCAAAGGGGAAGATTGAATCAACTTGTAACTGTAGAGGAAATCCTCCTGGCAATTAAGCAGTTAAAAGTTGGTAAGGCGCCTGGCACAGGTGGCCTGACAGCGGTTTATTATAAAAAGCTACAACTAGAAATGATGGAACCTCTTAGGGAACTATTTAATAAAATTCAAATGGAAGGCAGGGCTCCACCATTGTGGAAAACAGCTTTTATTTCATTGATACCAAAAGAGGAACAGGATCCTACCCAGCCAAAAAACTATAGGCCTATCTCGTTACTTAATACAGACTACAAAATTTTTGCTAAAATATTGGTGAATAGGTTGATGCCAATTGCACAACAAACAATTCACAATGACCAGTCTGGTTTTATACAGGGAAGGCAAATGAAAAGTAATGTAAAACAAATTATCAATATAATGGAATACTTGGGAAAATATAACCAGGTCCTGGCAGTGCTTCTATTCCTAGATGCGGAGAAAGCATTCGATCAAGTTAATTGGCAATTTTTAATAAAAACATTACAAAGGATGCAGTTTGGAGAGTACTTCATGCCGTCTATCAAAGCAATATACCAGAAACAGACAGCACAAATTATAGTTAATGGAGGCTTAACAGAATCTTTTAAGATTGAAAAAGGTACAAGACAGGGGTGTCCCTTATCTCCATTATTGTTTATCTTAACTCTGGAATTGTTATTGAATAGAATACGTAGGTCTGATGAACTACAAGGAATTAAGATTAGGCACTACGAATATAGAGTGAGAGCATTTGCGGATGACTTGGTTGTAACTTTAACTCAGCCCGGGGAATCAGTTATAGGTCTAATGAATATAATTAACCAATATGGTCAAGTATCTGGGTTCAAAGTAAATCTAGGGAAGACAAAGATGATAGCTAAAAATATGACTACGAAAACAAAAAAAGAATTAGAAAGAGTAACAGGATGTGAGATAGTAAAAAAGGTTAAATACTTAGGAATTTGTATTGCAACTTCAAATGGGAAATTATATAAGTATAACTATGAACTATTATGGCATAAAATACAGGGAGAATTGAATAAATGGAAAAAATTACAATTGTCTTTGCTGGGAAGGATAGCAACAGTTAAAATGAATGTCTTGCCCAAGTTTTTATTTCTTTTTCAAATGATACCAATACTTAAAAAAGACGCAAATTTGGAAGAATGGCAGAAAGGTATTAACAACTTTGTTTGGGCAGGAAAGAAACCGAGGGTAAAACTTAAAATAATGCAAGATATACGTGAAAGAGGAGGCTGAAAAATGCCCAACTTAAAATTATACTATGAAGTAGCAGTTTTAGCAACAATTAGTGATTGGATCAACCTAACAGAGGATAGAATATTGAATATTGAGGGTTATGATTTGCTATATGGCTGGCATGCTTACTTAATATATGATAAGAAGGTTGATAAGATCTTTAAAAGTCATATTTTAAGGAATGCCTTACTGCGTGTTTGGAAAAAATATCAATATAGGTTAAACAACAAAATACCTATGTGGGCAGTGCCTAGACATGCTATAGAGAATATAAGTATAGAACAAAAACAAGATCTAACTACATATGCAGAACTCCTTAGTATGGATAGAGGTGTGCCGCAGTTGAAATCTCTGAATGTATTAGGAGACAAAAGGATAATTCAAACTTGGTTCCAGTATGGTCAGTTACAGGCTAGATGGAAAAAAGACCAGAAACTCGGTATTATCCAAAGTGAGGATAACTTGATAAAACAAATTAGGGATCAGGGTCCAATGCATATAAAAAGGCTGTACAATGTATTGATAGAAATAGACTCAGAAACAGAACTAGTTAAAGATTGTATGATAAAATGGGCACAAAATTTCGAGGAACCAATATGATGGAAACATGGGAAGAGATTTGGGTAAGAAATGTAAAATTTACACAAGCTCAGAACTTGAGAGAGAATTTCTATAAGATGTTGGACAGATGACATTTAGATCCAAAAAGGCTAGCCTGTATGTATCCGAACTTACAATCTAAATGTTGGAGATGTGATTGTGTTAATGCCACGTACTACCATATCTGGTGGACTTGTAAAAAAGTTAAAGCATTTTGGATAAAAATATGGTGGGTTATTCAAAATATGTTGAAAAAGAGGATAAAGTTTACACCCCAGTTGTTCTTGTTAGGTATAGTTTCAGACTGTACTGTTATAGAGACTAATCTGATCTTGAACCTAACGATGGCTGCAAGATTGTTGGTGGCGCAATACTGGAAGAAGGAAGAGTTGCCTACCATCCAAGAATGGACATTAAAAGTAGCAAACTTAGCAGAAATGGCCAAAATTTCAACGTATTTGAAAGATCATTCGGATGAGAAGTACAAGCTGGATTGGACAAGATGGATTGACTATATTCAAAATAAATACTGGACTAAAAAATTTCAGTTAGCGTATGAATGAAGGCATAAAGGACATTACAATTTATTCAAAACTAGTTTAATAAAGGGGGAGTTAAAGCACAAGTATAGTAATAGGTTAAAATTAGTTAGTTTATTTTAGCGTATGGTTGTTAAATGTTTATACCCTGTACTTTGCTCTGGGAGGTCGGGGGGAGGGAGGGCGGGAAGAGGGAAGGGGTGATAATTGTAAAATTTATTGAAATTTTCTAGACCAGAGACAATAATCAGTCCAACCAAAAGAGGAGATTCATACTTGTCATCTTCCTGGGAGAAGATACTTAGATGAACAAATCTCATCTCATTATGAACCCCTCTGCCGCCCACGAGGGCAGAAATGTTCAGAAGTAGAGAAGCTTAATCTTACTTTAAAAGCTGGCTTTTATATCATTTTAAAAACATCCTAAGTGCTGAAAAAGCAATTTCATTAACATAGTGAAATACTCTACTTTTTCCCCATCACAATTAATGTACCACAAGAAAGCAATCCAAAAAACTACACAAGAATCTCACAAGACTTCTTGCATGCCTCTAAGGCTTTGTTGGTTGCCAAGAAGCCCTCTGGTAAGGGCACATTATTTTATCTTTGTTTTGTCTTGTGTAAAGCTGAAGCAACTTTTGATTATATTAGGCATCTACTTTCTAAGGAAACAACTTCAGCAACATCAAGAGGGATCTTTGGTGCTCTCTGAGTTTGGTGGGGTTTTTTTGTTTGTTTTTTGAGGACCTTTCATTACCAAACCTGGTAACATCATCAGTGGAAGAAAACCACCAAGCTCGGAGAGCATTGAGAACCCCAAAGTTCAACCCTGAACTACAAATATTCTCTTCGATCAGTAACACCAATAGGAGCATATAAGGCCCAATTCATAAGCCAAGGCAACTTTGCCATGTTATATTGATTAAGATCAGTAAGAGAAATTTGGTAACATTTCATGTAAAGTCTTTTTTTTCCCTTGGATCACGAATGTACAATATTACTAATGTTTTAATCCTAAAGTCCATGAATAATTTATAAAGAAAATAGCTGATGAAATTGCTGTCAACAATAATAACAAGCAAAAAACTCAGGACTTGTAACTTTAACAACAATTTGATTTTTCTAGGATTAAAATTGCTTTGTTGACTCTTTCCATCCATATTCTCAATTCATCCCAAGGATCTTAGAAGAGGCATTTACCTTTGAATAGAAAGGAACTCTTTCTTTTCCCATGATGGTGCTTTTTTAGACGCTTTCTCAAAAAGAGAAAATTCAGTCTCCACAGGTGGGTGCATTATGTTCGCAATAGATTTTTGGTTAAGTTTGTCTAAGGGCATTTCATAAAAAGTACAAAAAGTTAACTTTAATCAGTTTGGTGGTATACAGAGTGCTTAAAACATTCAGCTGAGCTAATGAGATGTCTAGTGGTTTGTGAAATACAAGTTATTATAAGTGACAGGGATTAGAGCAAACTGCATGGAATTTGACAGGTTCCTTCCCCCAATCCACCAGTCTTTAGGGGGAAAGTACTATACTCTAAAACATTTGGGAGTAATTTATGGTTGATAAAGACCCTACCCAAACCACCAACTCATCTCTCTAGTTCCTATAATTATATTTCCAGTAATATTGTATGTAAAACGAGAGCCAGTTTTGTTAGTGGTTAAAAGCATTCGATTAGGGATAGCAGACTAAAATTTCAAGTCCAGCTTTACCAAAAAAACCAGTTGGGGAACTTTAAGCCAGTCACTTTCTCCCAGTGCTGAGAAGAACACAATGGCACTATTTCTAAAATGGTTGCCAAGAAAATTCTAAGGATTTATCCAGGCAGTCGCCAGGAGTTAAGGTTGACTTGAAGGCACTTCAAAAGAAATAACTGAACAGAATTAGATGTGATATTGGAAGAAGTGCCTCTACCCTATGTTGATGGAGATGGAAAGATTCCCCTTGTTATGATTATGGCACTGATATGCAAACTATTCAACATATTGTGAAATATTGCTTGCCCATGATGTGCATTACTGGTTCCTTAAAAAATCTGCACAAAGTAATGCCAAAGGCAATCACCTGGATTGAACCTCTTGTTAGGGGACAATGGCTGTATCCCCATAGATGTTTGGTATACAATTACATGGATTGTGTGCATATGTTTACTTCTGTTCTGTCATGTTTTCATCACATAACAAATAACAGGCCAAGGCTGACCCACTGTTTGGGAAAAAAAGCAATCCAAACCACCTCATCTTAAAAACCAAGAAAGACATTTCATTTCTTGGGACAACAAAGTATACCACAAAGCTTTAATCTTCAGAAGAATGCTTAAAAAGAAAAAAAGGAAACTCTCTGAAATCTGGGCTACTCTCATCACTCCTAGGCTGAGAAACTTCAAGACTCAATTCTTTTCCCAGGCCCTCAGCTGTGGAGAATGGGTATGACTGCAGATGGCGTGGGTGTTTGCCAGCTGTGTCAGCCATTATTTAAAACTTTGCTCCTCACATCCATTGTTCTTATTTATACTGTATTTCAGTTTTACATGTGATATTCTGAATGGCTCAGAGTTCTTCTGGAATCAGGAGGTATCTACATCAAATGAATAAGCTTCTAAAAGTCAATTTACACGTTGCCCTACAAATTTAAAACATACTTTCCTAGCTGTTCTTTGCCCTTGCCTTCTCATTCTCTTTCCTGGTTTTAATCAGTTATTCAGCACATTTACAGAATCAGCTTCTTACTGTTGGGACAATTAAGATGTCCAGTGGTCAAAATCCAATTCAAAATAAATTCAAACAACCCAAAATTTTACTACTACTTGTTGAGGAAGATGAAGCTCAAAATTGTCTTTCCCTTTTTCAATACTACTATGTTAATTTAGGACTGACCAATGAGGTTAGCCAATGCAACTTTCTGCAATAAGCAAAAATTTAGAGGTCAAGAATAAATCTGGAATTGTAAAAATGTAGCCGGCTTCAGCAAGTTATCACATATAAACCTCAATCTGCCATTTAAAACTGCACATATTTCAGCAAGTTGGAACACAACAGGAAATGAGATTTAAAGATTTGCTTGAAAAATAATCTCCAGCACAGTAATCCCAATGTAATATAATTTTAATTATCAAGATATAATCTCACTGTATCATTTTATACAACTGTCATTAAGGGAAAAAAACACAGATAAAGCTCTGTGATAAATCTGCAGCTGCTTTCAAATTGTGTATGGAACGCACCCCATGGAGGCTGGCACAGGCTTCTTCTTCTTCTTCTTTTTCCTACAATGTTGGCTTTTAAAAAAAAAGAACCCTGTTTTCCAAAGCTTTTCCAGTGCCACTTCCCCCTCTGCTTAAATGCATCAGGAAAACCCACACAGGATGGATTTGGGCAATTGGCTGCCAAAATTATAGCTCACATTGGCATCACGTTGATCAGAAATGGTCATCTGTTGCATTTCATCTACCATGTTCCAGTAAGGCCCAGTTCAGAAACTTTACATGAGTTCTCACCAACAAGAGTTAACAGCAATTTAGGGAGGATGCAGGATAAATTGCTAACAATTTCAAATCAAATCTTTAAAATTTTACTTAAAACATAATGCCTAGGAACATGCTGGGATACCAGTGATTGATAAAGCATAAGCTATGAAATACTGAGAATGACTAGTTGAAATGATACAGTTCTGGAAACAGGATTCTTTATGGGGGAAAAGGAAACTAATGCAAAAGTTGTGCGTTGGTCAACCATGAACCATGCCTTAAGGAGTTACAGGATTTTGGAAGCCAGATCAGAGAGGGAAATTTTGAACCCTACAATTCTTGAGAATCCCTATTTGAAGATCCATGTTGAATAACAGAATAACAGAGTTGGAAGGGACCTTGGGGGTCTTCTAGTCCAGTCCCCTGCTCAAGAGACCTTAGACCAGTAATGGAGAACCTTTTCATCACCAAGTACCCAAAGTACCAAAAGTGGAATTCACATGCATGTGCGTGCACTGGAGCACTGGAAACTCAAAGACCAGCTGGCCGATGCACATGCGTGCACCGCCCAACTGGTGTTTCAATTTTTAGTGCGCACATGCATGTCGGCCAACTGGTCTTCGCATGCTCTGGAGTGCCAGAAACCCAGAGACCAGCTGGCAGACATACGTATGCCCACTGCCCAGTTGGTCTTCGGGTTTCCAGCACTCTGGCATCCGGTGAAGGGCGCACCAGAAACCAGAAGAGCAGCTGGCAACAGTGTGCATGCCCACAGAGAGGCCTCTGCATGCCACCTCTGGCACGCATGCCATAGGTTCGCCATCATGGCCCTAGAACATTTCAGACAAATGGCTGTCCAGTCTCTTCTTGAAAACCTCCAGTAATGGAGCACCCAGAACCTCTGAAGGCCTTTCACTTATTAATTGTCCTCACTGTTAGGAAATGCCTCCATAGTACCAGTTTGCTTCTCTTCTGGATTAGTTTCCATCCATTGTTTCTTGTTCTGCCTTCAGGTGCTTTGGAGAATAGGTTGGCCACCTCTTTCTTGAGTCCAGAGAGTGGATATAAATGCTCATCCAACCAGCATATTGAAATATTGTCTACTTTAGAGGCTATCCCATTTTGGCAAATACTTCCCTCACTAGGAGATGATGAGAGAGATCAAGGGCACATTTTATTAAACTTGGCAACTCTAAAAACCTATGTGCCTCCAAGCAATATTTTCCCCATCACATTGGAACATTACCGAAGAATTGCCTCTGCACCATTCCCATTGGGTTAATGTTTCAAAGATGATCTAAAAGAGATTTGCTTGCAAAACCCTAGAAAACCCAATTCATTTCAAAAAGCCAAACACCATTCTTAAAGAAAGGAAGAGAGGTTCTAAATTTGGTACCAAATTCTGCTTAAAAGATTGCCGAGGTGAAGACAGGTGGTCTTACTAGGAAAAACAACTTCTGAGAAGGCCAGTTTATTCACAGACCAACACAACTATTGATATCCAATGCATTCAGAAACAAAAGGTGTAAAATATGCAATAAATAGGCAGAAGGGAAGAATGGAATAGGAATAGGAATGGAATGGAATGGAATGGAATAGAGAATAGAACAGAGAATAGGATAGGATAGGATAGGATAGGAGAGGAGAGGAGAGGAGAGGAGAGGAGAGGAGAGGAGAGGATAGAAGTTGGAAGGGACCTTGGAGGTCTTCTAGTCCACCCGCTGCTCAAGCAAGAGAGTCTATACCATTCCAGACAAGTGACTGTCCAATCGCTTCTTAAAAACCTCCAGTGATGGAGCTCCCACAACTTCTGGAAGCAACATCTGTTCTACTGGTTAATTGTCCTTACTGTTAGGAAATTTCTCCTTAATTTCAGGTTGCTTCTCTCCTTGATTAGTTTCCATCCATTGTTTCTTATCCTGCTTTCTGCTGCTTTGAAGAATAATTTGACTCCCTCTTCTTTGGGGCAGCCCCTCAAATACTGGAAGACTTGAATATTGCTATCATGTCACCCCCAATTTTTCTTTTCTCTAATCTAGCCAAACCCAAATCCTGTAGCCATTTTTGTTATGTTTTAGTCTCCAAAGTCTCAACATCTTTTTTGTAGTATTGTGACCAAAATTGTACAGAGTTGTAGTAAACAAAAGAAAAATCCAATATTTGCAGGCAGGAGTTGCAAGGAAACAATATAATTGATATCCTGATGCAAATTCGTGTTTTCTATTACAACCAATTTAGTGGTGGGATTCAATTTTTTTTACTACCAGTTCTGTGGGCATGGCTTTGTGGGCATGGCTTGTTAGGCGTGGTTTGTTAGGCGTGGCAGGGGAAGTTTGCTGCAAAATCCCCATTCCCTCCCAATCAGCTGGGACTCAGGAGGCTGGGAATAGATGGGGGCAGGGCCAGTCAGAGGTGGTAACTGGTCAGAACTTGCTGAATACCATCTCTGAATCAAGTCCAGCATAAATACCCAGTAGCATTTCTGACTTTTCTCCTTGTCTTACAATACAATACAATACAATAGTAGAGTTGGAAGGGACCTTGGAGGTCTTCTAGTCCAACCCCCTGCCTAGGCAGGAAACCCTATACCGTTTCAGACAAATAGCTATCCAACATCTTCTTAAAGACTTCCAGTGTTGGGGCATTCACAACTTCTGGAGGCAAGCTGTTCCACTGATTAATTGTTCTAACTGTCAGGAAGTTTCTCCTCAGTTCTAAGTTGCTTCTCTCCTTGATTAGTTTCCACCCATTGCTTCTTGTTCTACCCTCAGGTGCCTTGGAGAATAGTTTGACTCCCTCTTCTTTGTGGCAACCCCTGAGATATTGGAACAATGCTATCATGTCTCCCTTAGTCCTTCTTTCTCTTAAGCTAAACATACCCAGTTCCTGCAACCGTTCTTCATATGTTTTAGTCTCCAGTCCCCTAATCATCTTTATTGCTCTTCTCTGCACTCTTCTCTAGAGTCTCCACATCTTTTTTACATCATGGTGACCAAAACTGAATGCAGTATTCCAAATGTGGCTTTATCAAGGCATTATAAAGTGGTATTAACACTTCACGTGATCTTGATTCTATCCCTCTGTTGATGCAGCCTAGGACTGTGTTGGCTTTTTTGGCAGCTGCTGCACACTGCTGGCTCATATTTAAATGGTTGTCCACTAGGACTCCAAGATCCCTTTCACAGTTACTACTACTGAGCAAGATATCACCTATACTGTACCTGTGCATTCCATTTTTGTTGACTAAGTGTAGAACCTTACTCTTTTCACCATTGAATTTCATTTTATTAGATAGTGCCCAATGTTCAAGTTTGTCAAGATCCTTCTGTATCTTAAGCCTATCTTCTGGAGTGTTGGCTATTCCTGCCAGCTTGGTGTCATCTGCAAATTTGATGAGTTCCCCATTTATTCCCTGATCCAAATCATTGATGAGGATGTTGAAGAGTACTGGGCCTAAAACAGAGCCTTGGGGTACTCCACTGCATACTTCCCTCCATGTAGATGCAGTTCCATTGAGAACTACACGTTGAGTGTGGTTGGTCAGCCAGTTACGAATCCATCTGGTGGTGATGCTGTCTAACCCACATTCTTCTACTTTATCTAGTAGTTGGTTATAGTCTACCTTATCAAAAGCCTTACTGAAGTCCAAGTAAACTTTATCGACGGCATTCCTCTGGTCCACTAATTTTGTCACATTATCAAAGAATGCAATAAGATTAGTCTAGCATGATCTGTTTTTGACAAATCCATGTTGGCTTTTGGCTATTACTTTATTTGCTTCTAGGTGTTCGCAAATTCGTTGCTTGATTATTTTTTCCAGAATCTTTCCTGGTATTGATAGGTCTGATAGGTCTGTAGTTTCCTGGATCTATTTTTTTCCCTTTTTTGAAGATGGGAACCACATCAGCTCTTTTCCAGTCCTCTGGTAGTTCCCCGGTGTTCCAGGATCTCTGAAAGATATAATTCAGTGGTTCTGAGATCTTGTCTGCTAGTTCCTTCAGAACCCTGGGGTGTAATCAATCCGGTCCTGGTGATTTGAACTTGTCTAAGGTAGACAGGTGCTCACTTACCATTTTCTTCCCTATTTCAATTTGTGTTCCTAATCTGATTTTTGTGGTGCTGCTTTTGATAGGTTGGACTGTTTTATCCATTTGTGTAAAGACAGATGCAAAACATGAGTTAAATAGTTCTGCTTTCTCACTGTTGCTTGTCACCTTCTAGCCACTTTCTCCTAGCAATGGACCAATTGTTTCCTTAACCTTTTTCTTGTTTTTAACATGTTGGAAGAAGCTTTTTTTGTTAATTTTTACTTTTGTGGCAAGCCTTTCTTCATTGTGAGCCTTAGCTTTCCTCACTTCATCTTTACAGGCTTGGGCTATTTGCTGATATTCTGCCTTAGTTATGTCCCCCTCCTTCCACTTTTTATACTTACCTTTTTTGTCTTTCAGTTTGTCAGATAGTTCTTTATGCAGCTATGCTGGTTTCTTTTAGGAGCTGTTATTTTTCTTCTTCTTTGGTATTGTGCTAGACTGGGCTTTTGTAATCTCATTTTTCAAAATTTCCCAAGCTTCTTGAGTTGTTTTCCCCTTGAGGATTCTCATCCATGGAATTTTTCCCAAGCTCTCTCTAAGTTTATTGAAATTAGCTTTCTTAAAGTTCAAGACTCTAGTTTGACTTTGTTCTACTACTTGTGTTTGCATAATGTTGAATTCCAATATTGCATGGTCACTTGCCCCCAGGGTTCCTATGGCTTCAACACCTTCTATCATTTCCTCTCTATTAGTGAGAATTAAGTCCAATATGGCTGATCCCCTTGTTCCCTTCTCTACTTTTTGGAAAACAAAGTTGTCTGCTAGGTTTGTTAGGAACCTATTGGATCTTCCACTTGGTGCAGAGTTTGTTTCCCAGTTGATGTCAGGGTAATTAAAATCTCCCATTACTATTGTGGTGTGCTTCCTACATACCTTAGTTAGCTGACTAGCAAAAAGTTCATCTACTTCCTCTGCTTGGTTGGGTGGCCTGTAGTATAGACCTATGGCAATGTCATTTCCCCCACAACCTTTAATATTGACCCAAATGCATTCAAGATAGTTCTCATCATTGTTGTGCTCTATTTCTGTAGAGACGTAGTTATTTCTTATATATAGTGCAACTCCACCTCCTTTTTTATTTGGTCTATTTCTTTTAAATAATTTAAATCCTTCTAGCTGTATGTTCCATTTGTCGGTTTCATCCCACCAAGTTTCTGTAATGGCAATAATATCGTATCTGCCTTCTTTTACTTGAATTTCTAATTCGCCCTGTTTATTCCTCATACTCTGTGCATTGGTGTATAGACATTTGAGTCCATTTTGATTGACCTTGTGTCTACATAACCTGTGTTATGCCTGACTGCCCTTATTTTCTTGCCACTTGTGTGATTCATGCACATGGTATGGCAATCACTATTAAATGCTTGGTTTTGCTTGACAGCAGGAGTGATAAACTTACCCCCACACACACATCTATGTTACATGCACTTATAACCCTATGAATTTTAGTTTGCTTGCCAGGATTCTCACCACGAAACACCCTTTCTGTTCTGGAAAAAGTCCAGATTTCTCTCCTTACAGAAAATTTATTTATTTATTTATTTTTCAAAATTTATAGACCGCCCCCTCTCCCCGAAGGGACTCGGGGCGGTGTACAGGCATCTCATTAAAAATAGATACAAAAGATAAATACCTTTAAATATATTCCCTTAAAAGCGAATTAAACCTAAATTCAACTGTACAGAATAATAAAAGTTAAAATCAACTAAAAAACATACCCCTAAAAATTTAAAAATACAGACTTGAGGGACTAAAATTGGTATTAGGCCAGGGCGGCTAAATTGAACAGGTGGGTTTTAAGCTTCTTACGGAAGGAGCGGAGGTCGGTGGTAGTTCTGATATCCAGGGGGAGGTCATTCCAGAGGGTCGGGCCCATCACAGAGAAGGCCCTACTCCTGGGCGTCGCCCGCTGGCATTGCCTAGTGGACGGCACCCGAAGGAGTCCCTCTCTGTGAGAGCGAATCGGCCGAAGGGATGTATGGGGCAGGATATGATCAATCCCCCATCAGGGGAAGCCCCCTTGCTAGTATGAACATGATTGGCTTGAATGCCCAACCACCACCCCCAGGTCTCTCCCCCCCACTGGAGGAAAAATGTGTGCTGCCCCTTCTTCCAGGACAAAGAAAGCAGCAATGGAGGGAAGAAATGGCATCATAAATGTGGTTCATGTGGTGAGATCAATTGATTGCCTCCCTAGGCACAGAGGGAGAAATGATCTGGGGAGGAAAGGAGCAGCCCTTGCATTAAAGAAAGCCCCCACCCCCATGGCAAAGAAGCTGAGGGCTTCATCAGGTTGGAAGACCACTGACCAAGTTTTGATGGTTGCAACCGTTCCTTTAGTCTTCGTTCAAAGTTGCTGTGACAGTGAAAAAAATGGCCATTTTTCACACTTGGGACTGTCATAGCACCCCTGGGGTCATAGTGGTCCCAATTCAAGTGCTTGAAGACTGGGGTGTATTTACAATAGTTGCCGTGACCCCGGGGGTCATGTGCTCCCCTTGTGTGAACTTCTGAGAAGCAAAGTCAATGGGGAAGCCAGATTTGCTTAATAACCATGTTGATAACTTAATGACTGTGGTGATTTGCTTAACAACAGTGGCCAGGAAGGTGGTAAAATGAGACAAAACATACTTCACAACTGTCTTGCTTGGCCATAGAAATGTTGCCTCTACTGTGGTCGCAAGTTGAGGACTGCTTGTCCTGTGTGGCTCCCTGTGGTTGTCTTATCACAAAGCAGAAGCAGCAGTTTGCTCATAGATAATGGGAAGCAGGCAGAGCTCACATCAATAAATCATGCCAAAAATGTTGCTAAGGAATAGATGGTGTCAATGCAACTATGCCAATAAAGAAAATGTGGGCAGAAACCCTCCTGGCTGCAAGAAGCCTTTGTTAATCATGGGACACAGAAGAAAAGCTGGGGGGGGCACAAATATTCCTATTACGCCGCCAGGAAAATGCCTTCTAAATGCAGTAATCAACCACCTTTGACCTCTCCTATCTGCACGGAAATTTTATATGGTTAATCCACTTCCTTGCCCCACTGATTGAAGCCAGGGCCTTCACTTGCAATGTTATGAAAGGAAGGAAAAAATGACCATACCAATTTAGTGCAGTTTTCTCTCAGCAAGATTCCAACAAAAATCTCATTTCTTTCTAACAAAACCACTCACCGATCTGGAAAGGGCATTAATTCTTCATTCCCAGCTTGAAAAAAGGAATAGGAGAGGGAACATATCAAACGTAAATGACCCTCTATACACACACGCATTATGTTGCATTTAGGGAATCCATTAGCCGTTGCTATTACTGGAAGGATTCTATGACCAACGGTTGGAATAATTTCCTGTTGTACAATGGCAATTCCCACACCCGTATATACTGTACACCAACCAATTCTATGAAGAAGGAATCTCTGCAGTAGTTTTCAAAATACATCCACCTTCTTACTTTAACTTACATTCAAGTTAGAAGCAAAATATAAATAACATCTAAGTGCATCGACACTTAGACGTTAGCATGTGACTGAAAAACAAAAAAAGATGCTCACATTATTTTAGTAACCAGATATACCACCCGAGAACGGGATTGAATAATTCATTCAGACTGAAGGTAGCCAATCTGACGCTGTCCAATTGATGCAGTGGTTTGTTCCAAGCATCCAGCCTGGAGGGATGATTCGGTCCTTAAAGCACCCTGAAGGAAATCTTGAAACTGAATATTCATACAGTCTTCACATTAACCCAGCTGACACCAAGCCACGTGTTTGTGAAGACGGAACATAATTGCATCCTGTAAATACAATGAAACATGGCAAAGATTTGACCCAACACACAGATGTCTTCTTGTACTTGCCGTGTCTTACACGGCTAAAATGCAAATGCAATGGTGCCTGCAGCCACCAAACAGGGGATCCAGAAATAAAATTGGCTCATTTTCATCAGCCGTTCTTTCACTGCAAACAGGGCTGGCCCAGTTGCAGCAAAGAGATTCTAGATCAAAGGTGTTGGAATAGCATATGAAGTACTCGCATTTTAAGGAAAGGAATAATACACCTCGTGTGGTTTGACTCTGTGCGAAGAGAAGGAAAATACTGAAGCTGCCGAATGCAAGGTCATTTGGAGACGTTTCAATCCAAGCCAAGATAAATCATTCCAAATTGATTTCATTAAGACCCCTGATTGTATCATAGAAAACAGCCACCCTGCATGTGTTTAAATCACCTCCAAATGAAATAATGAGAAATAACCTTTGCTGTGCCCATAAAGAGACCACAGCAGACTGCAAGGAAACTGGTCTGCCTTTGTTCAGGCACTTTCCTTTATGAGCCCTAAGGAGGATCCAATCTAGCTAATTTGATGGTTTGCAATTCTGCAGTGTTACAGCCCCTCTAACTGGTAATAGCCAGCAATCAAATCTCAGCTACTAATGGCCAGATTTCTGGAGTTGTAGCAAAGGAAGGGGACTCCCAAACTGTTGTGCGTATATAAAAACACACATTCACACTACTGAGATGTCAAAAGGACAAATGTGTTATGTTCACTTGTACGTTGTTAGAATACAAAGAAATAACAACGCTTATAGGAGTTTTGAAAAAATTGATGTCCGGCACTGGATATATCTTCCAACAATAGGAGTCAAAAAAACTTTTTTGATGTAATGTAAGAAATTGTGATGAAATATCTAACAGACCCAGCAATAATGTAGGAGGAAGTATGATAGTTATAGGAAGAAACAGGGCCAGTAATTCAGAGAAGTGACTCAGATTCACTTGACCTTAATTATATCAGATATAAGCTTCACTGGAGAATTCTTCTGTGCCCCAAGATTCTGAGATGATGGCCTATAAGCAATAGATACTTTTTAGACATCCAAATGATTTTGTTTCTTAAGTATTCCTATTAGAAAGGGCTTAGCAGAAATCTAATAACATCCATCTCTCCAATTGGCCCAATAACTAGTCCAGGACCTGATGTGTTTTATGGGCAGCCAAAATTGCTTTTGAATTTGCTGTGTGATTTGGATCTGAAAAACATGAAGGAACTGCCGATTCAATATTCAAATCAACCCATAAATACTTGACTAAATCCAAGCTACTGAACTGATTTGGTTAGTCATTTCAAAGGGGGTTGGACTGGAAGACTTCCAAGGTCCCTTCCAACTCTGTTATTCTGTCATTTTGTAAAGGGTGATTTCCCCTTCAGAAGGAATCACTTAGCCCTTAAATGAACTTATGATGGTCAAAGCAGGGAAACTCCCACTGGAAAGAATAGCACATAATTGGTAGTGTTTAGGCACCCAGTGTCACATGTGAAATGGGCAACCATCAAATAATTATGATGTGGCACATCTTGTTCAAGGGTTGCGTTCAATAATCAGCCAAACCCCTTTCCAGGATATTCCATACCCTCCTCTTCTTCTCTCACAGTGTCCTGATGATACCCAGTTCTCATTAGTCTCTTTTGAATTATTCACAATTATTCATGCCTTAAACCACTGATGCATCTTCATATAAAATGATAATGTTTCCTTTGAACTGTACCTCAACTCCTTTGAACTGTACCTCAACTCATGTACACTTCCTTGTCATTTTCCTGGCCAACACTACACATATGGTTTGATGGATTTTGGCTGACCTCAAATGACCAATCAGGATTAGATCTGAGTTAGTGCTTGGGTGGAAAAGGACAAGAAATCTCAGAGTGGACTGAGAAGTCAAAAAAGGACTCTAGAAGGCTACAGAAACTTTCTGTCTATAAAGAAAACTTATATGGACATTTTTGGGAGCCAGTACAGATGTTGTAGGTGGCTTAGTGGCTAAGACACTGAGCTTGTTGATCAATAAGGTCGGCAGTTTGGCAGTTTGAATCCCTATTGCCACGTAATGGAGTGAGCTCCCATTACTTGTCCCAGCTTCTGCCAATCTAGCAGTTTGAAAGCACGTAAAAATTCAAATAGAAACATAGGGACCACCTTTGGTGGGAAGGCAACAGTGTTCTGTGTGCCTTCAGCATTTAGTCATGTCAGCCATATGACCACAGAAACATCTTCAGACAGTGTTGGCTCATTGGCTTTGAAAGGGAGATGAGTACCACCCCCTAGAGTCGAGAACAACTAGCATATATGTGCAAGGGGAGCCTTTACCTTTACAGATATTGTACCACCTTTGCAAGTTTTTTATGACTGAGAAAGACAATGTCTTGGCTACCCATATAGCAATAATAACACCCCAGATTAAACACGGGTTGATAAAAAGAACAAAACATCTGGATATTGGACATGGTCAGCACCTGGAGAACAGAAGAGAAAGAACTGGAGAAAATAACCAAATATAAAGAACTGCAGATTGGAGTTGAACAACTGTCGCAACAGAAAGCAAAGATGGAATCAATAGTAATAGGCATCTTGGGTACAATCCCAAAACATCTGGAACACCACTTGAACACCATTGTCATTGACAAAATCTCCATCAGTCAATTGCAAGAGGCAGTTTTATGTGGAAGAGCTTCCATCACATGATGATAAAAGCCTCAAGCAACATCTGTCTATCCCAGGTTCTTAGGAAGGACTCGATAGGTGGATCATGGAAGACACAGAAATTGTATCCAGATCCCCTGTTCATACCAGCCCACACTGCTTAATTCTACAAGTAGGCTACAACATTCTTGGACAAAGGCTTAAAATGTATACATACTCCACCAGCAGCAAAAATAATATATCTTTAATAGATTAATGTTCCCACAACCATCTCCAGAGGAAGTGGAAATTTTCTGCCATTTTGGAAACCTTTGAAACCATTAAAAGTGGGAAACCTCAAGCTTTGTTAGAACATCAGGTGAGTTTTGCAAAGAATGTAAAGAAGTATTAATATCAGATTTTTTATTTTTGTGCAAGACACTTCTCCAGGACTTGGAAACTGCCTAAGAAAAAATCTAAATCTAATCCTTAAACTGGGTAAAAATGTTCAGTTGCTGGCCTATTCTAGGTCTATCTCACTACTTAATGTGGTCTATCAACTTAGTACTAATTATTAGCCAACCATTTGAAGTTATTATAAATAAAATTATCCATATAGAATAGTTCAAATCTGATTTTATTCAAAACTGAAATAGAACCACCCCATCGGGAAACCATTAAATATTACACTATATTAGACAAATTAGCAAATTAATAAGTTTTCACTAGCTATATGTTCCAAAATGCTTTTGATTGTCTGATACTAAAATTCTTAATGCAACTATCAAAGAAATGTAAATATAGGGCTGCTTTTTCAAGATGACTCAGCATATTTATGAAGCAAGTAAAGCACAGCAAAATCTTAACAGTTATGATTCTATTACGATTTTAAGGCCTACTAAGCAGAGCTACACATTGCTGTTATTCAACCTAGCATTGTGAATAGTAGAGGAAAATGTCCTTTTAAGATGTCATAAAATATCATCCAAAATAATTTATATGCAGAATTCTAATATTGTTTATAATTATTTGCTTTCTATTGATTTCAGTCTCTATTTGGTCAAGATTGAAGATCTTGACCAAGATATTATTGAAGATATTTCAAGATATTATTGAAGGAGCACACCAACAAATTAGTTGGCATTTTTCAGCAACGGTGAAGAGAGTATGACTAAATCATCAAGAATTTCAGTTTGTTGTTTGCTTGTTTCAGTCCAGTGTTACAGAAAGCCAGTTTGGTCTAATGATGAAGGCATCAGAGTTAGAAAACAGGAGACCCTGCATTCGTCCCATCTTAGCCATGAGAGTCAACTGGGTGACTTTGGGCCAATCATCAGGAGACAATGAGTTGTAGTCCCACCTTTAGGCACAAGGCTGGCTGGATGACTTTGGGCCATTCACTAGGATATGGTGAGGAGGAGGAAGGTGTGTTAGATACATTTGCTGCCTTGGGTTATTTATAAAAATAGCAAAGGTGGAATACAAATAACTATTTTAAAATACCTCTTGTACTAAAGAAAATGCATCTACCCAAAAGACCAAAATATTTAAAAAGTTTGCTTTGGACTTGTCATTCCAAGAAAGCAACAACAAAACCATTGAGATGTAATATTTGTATTTCAATTATTCTGCTATGCTGTTCAAAGCTCTGCAATTTCTTTTGAAATTCCTTCATACTTTGGTGCGTCACTCTGAGACGGAAGCTGTGAGGATTCACACAGGATGGAGAAACAAAGGTGGCCATGGTTCAAATCTTAGTGGCTCTCAAGTCATTCAGCAGGGAAGCAAATAAACTTGGATAAAAAGAAAGCAGATTTTCATCCCTGGATAGTCCAGGCTGGAGAGCATGCTTAGCTCAGTTTCATTTCAATGGTATCCCTAAGTGTGCCATTATACATCACTAAATCATTTTTATCATTATTTTTATTATTCCGTGAATGAGGGTTGAGAAGTAAACTTCCTTTGAACTATCCAACCAGCAATTTCAAAACCCCACTAAGATCCACTTTTGTGTAATATGGGTTCTTGTACACATATGCATTATGATTGTCATTGTTTGGTGCCATGTCAAAGATCTGGATGCTTTAGGAATAGAAAGAATTTTAGCTCATCAGTTGTAGTTGCATTATTTGGAAAAACATTGATTTTATGACAGTATCTTTAATATCCTAATCCTTAGGAAAGTTTCAATAATCAGAACTAAATCCAGTCAAAACCATATAATAGACTGTGAGTATATTGTTATCATTTTGCTGTTGGGGTGTACTAGCAAAGGTCAACTTTCTATTTTTGCATAAAATGACAACAAATCACAGCAAATCTCAAAATGTTCTTTATATTTCCTAAACAAACATAAATTTTAATTTCTCAGTCTATTTTGGCATTTTGCATTATATGATTCAGCAGGGCTGCTTATCCTGTAAGTCATAAATTTTGCAAGTGTAATCATTCTCACCCTGTTGATGAATTCTTGCACAGAACTAATAGAAAGATAATATTTCAGCTTCATATACCAACAAAATCAACAGAGCACCAAACATATTGAAAGAAAATGTACCTCCAGCAGTTAATTTCCTAAGTAAATAAACTATTTTGTTTGTGCTTGCTTCATAATAATGTATTAACCTCGTATACTCCCTTTTTACATCCGTGTTTCAAATCCCATCCTTTGAGTTTCTCTGCTGATACATAGGCGTGGATTTCTACTACTGTTCTCCACCCTGTCCCATTTCTCCTCTGTAAACTGGAGGTAAAACACCAAAATTGTCACTGGTCAATAGGCTGGTCGTGCCTGGAAAGCACTTTATAGCAAACATCACGCTTTTCATTTCCCTCCAAGGTCATTAGGCCTGCTAGATTTGCTATGTGGTATTCTGCATGAGACTGCAAGATTAAGTTGAATGGAAAGGAACTGGGCCAACTTGGCTGCCTTTTGCCACACCTGTCCATGAGGCTGATCTGATGAAGCCAACAGATGAACTTTGATGAACAGTTGGCCTTGTATCCCCTTCAGTCTTACTATGCATGCACCTGTTATATACCATATTTTTTGAATTATAAGGCACACTGGAGTATAAGACGCAACAAGATTTTGAAGAGGTATTTTTTTAAAAAAAGATTTTGAACTCTGCAGCCTCCCAAACTCTCTTCATGACTTGTTTTTTGTGAAAAATGGGACATGTAGAGAGTTTGAGAGGCCTGCAAAGTGCTCCTGAGAACTGGGGGGGGGGGGGAAGCAAAAACGATAAAAATCAGCCTGTTTTTCACAAAACGAGCTTGTTTTTTGCAAAAAAGGGGACATGCATATGTTTTGGGAGGCTTGCAGAGTGCTCCTGGGGTCTGGGGGGGCACAAACAGGAAAAAATGGCCTGCTTTCACTCATTTCTGCCCTCTCCAGCCCCCAGGAGCAGTCCAGAAGCCCCCTAAAGGCTATGCACGGCAAAAACCTTTGGGAGCTGTTCCAGTATTCCAGTATTCCAGTATTCCAGTAATCACTATCTAGTTCCATGAAACTGTTGTTACCAAAGTTTTTTTGTTTTACATAATGGATTATTTGTGATCTGAAAGCTAAGCAACCTTAATGCTCATTGCTTGATTATTTTCACCCTGCACTTTGTGGATCAGATTATTCTTCTCCATGTCATGCATAGAACCATTAAACCATCACCAAAATTTCTCCAAAGCATGACAAAAGGAAAATGTTGTTAATACAGAGAGAATAACCACCTTCACCCTATGGATGGAATGCAATTTTGACTGCAGTTAAAGTACAGCAAATCAAATTCAGTTTTTGCCTATATTTAGACCCCCTTACACATGTGACTTTTCTTTCTGCACTACTCAAAAGGCCAATGGTATCCTTCAAAAGTTTCAAATGGACAGTGTGTCCTTGTACCATGAAATTATCTGACCTAGACCGAGAGGTTCTGCTGTGGAAGAACCTAAAGAAGATATGCCTAAACTTTCTCTAAGGACTCTGAGTAGATGGAATTATTTACTGTCCTAAGTAAAAACAACAAGGAAACTCAATAAAGGACATCTTCCTTCTTCAAAACACTTCACAAGGTTATGTGGTAGAAACCAGCTTTTCTCACTTAAACAGCACTTTGAAGGTCCATAACTTGCCTTAGAGACTCTTGAGAAACAAATCCATTAGAGTGTTGATAAGTTAGATAGATATCCTGATCACTACATCACCTGAGTTTTCTAAAAATCTGTGAATCAAAGCAGGATAACACATCTTTCTTTTAATAAGTAACTGAATCTTTTTCTCAGAAAACTCACTTCTCTCTTTCCTTGTGTCTATCCTTGAATACAAATGTCCTTTAAATGTGTCAAAATGTGAAATGAAAGATGCATTCCATTAAGGCATCATCAAGGAATGCCTACAGACTTCCGGTTCCGGCGGCTACGGCGACAGGCAGGTCTTTGCCTGCTCCAGCTCTCCCGGTGGGCTCCCCCCGCTTCTGGGGGGGCACAAGACGCCCTGGAGGGGCGTCTTGCCGAGGGAACGGCTCGCGGAGGGTCCTGGCGTCGGCGTCGGCTGGCGGGGGCTTCTCCGCTTCGTTCTAGGCATCGGGGAGCCTTTTGGAGGACGCGCGCGCGTGCGTCTCGCCCCATGCCGATCGGAGAATATACTTCTGAATGAAGCAGCGGCGGTGTGGTGAGAGGCTTCCTTTCTTCATTCCTTTTCTTTTGAACTAATGGACTTTTCAGCTCTTTTTTTAAACAAAGTTTCTTTCGGACTTTGCTGGAGGTGCGGCTAGAGGGAGGGGGATTTCCCCCCCCCCCTTGGACAAGCGGCTTGAAAAGATTTTGCTCTCGCCCCCAGGGGAAGGAGGAAGGGGGAGAGCCAACTAATGATGCCTCACCCCTATAAAAGTGACTTTCCTTGGACTTAGATCTAGAACTTATGGGTGAACTGAGAACTTTCTGAACTTTTAAAATTTTATTATGCCTCTGAGCCCAAAGCTGGCAGGGCAAGATGGCACACTTCCGTTGTCTTCATGAACTGTGAAACCTGACTCCACCTTTAAAATTCAGGCTTCCGGTCTTTGTCTCCGAGTCACCCAGAGGAATCTCTTGTGGATTGTTATTTTCTGAACTCTTTGGAGAAAAAACTTTCATCTATCGCTAGAGTGACTAAAGAAACCCCCACCTGTTTGGATCCTCTGCCTTCTGAATTCGCCTGCCTGCTCTACTTCTCCAGCTGCCCAGTTTCTACTCTGACTGATCTCCTTGCTTCATAAACCATGTCTCCAAAAAGACCACCTCCTGGAAAGCCTGGCTTTGCTACTTCTGCCCCAACGTCTGCAACGTCTAGTCCAGCTACACAGTCAAAGATAACAGAACTGATGCAACCCAAGACTACAGAGATAGACTTTCAACAAATGCTTCAACAAATTTTACAGGGCCAGGAGGAAATTAAGAAACAGTTAAGGGAAATGAAAGATGAAATTAAAGAGAATCAAGCCCAAATTTTTAAGAACTCACAGAGACTGGACCTTGTGGAGGGTGGGGTGGCGGAGGCGAAAGGGGGGGTAGAGGCTTTACAGAAGGGGAACAAAGAACTCGACATCCAACAAATGAAAACAGAGTTTGAGAGAATGTCCTTTTATCTTAGATTTCAAAATGTAATAGAAGCAGATGGGGAAAATATAAGGGACATTATGACTAATATTTTAGCTGAATACATACACAAAGATAAACAGCAGATGGAATGGGAGATAGACCTAGCCTATAGAGTGAATTCAGCATATGCCAGAACACATAATGTACCCAGGGAGGTTCATATTAAATTCCTTAGGAAAACCACAAGAGATGAAATTCTGGGTGTACAAAGGGGGCAAACACTGACATACCACGACAGGGAGATAACCATTCTGAAGCAGATTCCCAAAAAAATTAGGGAAAAAAGGAAAAGCTATTCGCAATTGGCGAATAAATTATACCAGAAGAGGGTGTGGTTTAGATGGTTGATGCCTGAAGGTATGCTGATATTCTGGGAGGAGACAAGAATCAGAATCAACACACCCATAGAGGCACAGGCCTTTATGGAAAAAAATAAAGCGAACCTAGAAAAAACAGAAGACACTACAACGGTCATACAGGACACGGGAGGGGCCGGAGCTCTGCCAGCGGGGGGTGAAGGGGCAACACCAAGAAAGCTCAGATCACAAAAATAAATAAGAAAACCACAATGTTATAAACAGACCGAAAGTAATAATGAATTTATAACTAGACTATATATTATAACTATATAAACTGATTGAAAATTATTTTTTCTAGAATTAATATGCTGATTTTTTATGATTATGTATTAAGGTTTGATATTTTGATGTAACCTAGGAGTCTGGAGGGAGGGGGCGTCTGCCACACTTGCAACTGCCAAAATTTGTAACCATTCCACTTACCCTTTTCCGCATAAATGTTTTTTAAAAAACCAATAAAACTTCTTGAAAAAAAAAAATCAAGGAATGCCTACAAAGGAATCACTGAACCACTAGTTAGCCTCTGTTAATCTGAGAAAACTATTATCTGATATCACAATAAAAATATCCTTAATAATCTAAATTGGCTGGTACCAGAAGATTGTACAGATTGACTGCAAACAATGACACGACAAAGTAGCATCAAGCACCATTTGATTCTCTACAAAAAGGGCCATTTGCCTACAAGCAAGAACGGGGGAGGGGGGGCAAAATAGACAAGTATAGAAAATAAAAGAACTTTGGGACCTTAGAATTCAAAGAGAGAGGCACCTGTCACATAATACCCCAAGGTCTAACTATTTTTGATAAGAACGACAGAAAAGGTCTGGATAGTGGACACTCCAGTGCCCGGAGACAGCAGTACCATTAGTCACAGGAACCTTGGGTACTCCATCCCCAAAGTATCTGGAGCATCCCTTGAACACCATCGGCATTTGACAAAATTCCTACCTGTCAATTGCAAAAGGCAGCTTTACCTGGAACAGCTGACATCCTGCAACAATAACTGTGACAACATCAAATACCCACATCTGCCTATCCCAGACCTTGGGAAGGACTTGGGACATGGATACAAATGCCAAATACAACCTAAACATTTGGCTGACTGTGTGAATAATAATAATAATAATAATAATAATAATAATAATAATAATAATAATAATAATAATAATAATAATAATAACAACAACAACAACAACAACAACAACAACAACAACAACAACAACAACCACCATTGAAAAAGAAAAGGAAGAAAATCCATGTGCCCAAAATATTTCCTTCCTTCCACTTTCTTTCTTTCTTTCTTTCTTTCTTTCTTTCTTTCTTTCTTTCTTTCTTTCTTTCTTTCTTTCTTCTTTCTTCTTCTTTCTTTCTTTCTTTCTTTCATTCTTCCGTCCTTCCTTTCTTTCTTTCTCCCTTCCTCCCCCTCCCCCTCTCCCCCCTCTCTCATTTAATCTCATATTCTATTTAATCTCCTGTTCGTGATAATGCAGAAGTTGCCCTGTGTTTAAATGAGGCCACTTTCTGATGAATGTGCAGTTCTTTGTATTTCCTTCCTTGCTAGAGCTGGCATGGGGGTGGGGGTGGCGTGGGGTGGGGAAGCAGAGAAGGGGAGGAAACCTTAAGGTCCAATCTATAACCAAGAGAGGAGCCTTCGTAAAGCCGGAACAAAGAGTTGCTTGCAGAGCTGAAGAGTCCTTCATCACCCAGGTGTGGTGATGATATTGGCCTGCAGAGGAGCTGGCCAGAGGGGCATAATAGGTTCCTGGCAGTTGACATTCATATTTTGAGCAGTTTCTAACCTCAAAGGACTCCCCAGTGGAGGTTATGAAACCACCAGGGATCTGCCAGGCTCAGAGATGTCGGAGATATTTATTTGCCTTTAACGAGAACCAGAACAGGCAGCGATTCACACACCCAGCCTATTCTTTGAACATCGCCCCACCTGCTGTCCTGTGGCTCAAAGCATCATAAAAATGAGAGCATGGGGAGGTTTCTCCACTGAAAGGCTTTGCATGTGGGAAAGGGGGAAGGCAAGGTGGGCCAGAGGAGGGAAAGATTGAACGAGGACCAGCCAGTGTTTCATCCTCTAAAGAAACAGCAGCTCCAGCAGCTCCCCCTCCCCTTCCTCAGTCAGCTAAAAGTAGCCAGAAGAGAATATGGATTCATTCTCTGGATACCCACTCAGTGGCCACTAACACCCTGCCTGCCCTCCTCCTCCTCCTCCTCCTCCTCCTCCTCCTCCTCCTCCTCCTCCTCCTCCTCCTCCTCCTCCTCCAACTGAATCCTCTGAAGGAAACCTCTCCTCAACCCAGTTACTGTGTTTGCCTCTTTCCTCACCCCACAGCATTTTTCGAGGTGGGCTCTCCATCCCAGGTTATGAAGAACCAGCTTTAAGCTGTGGAGGGGAGAATGAAAAGGCTGAAATAAGCGAACCCAGCAGCTCTCACCCCACAAAAGGGAAGGGACCGTGTGGGAAGGAAACAGCCTTGGATGAGAGTGTTCCAATCTCACTAAGGAAAGGATGGTGAGATGGTGAGAAATATGGGGGAAAATATGGAATTTCACCCTCCCCCCTCCTTTCCCCAAACTCTCATTGAAACAGGGGCATCCAGGAGCTGATCTGTGTCCTGGATAACCTTCACAAGATCTTAAAGATTCCCTTCCAATTTCTTTTCAAATAAAAGAGGGAGTAAGAGTGAACTGTATAAATGGAAATTTGCAGCACTGGTGAGGAATGCAAATATGTCAGATCCCTCACCCTTTGTGGGGGGGGGGGAAACCCCTCTCCTCCTTCATCCCTGTATAATAAGATTCCATTTACATCCCAGCAAGAAGAAACAATGAGACCACCTAGAACTCTTCCATATATATAGACGGTGTATATGGCGCATTTTTGCATTTGCAAGTGCAGAACTGGCACTCATGAATCTAAAACAGTAGAGCTTACAAGGGAGAAGAGGAAAGGCTTTCAGAAGGAAGTAATGGAGGAAGGAGGGAGGGAAGAAGGAAGGGGGGAAGGGAGGAAGGAGAAAGGGAGGAAGGAGGAGGGAGGCAGGGAGGAAGGAAAGAAGGAAGGAAGGAAAGAAGGAAACCTTTTGGAAAAGTAAGAAGAACATGCATGCCTTTTGTCCAAGATTCTTGAGCACAACTGATTCAAAAGCACTTCTTCACGTCTTCTCTTAACTTCTTCCTGTTCTTCTCCAGAGTCACCAAAGTGCTAATGCCAGCCTTCCTTGTCCAAAACCATTACATTCTCCCATTCTAACAAACCAGTCCAAGGCTCAACATTAAGATCATAAGAGCCCACCTCACTGGCAACTCTTCTCTGCCTTCAATCTTGGGATGTCATCCCCTTGTAGCAAATGCAGGAAAAAAGGGCACAGTGCCTGCCTGGGTCTCGCCCTGTGAAGGATGAGCCCCATGAAGTTTTCCTCTCCATCTTCACCACAGCCACGTAAACGGCCAACCCCAGAGGAACTTCCAAAGAGCCCCTCGGCCTCCTTGCTTTGAAACGCCACCTCCCCCCCCCCCAAAAACTTCAACCCCCTCTCCCCTGCCAAGCAAGGCTGGCAACCAGGTCCACCTGGGAAGGACCCTTTCAGTCCAAGCCAAAGCAACAGAGAGGGCACCCGAGAAGAAGAAAAGGAGGAGAAAAAGGACAGGGAGGTGAGGCAAAAGTTCTCTCTCACTTACGGTATTTGGGGCTGGAGTGGGTCTCCGGCGTGGCGGTGGTGGTGGTGCTGGCCTCTTGGAAGGGGGATAAGGTCCAGGAAGGAGCCGAATCCTGAAGATAAGTCTTGTACGACGAGGTAGTATACGCCGCAGTGGGCCAGAGCGGCACAGGGGGGCTCCGAGGGGCGCCGGGCGGCGGGCGGGCCACGAGCAGCGTGGTGCTGAAAGGGACAGCGACGGCAGCCGTGCTGCTGGCCAGGACGGTCGGGGGCGCCAGCGTGTGGCGCGCCGTGGTGGAGCGCGGCGGGACGGCACGGACGGGGCCCCGAGTGGCCGGGAAGCGGGTGGGCGCCTTGGTCATGGTAGTGAGCCGGGTACTGATCTGGTTGGGCGTCCGAGAAGCGGCGGCGGCGGCGGCGTCCGTGCCGGGCGAGGCGGTGAGCTCCTCGCTCTTGGGCGGCGTGGTGGGCTGCTTGGAGAGGAAGAAGGGGTCCTGCTCGATCCCTTTGGAATCCATCAGTTCGGTGGGCAGGTACTCTTGCACGGACCCCACCACGATCCACTTGAGCAGCATCAGGCTGAGCCCCAGGCCCACGAAGCCGATGAAGAGGGGTACCACACAGAGCCACGTCTGCTGCCGGTTCCACACCAGGCAATCGCCGCAGCGCACCTCCCGGCCCGCCGCCTCGGGCCCTCCATCGCCCGCCGCAGGGCCCCCGCCCGCCGCCGCCGCCCCCTCCTCGGCAGCGGCTGCGGCACCCGGCGGCGAGGCGACCCCTTCGCTCATCCTCCTCGGCGCCTTTCTAGCCCTCCCCCGGGGGGAAGCAGCGGCATCGAGGGCGGGGAGGGCGCAGCATGCGGAGCGGAGGGGAAGCGATAAACGGGGAGGGGGGAGGGGAGCGGGAAGATCCGACGGCAGCGGGGTGGGGGGAGGCAGCCGCAGCCGGCAGGTACCCGAAAAAGCTGGGCTTCCTTCGATCCGGAAAGCGCGACACCCCTCCCGCCCTGTCAGCTACATCTCCGCGCATTCACACGACCGCTGCTGAATCAGCTGGAACGCGCGAGCTCTCCCCACCTTCCACCCGCCGAACTCTCCTCCTTTTCCCTGCGATTTCCCGCCCCCTCCCTGTTTCCTGGATTCCGGACACCACCACCACCGCCCCGCCCGAGAAATAATAATAATAAAAAATATGAAAAAGCCCCTAAGATCCTGGGCGGTCTTTGCCAAACGAGTCCCGAGAAGCCGTGGCTTTCAGACGGTAAAGATCCGGGTCGAGGAGGTCTCGGCCAAGGCAGCGTCTCCCCTTCTTTCAAAACCAAGATCTGCAATCAGCAACCGCCCGGCGCCCCTTTCACCAAGGAGGAAGACGGGCGACGGGCCGCCGCTCCTGCTTCGGGCGACGCTTCTCCGGTCCCCGCGGCGGTTGGCGGTGGCCACATTCCCCGGCTGCCGCCGTTCCTGCCTTCCTCGATCCACTTTTCCGAAGCGACGGAGCTCCTGCTATTCGGCAGCCCTGCCGCCAGTCCTCGGACAGCGCTTGCAAAAAGGCGAGAGCCAGCCGAAAGCGGCAACCTGCGGGGGAAGCCCGGCCGCCAGCCCCGGGGCTGCTGGAGAGCCGGCCGCCCCCGGCATCCTCTCGAAAGCCCAGCCCGATGCCAAAGGGGACTCGGATTTGGTCTCCTGACAAACCAGGCACAGGAGCCGGCGTGCCAAACCAAGCACGGAGCAGCGGCGGGGTGGAGTGAAGGGAGGGGTGGGCAGGTTAAAATAATCCCAGCCAGAAAGAAATCACACAGGCGCGCTGAAAGCTACAAAGGGGAGGGGGCGGACACGCGCCCGCGCCTTCCCACGCGCGCCCACCCTCCCTGGATTCAAAGCCGTTCCAGGGCTGCCCAGGTTTTTCTCCCCAGCCCCTTGGCCGCTTGTCTTTCTCTTTTGTCAAAGGCGGTTGTGTATTCCTGCCGCGTGAAGGATGGAGGGGCGGAGGGGAAGGGGGGGAGAGGAAGGGGACTTTGCTGCCTGGGCAAAGGAAGCGCCCCTCCCTCCCACTTGGCTCCAAGGAGAAGCGTTGGGAGACTGCACCACCTCCTCGAAGCCAGGAGTCGCTTCCTGGGTGGAGATCCGGAGAGGGGCCGGGGGCCGCTTCCCAGCGCAGGAGGCCGGGCGACACTCCTGCGTCGGCAGGGCAGAAGCAGCGCGCGCCCCCGCCCGCCCGGGAATGCGCGGCTTTCCGTGCGCGGGATCGCGCTTGGGCAGGGAGGGAGGCATGGGAAGGGGGAGAGTGGGGAGAATGGTTGGGCCGGCAGCTGGTCTTTCCGCGTGAAATCCCTTCTGCAACCTGGCGGCTTCTCCAGAGCCGGCCCGTTCAATTGGGACTGTTGGGAGGAAGGAGCTTGCCGAAAAACGAAAAGCAACAGAGAGAAGGAAGGCGGAGGTTTCTCCTTTCGGGCGCGGGATCCCGGGGAGGGAGCTCCGGCGTGCCGTTGGGAACCTTTTCTCCCCCGCTCCCGACTTAGGTGCCGTCTTCTGGCAAAGCACTGTCCGCGGGAATATCCGCCTCTCCTCCGCCGCCCGCTCGCATCTCTGCGGAATAACTGGGACCAAAGCACCGTGGGGTTGTGCAGCATGCTCCGGGCTGATGTCAGAAGGAAAAGGCTACTGGAATAGTTCCGCGCGGCTCTAAGGGAGACTTTAGCCCGGCTCGCTCTGGGGCTGGAGGAAGGAGGAAGACTGCTTCGTGGGCTGTGGCAGAAAGAAGACGTCGCTCTACCTGTGCTTAGATATGGTCTATTTTTTTCGCTCTCCGCGCTGCAATGGAAATCTAACCGTCCTACTTATTCGTGATAGGTCCACCGTGGCTAGCTATCCGCTAACCTTTCCTGAAAGTTCTTTCAAAGCATAAGGAATTAGATCATCGATTACATAATTAATCCACTGGATGTGCTGTTTGAACCTCTGTCAAGGCAATAGAAAGCACTAAGAAAAAGAGAGGCAAAATGATGGATGGAGGATACTTTCCTCCTCCGTCCGAGCAGGAGGTGAAGTAGCATTCAATAACAGGCTAGAAAGAAGAAAGGACGTCTAAAGAACTAAAGACTGGGAATGACAGGCAGAGACAGAGGCCATCAGCAACACGGTTATTCCGGAGTAATAAGATTTCCCATCTTGTCTTGGGAACCCAGCATGGCTGAGGGTTGGAGGGAGAAAGAGCTAAAGTTCAGCTGTTGGGGAAAGGAGGATTCTCAGTTGGCTAAAACTTTGGAGAAGAGTCCATTGCAATGTCTATGGCCTTGATGTGGTGGGGAAGGAAAGACTGCACCAGAAACCTCTTTCACATGGAGCATCCTTGCCTTCCTGATATAAGCCCTTCTGGGCAGGTCTCCCCATCCCTAAGATAGAGCATAGGGGAGGAAGGCCAGGAGAGGGGGAGGATTGTGTTTATGATAAAAGAAAACAAGGCACAATTCATTCCAGGGCACACTTACACAGAAAAGAGGCTTATTTGCCCCCAAAATGAGGCTTTAAAAAAAATCACGATGAGATGAGGGATGGTTTTATTTTTTAAAAAAAGAACTGAACACAAAGCAGCCTTTGCAAATTCCATCATAGACACATTAGCTACCAACCTCTTATGTAAATTGTGAATATTGCCATGATGAAGGAGCTGGACTTGAACCAAGAGTGGCTTAAAATGTACAGGTAGTTCTCAACAGAACAGCTCATTTAGTGACCATTTGACGTTACAACGGCATTGACAAAAGGGACCATTTTTCACACTTACGACTGTTGCAGCATCCCCACAGTCACGTGATCAAAACTCAAGACACTTGGCAACTGACTCCTATTTATGACGGTCACAGCATCCTGGGATCACATGATCCTCTTTTGCAACCTTCTAACAAGCAATGTCAATGAGGAAGATGGGTTCGCATAACAACTGTGTTGCTAACTTAACAAGTGCAGTGATTCACTTAACAACTGTCCCACTTAGCAACAGAAATTTGGGCTCAATAATGGTCATAAGTTGAGACTACCTGAATTTATTTATGTACTAAAACACATTTATATAGCTGCCCGACTCACTCATAGGTGATTCTGGGCAGCTTCCATTTTTTTTAAAAAAATCCACCCTTTCATAAAAACCCATTAAAAAAAGTTCAAATTCCTACTCAACCATATTTCCCATTGAGTGACTTTGAGCCACTGAGAGCTGCTCCTGGAATAAAGTAAAGAGGCATCTTCATTTTTACTCCTTGGAGCTCCCAAGCAGGGGGAAAAAAATCAATGCAACCAAATCAACAACAGATCGGATGGGATTATCAGAATGATTCAAATATCATTTGGGAAATTGTAAATGAATAAAGGCAGTCTTATCAGGTTTCAACCCACTGGTGGATGACTTCAAGCAATCCCTTTGCTAGGTGGACTAGAAGACCTGCAAGGTCCCTTCCAAGTCAGTTCTTCTGTTCTTCCGGAAGTAGGTTCAACAGTTCTCCTGATCTAAATCTTTCCAGGATTCTGCTCATACTTAGTTTTGTTTGTTGAGAAAAACATCCACTTAATTCCTCCCTTTTGACTTCCTGGGCTTTGTGTTTTCAACTTTTGTGTGTGTGTGTATGTGTGTGGTAATGACCTGGGTCATTACTCTCAATATTTCTGTGTGGTACCTCTGAGGGATTGAAAGAAAAATGTTATGAACCCTTGTGAGTCGAAAGACTTCTCCTAAAGACTAATATACCCTCCATTACTATTAATTGCTATTGCTGCAAAGCTCTGGTATACAAAGGGATCAAAGGACGATACGCCAGAGACAAGTTGATTAAAAAAATGTAGAGTTGATCTACAAAACCATGTTACCCAAGTATAAATATGTTCCTTTAATCTATTAAACTTTAAGGGCAAGATAAAAACTTTCAACCCAAAAGGCAGATAAGAAACAACATTATTATTATTATTATTATTATTATTATTATTATTATTATTATTATTATTATTATTATTATTATTATTATTATTATTATTATTATTATTAATTATTTATTAAATTTATAAACCGCTCCCTCTCCCCGAAGGGACTCGGGGCGGTGTACAGACAAAAGTTAAAATACCATATACATAGAAAACATCAAAACCCCGTAAAAATGAATTACATAAAAATCTGTACTATAATAATAAAATTAGAACAACATTAAAATCTACCCCAAAAATTTAAAATACCAGCCAGGAGGATTGAAGAATAAAACTATAACTGGGCCAGGCCAGCTAATTGGAACAGGTGGGTCTTGAGTTTCTTGCGGAAGGAGCGGAGGTAAGTGGTGATTCTAATATCGGTGGGGAGGTCATTCCAGAGGGTTGGGCCCATCACAGAGAAGGCCCTACTCCTGGGCGTCGCCCGCTGGCATTGCTTAGTGGACGGCACCCAGAGGAGTCCCTCCCTGTGAGAGCGAACATGAGAATAATATTAGACATACTTGAATATTATGAAGTGCATAGTGAAAAGTAATTGGCACTGTTGTTCTTAGATGCTCAAAAGGTGTTCGACAACATGAGTTGGAAATTTATGCTTCAACAATTAAGATACATGGACTTTGTTGGCAAATTTATAAATATGTTCAAGGCCATATACATTAAGCAGGAGGCTAAAGTGATCGTGAATGATGAGGTGACTAAAAATTTCATAATCCAAAAAGGCACAAGACAAGGCTGCCCAATATCTCCACTTTTGTTTATTCTAACTTTAGAAGTAATAACTAATTAAGAATATTCGGCAAGACCAGCAAATCAAAGGACTGGAAATTAAAAGAGAAACATATAAATTACAAGTATTTGTGGGCAACCTAGTTTTTATTTTAGAAAAAAATCAGGCCCGAGACTTATGGAGAAATTGGAGGAATACAGAGAAGTAGCCAGACAAAAAATAAACAAGGAAAAAACTAAAATGATAGTCAAAAATAAACAGAAGGATGAACTAACAAAGGAAATGAATATTCAGATTATGAAAAAAGTGAAATATCTAGGAATTTACTTAACGGCAAGGTGTATAACAATTAAAGAAGACAACTATACAAAGCTAACAAATCAAATTAAATCAGACACGGAGAGATGGAAGAATCTGCAACTTTCCTTAATGGGCAGAATAGCTGCAATAAAAATGAGCATTCCTCCAAAGATACTCTTTTTATTTCAAAACATACCCATAAAATTAGAGAAGAAATATTCTGAAGATCTGAACAAAATAATGTTGAAGTTTATATGGCAAGGAAAGAAACCAAGAATTAAATTGAAATTATTGCAAGAATCAAAAGAGAAAGGAGGGCTTGGTCTTCCCGACTGGGAATTATACCATCAAGCTGCTGTACTTACAGGAGTAAAAGAGTGGATAGCTCTAAGGAATAGCAGATTATTACTACTGAAGGAGCAGGCATTTCTTCGATGTGGGAGAAGCATAGCACCTCAATACTTTCAAAGCAGTGGTGGGTTCTGGATCCCGTTCCAACCGGTACGGTTGGAACGGTTCCCGCGTTGCCCACATGGATGCTCAGGGTGCGCATGCACACACGCGCAGCGTGCACATACATTGTAGCTGCCAGAGATGCTTCTGCAAGCCTCGGCAATGCTCCAGCTGCTCAGCGGAGCGTCACGGAGCTGTATGCACCATGTGACTGCAAAGAAGCATCGAAGGCTTTAAAGAACAGGTAAGGAGCTCGGGCGGGCGGGCGAGCCCTCCAGAGCACCATACCAGAACAGTACCCAGTGCTCCAGGCAGGCTCCGGTATGCCCGTACCGGGGCGTATCACCTGCAACCCACCACTATTTCAAAGGCATTACATAAGAAATGCATTACTAGTAGTGTGGAATAAAATCAAAGAACAAAATTATATGAAAATACCAGTCTGGCTCTTCACCCTAGAAGCACTGATACACCCAAACCTTATAAATATGGGGGGGAAATCTTCCATATAAGGATATATTAAATGAGAAGGGCAAATTGAAAACCAGATTAGAATTAAAAGAACAAAGGGTGGAATTGGAGTGATGGTCATACCTGCAAATTAAATCATGTTACGTGAAGGATATGAAAGCATGGGGTATCTATACAGAATTAACAATATTAGATAAATTATTAGAGGGGACTGATGATAAATTGATATGGGTAATATATACATATACTTACTAGACTACAAAATGGAGGAAGAACAAGTTAAGGAGACAATGGTCATATGGGCTAAAAATTTTGGATACAACGTTGATTTGGACAATTGGCAAAAACTTTGGTAAAGAAATTGACATTAGCCACATCATATAAAGAGAATCTTTGTAAAATGTTCTACAGATATCATCTCCCCCCAGCAAGATTGGTTAAAATGTTTAGCAACACATCTTCAAAACATCGGAAATGTAAACAATCACCAGGCACATACTACCACATGTGGTGGACTTGTAAAAAAGCAAGGAGATTTTGGTTACAAATTCAGATGTGGCTAGAAAAAATGGTTGAACAATGTATAGAATTCAAGCCAGAATTATTTCTGTTAGGTATTGTAATAGAAGACTATAGCAAAGGGCCAATATACCTAATACTTCACATCCTAACATCAGTGAGAATGGTGTATGCACAGCAATGGAAAAGTGAAAATACCCCTTCAGAAAAGGAGATAATAAGGAAATATGGAGAGTCTAACATTAGAATTAAAAAACAAAGGAGAGACAGAATATTATAACACATGGAATAGATTTTATCAGTGCTGGAAACATGAGGTAGGAATTGGAACACGAAAAAAATTAGGCTAAGAAGACCTGAAATGAGATATTATATATGTATTAGAATGAATACAATGGCCAAAAATAATTGTATAAGCACTGTGTAAGTGGTATGTGTTATTTGTTTTTCTCTTTGGTTTCTATGGTGATGAAACACCAGGACTGTTGCACTGTGTTCGATATACTCATATGTAAATTATATATAATATAATATAATATAATATAATATAATATAATATAATATAATATAATATAATATAATATAATGTAGAGTTGATCTACAAAACCATTTTGCCCCAGTATAATTATGTACCTATAAACTATTTCTCAAGGGCAAGATCAATGCTGACACAGGCCAGAAAACTCAAAAAAGTAGTGTGAGATGGGAAAACATGGAGAGACCTGGCCCATAGAGTTGGACTTGACTACTACTACTACTACTACTACTACTACTACTACTACTACTACTACTACTACTACTACTTCTTCTTCTTCTTCTTCTTCTTCTTCTTCTTCTTCTTCTTCTTCTTCTTCTTCTTCTTCTTCTTCTGCTTCTGCTTCTGCTTCTGCTTCTTCTTCTGCTTCTTCTTCTTCTTCTTCTTCTTCTTCTTCTTCTTCTTCTTCTTCTTCTTCTTCATCATCATCATCATCATCATCATCATCATCATCATCCCACAAGGATGTCCTATTTTTGCTCCCTGTTTCACTTGCCTTTTCCCACTCTGCCCCCAAAGTGGTACTTTCTAACTTGTGCTGATTCAAGCAATGCTGCCCAGTTCACCTGATGCTCTTAAGTCCATTGTTGGCAATGTCTCCACTCCACTTGACCCCTCTGCTCTGGGGCAGGAGCACCTTTGTTCCTCCTGGCCACTTTCTTTCCATGGCAATTTTTGTCCTCGGTATCAGAACTGTCTGCTCAGAGAAAGACTTAGTTAATTAAATAACTTTATTTATTTTTTCTTCATGTCACCAGCAGACCAGCGAAAAGGTGTTCCTTGTCTGAATGTTTTACAAAGCCACCAAAGCAAGGATGGACCTTCCTTTCCTTATTTTGTTTTACGCTTATCCAAGTGAAATTGACAAGCGTTCTGTCACTTCCTTATTCCAGCCCAAGCAAAGAGGAAGAATCATAAAACTATGGTGTTATCTTGTTTAAGTGGCTCACCAGTCGATGCCTGGATGTGCCAGACTGACAGATGTCAAGCCTGAGGGAGACAGATATCTAAACATCTAACCATAAAACTCCATGTCTCAGAAGAGCCAACCATGGAAAGGAAAATGACTGGTGCTTTTTCTCCTGATGCAAGGAGAAGAGGAAAAGAAGAATGAGAATCCACCCAAGGATTACGGGGAGAATTCGAACCTGACAAAAATCAGACTGTCTATATGGCTAAGAAGAGAAAAGGCTGAATTTTGAAAAGCGATTAGTAAACGCTTTAGATGGTTTAGACGCTTTAGATTAGGCATTAGATGGTTCCGCCCCAAGCGCCTGATGGAACCAGATAAGTTCCAGACGGAGCTTGGGCCACCTCCGGTAGACCCGCCCCGCCCCCGGGTGGAGGACCTGGTAGCCGCATGGAATAGTGCGACTGCCGGGGCCCTTGACCGGGTGGCGCCTTTGCGGCCTCTCCTGCGGCAACGAACCACCCTGGCTCCTTGGTTTACCGAGGAGCTAAGGGTGATGAAACGCCACAAGAGACGCCTAGAGAGTCGTTGGAGATCCTCCCGCTCCGAATTTGACCGAGCACAGGCACGAACCTACTTAAGGAAGTACCTTGTGGCATTAAAAGCGGCCAAACGTCACTATTGTGCCGCTCTTATTGCGTCTGCAGATAACCGCCCTGCTGCCCTGTTCCAGGTGACCCGCTCCCTCTTGTTTCAGAGGCCGCGGGAAGCCCCTTTACAGGGCAGAGCAGAGGAGTTTGGGAAATATCTGCAGGACAAAGTCGCTCAAATCCGGATGGGATGGGTCCCTTTCAGTGGTCCAGTGGAGACGCCCGTGGCGAGTCTTGAGAGACCATTCTGGGAGGAGTTTGACTCGGTTGCCATCGAGGATTTGGACAAGTTACGTGGACGTCTGTGACCTACCACATGTTTATTGGACCCGTGCCCCTCTTGGCTTGTACTGGCATCCTGGGAGGTTACACGCAACTGGCTCCTGGGCCTAGTGAATGCTTCGTTGGGTGAGGGGTCTCTGCCGGCCACCTTGAAAGAGGCAGTTGTGAGACCCCTACTCAAGAAGCCTTCCCTGGACCCAATGGAGCTAGCCAATTATCGTCCAGTCTCCAACCTTCCCTTTTTAGCGAAGGTTGTAGAGAGTGTGGTGGCCCAGCAGTTCCCACGTCACTTGGAGGAGAATGATTATCTAGACCCGCGCCAGTCCGGCTTCCGACCCAGGCACAGCACGGAGACGGCCTTGGTCGCGTTGGTTGATGATCTCTGGAGGGCCAGAGATAGGGGTTGTTCCTCTGTCCTGGTCCTATTAGATCTCTCGGCGGCTTTCGATACCATCGACCATGGTATCCTGTTGCACCGGCTATGGGGGTTGGGAGTCAGGGGCACCGTTTTACGGTGGTTCGGCTCCTACCTCTCCGGCCGGATGCAACGTGTGTTGGCAGGGGAGCAGAGATCGACCCTGAGCCCCCTCACTTGCGGGGTGCCACAGGGGTCGGTTCTCTCGCCACTCCTGTTCAACACATACATGAAACCGCTGGGCGAGATCATCCGTGGCTTTGGGGTGGGATACCATCTGTATGCTGATGACACTCAGCTGTACATCTCCACCCCAAACCACCCCAACGAGGCCATCGAAATGATGTCCCGGTGCCTGGAAGCCGTACGGGTCTGGATGGATGACAACCGACTTAAACTCAACCCCTCCAAGACGGAGTGGCTGTGGCTTCCGGCCCCCCGGTTCAACCAGTTGCTTCCATCTCTGGCCATTGGGGGCGAGCAACTGGCCCCCATGGAACGGGCGCGCAATTTGGGCGTCCTCCTAGTTGCCCGGCTGTCCATGGATGACCATGTAACAGCCGTGGCAAGGGGGGCGTTCCACCAGGTCCGCCTGGTGCGCCAATTGCGCCCCTTATTGGACCGGGATGCCTTGCGCACAGTCACCCATGCACTAGTGACGTCTCGCCTGGACTACTGCAATGCTCTCTACATGGGGCTTCCCTTGAGATGCACTCGGAGACTACAGTTGGTTCAGAATGCGGCCGCGCGGGTGATTATGGGGAGGACTAGGTTCTCCCATGTAACACCTCTCCTGCGCGAGCTGCACTGGCTTCCTGTGGTCTATCGGGTGCGTTTCAAGGTTTTGATTACGATCTTTAAAGCGCTCCATGGCATAGGACCTAGTTATTTGCGGGATCGCATCCTGCCCCATACATCCCTACGACCAATCCGCTCACACAGAGAGGGACTTCTCCGGGTGCCGTCCGCTAAACAGTGTCGGGGGGCGACGCCCAGGAGCAGGGCCTTCTCTGTGATGGGCCCAGCCCTGTGGAATGACCTCCCCCTTGACATCAGGATTACTTCCGATCTCCGCTCCTTCCATGTAAAGCTCAAGACCCACCTCTTTCAATTATCTGGCCTGGCTCAACCGTAGTTTATCCTCCTCCTGACAGTCCTTTTTAAATTGTATTTTATCATGGGATATTTTAATGGCTAATTTTAATTTTCTATTATTATTATTAATGTGATATATGCTTTGATTACTACCTCCTCCATGTATGTATATGTATGTATATGTGTGTATCTGTATGTCTATATGTATGTATTTTTTATTGTACGCCACCCCGAGTCCCTTGTGGAGAGGGAGCGACTAACAAATTAAAAATTTGAATTTGAATTTGAATTTGAAACGACTTCATCACCACCTGGTTTACACATAGAAGTCAACCAACTTAAATTTGTAATGCTAAAAAGTCCGAGATCATTACAGCAACATGCATCATATTTGTACAATGGGTTGTGTTGTGAATCAGGAGGAGGAGGCTTGGGAGTCAGGGTTAGCATCAGGGCAACCTGAGAGCTCCAAGAGGGAAGAGGGAATGGAGCTGTCAGAGATGGAGACAGAGATGGAGCCTGGGCCATCTGTCAGCCCTCAGATGGAGAGTCAACAGCCCACAGGTCTGGAGGTGGCTGATGAGGAAGCGGAGGAATAGCTGGGTCCACTACCTGACACGTGGGTGCGCAGAAGGCAGAGGAGAGGGGAGCAGTGGAAATCTATGGACCACACCTTGGGAAGAAAGAGTCACCGCTGCTAGCAAAGCCCCACTGATAGGAATAAAAGGCAGGGGGTGGAGATGAATAGATGTGGCAGACAACTATTCATCTTCCAGGTGGACTGACTTGTTAGCCTGCAGTGAGAGAGAAACTTTTTGCCGGGGCTGCCAGCACTCCTAATTAAAGGAATCTTTGAGTTCACTTTAGAGGGTTTGTCATGTTTGGGGAGCTGGGTCAGAACAGGTTGGTACAATGGGAAATTAATATATCTTCTGGACACCGAGACTGGCCCTCCAAATGTAGGTTAGTCTGCTCTATTGTCTTTTTCATGTCTACCTATGGTTGTGAAAGCCAGACCTTAAAAAAGCAAGACAGAGAGAAAATCAATTAGTTTGTGTCGTGACGCTGGAGGAGACTCCTGCATGTTCCTTGGACAGCAAAGGTAACTAACAAGCAAGTATTGGAGCGGATAAGACCAGACATGTCACTGGGGGGGAAAAGCATGAAACTCTGTCTCACTTACTTTGGCCATGTCAGGCAGGGAAATTCACTGGAGAAAGCAATTATGTTGGGAAGACTTAGGGATAAAAGGAAACCAGACAAAGAACAGGGTGCCTGGACACCATCAAAGCTGACACCAGTCAGAGCATAGAACAACTCAAAGTACTGCAAGATTGGAAGATATGGAGAGAGCTGGCCCACAGAATCAGCAAGTGTCAGACCTAACTGAATGGATAACATAATCATCATCACCATCATCATCATGACACTGACATTGACTCTGCCTTGATTCTTTGTTAAGGATATGCAGTTGAATCTACTTGCCCATTTTTTTAAAGGTTTAGCTCATTCTACCTTTGAGCCTTGTTGGAGGGCTTTAATTCAATCATTTTACTTTTCCCTCCTCTTGCAATTCTGATATTATTTTCAGATTACCTCCAAAAAGATTCAGATCTTTTTTATTGTTCATCCTTTTCTATAAGAAGCAACACTGTTGAGTGTTCGACCCTTTCCTTCTCCTTCTTTATTGTTATCTAAAAGTCCTTCTGTGTCCAAGATATTGTCCTGCTTGTAGTGTTTTCTTTAATTATTATTAGCTTGCAATACTGCATTCTAATCACTGAGCTGTGGTGGAACAGTGGTTAGAATGCAGTATTGCAGGCTAATTCTGCCAACTGCCTGTTTGGCAGTTCGATTTTGACTGGCTCAAGGTTAACTCAGCCTTCCATCCTTCCGAGGGGAGTAAAATGAGGACTCCCAGATTGTTGGGAGCAAGCAACTGACTTTGTAAACATCTTAGAGAGGACTATAAAAGCACTGTGAAGCGGTATATAAGCCTAAATGCTACTGCTATTATTTAAATAATAACGTATTTATGTTTGAATTCAGCAACTTGATCCTCAAAAATTAGATGTCTTCTCTTGCAATCAATATGTTTATATTGGCATGCTTTGTTTAATTTTGTTTTCCCCCATTTTGAGGAAAAAGTAGACATGTTGAAGGAAAAGAAATTTTCTTGTTTTAGTTGACAGGACAATTTGACAATACAAGCAAAACCTGAAATTGCTCCTGGTGAAATTTCTAGTCAGCTAGACGTTTTTTTTTCCAGGAGCTTTGATTCAATTTCTTTACTCCATTTTCTCATTCCCTTAATATTCTATAGCTATTGAAAATGTTAGGTCTAAAATTACTGTGTATTATTAATATGATTAATTGTCAAAATCAAGCCACTACAGATTGAAGCCTTATTCCCTGAAGATTATGGACTATAATCCACCAGGCTGGGCCAGTGTGGCTTGGTACACACACGCGCGCGCACACACACACACACACACAATTTTGCAGTCTAGTTCCAAGAATCACGGGTCAAAAGTTGCTCAACTATCTTCTGTAGGTAGAGGACTAAAACCTGATATTTCTTCTGCTAATATTTCTAATCAAGACATTAAGTCCTTGACTTATGACTTGTTGCCCAATGATCACTTAAAGTTACAACAGACTTTTCCAGAGCTACTTTATGATCTGTTTTCAGAGTTGTGATGGCTGCATCTCTCTTGAAGTCACGTGATTGCATTTTGGGCAGTTGGCAAGCAGTTCAACTTTACGTTTGCAATGTCCCAGGGTGCACGTGACCATGATTAGATGATTTTTTTTTATGGTTTCTAGTCTGTACTTCCAGTTTTGGCCAAGGACACCCATTGTGGAAAATGGATTTGCTTAATGACCACCATATTTGCTTAATAGCTGTGGCATTCACTTAATGACTGCTCAATTCATTTAGTGACTGCTCAAAAATTGACAAAAAAATCGGATATGGTCCCATGATGCCTTTACTTACAACTGCAATGATTTATGATTCCAGGCTCAATTATGGTCATAAATTGAGAACTACCTCTGCTGCTTGCATACTTAAAATGACATTTTCTTGGACAAGGTTGTAGGCTTTTAAATCTGTAATATGTACATTTTGTTTTATTAATCTTTGTTAGGATGCTTTCAAAATGACAGAGTCCTGATAGGCCCGTCTTCCGCCCCCTCTCTTCAGTTCCTTAACCAATGGCTTATATATTAAGAAATGCTCTTTTCTGAAATACCATGTTGGATTGTGAAGGCTGTTTCAAGCAGTATTCCAGTCATATATTGTACATTTCAATTGTCTCCAAATTATTCTACAACTCTTTTTGCTAAATTAGATTTTTTTTTAAAAAGTAAAGATTTCTTAGCTCTTCTCCCTCATATGACCAACCATTCAGAGCCAGAATTATTTTATCTAAAGCATGGTTTCCTTCCTTATTCAGACAATATGATGAGAACTAAGGCTGCCCATTATCACATTTTAGTCCCACCCCTTCCTCCTTATTTCTTTCTGTTTCACTATAGAAAAAGAAAATGTTTCCTCCATACATTTGGCAGAGCAGTAGAATGAAGTGAATAGAAAACCCTACTGTGTATAAGCCGATCACTTTTATTCAACCCATTTTATATATGACAGCAGATTTGATTCAGCTAGATGGGGAAGCAAAAGGCTTTTGCTTTGTTCAAAACACTGCATTCCTTTATTTGCCATTCAAAATGTGACACACACACCTCTTTGAACCAGTGTACAGAAAGGGAGGGATGCACATTTCTACTGGAGACATCTCATTTATGTTGTGGATTTCCAGATTAACCAACAATCAGTCCAGAAACACAGGACAATTCCACTTACAAAAATAAACAAACTGCCCAAAAGTTATTGGATTGTAGTAGGAGGGTAATGATAAGCAAGGTCAGCTCTGCAACCAAGCTTGAAATTATTCCAAAAATCAACAGTTTAGAGCACGTATAGCAAGGCTATCAAAAACATAGCAAGGTTACTCATTAGTTAGAAGATGTTTCCTGGGTTCCCAAACCAAAATTTAAGTTTTGTTCTAACTATGGCCCACTGAATAAATCCAACGTGACACAGAGAAGATAGGATAATAGAGCTGGAAGGGACCTTGGAGGTCTTCTAGTCCCAACCCCTGCTCAGGCAGGAGGCTTTGTCCCATTCTGGACAAGTGGCTGCCCAGTCTCTTCTTGAAAGTCTCCAGTTCCACTGGTTGATTGTTCTCGCTGTCAGGAAATACCTAGGGCTCACAGGACCTCCCTGCTACAATATATAATTTTGCCAATTTTGTTCAGCAAAGCTTAAAAGCAATCAGAGGATCTATGACATAACTTAATCTTAATGAGCATTTAGTGTGCTATTGAAGAATGTTTGGTATTATAGACTCACTTTGCTACATATGAGCTTTTATCTTCCCCTACATCCATCTAATGTTCGTTCTCTCTCTCTCTCTCTCTCTCTCTCTCTCTCTCTCTCTCTCTCTCTCTCTCTCTCTCTCACACACACACACACACACACACACACACACACACACACAGGCACGCACACACACACACACACTTTAAAAGGGGGAAAAACCCTATAAGACAGTTAAATTTAAATTTAAAACACTTAAAGTGAGCACTCCAATCAAACCACATCTTTATTATGGTCATAAACTAGCATAAGGAGGGTGGGATACAAACAGTGATTTTAAAATACTAATAGATATACCTTTTAAATACATACTTATTATGTATTCAATCTTTTTTTTTATTTGCTAATCCTTTGTATCCCACCTGCTTTATGCTGGTCTGTGACCATAATAGAGCTCTGATTTGATATGAGGCACTAGCTGTGAATCAGCCCTCTCTTCCAATATCAATGGCTCAAAATGGGGGCACAATAACCTAGGGCTCTAGAGGGAAAGCCCATAAAGCCCATGGGAAGTGTGGCCCCTCTGATGAATCCTCCAGAGGAGTTGGGAAGTCTGGATGAAAGTCTTACTCCACAGAGCATCATCTTAAGCTACAGAAAGCCCCAGAGATACAAATGCGGAGCCTGCCTTTCAGCCTGGGAAACAGAAAGGACGCTTCTGCCAACAATCACAGGAACATAGGAGGAAGAGGAGGGAAAACAAGTCAGGCTTTCAAGATCTAAAGATTGTTCCAGCCCAGCTTGGGGACTCTTGTTTCCTGACCTGGTCTACCTCAAAGGACTTGCATGAGCCCCGTGAGACTCATTTTGGAAAGGTATCACTCGAGCGATGTCTGCAGCAACAGGTTCCAATCCAAGACCAACCCTAGTGACTTATGGATGCATCTCTGCAGCCTCCTTATAGTTCCACCTTGAGCATGAAGGGCATGGGTAACTTTGGGTCAATCACCAGGTAACTGGGAGTTCTAGTTCTAGTCCCTGACTTTGGGCAGTCAGTCCCTGCTCACTTCACAGGGTTGTTGCTGTAGGAAAAATAGAAGGAAGAAGGACGGAGATGACTTCCGGCAGCCGAAGGAGACGGACGTCCGTGTCTGCCTTCTCGCTGCTCCGGTGGGCTCCCCTAAACTGCCCCCAGTCCCTTCGGGGAGAGGGGGCGGTCTAGAAGTCTAATAAACTAAACTAAAGTCTAGGGGGAGCACAGGGTGCCTTGGAGGGGCGCCCTGCCTTAGGGGCGGCTTGCTGGGACCCCCTGGAATGGCGGCGGCCGCGGGGGGGTATCCAGCTTTGCCCCAAGAGCCGGGGAGCATGGGGAGTGCGCAGAATGCCACCGCACGCTTCTCCGGATGCAGCATGGAAGAAATAATCAATTGGAATGAAGCAGCTGAAGAGCGGTGAGCCGAGGGGTCTCCCCAGGTCTTTTACTATTTTTACATTTCTGACGTTTCGCAGTTTTCCTGCCTTGCTTGTTTCAACTTTTGGAGGAGTTTAAATTGGAGGGGGGAGGAAATTCCACCCCCCTCGGAAAAGCAGCGCTTGAAAAATCCCTCCCCTTTATGGGGGAGAGAGAAAGTTTGAAAACCACTTTCACATCCCTTAAATAATGGGGGGGGGAATTTTTTTGGGCTACAACTGCTAGAGAAAGGATGGTTGAACTGATTCTTTTTTAAATTACTTATGGACTTGGACTTTGTTGTTCCCTGATCACCTATACTGGCTGAGCCAAGATGGCCAACTTCCTCCTTCTTCTATGAATGAGACTCCTCCTTTGGAAAACTTTATGGCTTTCAACTAACTTCCACCCCAGAGACTTCCAGGAACCTCCTCAGATACATTATTCCCTTGGATTTGGAATATTTTGACCCACCTATTTGCTTTAGCTTTTCTGCTAGAGGACTTATTCTCCTTTGGACTTGTTTGTTTGCTGATCCCTGCTGGCTGTGCTCTCCTACAGACGCCATCTCTTTGTACTGAATAACAATTATCCCTGAGCCTCATGATGGGTCCAAAGAAACTGCCACCTGGTAAGGCCTCATCAGCCCCAACATCTTCCACGTCCAGCCCTGTACACCAGTCACAATTAGGATCTTTTCTACAACCTAAAGCCTCTGAAGAGAGTGCAAAAGACCTGTCTACTCAACAGATGCTTCAAATTCTCTTAAAGGGACAGGACAAAATTAGAAAACAATTGCAGGACTTAAATGAACAGCTCAGAGAGATGAACCAGCAAACCACACGGAATGAACAGAGGATTGGTGTGCTGGAGGAGGGGGCAGTTGGGATTAAAGATGAGATGAAGACAATCCAGAAGGGGAATGCAGAATTTGGGAACCAGATGTTAAAAATGGAATTTGAAAGGATGTCTTTTTTTCTTAGGTTTCAAAACTTGCCAGAAGTTGAGAATGAAGATCTCAGGGAGATTATGACCACATTACTAGCAGAATATATTAATAGAGATAAACAACAGCTCTGGTGGGACATTGATCTGATCTATAGGGTTAATTCAGCCTATGCAAGAACACATAACGTTCCAAGGGAAGTTCATATCAAATTTCTTAGAAAAACTACAAGAGATGAGGTTCTAGAAGCTCAAAGGAAAGGACCATTAAAATATAAAGATAAAGAAATAACCATTCTTAAACAGATCCCAAAGAAAGTAAGAGATAATAGAAGGAAATATTCCTTCTTAGCAAAAAAAATTATATAATAATGGGGTCTGGTTTAAATGGCTATTTCCAGAAGGCATGTTGATTTTTTGGGAGGGCACCAAGAATCAGAATTCACACACCAGTGGAAGCAGAGGCTTTCGCTAAAAAAACACAGTGCTTTTTTAGGTGAAATGGGGGATGTTACACAAGAAACAAAGGAGGGAGGGGCTGAGGCCCAGCTGGTGGATGGGAGAGAGGATGCAACAGCTAGAAGACTCAGATCACAAAAGTGACTTGGAAAACTATTGCAATTGTTGCTACAATGTACTTTCATGGAAGTGATACAAAACAAATGATTGAAACATACTGATGTTTTTGTGTTAAATTTAAAACTGCTAATATTTAAGTAATTGTTGATATTTTTTCTTATCATTGTTTGTAGAAGTTGCAAGACCTGGGGGGGCTTCTCCCCCCCCTGCACGATGTAGCTGCCAAAATATTTTTATAACCCTGTAACCCTTTCCTTGAAAAATGTTTTAAAAACCAATAAAAATTTGAACAACAACAACAACAACAAAAGAAAAATAGAAGGAAGAAGGTTTATTAGGTATGTTCACCTCCTTGTTTCATTTATAAAAATAATAAAGATGGGATTTTTTTTAAAAAAAAATCCATGCTCTGTATATTCTTTCTCACCAGCCTTTTCTCCTATTTTTAAGGGAGCTGAAAACAAGAAATAATAAGAAATAAGGGACCTTTAACTATGCCCTCTTTTTCTCCTTGCTCAACCCACCTTCTTTCTTCCCTGCCCAGAGGACAATCTGATTCTGAAGGAGCAGCCCTTCAAATAAACAGCCAATTGGGATTTTCCAAAAGAAACTTTTACAAGCTTTTTCTTTTTCCAAACCACTCCTTTGTCCTAACTGGTGTTTCTTGCAGCTCCCCACACAATGGTCATAAATCTAAGCTCATTTTCCAAAGCATCCCTGCCTAGTATTGTCAAGGCTGCCGCAAGCAGCAGGTGCAAAACACAAGTTGATTCCAAGCGAGACCTCCAGTGCCATGTTCAAAAGGGGGGGGGGGAAATTTGGCCATTTAGCAAGCTGCCAGTTAACATTATGTCAGGCTGGTACAGGTGGCAAAATGAGTGACAGTTAATTTCAGACCCAGGAGGGACGCCTGCTATAGAAGCCCACCAAATAAAGACAGAATATCAATTTGGCAGCCGTTCAAATGGAGTTTAGAAAAATAGAAGAGGAGAACCAAATGGTCTCTTTCTAGAACCAGCTATGGTTCCAATCCTCTCTTTAATTCTCCCTGTATTGCTTCACCCCTCCCTCCCTCTCTTCTTCTCCCATCCCAGCCTTAGCAAAGCTCTTTCTCCGTGTCTCTCAAACAGCCTGCAGAATATTTCAGTTTGTTTGCTGAAGCCATGCCAGGAATACGGCACATCTGTATGGGTGAGAGGGGAAGTTTTACTTGCCAGAGATAATAATGGGAGCAAGGAAGGGATAATGAAGAAGCAAAATCAAAATTCAGAGTTGGATGTGCTGGAATGCTATTTTGAAGGGTAAATTACTCTGCTGACGGTGGAACAAAGAAGAAAATCTTCCCATCACAGCTAGGAAGTGGGAACTGGATATCTCTCTCTGTTTCTCCTTCTCCTTCTCCTCCTCTTCTTTCCTTTTCCACAGAAAAGGAAAGAAGAGCTTGGAAAAACAGACAAAGCCTTTATCTGAGGCAATGATCTCCAGAAATGAGGACCACGGGAATATTGTAGAAGAAAAGATGAAGATCAAGACAGAATCAGGAGTTTCTCTTCTTCTCTATGGCCCAGCCATCATGTCCAACATAACATTATCTACTGTGTGTAATAAAAAGGAAGATGTGTGGTTTGTGTGCTTCAAAACTCATCGCATTTCAATTTTATCCCTTAAGTTTACATCTCTGAAACTGAGAAGGGTTCCACCTAGCATCGTGTATTAATATCAATCAATTACAAAAGAAACGTACAGAGGAAAGTTATATCCTGCTTTAGACAATTAGTCTTAAGATGATGCTAAAAGTAAGCTTGATAAAAATGATTGCTGTCTTGTCCATACAATTGGCTTCCTCTGAGAGTGGAATTTTATTTTTCTTTGGAGAATAGACTGGATCATACCAAATAGCTAGTCTTAAAGAAAAATGCAAGCGAGGATTCCAATTCCTACAAGGGCACCTTAATGGGATGGTGGATTATTATTATTTTTAAAATGTCATTTATTTTAGAGGAATTTCAACTTGCCTTAATACTGCTGCAGGAGGTCGTAAGAAAGGAATCACAAGAGTTTCTTTGGAGACATTACTTTCTGCAAAAACTTTATGATGAATGACAGCATTTCTCTTTTGTATAAGCAATACAACTCTGTTTATTGCTATTTAAAGGTGAAAGCTAACTATTATTTACAATAATAACACAATAATACAATAGCAGAGTTGAAAGGGACCTTGGAGGTCTTCTAGTCCAACCCCCTGCCTAGGTAGGAAACCCTATACCGTTTCAGACAAATGGCTATCCAACATCTTCTTAAAGACTTCCAGTGTTGGGGCATGCTGTCTAACCCACATTTTTCTACTTTATCTGGGAGTAGGTTATGGTCTACTTTATCAAATGCCTTGCTGAAGTCCAAGTAAATTATATTGACGGCATTCCTCTGGTCCACTAATTTTGTCACTTTGTCAAAGAATGCAATAAGATTAGTCTGGCATGATCTGTTTTTGACAAACCCATGTTGGCTTTTGGCTATTACTTTGGTTACTTCTAGGTGTTCGCTAATTCGTTGCTTGATTATCTTTTTCAGAATCTTCCCTGGTATTGAGGTCAGGCTGATAGGTCTGTAGATTCCTGGATCTATTTTTTCCCTTTTTTGAAGATGGGAACCACATCAGCTCTTTTCCAGCCCTCTGGTAGTTCCCCAGTGCTCCAGAATCTCTGAAAGATATAGTTCAGTGGTTCTGAAATCTCATCTGCCAGTTCCTTCAGAACCCCGGGGTATAATGCATCCTGTCCTGGTGATTTGAACTCGTCTAAGGTAGACAGGTGCTCACTTACCATTTTCTTCCCTATTTCAACTTGTGTTCCTAATCTGATTTTTGTGATGCTGCTTTTAGTAGGTTGGACTGTTTTTTCCCTTTGTGTAAAGACAGATGCAAAAAAATGAGTTAAATAGTTCTGCTTTCTCCCTGTTGCTTGTCACCTTCTTGCCATTTTCTCCCAGCAATGGACCAATTGTTTCCTTAACTTTTTTCTTATTTTTAACATGTTGGAAGCAGCTTTTTTTGTTATTTTTTACTTTTGTGGCAAGCCTTTCTTCATTGTGAGCCTTAGCTTTCCTTACTTCATCTTTACAGGCTCGGGCTATTTGCTGATATTCTGCCTTAGTTATGTCCCCCCTCTTTCCACTTTTTATATGTAACTTTTTTGTCTTTCAATTTGTCAGAGAGTTTTTTATGCAGCCATGCTGGTTTCTTTTGGGAGCTGTTATTTTTCTTCTTCTTTGGTATTGTGCTAGACTGGGCTTTTATAATCTTGTTTTCAAATTTTCCCAAGCTTCTTGAGTTGTTTTCCCCTTGAGGATTCTCATCCATGGAATCCTTCCTATACTCTCCCTAAGTTTATTGAAATTAGCTCTCTTAAAGTCCAATACTCTAGTCTAGTTTGACTTTGTTCTACTACTTGTGTTTGCATAATGTTGAATTCCAGTATTGCATGATCGCTTGCCCCCAAGGTTCCTGTAGCTTCAACACCTTCTATCATTTCCTCTCTGTTAGTGAGAATTAAGTCCAATATGGCTGATCTCCTTGTTCCCTTCTCTACCTTTTGGGAAACAAAGTTGTCTGCTAGGTTTGTTAGGATCCTGTTGGATCATCCACTTGGTGCAGAGTTTGTCTCCCAGTTGATGCCAGGGTAGTTAAAATCCCCCATTACTATTGTAATTGGTGTGCTTCCTATATACCTTAGTTAGCTGTCTAGCAAAAAAATCATCTATTTCCTCTGCTTGGTTGGGTGGCTTGTAGTATAGACCTATGGCAATGTTGTCCCCTCCCCCTTTAATATTGACCCAAATGCATTCAAGATAGTTCTCATCATTGTTGTGCTCTACTTCTGTAGAGATGTAGTTAATTCTTATATATAGTGCAACTCCACCTCCTCTTTTATTTGGTCTATTTCTTTGTTTGTTTGTTATAATGTTGTGGTACTGTATGTTTTTGTATGAGGTAGATGCCAATCTCACCAGTCCATCATGTTGGGTGTGATTAGAAAACTGATCTATTTGGGGCTTTTTTAAACTGTGGAAATACTTCATACCTGGTGCCTACATGACACAAGCAAATATTGTGACCCTACGATTTGGGTCAAATATTGAGACTTGAGCTGCTTTTAATGTTCTCTTAGGTCTAATAAGGGACAGCATCCTTCTCTTGACTTACAAACCTAAGCTGGGACAGGGGATATTTTAAATTCTTCTTGGACAGCCCCTTTTTTCAAGAGGTCCATTGTAAAAGATGCTTATTTTGGTTTCCTTGATGCTCTCTGAGCTTAGCTGTTTTCTTGCAGATATTTTATCTGCCAACTAAGTAACATAAACAGTGCTAGAAATGAGTGAGGTTTCCTCTCTGTTTATATAGCAGGTGGCTTATGAACAACCATCAGCCCGCACATCTACATCTACATACCACTCAAAAGAGGCAGTCGAAAAGCAAAAACCACAACATCTCCTGACCAGCAGTCACCACCCAGAGAAAACAGAGATTAACACCGAACAGTAAACAATACCCGAATCAAGGAACTACCAACTCAATAAACAAACAGCCTAATTTAAAAAAAAACTATCACCAACACTGACAGAACAAGATAAACAAACAGGAAACCTCACTCCAAGCATTGATGATGTTACCTGGTTGGATAATGAAACATCTGCAAGAAAATAACCAAGCCCAGAGAGCACCGAGGAGCCCACAGTTGAACCCTTAGCTACAAATATTATCTTTATATTTTGACACTTTTTATTATGATAGTCTATTTGGACTGTAACAATTGGAATGACTGATAGGGGGCAGCAAAGAAATGCAATGCCATGGCCTTTGTTGCCATCTAGTGACTCTCTTGATTTTTATAGCAACTCTTTCCTCCCAGAGTTGCATCCTGGTTATCTGTATAATACATAATTGTTGCTATCATATACCGTAGTTCTAATGACAACGAACCATTGAAAGTTGCCCGGAGTGTGTTAATAGACAGCAAAACAGCTTGTGTTGGGGCTTCTTCATTTTTAGTGTCTATGAGACTTTTATTTTGGCCAATGCTTCAATAGCAACATTACGGTATGTTATCTTCCCTATGGATCAGAAGAAATGTCACAATGGAAAAAGTAGCAATACATAATTAATATCAACAGAAGTTAATATTAGGTTTACCTCTCTTTGTTATAGCAGTCAACCTGTTTTGTCCCCAATGTCCCTCATCAGGTTCTGGTAGATAAAATATAACTCACAAAGAGACAGAGTTATAACAAAATCAACTACAGTAATAATAAAATATTTTATTTATTTATTTATTTATTAGATTTGTTAGCCGCTCCCTCTCCACGAAGGGACTCGGGGCGGCATACAATAAATAAAAAGCACATATTATACAATTAAACATTACACGGAGGAGGTATAAAAATCACACAACAATCATTACAGTACATAGAAATAATAATAGTAAGATTAAGAATTAAAATACCCCAATATAAAATTACACGTTTAAAAGATTGCCAGGAGGATTAAAATGGAACTATGGTTGAGCCAGGCTGGCTAGTTGAAAAAGGTGGGTCTTGAGTTTTGAACGGAAGGAGCGGAGGTCGGTGGTAATCCTAATGTCGAGGGGGAGGTCATTCCAGAGGGCTGGGCCCATCACAGAGAAGGCCCTGCTCCTGGGCGCCGCCCTTTGGCACTGCTTAGTGGACGGCACCCGGAGAAGTCCCTCTCTGTGAGAGCGAATTGGTCGTAGGGATGTATAGGGCAGGATGCGATCCCGCAGGTAGCTATGATGTTATGATAATGATCTATGACTTATCACTTTATTAACAGTTTAAGCACCAGAGACAAATTCCTTGTGTGTTCAATCACACTTGGCCAATAAATTCTATTCTATAGTAACACATACATACATACATACATACATACATACATACATACATACACACACACACACACACACACACACACACAAATACACACACACACACAGAGACATATATATATATATATATATATATATATATATATATATATATATATATATATATATATATACATACATACATACATACATACATACATACATACATACATACACATACATACAGATCATTGGAGGTCAACTGAACACTCCCATCTCATACTGATGTATGGTGTATGAAAAGGGTGAAAATAGTTGCTGAGCTTTATAAGGTGGAAGGGTCAGCATATTCACTCAGGAGTCAAACTGAAGAGGTCCAGCAATTCAACATATCAAATCAGGAGTCTCTATCAACAAATAAAAACAAGAAAGCGATTAATCAAGTTTATAATGGGTTGATATCAACCGTAACCATATAGTTGAGAGAGAGAGAGAGAAAGAGAGAGAGAGGAAGAGGGCGAGAGTTTTGTTATAGTACTTAAGGTGCTAGGCTAGAGAGTGGAAAACTGTGAGTTTAGTCCCGCCTTAGGCACAAAAGCTTCCACAAATGATGGCAAATCTATGTGTCCCAGGATATTGTTGCAGGATCCAATCTGGGTCGGTCACCAGGACCAGGAGTTTAGTCTTCTGAGCTTTTGGACTCGTGCTGGAGCCCTTCCTTGGGGGATTTCTCTCTAGCAGAGTGTGTGTTTTGGGCTGTTCTGTGTGTGGCATTTACATGGTATCTGTTGTATGTGGCTTTTTAGATGTTTTTAGATGATTGGAGTGTTGATGGCTGGCTATTAAATTGCTGGCTCTTGTTTCCTTGTGCTGCCAAGTACTTAGGAGGCACAAGGTCCAGGGCTGGACAGCACAAGGAAACAACAGCCAACAATTTAATAGCCAGCTATCAACCCCCATCATATCACACAGAGAACAGCCCAAAGCACACATTCTGCCAGAGAGAAGTTCCCCGAGGATGGAATCCAAAAGTTGGAAGACTAAACTTCTGGTCCTGGTGGCTGATTCAGATTCGATCCTGCAGCAAAAGCTTGCCAATGACTTTGTAAAAGTTGTAAAAATAATGAAGGCAGAAATAAATAAATGAATAAATAAAATACATGAAACAAACATGCATTAACTAGTTTAATGTACATTAAGCAAGTTAGATTGTTTTGTTGCCATTTTACTGTGGGTTCATATTTGTATTTCCTGAAACTGAGACATGTTTCCACAACACGCACACCAAGGTTGGGTTTCAACTGGTATGGACCGGTACAGCTGTACCGGATGGTGAAATTTAGTGTGCCTTCCAATACCCGTTGGTCAGGAGGCCCCATACCAGAATGCTCCCTCCAATCGTTCGCTCTTTCACTCACCCCACACATCCGCACCACACTGCTGAAAAGTTCTCAGAAGAAGAACCAGAAGAAGAAAGAACTGGTGAGTGGCTGGGGTGGGGTGGGGAGGATGTTGGGGAAGAGGAAAGAGGCAGAGGGGTTGAAAGTGTGTGGGTGTGCACAGGCTGTAAGTTTTAAAAATGTCTGAGTGAATCCAGGAAGAGGCAGAGGGGTTGGAAGAGTGTGTGCTTTGCACAGGCTGTGAGTTTTAAAAACGTCTGAGTGAATCCAGGAAGACGGAAGAGGCAAAGGGGCTGGAAGAGTGTGTGCTGTACACAGGCTGTGAGTTTTTAAAATGTCTGAGTGATTCCAGAAAGAGGGAAAAGGCAGAGGGGCTGGAAGAGTGTGTGCTGTGCACAGGCTGTGAGTTTTAAAAATGTCTGAGTGGATCTCATGTCTACAGCCTAGTTGGAGAATATGAATTATGACGCAGGACAGAAGGGAGGGGATTACAGGGGTAAAGTTCAAATGCAATTAAGCGGAAGCAGTTTTGGCTCCACCGGAGTACACGCCAGAATGTCGATCCTAATAAATGATTGGATTTCCTTTGAGCTATCAGGCGCAAGCATACCAAGGCCGACAGGAGGCTGGGGGATTAGGGCTGAATGAACCACCCCAATTCAGAGAAAAGTTTGATGGAGATTCAGACCAGCTAGCCCTATTCCTTGATTCAGCTGATATCCACCTAGAATGCTCATTTTCCTTGATTCAGCTGATATCCACCTAGTACTCAAATTGTCCTTGTATCACACAGGTTGCTTTCAGGAAGTGAGGGGAGCTGGATGTCAACTTCTAAAGCGTTGCCATGACTATTATGGGGCTGGCATGGGGGGTGGAATTCCATGCATGCCTTCGGCTGGAGTTGGATCTCATGTCTACAGCCTCATTGGAGAATATGAATTATGACGCAGGACAGAAGGGAGAGGATTACAGGGGTAAAGTTCAAATGCAATTAAGCAGAAGCAGTTTTGGTTCCACCGGAGTCTACGTCAGAATGTCAATCCTAATAAATGATTGGATTTCCTTTGAACTATGTCTGGAGGCTCGTAAATTAATTAGGCCATCTTCTGGGAAGTCTGGGAACTTCACAGAGAGTTTTAAAAACATCTGAGTGAATCCAGGAAGAGGGAAGAGGCAGAGGGGCTGAAAGAGTGTGTGCTGTGCACAGGCTGTGAGTTTTAAAAATGTCTGAGTGAATCCAGGAAGAGGGAAGAGGCAGAGGGGCTGGAAGAGTGTGTACTGTGCACAGGCTGTGAGTTTTAAAAACATTTGAGTGAATCCAGGAAGAGGGAGAGGGGCTGGAAGTGCGTGTGTAAGGTGGTCAGTAATGTTGGAGACTGGCAAGGACAGCCATATTTCCTCTGTAAGTAGCTGTTTTATTGTTTTGTGTACTTATTTTATTCTTATTTAAGTAGTAAGAGCACAAAATAATAAATTCCCACCCAGTCACATGACTGCCAAGCTAGTCCCACCCAGTCACATGACCACCAAGCCATTCCTACAAAACAGGCTACACCTACAGAATAGGTTCTAAAAAATTTTGAAACCCACCACTGACGCACACACATTTTCTTGCACTGCAACAAAGAGACCCAGCTTCTCCTTTCGGAGTTAGAATTGCGGGGCGGGGATTAAGCATTTTCCAGGTGTGGGCTGCAAACATCTGGAAAACCGCTAGCTGGCAGCAAAGATTTAGAACTGTACCATACTTTTTTGCAGACAAGTAACAGCTCTCTAGTAGAGCACGGTTGCTGGTATTGATCATGGAGCTCAAACATCTCCCTCCTTTCTTTGAGAATGTAACAGAACTAACAGAACAGGACCTGCAAAAGAGGAAGGAGGAAACCAAAGTGAGCTCTGATCACCAGCCTTTCTCTTCTTTATTCCAGAAATGATCAGCTCAACCCTCACAGGATGGCCACTGAGAGAAGGAGGAAAGCTCTGCCCTAGCAACTCAGAGATAAATTGGGTTATCTCTCGCCGCCGAGATTTCTGTTACCTAATCTCTTTTCTCTTTCAATAAATCTGATTAGAGAGAGAGAGAGATCTCTGTGAGAAATTTGTTTTCTGCAATGAAAGCTTGACATCTTGTCAGAAGTATCATCAGACAGATCCGTGACATGTAGCTTAGTGGGAGAATCTCCATGGAAATAGCAAAGCACCCTCACGTTGTCCAAATGTAGACTGAGCCACAATGCTCAACAACTTTGCCATCTCAAGTTTCATAATTACACACATCAATGTGTGCATTTCTATTCCTAATAAAACAATTTTTCTCCCCTTCCCATACTTTAAAAACACTACGGTTAAACTTAGCTTGTCCTTAAGAACCTGGCAGTGATCAAGGTTTGAGGGCAAATTGTGAGTCAGAGCGTGTGGGCTCCTTCATAGCAACTCTCCAAAACACCACGTACACCTTAAAACCAAATCTGTTTTTCCCCAAGTTCACACATCAGCTGTGGAGGTAGGCATGCAAGTCCAGGAAAAAAACACTGCAGAAGCAGAGACAGCCAGAATAAAATGCACATTCCAAAATTATTTATATAGTAAAAAAAGCATCACAATTTCTATCAATTTTCAATCATTACGTAGAAATCAATTTGGTATTAATGCTTGGCAATAACGTAGACAGACCTTGTCCTTCAGGTCTTCCTGAAGTTCATCAATTTGTCCACTGGTCCTTCTCTTCTTCACTCCTCTTTCAACTTCCCCAACTCAGTTGCTGAAATAGGACTTTGCATTGTGTGTCCAAAATATAACCATGGGCATTTGTGTCTTGAATGAAAACTCTGCATTAATTTGTACCCCTGCAAGCCTCAACATATTTTTTCCTCCTTTTCTCGGTCCTCATGGTGTGATGACCTGGGGCATGGCACAGAGGCAATATAGGTAGCTGACAGTTCAAACTGCCTCTTTATTGCTACAAATTGCCCCAAACCAGAGGTGTGTTCCTGCCGGTTTGGCCTGGATCAGGGGAACCAGTAGTGGCAGTGGTGGGAGGCTCTGCCTACCTTTCCAGATGCTTCTGCGCATGTGAGTAAACCAGTAGTAAAAAAAATGGAAACCCACCACTGCCCCAAATACTTCCACATTTCTGGCAAGTCCCAGAGCAAAGTGATAACACACACACAAAAGCACACACAAACCTCTGGCTGAAAGTAGACCAGCCCAATGCTGTGAGCACAACAGCTGCAATTCAAGAAATCCAGCAGGGCAAGTCAATAAGTCCAGGAAGCAAAGGAACAAAGCAATTAATCCAGGAAGAAAGCAGGAAATCCAGGAAACTTCAAACATTGGCAATGGCAATGGCACTCAACACTCCAGGATTTCTTCCTGACAAATGCCCCTCCCTACACTGTCTCCCCACACTGTCTCCTTAACTCTCAGTCCCCCGAAGTGCCTTGTGAAGAGGGATGGGGCCAGTGGTGGGTTCCTGCCGGCTTGCACTGGTTCGGACAATCCGGTTCATAACCGAACCCAGAAGTAAATGGACCTGGAAGTAACTTCTGGGAACCGGCACTGGCCCTGTCGCTCGATTGCAGTCCCGTCTCAGCTCGCTCGCTCCCCCGCCCGTCTGCACTAGGCTAGCCCAGCCCACCGCTCACTGATTGGCTGGAGTCCAGCCAATCAGTGAGCGGGCTGGAGGCGACTCGTTTAAAAGCGTGGCGCCAACGGCCAACATTCCTCTTTTGAAAAGAGTCTTTCTCTTTTGGAGACTTCTCTTTTCAAAAGAGTCTTTGTCTGTCCCGAGCAGTCTCACATCGCATTTGCTGACTGGGTCCTCCTCCATTTCAAAACTGCCTTCCCTACTTAACAATGGTTTTTAAGGATTTTTTTATTTATAAAATATCTTTTTTTAAATTATTTTTGGGAATTTTTATTTTTTAATTGTTTATAAAATATATTTACTACAAGAAATGTTATTCCTTTTTGCAAATGTTTTCTTTGTGATGCACTATGTTGCTTAAAAGTGTTCAGACCAGGTTTATGTGTCTCAAAGTGGCTGCTTTTCTATGGGCAGGCCAGATTGGTGCAAGGCAGCTTTGCCAGATTTAGTGTGTTTCACCCTCGTTGTTTAGGTAATTCTGAGGTGGTTGATGGTTCTGTGAGCTTCCTGGCACTGTCCTTTATAATTTCCCACAATGTCTTGATGGTTTTTATTCCAGTGGCTTTGTCTTTCCTGTCCTTAGGGTTAGGGGAAAAAAAACTGGTTTCATTTGCAGTCTTTGGTGGTGGTGGTGGGATTCTTATTTTTTGGTGTTTTCCTGGCACTGTCATAATTTGTGTGGGTGTGTAATGTCCAGCAGTTAATAATGATCTAGTAATATTTCCTTATATATTTGAGGGACCCTACCTTACATAATTGGTGTTTTCTTTCATACTTTTGGATTTCTAATTTCTGTTTCCGTTAGTTAGCAATTGCTAAAACAAATCCCACGTGAAAAAGTATTCAAAGCCTTCTTGATTTTAATTGTCAATTTATTTATTCCTGCACATTGTAATATTTATTCATTTTCATATCTCTGTTTTTCCACTGTTGTGCAAACACAATTCCAGCAGCTGCTAACATGTGTAAAATTAAATATGTATTGGACTCCCTTTCAAATAGCCAACAAAATATTTCTGGTTTTAATTCCATATCTTGCTTTACCATTGCTTCTAACCACTAACTTCTGAATAGCTACTTGCATATATTCCTGTTTTTTGGAACTGAGAACTAAATTTTAGAAAAAGGAAATCTGTATTGCTCTGGGAATCTACCTATGACATTCATTCTTGAACTAAAGACTATATCTTTCCCGTTTGTTTATATCTTTCCTGTTTCTCATCCTTCCTGAAAAGACTGTACATTGTTGATTGAAAGCAGATGTCCCTTCTGTTACCTGTAGTCCTCAGCTTACAACCCTCAGTCCAATATTTCTTTGGCAGGCAGTTAGTATTACTTAGCATAATGAACAAGAGGCAACAGAGTATGACCGCTTTCTTCTCCAAAAAACCAAGAGTTGAGGAATCAGCTGATCCAAAACAGGCACCAGCAGCAGCACCGCCAGGAGCACCAGCACCACTAGGAGCACCAGCAGCGCCAGCAGCGCCAGCACCACCAGCAGCACCAGCACCACCAGCACCACTAACACCACCAGCATCACCAGCACCACCAGTACCACCAGCACCACCAGCACCACCAGCACCACCAGCACCACCAGCACCACCAGCACCACCAGCACCACCAGCACCACCAGCACCACCGCACCACCAGCACCACCTTCACCACCAGCACCACCAGCACCACCACCAGCGCCAGCACCACCACCAGCGCCAGCAGCGCCAGCAGCACCAGCAGCACCAGCAGCACCAGCACCGCCAGCAGTGCCAGCAGTGCCAGCACCGCCAGCACCGCCAGCACCACCAACACCACCAGCACCACCAGCACCACCACCAGCGCCAGCACCACCACCAGCGCCAGCACCACCAGCACCACCTGCACCACCAGCACCACCAGCACCACCAGCAGCGCCAGCACCACCACCAGCGCCAGCACCACCAGCACCACCAACACCACCAGCACCAGCACCAGCGCCAGCACCACCACCAGCGCCAGCAGCGCCAGCAGCACCAGCAGCACCAGCAGCACCAGCACCGCCAGCAGTGCCAGCAGTGCCAGCACCGCCAGCACCGCCAGCACCGCCAGCACCACCAACACCACCAGCACCACCAGCACCACCAGCAGTGCCAGCACCACCACCAGCGCCAGCACCGCCAGCACCACCTGCACCACCAGCACCACCAGCAGCGCCAGCACCACCAACAGCGCCAGCACCACCAGCACCACCAGCACCACCAACACCACCAGCACCACCAGCACGACCACTACCATTAGTTGAGGTCAGCGAAAGCAGCAAGTCCATCGACTCCACTGAAGTTCCACAACTTCCTGATTGCTGGAATTTGCAGCAATACAGACACTTCAAGGACAAGTATGATGGACTGGCAGTATCCGACAAGAAGCTGGGTTGTGAGTACTGTGCAAAACCCATGTTCTCGTTAGAGCAAGGTATTCATGTTTCCAAAGAGTGGAAACATTTCCAGGTGGCACCAGCAGGGAAAAGTAAGGATGTACAACAAGCATCGCTCAGAAAAAAATTAAGGGAACATTTTCAACAAAAGCCCACCTTATTTGCGTGGAGACCAGTAAGCAACGGGAGCAGGAAGCTTTAACCAAATCCGTGGATAAGTCAACTGAGAAACATTTATCCAGTACTTGCACAATATTTTCTACTGTTTATGATCTGGCGCAAAGATGTAATCCATTCTCAGACATCGAAGCGCAAGTAAATTTGCTAAATACGGTTGGAGTGGGTGTGGGAGTTGGCTTGCATTCACGGAGATCCGCAGTGAAAATCGTTGAATTCTTTGCAAACCAAATCAAGACCACCGCGTTTTCAAGGATTATTGCAAATAATCAAAAGATGTGTCTAATTATTGATGAAGCCTCAACACTTTCAATGAGAGCAGTGCTGATAGTTTTTGTTAGAGTTGGGGATCCAGAATGCCCAGCAACCATCTTCATTGAGCTTCTGGAATTACAGAGACAAGATGCAGAGACCATATATTCCCCATCGATGGGAAGCTTGCATAGAGTTGCATTTACCACCGAATATCTACGGAAGAATTTAATCACTTTCTGCTCTGATGGTGCCAACGTTATGCTTGGAAGAAAATCTGGAGTCAGCACCAGAATAGCTCAAGACTTCACAAACATCATCATCTGGCACTGCCTGAACCACCGCCTGCAACTTGTGCTGGATGATGCAATAAGAGAAGTGAAGCAGATCAACCATTTCAAGATCTTCCTGGATAAAGTACACACTGTCAGGGGAAAAAAACACCCTGTTGGAGATCAATGGACCGTGGCTGATTCCCTTCCGCATATCTTTTGAGATATTGAGAAAAATAAGTCTTTAAGAATTCTAATTAATAAACAAACTTTAATAATAAAATAATAAAAGTAAATGAAACAGAAAATAACTAATTGGTTACATTTTGATAATGAAAGCTACGTCTGCCAAAGTTGGCTGCCGAACAAAGAAGAGAGGAATTTGGAATGTGTAACGCGTGCGCAATAAATCACTTTCAGATAACATTTTGTTTTATGACCTGCGCAATAAAGCTTTCTTAGTTTAACTCTTGAGTGTCAATTCAGGCAGTTCAGGCCTAGCAAACTTTTTAACATCGTGACACCCCTTCTTTTGCTAGTCTGGGCTGACGTCATCAAATCATCAATTAAGGCACATCTTCTTTCGCAGATACTCGTGTTGATTTGCGGCAAGTGGTTTGTTAAGCATGTCTGTGATCAAAGCATCAAACCACGTTAGAGAATTACAAGCATCTGAAACACAAGCATATTCAGCTTCAGTAGATGAACATGAAACAAAACTCTGTTTTCTCACTTGCCAGTAAACAGGACAACCATTTAGGAACATCATGTAACCAGAAGTGCTTTTGCGTGACTTCTTGTCACTCGCCCAGTCGGAATCAACAAAACAAATCAACTTTGGTTGATCAGTGTGTGTTGGTTCTAGCAATAACTTCATGTGTTTAGTGTGTTTCAGGTATTTCAACAACTTCTTAATGCATGACCAATGAAATTGTGTTGCCTTACCTACGTGTCGTGATAAAAGATTAACACTAAGTGCGATGTCAGGTCTGGTCCAACTACTAATGTATAATAGTGAACCAATGACTGAACGATAAAGTGTTTGATCCTCGAACTCAGGACTTGGTTCATGTGTTAAGTTGTGAAAATCTGTTTGCATGGGTGTCTTTGTTGTGCTAGCATCTTTCATGTTGCAATGATGTAGAATGTGGTCAATTTTCTCCTCTTGTGAAAGACTAAACCCCTTCGTGTCTTTTCAATTTGAACACCTAAATAAGTGCTAATGTGTCCTAAAGATTTTAGTGTGAAGTATCTCTGCAAACTTTTGGCAAAAATCTCACTCATTTTCTTATTTGGACCAATATAAACAATATCATCAACATAAACAAGAATTATCTCATATGCATTGTTAGATCTTTTTGTGAACACGCATTCATCAGTTTCGGACTTAATAAAGCCCATTGAATTTAGTTTGTCAGTAAGACATAAATACCACATTAAACCTGACTGTTTCAGACCATAAAGACTTTTGTTCAGGAACCAGGTATCCCCTTCTTGCTTTCGGAATCCTGGAGGGCTTCTCACGTAGATCTCTTCATCTAGGTCTGCATGTAGATAAGCTGTGTCCACATCAAATTGGAAAACTTCTAAACCAAGAATAGTTGCAGTGGTTAAAGCAATTTTTACACTTTCAGTTCTGACTGTTGGTGAGTAAGTGTTTGTGTAGTTCTCAGGATAACGTTGAGCGAAACCCTGAGCTACCAGTCTGGCTTTGTATAAAGACTCACCATTCGGTTTCTTCTTGATTCTGTAAACCCATCGGGTGCCAATGACTTTCTTGCTTGCTGGAGGTTTTGCAGGTGTGAATACATTAAGTTTCTTCAAACTGTCCATTTCATCCTGCATTGCATCATACCATTTGTCTTGTTCTGAATCAGGAAGCTGTTTGATTTGTGTGAATGTCTCTGGAGGAAGAGTAACGTTGCAAATCAAAGGTAATGGTGATTTTGTCAGTTGCCATGAATAACGTTGTGGAGGGATTCCTTTTGTGGCCCTCTTGGAGCGTCTAGGAACATCAGTCCAGTCTTCTTCTTCATCATCATCCTCGTCCTCACGTTCGTCGCTAGCATCAGCATCCGCGGCTTGCGAAGACGGAACATCAGGTTGTGAAGAACTGGTAGAAGGAATATCTGCCTGCGAATTGTCATCAGGCTGCGTGGCATCTGGAACACCATCTCTAGGAAAATAAACTTCAGGATCATTGGAATGAATCCTGGACCAGTCAATATCTTCCTCAAAATTAGCAGATTGTGAAATGACAATCACATGTTTAGTATCAATGAATTTGTACCATTTTGAATTATCATCAATACCCATAAATCTCAGTCTCTTTGCTACTGTACCTCCCTTTCTTCTTTGACTTAAGGGAGTGTTCACCATAGCATATGAACCAAAAATGTGGAGGTTCTTGAGATCAGGCTTGTAGCCATACAGCATGTAGAAAGGAGTTTGATTGATTACACTGCTCCAAGTACGGTTCACAATGTAATTTGCATATTTGATTGCTTCACCCCAGTATGCGTTACTGAGATTGGCATCTTCTAGAAGACAACGCATCATGGTTTGTAGAACCCCTTGTCTTCTTTCTACGACTCCGTTATGAGCCGGTGTATATGGAGCAGATGTCTGATGAAGAATTCCATTCTTACGCATCCAGTCCTGGAAACGCTGAGACATGAATTCTGCACCACGGTCACTTTGGATTCTGGTGATGCGAACTTGGTATTGTGTAGAAACAAACGCTGCAAAGTCTTTAAAGATCTGAAAGGTCTCAGATTTCTCTCTCATAGGATATACAAATCCATATCTAGAATGATTATCTACAATTGTTAAAAAATACTTTCTGCCACCAAGTGTTGGTGGGAAAGGACCCACTATGTCAGTGTGTACCAAATCAAAAATGCGTGTTGACAGGCGTGTAGCGTGTTTGGGAATTGCAGCCGCCTTGGATTTAGCCTTTTTGCAAACCGCACAATCCAAAAACACCTTACACCCCTTTAGATCCAAACCTTTTGCGAACTCCGGCATCTTTCTAAGAACACGGAAACTGGCATGCCCCAATCTTCTGTGCCACTTATGAATACACCTGGAATGCAAAGGTTTACCAGTTAGTGAATTCTCAACATTAACAGTTTCATGAGGACCCTCAGGCTTGCTCTGAGCAATCTGTTTCTGTTTTCTTTGTTTGTTGGCTTTAGGAGCCTTTGGCACAGTAACGCTTTCTCTCTCTGGGACAACTCTCTCTGGGTCTGCGTTGTGCCTTTTTGGAGTTTGCATACTTGCCTGTGCTTGCCCTTTAGGCTTTGGCTTTAAGTAATAAACACCACCAATCAGCATAGTTTCAGCAACAATATCACCATCTTTAACTAAGTAACTTGCTTTTTCGAGGTGGTGAACCTGGAACTTTAACTCTCTAGACAAGTGACTTTGACTAAGCAAATTACTGGTTGCTGAAGGTATGTAATAAACATCAGGGATGTGTGTATCGAGCTCTTCAATGTAAACAGTTCCTTTTCCCATGACCTTGCAAGTGTGGTTGGTGAAGGAATACAGTTCTCGATACTCGGGCTCTGGTTCGCCCATCTCTGTGAAAAGTTCCCTTCTGTGGGTAACGTGCACAGCTGCTCCACTATCTAAAGTCCACAAAAGACATCTGTCGAACTTTGGATCAGGTTGTGGAACGTTGGTTATGGCCAGTGTCGCAAGTGGAGCTTGTGAATCACGCCTTGGACCACGACGACCTTGTCTTCCGCCTCTACCTCTGCCTCTGGAATCTGTTCCTCTGGGCTGGTACGTGGCGGGAGCTGGAACTCGTTGGGGACAATCCCGGGTGTCATGTCCCACACGGTTGCAGGTGTAGCACTTTGGCATCCTTGGAGCGTAGCCTCTTCCTCGGAAGGGACGTCTGGCTGGAGCCTTTGGTGCTGGAGGCCGTTGCAGATGTGGGGTAGCTAACCTGATAGCTTCGTCTTCCACTAAAAGTCTGCAAACGTGGTTAACTGTGCGTTGAGCAATAGGCACGTAGTTAATCTTTGCAACAGCATCTTTCCATTCATAATTCAATGAGTTAATGATGATGCTAATCATTTGGATATCATCGATTACATGGCCATTTTGTCTCAATTCACTTCTCATTCTTTTCAGTTTGGTCAAATGTCCACCAATTCGTTCACCAGGTTTCAACTTCGAACCATGGAACTCAGACATGAGCAAACATGAAGATTCAATTGAAACGGGCCTGTAGCAATCTTCCAAAATAGCCCATATTTCTTGGGCAGTTGCATCAGGTGGAAAGATACCTTGGATCTCAATTTCCATTGACATGAGTAAAGTCGTGATTGCTCTGTTTTCGAGGTCTCTTATCGCAGGTGTCCAGGGTTGACGGGGAGGATTAAAAACCATGGAATATGTGCCTTCTCTTCGATGCAAGAGCGCAATTTCACTGACCCAGGCTTTATAATTCTCTCCTGACTCCTTTAATTTGGACTCACCAGTCAAGGGGGTGACTGTGAATACCTGCTGAGGAATGATTTGTTGCTCTGGTTGCAAAGCTGGTTGTTGAACCAGGGGATGCTGGGGTTGCATCATTGGCCTTTGCGTGGCAACATCAAATTGGCTTCCTCGAATTCGCCTTTGGCTTTGCCTTTTTTCATCTAGGGAGAATTCCGCACCGCCAGGGGGTGTTGAAGACTTAACCTTTGATGGCAAAATTTGGGCTTCTGTAAAACTCATAGATATATCTCTAAAAATCTGGTCCAATTGCTTTATCTTTTGTTGTAATAATTTTTCTCCGCCAGCAGATGGCAGTGCAGCTTCACTTTTTGGCTGCCTCTCCTTTCTATACGTATGCGGAAGTTCAATGGGCTCAAAGGGACCACGTGACCTCGGTGACGTGTACATGTCTCTTTGTTCTAATTGACCAATGAACTCTGTGGGGTGTGTCTTAGGCTGTTGTTTTGAAGACAAGATGGCGTCCTCAGACATTTTGGGAGTGGGGGAGCTTCTCCTACTTCGCCTTATCTCTTCAAAACACGCTCTCGCCTCCCTAGCATATTTTTCAAACAGCTTTATTTGATCAACATAGCTTTGCATTTCTTGCTCATCATCTGGGGGAATTTCATAAAATCTGCTTTCTGCGTGGGAGGATTTTTCCTGTGCCGGCAGTTGCCATTCATCAATCGTTTGATAATCTGCGAGGGTCTGGGAATGGAGTGGCTCTGGCAGAGTGGGAAGTTTTGGCTTGGCCCCCAAAAATTCATAATCTCCTGGAGATATTTTAGAAGGAGGAACCACTGACCTCGTTTCGTGGATGTCGCGTCCTGTAGCTCCTTCTCCCATATTTGGCTCGGCACCTGAAGGAATTTGTTGTTCCTGAAGCACGTTTTGATCTTGCTTCTCTGTGTCCGAGGGAGCCTCCTTGTCAGAGGAAGCTGATCCATCTGTGCTCGCCCCGTCTTTCTTTTTCTTTTTTTTCGACATTGCTAATTAGGCTTAGTCGGTTATCTTTAGATAGCATGAAGGGAAAATACAGCCATAAATTGTAACCATCTCAGCTGGTATCATCAAAACCAAAACTCTGCTACCAAGTTGTCAGGGGAAAAAAACACCCTGTTGGAGATCAATGGACCGTGGCTGATTCCCTTCCGCATATCTTTTGAGATATTGAGAAAAATAAGTCTTTAAGAATTCTAATTAATAAACAAACTTTAATAATAAAATAATAAAAGTAAATGAAACAGAAAATAACTAATTGGTTACATTTTGATAATGAAAGCTACGTCTGCCAAAGTTGGCTGCCGAACAAAGAAGAGAGGAATTTGGAATGTGTAACGCGTGCGCAATAAATCACTTTCAGATAACATTTTGTTTTATGACCTGCGCAATAAAGCTTTCTTAGTTTAACTCTTGAGTGTCAATTCAGGCAGTTCAGGCCTAGCAAACTTTTTAACATCGTGACACACACCACCTTCCACAAATCCCGCAAGAGCCAGAATGACCTCTTCCAAATTTCCGAACAATTGGGCATAGAAATTGTGAAGATTGGCAGAGTTTTGGGACCAAGATGGGCTGCCTGTAGTTTAAGGGCAACCATGACTGTGTGGCGTGTTTATCCAGCGCTACATCAGTTTTTTCAGGGCAATGAAAGGTTCCCAGGCATGGCTTCCCATTTTGAAAATTTAAACTTTTTGCAGGATTTGGCCTTGATGATCGACATCCTAAATGAGATTTCTTGTCTGTCAGATGCTCTACAGGGGAGAAAGACAAATATCATCGTGGCCGAAAAGTTAGTATTGTGAACAATCGATGCTTTTGAAGTGTTTAGACAGAAAAAGGGCAAATATAAAAACCAACTTGTGGAATTGCTACAAACACAAGCCTTGCAAAACATCCATTTAGCTCCAAATCAACGATTTGTTGCCCTTCCTCATGGAAAACTTTTGGAATTTAAAGAAAAGGCTGATAGATTGTGACCATCTAAGAACAGGTAGCCTATTGCCAGCAGCAAACAAGTTACACTTTATCACATATTTGGAGCCAGATTACTGGAACATTGAAAATGTAGTCGTTCCATGGGCTGATGCAGAGGAAGCATTGGATGCATTTGGCAGTATTTTTAATTATGAAATTAATTTAAACGACTACAGAGATTTTTTGGAAAATGTGAAGAAAAATCCAGAGAAGTACAAAATTCCTGGCAGTATCCGAAAAGCTAGAGATATTGTCAGGACAATTGCTGTTAGTTCAGCAGAGGCGGAAAGGGGGTTCTCAAAAATGAACCTCATATGTTCGGAGCAAAGAACACACCTAACTGTTCCAAACATAAGTAATCTGATGGTGATAAGTGTTGTTGGCATACCTGTTGAGAGATGGGACCCAATTCCTACAGTGAAAGTTTGGCTCAGAGCGCACCACCACATGGCTGATGATCCACGAATAAAGACGAGGAAAGCTGCAACAGAGGAATCTGGAAGCCTAAGAACAATATGGAGATATCAACAACCAGAAAAGCAATAACACAAGTAAGTACTTGAGTGTATCTCTTTCATTGTGTTATTCTTATGTAAGGTGTAAGTGCAAGCAATTAAGGTCTTGCTTTCTGTGTCTGTCTTTGTGCAGGTTTTTTGAGCAAAGTCAATTGATGAGGTGGTGTGCAGAAGACGGGCAAACCAGTGATCCCTCCTCTGTAAGTAGCTGTCTTTATTGCTGGGTGTGGTGTGGTCTGTGCTGTGTTCATCCTTGAGATAGTGAAGTGAATGCAATTAAGGTCTTGCTTTCTGTGTCTCTCCTTTGTGCAGGTTGTTGGAGCAAGGTGGTGAGGTGGTGGTGCAGGAGACGCAAAAAAGGACAGTAATTTTCCTTTTCTATTATTTTGTGTGCTTGTTTCATCCTAATGCAGTGCATGCAATTAAGGTCTTGCTTTCTGTGTCTCTCCCTTGTGCAGGTTGTTGGAGCAAGGTGGTGAGGTGGTGGGGCAGAAGACGCAAAAAAGGAGAGTAATTTTCCTTTTCTATTATTTTGTGTGCTGGTTTCATCAGAATGCAGTGCATGCAATGAAAGAGTTCATTTCTGTGTCTCTTCTTTGTGCAGCCCATTCACTGGAGTCCGTGATACTGAAGACTGGCAAGGACAGTCATCTTCCTTCTGTAAGTAGCTCTTTTATTGTTTTTGTACTTATTTTAATCTTATTGTAGTTCATCCATTGGGGCAAAGAATTCAGTGACATTGTCTTGACCACTCCCACTCGGTCACATGGCTGGCAAGCCACTCCCACTAGGCCACGTAGCCGGCAAGCCATTCCCACCAGGTCACATGGCCGGCAAGCCACTCCCATCAGGTCACATGGCCGGCAAGCCACTCCCACAAAGGAGGCCACACCCACAGAGTAGGTTCCACAAAAAATTGAAACCCACCACTGGATGGGGCACTTTCTTCCCAAGTAGTTGGGTCAGTCTGTGCTATTCTCATCTTCTCCCCACTCTTCATGCTCAAGGATCAGGAGCAGAGGTGGGTTGCTGCCAGTTCACCCCGGATCAGGTGAATCAGTAGTGTAGGCGGCAGGAGGCTGCACCCACCCACTTGGATTCTTCTGTGCATGCGCAGAAGTATTGCACAATTGCGCGAGTGCATGTGCACGAGCGAACCAGTAGTAAAATAAATTGCAACCCACAACTGATCAGGAGGGGGTGGTCTTTGCTCATTGCCTGAGCTTTGTCTCTCATGTTCACTTCTTATCCTCTCTTGTTCATCCTGCCCCCCCCCCACTTCTCCCTGCCTACAAGCCATTCCAATCCTGAAAGGCCCTGGCCTGACTCAGCCTACTCCTCCCCACAATTCTCCAAAAGCAATGAAATTACCCCCTCGATCTCCGTCAGCTCCAGTTTTGGCTTGTCTTCCTTCACAGATGCAGGCTCTGATGGGGGCATGACACATAGGAACTTGGGAGGGTCAGGTCTAAGACAGTATCTCAAATTACATTTTTGACCCAGCACAGATTTCTGCTACCTAACTATGTTTTATAGCAGCTCTTCCTTCTCTTCCTCAAGAGTTTTCCTTCTACCCATTATAATGACACAGTGGGAGAATAGCATTCCTGGGTCCAGAATGGGTCTTAGGATCTAGATGTCAAGCAAAGAGTAACCAGCAAAAGACTGGATGCAATTAGGGAACTCATCTACCAAAAAAGGCTGCAATCAAGTAAACTGGGATATAACATGCAATCAGTAATGGAAAGCTAAACTAACTTTATTACAATAATTACTGCCTGGAAAACCCAAGAATTTTGAATTGCATCTAGGTCTTCTTCAGGGCTGCAATGAAATTTAACCTTGGCATAAAGAAACCACCAAATCACACAAAAAAGCAACATATCTTCACCAATACACATGATTTAGCTCCCAATGCAAGTGTAGGTAGAACCACTATCTGTTAGGAAATTGAATGCTATCTTTGATTTTATGTAGATCTTGTCCTACATTTGTTAAGTTATATATGTCACCAGGGTGGAAGCGGGACCCAGGTAATACAATATGCATTGTACTATTGCAACACACACTCTTCTTTTTACGAATCTGAGTGTGATTTCATGATGCACTTGAGGGCAGGATGTGCTTTTTTTGTCCTTTTGGCCTCTCATCATGGCTAGCTGAAAATATCTAGGATGCCAGTCTAATTGCTGATCTAATTATAAGGATTGCTAGGTCACCTGGAATTTAGTAGGTTTTAATAGATAATTGCAATTATGGCTGTAAAAATCTGTATAGGTTTTGTCCTTCAAGATAACAAAGAGAAACTCCAATGAAAGGGATTCATATGGACAGGGAAGCAATTCAGATTAAAATGGAACAAGGAAAAAATCAGACAATGTTTGAATCCTTGTGTTCTTTACTGAATCTATTATCCATTCATTCATCCATCTGTCTACCTAGGAAACAGTTCCATATTATTATTTTTGAATCATCAGAATTCAAATTATCTTCTAGACTTTCCGGAATATAAATAGCATCCCTTGAAATTATTATTTTATGTAAGAGTAGAAATGCCTATGTGTAAATAAATCTTACACTAATGCATACCTGTCAAATTTTGAAGACGGAGACAGGAATAATCTTAACACTAAACTCCTGGTACTTTCCCAGTAAGGTAAGTTATGATACTGTATACTCCTTTTGATGTTTTTACTGTATTCATTTCCTCTTCTATCCTGCATGAATAGAAAACAAATGTACAAAGATATAGTTGTCCAATAATGTGTCAGCCATTGTCAGCTGTGACATTATGAAATGATATTTTAATATTCACGTTCATGGGTTGGAACACATCTGCCACTTTGCAAGATGTTCCATCGACTGAACGAGACTCAGGAATTTGGGAAATCTGCAGCTCATCCAAAGGGATGTGAACAAACTAAGAATCTTACCACAATATTCCTATTATCTCAGGTTGGGGGAAATAGTTGACTTAGATATGTCGAAATTAAATGGATGCAGAAAGACTATTTATAATAGATGTCATTGCAAATCATCCAAATGTTTGGAACCAAGAGGAAATGGAAGTCAGCTCTACAACAGAAGAAATTAAACTTATGTCTGGTTTTTTTTTTATCTGACAATGTAACCAGCGGTACCTGCAAGAAATTGTAATGATATCAAAATAATGGCATCCCCAGGGTGATGTTATCACACATGAGACGCTTGCATGCCAATAGCCAATGCAAGTACTAAAGTTGTGACACTTGGCTAACAATGTTGTCATTCATGTCTCATTATTTGTCTCACAGATGTAAAAGATGCTTCATACAGAAATACAACTTATTTTTGGAAATTTAGCCATTCCACATTTTAGGATGACTTACACACTATTTTTTTTTATAAAATAGAATTCTTTATTGGCCAAGTGTGATTGGACACACAAGGAATTTGTCTTTGGTGCATATGCTTTCAGTATACATAAGGAGAATAAAATACATCAAGAATAAGAACAATCAAGATAGGTACTAGGATGGATGAGGAGAATAATAGTAATGCAATCTTAGTAAATAATTTGACAGTATTGTAGGAATTAGTTGTTAAGCAGAGTGATGGCATTCAGGGAAAAACTGTTCTTGTGTCTAGTTGATCTGGTGTGCAGTGCCCTATAGTGTCATTCTGAGGGTAGACGTTGAAACAATTTATGTCCAGGAAGTGAGTGGGTCTATAGATACTTTCACGGCTGTCTTTTTGACTCATGCAGTGTACAGGTCCTCAGTGGAAGGCAGGTTGGTAGCAATTGTTTTTTCTACAGTTCTAATTCTCTGTTGAAGTCTGGGTTTGTCTTGTTTGGTTGCAGAGCAAAACCATTTTTTTAGTAAGTGGGTTTATAGAATCATAGGGTCAGAAGGGGCTTTGGAGACTTCTTATTCAACCTCCTTCTTGAGCAAGAGACCTCATACCATTCTGGACAAATGGTTGTCCAGTATCTTGTTGAAAACCTCCAGTGATGGAGCACCAACAACTTCAAACTGTTGCACTGACTAATTGTTCTCGCTGTCAGGAAATGTCTCCTTAGTTCTTTACTTCCCTTTCAATAGGAGTTGCCTCCTGTTGAAATAGCCTGATGCAAATCCTTGCCTGTGTATCAACATAGGAACATGGCTTCAAAAGAAAAGGCACCTAACCTGGGCCAGTTATATGTGCCATTTGTGTTCTTAAGCTGACCCTGTTTTTCCAAGGTCAGATGGGCAGTTCTCTTGGGTTGAAAGTGAAAATAAACCATACTTTGAGCATATATCCTAAAGAGGTTTATATTTATTTGTAAGTGCGTCCCTGGGGTGTCACTGTTCTGGAGGTGAAACTCTTGGCTTTGGGAGTTCTTAAAGGGTGGATTTACTGGTGCACCAATGGGGCCCTTCTAGGCTTTCTACTCTTGGGTTTAATGGAAGCAGGATCAGGTCAGAGAAGCAATGAAGATATTTTTTTTCTGGGGGAGAACCATCTGCTGGGACTCCTGTATCTCTGGAGGAGTTTGATGAACAGATGAACCACTCAGGTTAGGCATGATGGAGGTATGAGAAGTAAGGAGAAATAGTGGTAGTAACAGTAACGTCGCTGCTGGTAATAGTCTTTCTCTTTTGTTGCAAATAGCAATGTGATAAATAGCCCAAGTCTAAGTTGGGCTTCTCCCTTTGGGAGAAAGTCTAAGTTATTTTCTCCCAAAGAGAAGAGGGTGGTACAGTTCCAGTTCTTGGATCTGGTAGACCTTTAGTTCTTAAGGCCTCACCTTTCCAAACCTTTGTCATGCTTGCCTTTAGGCCTTTAAAACCACAATAATTAAGCAAACAAATAGATTAGACTCACAACAGATTAAACAAATGGTTTAATCTATCACAGGACTCAACCCAAGCTTTCCGAATTGAACAGTAGTAGTGTTTTTTTTAAATACCCTAGTTTGTCTTTCCATTAGGACATCATTTATATTTTGTTTCTTGCTTTTATTCCCATATCCAGAAGCAATAGGACAGAAAATTAATTTTATGACAAATGCACTGCAATTAGGATGCTAATTAGAAGAAAAGGCTTGCTGGGTGCGCATTTTCCTAATTCCATTGTGCAGTGATAGCCTCTGAACAACAAGACACGCACCTTATTACACCATTTCTCTTCCCAGAAATGCCTAGGAAAGAGCTATTTCATGTGTGCATCATTAGGCCCATTGAGAAAATTTACCTGAGTTCTAACTAGTTGTAACTGGTAGGCCCTATTAGCCTCTCTTTCTCCCTAACCCCACACTCATCCTTTCAGGTGTGCTCAAATAGGACTTTGCATCGTGTGTCCAAAATACAACAATTGAACCATGTGCATTGTGCCTTGAATGACAACTTTGGATTAATTGGTATCCCTGGAAGCCTCCATGGAATCTCTCTTCCTTCTCTTTCTCTCTGTGAGCATTTGGGAGGGCCAGGTTTGAAACAGTATCTCAAATCACAGATTTCTTTTACCTGACTATGGCCTTCAATGCAGCTTTTCCTTCTGTTCCACAAGGGTATGCCTTCTGCGCATTATAATAACTTGGTGGGAGGATAACATATTTTGGTACAGGATAGCTATCAGGATCTAGACATCAAACAAATAAAACTATCCCAGAAATATTAGGACAAGCAGAGATTGTCCTACATGGATCTTGATCACAGAGATCTTTCAGATTGGTCAAAAGGACAGCCATCACCCCCGGATTGCAGCATTGCAACACAGATTCCACCCTTCCCGTATATGTACCAAAGGAGCAGAGCTTTACCCCTGATTCATTCACTTCCCAAGAATATTGAAGCTTTTCAGGGGGAAGAAAACTCCCTTCCATCAATTAACCACAGGCCCAAATGAAAGTCTTGATAATGGAGCCCTCCCCAGGCTTCTATAAAGCCTCTGGAGCCTGGGGAGGGAGAAAAATTGCTTTAAAAAAGGCTGAATTCAGCTGGCCAGCGTGCGCATGCTCGCTGGTCAGCTGACTGGGCAACGTCTTGCATGCCCTGACAAATCGCTCCGGGAGCCACCTGTGGCACATGTGCCATAGGTTCGTCATCCCGGTCCTAGACAACTAATTTCAAGATTTGTTTTCAGCCCCTGACCTCTGACTCTTTGAGTACTGATACCTAGGACAGGGGTCCCCAACCGTTCTGACTTTGGCAGCAGTGGTGGTGGTAGGGTTGTGTGCATGCTGCTTGGAGAAATACACCTTTATCTGCTCGTGAGCTCACCTGCTGTTTGCACAGACTGGTTCCCGATGGGCCACTGACTAGGGGTTCGGGATCCCGTATCTAGGACTCTCTGTTTATATACATCAGTCTATATGTGATTTTTTTAAAAAAAGAACTTTAACTTTAAAAATCACACAAACACGTGATATGAATTAGGATATTGGGGGGAGGGGAGGGCAAATAAGTGAAAAATCCCCTCCCTCTTTTCTGCAAAAATAAAATGTATGCTTTTGGCATCTTAATTTTTTTTCGGATCCTTCCCTGCAGAGACACCTGCCAGCATGTACACCCTGCTCTAGAAAACTCTTATTAAAATACTTGGTGGTGTTGGGGTTTTTTGCTCTGGAAAGGAAGAAAGGTTTTATATTTGTCATCCCAGGACTATTTTAAGGGTTTATCTCCATACTGACTTTCAGTCTGGCCACTTTGGGGTGGCGGCATCAGGTGAAGGCTTTCTGTAACTGTGAAATTCACCATTAAGTCATGAACTATTATCTATTTATAATGTTTAAAATAAACACAATGCCTGTTGCACATGAACTTATGCTTCAAGTAAATGACAAGCATTTGTCAAATGTTTTCTTTCTTTCTTTCTTTCTTTCTTTCTTTCTTTCTTTCTTTCTTTCTTTCTTTCTTTCTTTCTTTCTTTCTTGCTTGCTTGCTTGCTTGCTTGCTTGCTTGCTTGCTTGCTTGCTTGCTTGCCTGCCTGCCTGCCTGCCTGCCTGCCTGCCTGCCTGCCTGCCTGCCTCCCTGCTTCTTTTTTTCTACCTACCTACCTTCCTACCTACTTCTAACACATGGGATACTGGATATTAAGAAGAATCACAACAGGATCACTAAATCATTCATCAATCAATTAATTAGCTTCTATCTCTCTGTCATTTCTGTCTGTCTCTGTCTCTCTGTCTCTCTCTCTCATGTGTGTGTGTATGTGTGTGTTAAAGCTATAGTTAAAGTTAAACTATATACACACACACACACACGCACACACACAAAGTTTAGGTTCTGATCTGATTGTTGAAACTGATTCATTTTCATGTTTATATTTATGTAAGCCACTGAAGTTGGAATTGATTGTGGTCAGCTGCAAATTCAACCAATCAATGTGTGAAATGTAGAGTTTTGTCCAAAGCTGGAGGCAAGTCATTGGTCAGGATTTTTTTTCTGCTGAGTCAACAATCGACACAAGATTGCCAAGGGTGAAAACACGTGCAAGTCATTTTAAACAGATTTGTTCAGAGGTGCGGAAAAAATTGGGATTTTGTGTAGATATCCACACAAATGAACACACTTACATGTTTCCCTTTGCATGAGCACATCTTCTCCTTCTCTTTTTCCTTCTCCTTTTCCTTCTCCTTTTCCTTTTCCTTCTCTCTCTCTCTCTCTCTCTACCTACCTACCTACCTACCTACCTACCTACCTACCTACCTATATTTTAGCCCAGTTCTCAGTCTCATGTTCAGAGCAAACATTCCTGTTTCAACAGTAGCCAGGCACAAAATGTTTTCACGCACGGCTACAGCAAGAGCCTGAAGTGTGAACGGAAGATAGAGTGACATTTCAATCAGACAGACCTCTTCAGAGTCCTTGCAGCTGTCACAAGCACAAATGTGCACTCACATACATATCCAAATGCAAGAGGAATGCGAAATGTTTACAGTGAAGTGCATCTCTTCATGTAGGAGTGTCATTATGCTTGGCTGCTATATGGCGTGATTTGACAGCAATCAAAAAGATTCTCCTGCCGATTTTACAGCAAGACAGACCCATTTTCAGCAGAGGAATGTCAAAGACTCATCTTTGTGAAAGCCAGGCTGGTTTTCTTTCTATTTAATGCTACAAAGGGAAAGTTAAAACAATCCCTCTGACTAGGAACAATACCCATTTTGTGCATGAGGGTTTTGTTTTTACTCCTTGCTTGCAGGACTTGTCTGCAGAGAGAATTTCTGAGCTCTGTGCTAAGCCTGCTTCTGATGCAACCTGGTATGTTTGGAGGTCCTTCCCTGTAGTCTGCATTTATCCATAGTCACAGCTTCCCATCATTCCTCTTAACCATCAATCACTTTTATGATTGCCATCTCTTTCTCTCCATTCATATTTCTTAGGCCTTCTAGTCACCACAAAGCACATTCACTCCTTCACTCTCCCCTTTACAAATATTCCCATTTGTGTCACATGCGCACCTGTCTGTTTGTTGACTGAAGGAAGTTTGGTTTGGTTTAGCTATTTGAGCTAAGATTTCTTAAAATGGGCTGGGCTGAAGGAGCTCTCAGAACACTTAATGCCTTTGCATTTACCAATAAGGGAGAATATTTGTAGCTCAGGGTTGAAATGAGGAGTCCCTGGTGCTCCCTGAGCTTGGTGGTTTTCTTGCAAATGTCTCATTACCCGACTAGGTAATATTATCAGTGCTAGGCCAGTGAGGCTAGCAGAGACTAGCACTGATGATGTTACCTGGTTTGGGTAATGAAATATCTGCAAGGAAACAGCCAAGCTCAGGGAGCACCAAGTACATTGGCCCTTGTATTTATCCATGCCAAGAAACACAAGCAAACCTCATAAAACCATCCTCTCTCCCCCAACAGTGTGTTTCCAAACTTTTCTCATTGGCAAAGTGTTCAACATCCTATTGCACTGTTTAAATCATGGTCTCCTACAGCTAAGTGGCAATTTTGACTGAACCATTCATACTTGATCAATGTTCAATCAATTACTGTTGAAAAATCCTCAAGAGTTTATTACTGTTCCCCACAATGGAAGAAGTAGACAGTGAGAATGCTTGTGGAGTAAAATGCATGTTATTTCTGTTCCCCTGTGTGAGATTGTGAGACATAAATTCTTTTGGAAAGGCTAAATCTTCAAGTTCTTTTGCTAACCATGAAAAATTATGGGATAGCAGCTATTTGCTTTCCCAGTTTAGGGAAGATGGGGTATAATTTCTTCCTTCCTTCTTATATTGTAGCACAAAATACCCTTAAGGCCAATATGGCAGAAATAAACTACTGCAGTTTCAAAGATTAGCTAATAATATTATTTAAGATATGTTTAATATATTCAACATATGTTTGCTGCCTTAAGTTATTTATAAAAATTATAATGGTGGATAAAACATAATCCAAATAAAAAACCAACTCTGAAGAGGGACATTTAGATAAAATAAATTCAATGGATTAAAGTGAATTTTCTCTAATATTGGTTCAGAAGGGAAACCCGGATATACTGGATAACATCATGACAATTGGAAAAAGATGGGATAAAATATTTCAACTATGTTTAACTCTATTTTACTCACTCCCAGGTCAGTGAAATATTTTTCTTAACTATTACATCTTTCATTTTGGTTACTGATTAGCTCATAGGCCATATCAAAATAGAACCATGCATAAAAGCGAAGCACAAGAAACAAAATAAAAGGGATAAATAAGGAATGCAATATCATGTTTCTGAGTCACTCCTTCAATTAACCTCAATCAGGTCTACATATGTAAATCTCAGCTGAACTGTTTTATTCAAATAAAATATCTGTGTTTTATGATTTTGGGGTTTTGATCTCAAACTCTCTCCAAGCAGTTTACAGTCAGCATCTTGCCCCCAACAATCTGGGTCCTCATTTTACCCACCTCAGAAGGACGGAAGGCTGAGTCAACCTTGAGCCTGGTTAGATTTGAACTGCCAAATTGCAGGCAGCTCATTGGTCATAAACTTTCTAATTGAATGTTGGGAGAAAAATGCTAATGATGAGAGAGGTTCAAAGGAGACTGTGTTTCCTTTGGGATGTAGGCTCCTATTTGGTCAGAAGAAAGAAAGGCATGTGTGTTGTGTGAATGGACATGCCCATAGAGCTTTCCTTTCAAATGATCTGTTTGGTGTAGATGAAGATGTATCAGTAAAGGAGAATAACACAGGGTTGAAATGAGAGGTCCGTGGTACTCTCTAAATTTAATTGTTTTCTTACAAACATTTCATTATCCAAACTAGGTAATGTCATCAGTGGAGCATTGATGGTGTTACCTAGTTTGAGTAATGAAATGCAACCAAGCTCAGAGAGTATCAAAGACCCCTCTGATGAAGATTTCTCCTCCATCACTTTTTCCATCTCACTAAACATCTGAACTTGATATGAGCTGTTTGACATCCTGAACAGTTCCAATAAACCTCCCCTGGCATAACCTTGGATAGGTTTCCTCCAGAAAAGATGTTAAGACCAGCAATTTGCGAGAAACAATAGCATCAAATAAAATACAAGGCAACTGTGAAAGCAACACAATGACTCAGCTCTTCAGAGGAAGACTGGAAGAAAAGGGGAGGAATATGCCAAGTTCTCATAACTGCTATCACACTTCCTGGAACTTTATTCCCATGAATCGGCAAATCATTAAGATGAAAATACAGCCTTTAATAAAATGAACACTTTGTGTCAGCTCAGAAATTGAATTATCACTTTTATCTTATCAAATGTAAAAGAGGAATGAGATGCTAGCATAACAGCTCAGCCACAGCTTTTGCAGGCTGAAAACTCAGCGGCAGCCCAGGACTGATAGGGGAAGACAGAAAGGAAGAGTTAAGAAGGGGACATTTAGTCAACTGTGCATGAATAATGGCAAGTTAACTCGCATTTATAAAGTGGTGGGTCTTTTATCAGGGATCAAGACAAACATCAATGATGATTAGCAATTATAATATAATCATAATCCAGCACTAAAAGAGTTCATCACTTATACCATCTAGAATGGGTTCTCACAATAACTTGTATTGCAATGTGATGGTCACTCGAAAGGACTTCTTTTAAGAAAGAAGGAAGGCAGATGAATTGGCAATCAACCTATTAATGGTGGTGACTTTGCAGGATGAGCAGAAAGAGAGTCGAGTCTCCTAGGCAACTAGCTTCTCAAAACAAGGTCACACAAGATGAAACACACCGTTCAAATGCATTTAAAAGGATGTTCTTTCCCCAAGAATGTTAGCAAGGTCAACAGGAGGAGGAGGGTGGGGACGTTGAGGAGCTTATTCACCTACAACCCTACAAGATCATTTCAGGACAGAACATATCACAAAATCGGCTCTATTCAGGCAGATAAGGGTTAATTTCTTCTAAGTTTATTTTGGGAAGGCATGAATATGTTTCCAATTGCACTGCTGCAACCCTCCAAACTGTAAAGGTAGAAATCACAGAGTGATCTGCCTTCTCTCTCCTTTAGGTTCTTTTTCTTTTAGGTGTGTGACAGGGGGATTATCCATAGGCCTGTGCAGAAGATTTGAAAGTCAGGAAATCATGTTTTGTCATGTGGCGCAAGGATGTGTTGCTTAAGGAAGCCCAGTGTTTTTCTGATATTATGCTAGTCTGGGGAACTAAGGAAGGAGGAAGGGAGGAAGGGAGGGAGGGAGGGAAGGAAGGAAGGAAGGAAGGAAGGAAGGAAGGAAGGAAGGAAGATCAATAAATGTAAAGGAACGAAGGTCAAGGAAGCAAGCAAGCAAGATCAAGAATTGAACAAAGATCAAGGAAGGAAGGTCAAGGAAGGTGAAAGAAAGAAGGAGGGTCTAGGAAGGAAAATAAAGACATGAAGGTCAAAAAAGGTCAGAGAAAAGCAAAGAAAGTCAAAGAAGGTCAAGGAAGGAAGGCCAAGAAAGGGGAAGGAAGGAAGGAAGATCAAGAATGGAGCAAAAATCAAGAAAGGAAGTAAAAGAAGATCAAGGCATAAAGATCAAAGAAAGTCAAGGAAGGTACATCAATGAAGCAAGGAAGGAAGGTTTTTCTCTTATAATTGTATTAAGGAGTGGATAACTCAAAGCTTTTGCAATTTTCAGCTATTGTGAATTACTCAACATGTGAAGATACTGAAGCTTTATAATGAAGTGAGCAGTTCAAAGTTGTGATAAGGGATAATTATAAAAAGCTTCATAAGGTCTGCCTAGAAATGTCCATATAATTTGTTAAGCTAAGACCATTGTATAACTTACAAATATGTAAATTCCCAGGAGGGAGGGGCTGCATTGCAGGGGATCAAGAGTCAGTGAAGTTAGGAGAAAAAGAGTTAAGAGGTTCCTAGAGTTTCTCAGGTAGATCTCTAATGATTCAAGTACCATAGTTGCGTTAGTTTGGCTGGATTCATATCTATGAGTGAAGAAGAATAAAGGAAACTGCTTAGAAATAATTTATATGGGTCTTTCTTGAGCTTACGAGCTGCCAGTGTCATACCAGGGTCTTAATTGTTTGAAGGATCAAATTAGATATTTGAAAAATTATCCAAAATGTTTCAAAGTGTTGGATATTTGCATGTACAAAACAAATTTTCTAAAATGAATTGACTCTTCAAACTGATTCAGGATGATCATTTGATTTTAATGACTCAAATATTAGATGTGAGTCAACCATTCAAAGCACATTTGGAATGATTTATACCCTCAAAGAATTAGGTTTCTTCCACAAACTCCCTTGCTCTGTAGTTGATTAAAACGATTTCTCAAAATATCTAAACAAGCAACCATTTCACAGAAATCTATTCATTATCATTAATAACACAACCATCAGTATATATTTAATGGTAAGATTTACAGACATTCTTTAAGTATTAGAAAATATTAATTTATTTTCCTTCCTTCCTTCCTCCCTTCTTTCTTTCCTTCCTCCCTCCCTCCCTCCCTCCTTCCCTCCCCTTTTCACAATATTTATAAGCTGACTACTGTCCAATCTAGGAACTTTCCAATATTATCAACAACAAAAAATCCACAAAGAAAACTATGATGAACTATAACTAAACCCATAACTGCCAAAGAATTCCAAAGGTGATTTAATAAGGATTGTTTCTGTCCTTGGCCCAAATATCACCAGTTAGTGGTCCAGATAACCATGGAGAAAATGTTGTTCTAGAGAGAAAGGCCAATGACTGAATAAGTTAATATCAGGGTCTCTGATTTCTTTTTGATTGGCATACATCTAATCTATCTGGTTTTACATTTTGCAATTTACAAATAAATCGCAATGCTATTTTCTTACTTTTATCTTGAATTGCTAAAACTTCTGCTTTCAGTTTAGATAATCTTTTAACTCAGATTCTAATTCACTACCAATTACACCCATTGCCTTGTCTTTTCACAGACTTTCTCAACTCTGTTTCCATTCAAATTCAAGAAGCATCTTTCTTCATACATTCTGTCACACACTCTGTTGATATCCTGTCAATCCTCTGAGCTAGAGAGATACCCTTCAAACTCCAAATCAGATTAACTCTCTGTCAGTTTCTCTTCACCTTACTTGGCCTTTTCTTCCTGGTTACATTTTACACTTATTCTTCTCCAATCTGCCATTTAGCAAGGTGTAATGTCATCCCTATCTACGTCACACACACTATTTACCAATTATCTGCAATACACAATGACAGGGTCTCAAATGTTTAACTATTCCAAAAAGTTACAGTCTTCAGAGCCTGGAAGAGGGCATTCCAGAACCCATAGCAGACAGCCTCACTTGGTTGATTATGGCAGGTCTTTGAGGAAGCTAAGTAAAATCAAAACTAGCTGAGAATTGGAGGAGAGACCATCAGGAAATGACATGGCTGAAAGTAAGACTGATTAATGGAGTACTCCCAAAGATGTTTTTTTTCTAAAAGGCAACCATTGTTGGTTTTTTTTTCTTTGAAAACATTTCACTTCTCATCCAAGAAGCTTATTTAGTTTTTTGGGGGGTGGGGTTTCTTGGAGAATTGAATAAGCTTTTTGGATGAGAAGTGAAATGTTTTCAAAGAAAAAAAAACCAAGGAAGTTCAGTTACCTTTTGGAAAAAGCACCTTTGGGACAACCATGACCCAGATGGCATTGACATTGAATAATGGAGCAATTGAAACACACACCCACACAAACACAATTATATAAGTCCCAGAAGAGGGCACTTCCATTTTTCTGCAAACAGGACTGCATGGACATGTCCTCATGAGCCGCATGAGGTGTCAAGTTTCATTTGATGAACCTCTAATCCATCCTACATTTCCCATGTAAGATTGAGATTGTCTTGGCAACATTTCAGCGAGGTCTCACTCGCCATCTTCAGGCTGGTGCTTTTGGCTTAAAGTGTGATCTGAGCTGCTGTCTTTCTGTAAAGCTTGGTGGAGGGGTATGGAGTGCTGGCTTTGTTTCAGTAAGTGGAATGATTGGTTGTGTGGTTGTATCATGATTGGTAGATTGGTGCTGATTGGTGCTGGCTGTGTGTGCATTGTTGTTTTGTATTGTAATGGCCTGGGTGGTAGGTGGGGTTCCTTTGTGGACTAGGGCTGGTTTCCAGATGTTTGGTAGGTGGGATGTATTGTCACATTTATTCATGTTGTGGGGGTGTTTCTCTATTTCGATAGCTTCCATAATTATTCTCTTATTGAAGTGTTCTGTTTTGGAGATTAACCTGGTTCCTTCAAAGTTGATTTCATGTCCTGTAGCTTTAAGGTGCTGGAAAAGGGAGGAAGTTTTTTTTTTCTTTTTTTACTGCGTTCTTGTGTTCTGTGATGTGTGCATTTATTCTGTTTGTTTGTCCTATATGTGTTGCAGGGCAGATTTTGCATGGTATTTTGTAGACTCCTTGGTTTTCTAGCTGGATCTTGTCTTTGGGGTTTCTTAAGATGTTGGCTATTTTTTGGTCAGTGGTAAAGGCTGTCTTGATATTGTGCTTGTGGAGAATTTTGATGATTTTGTCTGTGGTGCCTTTGATGTAAGGGAGGAGGAGGATGCCATTGTCCTCTTCTGTGTCTTGGTTTTTTGGGGGATTCTCCCTTTTGATTAGGCTGGTAATTGTTTTTCTTTGGAATCCGTTGGAGATTAATACATTTGTGAGTGTGTGTAATTCAGTTTTCAGGCGGTCTTTGTCGGCTAGGCTTTTGGTTCTGGAGATGAGGGTCTTGGCTACAGAGTTGATCTGTGCAGGGTGGTGATGGGATTGCATGTTTAAGTAGCGGTTGGTGTGTGTGTTTTTTCTGGTAGATGGTGTGTCCTAGGGAGCCATTGGGTTTTTTGTAGATTAGGACATCCAGAAAGGGAAGTTGGTTGTTTGCTTCTATTTCCATGGTGAGTTGTATTTTGAGGTGTAGGCTGTTGAGATGTGTGAGGAAGTTGTCTAGTTTTTCTTTCCCATGTGGCCAAATCACGAAAGTGTCATCAACATATCTAAGCCAGAGTTTGGGTTTGTGTTCAGATTTATCTAAGGCATTGGTTTTGAAATGTTCCATGTATAAATTTGCAATGACGGGTGAGAGGGGTGATCCCATGGGTGCTCCTTCTATCTGTTTGTATCTTTGTCCATTATGGATGAAGTATGTGTTGGTTAGGCAGTGGTTGGTCAGGTCCAGGATGTGTTTAGGGGGGTTGTGTTTGTTCTGGATAGCTGTCAAGGCTTCTTTTATAGGCACTTGGGTGAAGAGGGATATGACATCAAAGCTCACGAGTAGGTCGCTGGGTTGCAGGTTTTGTTTCTTTATTGTTTCTATGAAGTGGAGTGAGTTTTGTATGTATGAGGTGATGGATTCTGCATAGGGTTGGAGTTGTTTGGCGAGGAATTTGGCAAGATTCTGTAGAGGTGAGCCTATGGAGCTGACTATGGGTCTGAGTGGTGTTCCTTCTTTGTGTATCTTGGGGAGGCCATAGAGTTTGGGGCATCTGGAAGATTTCTCTCTGGGGATGATTCTTTGCTGGATCTCTTCACTGATGGCAGAGGCTTTTATTTTGGATTTGGTGGTTTTTTGCAGTTGCCCCTAAACACATCCCCACTGAAGACATCATATGTGAAGTTGAAGCTACACACACCAAAATCAACCCAGATGAAGCCAATAAAATCAGACTTGCAGTCAGCAATGTCCTTTGCTCCAGTAATCCACCCAGTAGCAACTTACAGCAACAAGAAGAAATAGCACTCACCAACCTGAGAAAAGACAACATAATCATTCTCCCAGCAGACAAAGGAAACACCACAGTGGTGATTATATTTATATTGTGTCACAACCCCTGGTATGCCAAAATATGGGAGGGAACACACTGCTTCCCTTTTCTGTCCTTCGGCTCACTCCAGGAGACCATCCAGGCACAAAACCATATTTTTAATGTTGCCTTTGTTATATTTGTGTTGTATTTGTGCTGATATTTATTTATTTATTTATCAGCACAAATACAACACACAGAGACACACATGTATATATGTATGTGTGTGTATGTGTGTGTGTGTGTGTGTGTGTTGCATTTTTGCTAATAAATAAATAAAGGGAGACTAGCATAGATCTATTTCGAGCTATTTAGCTCTCATCAGCTAGCCATACCCTTACTGGGATTTGAACCTCGAAATAGATCTATACTAGTCTCCCTTTATTTATCAGCACAAATGCAACACAAATATTAAAAGGCAACATTAAAAATAAAAAATATGGTTTTCTGCCTGGATGGTTTTCTGAAATGAGCTGAAGGAAGAAAGGGGAGTAGTGAGCTTCCTCCCATATTTGGGCATACCAGGGGTTGTAACACAAATACATGCCTATTTCCCTGGCTCAGCTGATAAGGAGGAGACCCTGTGGCTTAGTGGCTAAGACTCCTGCCTAATATGTAATACAGCCCAGGTTCAAATCCCAGTAAGGGTATGGCTAGCTGATGAGAGCTAAATAGCTCGAAATAGATCTATACTAGTCTCCCTTTATTTATTTATCAGCACAAATGCAACACAAATATAAAAAGGCAACATTAAAAATAAAAAAAATATGGTTTTCTGCCTGGATGGTTTTCTGTAATGAGCTAAAGGACAGAAAGGGGGAGTAGTGAGCTTCCTCCCATACCAGGGGTTGTAACACAAGTATATATATATATATATATATATATATATATATATATATATATATATATATATATATATATATATATATATATATATATATACATACATACATACATACATACATACATACATACATACATACATACATACATACACCCTCCTCTATGAATAATCAGAATCTGGTTCTCCTTTTTTTTGTGCATAGTAAAAACGCAAGACTGAAAAGTGAGTGTGAAAAATCTAGAGTAGTCATGAGGCTGATGTTTTTGATGGCCATTTTATGCCACTGTGACTCATAGAACTCCAGAAAAAAAGTAGCTTGGAGATAGGTGACTTTATGCTTTTTTAAAATAAAAGTGTTTGGGGAGAAAGGGGGGGACTGCTCCTCAGTACTCATCTAAACCATTAACATTCTTCACAAGGTCCATATTACAGAATTAATATAGAATTACAGAATAACAGATTTGGAAGGAACCTTGGAGGTCCAACCCCCTGCTCAAGCAGGAGATCCTATGCTATTGCAGACAAGCGGCTGTCCAATTTCTTTTTAAAAACTTCCACTGATAGAGCATCCACAATTTCTGAAGGCCAGCCATTACACTGGTGAATTGTCCTCACTGTTAGGAATTTTCTCCTTCGTTCTAAATTGGGTCTCTCCTTGATTAATTTCCACCCGTTGCTTCTTGTCCTGCACTCAGGTGCTTTTGCGAATAGCTTGACTCCCTCTTCTTTGGAGCAGCCGCTGAGATATTGGAAGACTGCTATCGTGTCACCCAAAGTCCTTCTTTTCATTAGACTAGACATACTCAATTCCTGTAAGTTAATGGTGACTAATTAATATGTTCTTGTTGTTCTCTTGGAAGAGTAGGTATGTGCTCTATGATGCCCTTCTTTGAGGAAGATTTCACAGTTTTCCTTCCAGCCTTGGGATCCAAGTACAGAACTCAGCCAAGGTCAGCTGTGTGTTATCACTTATGCTATCACATGCTTAGAAATAACTCTGCCCAAACAGTCAACTACATATGGAGGTTCAATTAAGCTCACCTAGAATATAGAAAGGTGAGAAAGAAAATCTAGCTTTAATTACTTGGGTTTTCCTTAGCCTATGCAAACAGGCAGAAATGTGAAAACTGGGCTTTGAATAGGCGTGGGGACTTTCATCATGTACCATTTCAATTTTTCATCATTGGATGAGACTAAAGATCAATCAATTAAAATAGAGCAGGAAGGGACCTTGGAGGTCTTCTAGTCCATCTGGTTAATTGTCCTCACTCTTAGGAAGTTTTTCCTTAATTCCAGGTTGCCTCTCTCTTTGATTAGTTTCCATCCATTGTTTCTTGTCCTGCCCTCTGGTGCTTTGGAGAATGGGCTGGTCCCCTCTTCTTTGGGGCAGCCCCTCAAATACTAGAACTCTGCTGGGCTGAATGTGGGTGAATCTTGCAATCTTTCACATGTCTCAATAGATCTGAGGATCTGAGGAAGGACGCAACTGCCAAGAATTCTGGCTCTTTCTCTGTTCTCTTTGGCAGAAGTTTAAAATGGGCTGATCTAAACTCAGAAGCTAGAAAGAGACAGAAGTTCTCACCAAATGGGATAGGGTTTCCTGCTTGAACTGGGGGTTGGACTAGAAGACCTCCAAGGTCCATTCCAACTCTGTTATTCTGTTATTTTATTAGCAAACAGGTTAGCCATTAGCCCCAGAATGACAAAAGAAAAGCCCAAATTTGCTCCAGTTTCAAACAAACTAGTGATAGAAAATCAGGGAAGAAAAGTTGATTCCCTTTTGAAATAGATCCCTCTTAAAATAGATCCACATAATCAAATCAGGCAGATCCAGAGCTAATTTTGAATTGCTGCAAACATTCACTACATTTACATGAAGTTCAAACATCATGCTGATCTTAGCTCTAAAATATATTAACTTTGGCAAACATGAACATGCCCTTTATTCTCTGAAATGGGCTTCGCATAGAGAATTGGCGAAAGCAATTTTTGGACTGGAGTCCAAAGACACAATGTTCTATGTGATCTTTAATGCCAGATGAAGGTTGGACGACTCTACTCAAGAGCAGCAGTTTCTCAATGAAACTGACCTCTGATGATTTCATGGTCACGTGACCATATAGATTTCTGTACAACAGTAGAAGCTGGTTTCCTGTTGTCTTTTCAAAGGAAGCTTTGATGGCTTCCCAAGGCTTTCCTGACCCTGCTCCATACAAATGCAACTCAGTTTGACGTGACTTCATTTTTGGAGATCAGCCAAAGTTGGCTCAGTCCTGCCACCTTATAGAGTATTTGTACATAATAGAAAAAATCGGAACATTTTCTCTTTGGGGAATTTATTCTGCACTACCTACCTCTCGACTCATAAAAAGCATTATGAGATCCTCCCGTTCCGAATTTGACCGAACACAGGTAAGAATCTACTTGAGGACATACCTTGTGGCATTAAGAGTGGCCAAATGTCGACATTGTGCCGCTCTTATTGCGTCCGCAGACAACCGCCCTGCCGCCCTGTTTCAGGTGACCCGCTCCCTCCTGTCACAGAGGCCGCGGGAAGCCCCCTTGCAGGGCAGGGCAGAGGAATTTGGGGAATATCTGCAGGATAAAATCGCTCAAATCCGGAGGGAATGGGTCCCCCTCAGTGATCCAGGGGGGACGTCCGAGGCGAGTCTTGAGAGACCATTCTGGGAGGAGTTTGACTCTGTTGCCACTGATGATTTGGACGGGTTGCGTGGGCGACTGCGAGCCACCACATGTTTATTGGACCCGTGTCCCTCCTGGCTTGTACTGGCATCCTGGGAGGTCACACGAGGCTGGCTCTTGGGACTAGTGAACGCTTCATTGAGTGAGGGGTTCCTACCAGCCGCCTTGAAAGAGGCGGTTGTGAGGCCCTTACTGAAGAAGCCTTCTCTGGACCCAACTGAGCTAGCCAATTATCGTCCCGTCTCCAACCTTCCCTTCTTAGCGAAGGTTGTAGAGAGTGTGGTGGCCCAGCAGTTCCCACGTCACTTGGAGGAGAATGATTATCTAGACCTGCGCCAGTCCGGCTTCCGACCCGGGCACAGCACAGAGATGGCCTTGGTCACGTTGGGCCACCACACTCTCTACAACCCCTTGCTCAGCGAAGCATTCACTAGGCCCAGGAGCCAGTCTCGTGTAACCTCCCAGGATGCCAGTACAAGCCAGGAGGGGCACGGGTCCAATAAACATGTGGTGGGTCACAGTCGTCCACGCATTCTGTCCAAATCCTCGATGGCAACCAAGTCAAACTCCTCCCAGATCGATTCCTCAAGACTCGCCATGGACGTCTCCATTGGACCACTGACAGGGACCCAATCCCTCCGGATTTGAGCGATTTTATCCTGCAGATATTTACCAAATTCCTCTGCCCTGCCCTGTAGAGGGGCCTCCCACGGCCTCTGAAACAAGAGGGAGCGGGACACCCGAAACAGGGCGGCAGGGCGGTTCTCCGCGGATGCAATGAGAGTGGCACAATATTGGCGTTTGGCCACTCTCAATGCCACAAGGTACGTCCTTAAATGGGCTCGTGCCTGTGTTCGATCAAATTCGGAGCGAGAGGATCTCCAACGACTCTCTAGACGTCTCTTGCGGCATTTCATCACCCTTAGCTCCTCGGTAAACCAAGGGGCCAGGGTGGATCGTTGCCGCCGGAGAGGCCGCAAAGGCGCCACCAGGTTCAAGGCCCCGGTAGTCGCATTATTCCATGCGACCACCAGGTCCTCTACCCGGGGGCGGGTCAAGGTTACAGGAGGTGGCCCAAGCTCCGTCTGGAACCTATCAGGTTCCATCAGGCGCCTGGGGCGGAACCATCTGGTACTTTCCGGTTCCGCCTCCCCGCAGCGGGAGGTAGCACCAGGGAAGTCAAGACGAAGGAGTGAGTGATCTGACCATGACAGGGGAGTGATGGTTAAGTCCCCTCCTCCCAGATCACTCAGCCACTGGCCAGAGACAAAAACAAGGTCCAGAGTGTGTCCTCCCTCATGTGTCGGGCCCTGAATCATTTGAGTCAGGTCCATGGCTGTCATGGAAGCCATGAACTCCCGAACCCCCTCTGATGCTTCTCCCATCGATGGCAGGTTAAAATCCCCCATCACTAAAAGTTTGGGGGTCTCAACCGCCACCGATGCGATCAGCTCGAGGAGTTTGGGCAGGGCCGCTGATGTATAGCGAGGAGCCAGGTATACTATCAGCAGGCCCAACTGTCTCCCAGGGCCCCATTTCACAACAAGGGATTCACATCCGGACGTCTGTGGCACAGTGGACTCCCTCGGCTCTAAGTCCTCCCGAATAATTGCTGCCACCCCACCGCCCCTTCCCTGGGCCCGGGGCTGGTGAAATGCTTGGTAGCCTGGTGGGCACATTTCCACGAGGGGAAGACCTCCCTCGTGGCCCAACCAGGTCTCCGTTATTCCCGCGAGGTCCGGCTCCCCCTCTAAAATTAGATCGTGAATGAGGGGGGCCTTGTTAACAACGGACCTCGCATTGCATAACAACAGCCTCAGGCCTTGGGTCTGTAACTCTTGACCACCTAGAACGCGGGGGTTGGTACAAGCGACCGGGTGTAACCAGCAACCACGGTCTCCCAACCGACTGTAAGTTCTTAATCTGTCCTCGTATCTGCCCCTCCCTGCGACCGTTGGAATTAAAGAGCCCTGTATAGGAATGATATCCTCCCCCTCCTCCTCCCTTCCGCTCCTTCTGCTCGCGACCACACCTGGAGGCCCGGCTCTCACATCGCTCCTGATCTGACCCACCCGCCCCACAACCCCTGAACCCCCACCCCTACAAATTTTTAAAAAACAACTAACTAAAAACCCCCTAAGTCTCCGCTTCCTCCACCTCTCGGGATTAATAAATCCGTCATCAAGGTGGGCCCTCGAAAGGGCGGAGGGCCACACCTGCGAGAGGGGGGACTCTCGCAGTAGGATCAGGTCTGACCTTAAATACATAGAGTGTTAAAAGAGTTTGTCGTCGGGGCTTAGGGTCTATGCTGAAGATGTCATAATCCAGTAAAAATTTGAAAAGCATGGTTGCAGCAAAACAGAATAGTCCAGTCATTAGTCTTAGATGGACATGTTGCATGTCTTTTACTGCTTTGCCTATTCAGTATAGGGGAGAAGGAATTGGCTTTGTATAACTAACAGATGTTGGTTTCCTCTGAATACTTGCACCTCAAAAAAGACTTTCACAAAAATATACCTTTACAAATATTTCTGATTTAGAGAGATAGTATTTATAGTCAAATGTATCTTTGGCTTCAAAAATAGGCCTTCTGCAGGATAGTGTAGAATGTTTGTATTCGTGTTCTAGAGCAGGAGTGAACAAACTTGGCAACTTTTAAGACTTCAATTCCCAGAATCTCCCAATTCCACAAGTCTTAAAGTTGCCACGGTTGGACACCCCTGATTTAGGGCAAGACATGCATTTCAGGTTATTGTAGTACAAATTTCTCTAATCTGGTTCATTCCTCATGTGACACAGGCATCCAGAACTAATTGCAATGACATCATAATCATCAGGGCATCATTATTCAAATGATACAAATAAAGATAAAAGTGATGTCACTTGCCAACTCTCCCTCCAAATATCTTTGTTAAAAGAGTATGATTCTGAAAAATCATAACACAATCACCCTCTCCCTCTCCCCCTCTCTACTTTGCTCCCTCCCTCTCTCTCTCTCTCTCTCACACACACACACAAATGTACACTTTACACACACACCTTTCCATTCTATGCAATATATACTATGCAAGAACCAAAAAGAGGAGGAGGTGGAGGAAGAGGAGGAGGAGGAGAAGGGGGAAGAAGAAGAAGAAGAAGAAGAAGAAGAAGAAGAAGAAGAAGAAGAAGAAGAAGAAGAAGAAGAAGAAGAAGAAGAAGAAGAAGAAAAAATTGAATAGTAGACAATGTAGACATTAGAGATATGTTTTGTGCATCTTTATGTTGGGTTACAATGACTTTCCTTTCAGAATGGATAGTTTTCAGGACATCTAATCATCCATCCATCCATCCATCCATCCAATTTCTATGGTTGCCCAGCTCAACCAAGTGACTCTGGGCGGTTTACAAATCTAAAATCCTAAAACAATTTAAACAATTTAAAGGACTTAAAGCAATAAAAGCATTCACAAAATGAAAGAAAAATACAAAAATGAAAATAGAAGCAGGGCTAGGTTACACCTGCTTTGTTCTTTAAAGAAATGAAGGGAGGCACAGAGACAATTATGGAAAAGAAACATGAACTGAAACTTGTAATAAAAGCAGATAGGTAAAGAAAGTGATGAGAATTATGTCGAGTGCTGGAAATAGCAACAAACTTCCCTAAACCTAGTGTTAGTTGGCAAAAAAATGTTCCCTTCTGTCAGAGTTTCAGATGATATAATGACAGGAAGGAAGCCTCAAAAGAAATGTATTCTCCCCAAAGTGCGGCTTTACTTTGGAAGCCAGAATTGCTCAGATCCCAGAGAATTCAAACTGAGGAAATTAACCACCATTCAGAAAATATCCACTATGATGTCAGGTTTGAGAGTCTGTGGGCCTGTGTGTCTTTGTGTATCTGTGTGATAGGCATTATAATCGGCAGACATTGTGAATGAGCAGAAGGAACTGAAGTAGAATCCTTTTCATCTGATTTTATTTATTTCTTTGTTTGTATCTTAGCTGTATCATTTTTACAAATACCTCAGTATATACCTGCATATGTCTTGCCTTTATTATTTTTTATAAATAACTCAAGGTGGTGAACATACCTAATACTCCTTCCTCCTCTTATTTTCCTCACAACAACAACAACCCTGTGAGGTGAATTGGGCTGAGAGAGAGGGACTGGCCAAAAGCCACCCACCCGGTGTCAGCGTTCCAAATAGCATCCAAAGTTAAATCAGAGTTCAAGGCAAAAGATTCCTCAAGTTCCAAATTATGAAGAGAGCCATGTTGGCGCATCTGGGAAAACCTGAATCTGAAAGCTTCCTGGTTTTCACACCCAGTTGAAAGTTCACGATCTCACCTCCATACCCACAAGCCCATCACATGGTCCAATCTTCCACTGCCATGCTGACAGGTCCACACATCCAGTTCCGGTCAGGTGCAGAGACAAAGGATGACCTTGGATTCTAGAAAGGAATTTTGTTTTGGTTACATAGCATTTAACTCCGTACCATCCCCCCTCCTATTTCCCCACAATAGAAATGGCATAGTAAAATATTAGAAAGTGTGACAGGCCAAAGATCCAAAAGGAATATGGCTGCAGGCCTGATAGGCGGCCTCTCCTCAGAAGAAAAGTGTTTCCTGAAAAGAGAATAATGTAGGGGTTAACATAAGCAGAACTAACTACCTCTCTCCCCCCTGGGGGGGGGTTGGTTTATTGGGAAACTTATTATGGAATTGTTTTACTAACTTATCAGCTTTTACATTCCAACATTTTACCCAAGTAGCTTCGGACAAAGGGTACCCCTTCCAATGCACTAAGTATTGCAAACAACCTCTATACAACCTAGATGTCAACGTCTAAGGCGTTTCCATGACTACTATCACCTTAAGAAGGGGAGGGAAATGCCATGCATACTATTGGCCAGAGTAAAAGTGTCATATTTCTGTACTGGGATGTGAATGCGCATGTCCAGAACCCTGCCATAATGTCCTGTTGGAGAATGTGATTGATGACCTCAGCCAGAGGAGAAGGGGCACAGGGCCATTAAGTGTGATTTAGTTTCAGCTTCACAGAAGTCCGTGCCAAGATGTTAGTCCTAAAAAACGAATGTTTTTTTTTAATTTTGTCTCAGGGCTTGTAAATTAATTAGGGCAACTCTTGGAACCTTCACAGATAGCTGAAACTCACTTTTAAAATATTTGGGGGGGGGGGTTCCTGAAGCCTGGACCCTCCGAGCACACCCTCCCGTGATGTTTGAGTTGCTTGGAGGGAAAATCAGACAACAAGAGATTGAAGAGATGCAGACTGGAGGACATCCCCCCTCTCCATCCAATGGAAGGAGAAGAAGCCCAGAATGGCAACCAGCGCCTCTCCAGAGGCCAGGTTTGAGGAGGCAGAGGAGAAGGATCCATATGCAGAAGAGGAACTCAGTAACCTAAAGCAGAGGAGCCGCCCCATAAAAGAGCACATCCATGAATTTAGGAGGGTCATAGGAAGGCTACCCCCTTTACCAGAGTGGCTGCTGGTGCATTTTTTCAGAACAAGCCTCGACAAGCAATTTGCCCAGGTAACTGCATACTGCGACATCCCAAATCAACTCTCTGAGTGGTTCTGAGTAGCAACAAAAGTCGACAGCGGGCTGTGCACCAATGACATGAAAAAGCAACCGGACACACAAGAGAGAGGCCAACCTGACCTGAAACCACCCAGCCGGCAGGGAACCACAGCACCACAGCAGGCTCTGAGACCAGCCCTCCCTCGAAGTCCGCTGAAATGCTACAGATGCGGGGGGACGGGCCACATGGCAGCTGCATGCCCAACCCCAGCCCCAAAACCAAGGCCAGACCCACCGCCCAGGGCACAACCAGAACGAGGGTCCAAATGGACCACCAATATCCGGGAAAGCTCTCCAGGCTGCAAAGGCCCCTTTCCCCTCCGGCGAAAGTGATGGAATCCCAGACAGCGACAACCAGTTGCCCAAATCATATGACAGCGAGGACGAGGGAGAAAATGACCCAATGGTGCGTGAATCAATTCACCCTTTCCTTTTTCCAATACACCTCATAGCCCCCAAAACAGGAAACCAGGGGGATTTTCAAGCCCTAATAGACTCAGGTTGCACAAGGTGCTTGATCAACCTAAGCACAATCCTGAAACTGGGGATCAGAGCAAAAAGACTGGCCCAACCCAATCCGGTTTGAGCAGGTCAACGGGTCCCTAATTGGAGGAGCCTATGCCACCCACCTAACTGAACCAGTGAGACTAGGGCTAGTGGATAACTGGGAAGTAATTCGATTCATAATAGCCCCCAAAATGACAGACACAGTCATTCTGGGACTTTCCTGGCTAGACAAGTGGGGAGTGACCATCTGGTGGCAAGGGGGTACCTGAAGACTTAGGATATCAAGGGGCCCCCAACCCCTCCCACACCAGCAAGCAGAAACACCACCCATGCTGGAAGCCCCCTAAGAAAGCCCATGAGAACAACCAGCAACCACATCCGACAAATAGCATATCAGGACCTCGCAGAAGTATTCAGCGAGGCCGAGTGTGATGTTCAGCTTCCCCACCGGGAGACAGACTGTGCCATTGAAATCATCCCCGGGGCAAAACTACCCAAGCCCAAACTGTATGCCATGACGCCCTGGGAAATGCAAGAGATGCGCAAATACATAGACAAAAACCTAGCAAGGGGGTTCATTGAGCCAGCCAAGCCACGGGTCGCGTCACCAGTCCTCTTTAAAGAAAAAAAAAAGATGGCACCATGAGGCTGTGTGTGGACTTTCGAGGGATAAACGGGGTGTGCATACACAACCTATACCCCCTCCCCCTCATGAAGGATATGCTATCTCATCTGGCCAAGGGAAAAGTCTTCACCAAACTAGACCTAAGAGAACCATACTACCGAGTATGAATCAAAGGGGGAGATGAGTGGAAAACAGCATTCAACTGCCCCCTAGGGATCAATTCAAAGTAATGCCCCAGCAGTATTCATGCAGTTAATAAACAAGGTGTTCCTCGTCTACCTAGATGACATCCTTATCTACAGGGAGACCATGGACAACCATGTACCTCTGGTCTGCCAAGTACTGGAGAAACTTCTGGCAGCCAACCTGTACATCAAGGTATCAAAATGCGAATTCCACCTTGCACGGTTAGACTACCTGGGTTACTGAGTGTCAAATGAGGGAATAGAGATGGACCCAGTGAAAGTGCAAGCCGTCCTAAGCTGGCATCCCCTTGCACCCGCAGACAGCTACAAAGCTTCCTAGGGTTCATGAACTTCTACAGGCAATTCACCCCTCCTTTGCGAAGATTGGCAAATCCCTGACAGACCTCCTGAAGACAGGGAGCCCAGGAATGAAACCTCGTCCAGGACAACCCCTACCATGGGACCTAACCTACCAAGAGGCGTTCGAGACACTAAAAGAAATGTTTGCAAAGGAGCCAGTGCTGAAGCATCCTGACCCCGAGCAACCTTTTGTGATCCAGGCAGACACCAGCGATGTGGCAGTGGGAGTGGTGCTACTCCAAAGAAACAACCAAGGAAGCTTACAACCCTGCGCCTACACCTCCCGCAAGCTCAAAGACAGCATAGGAAAAGGAGGCTTTCACAGTGAGATGGGCACTGCTAACCTGGAGACACCTGTTGGAAGGGAGCCAGAAACTATTTGAAGTCTGGACCGACCACAAAAATCTGGAGGCGCTTAGGACTCCACAGAAACTATCACCCAAACAAGTCCGATGGGCTCAATACTTCTACAATTTTGATTTTGTCTTAAAGCACATTCCAGGCGGGAGGAACTTTCTAGCTGACGCCCTCTCCCGCATGCCTCAGTACACATGCGAACGGGAGCACGTAGTGGACGCCATTATTCCCTCTACCCAAACTTCGGCCTAAGTGACCACCAGACGGCAATGCCATGACCGGCAAGACCAACTTGCAAGTGACCTAACCACGAGGCTCAAAACTGAACTGCTAGCAGACCCCTGGTTCCAAACCAACCCACACATCTTGACAAAGAGATATGACCTTGCATGGAAGGTGACAAAGTTCTACGTCCCAGAATCCCTACGTACCCTAGTTCTCCAGAGGAGTCATGATGCCAAACCAGCAGGCCACTTTAGGTTCCTAAAGACTTTACACTTAGCACAGAAGCAATTCTGGTGATCTGGCATGAAGAAAGATGTAGATACGTGAAAAGTTGTACCATTTGCACCACAATGAAGAGATGACCAGGAAAACCCCCTGGACTATTGCAAACAGTAGCAGAGCCAATGAGGCCGTGGGAGGAGTTTGCAATGGACTTTATAGTAGAGTTGCCAAAAAGTGGGGGAAGCACAGTGATTTGGATTATAATAGACCTGTTCTCCAAACAGGCACACTTCATACCCTGTAGCGGACTACCCTCACCTCACAAGCTGGCTAAACTATTCGTGAAGCATATCTACTGACTGCATGGAGTACCTCGAAGAATTATCTCAGACAGAGGGGTCCAGTTCACGGCTAAGTTCTGGAGGGAGTTCCTGCAGTCCATTGGATCATCTCAGGGGCTTAGTTCAGCTTTTCATCCGAGCACCAATGGGGCAGCAGAGAGACTGAACGCCATGATAGAGCAATACCTGAGGTGTTACTTGAACTATCAGCAGTCCAATTGGGCAGACCTTTTATCTTTTGCTGAGTTCGCGTACAATAATGCTGTCCACAGTAGCACAGGACTCACGCCATTCAAAATGGTGAGTGGTATGGACTTTGTCGCAATGCCTGAGTATCCAAGTGATCCTCCCTCCTCAGTCAGCTTGACTGATTGGATGTTGATGCTGAAAGCGACCTGGGAAAATGTCAAAAAGGCTCTGGCTAAAGCGGCACAAACCTATAAGAAACAGGCAGACCAACACCGGGCTCCGCAACGGCCATTTCGGGTGGGAGAGAAGGTTTATCTCTCTACAAAATATTTGAGATTAAAACTGCCTAGCAAGAAACTGGGGCCAAAGTTTATGGTTTCCCCATAGTAAAGATCATCAACCCAGTCACAGTGCAATTGAAACTCCTCGATTGTTGAGGAAGATACACCCAGCATTTCATAGCAGCCTCTTAAAACCTGTGATTGGATCCACTCTGAGACCACTACCCCGGGAGCCCCTGGGCCCTATGGTCATAGTGGGACAAACCCATTATGAAGTTCAGCGTATCCTTGATTGAAGGTGGCACAGGAGACAACTCCAATACTTAATCAAGTGGAAGGGCTACCCCTTATCAGAGGCATCTTGGGTGAAAAGTAGAAATATCCAGGCTGATCACCTTATAGCAAAATTCCATGCAGAAAATCCAAACAAGCCTGGGGGGGACGGGACACATCCCTAAGTTATACACCTGTACAATTGCTTTGTTTTTATACAGGTCACTTTCAGGAAGTGAGGGGACCCAGATGTCAGCGCCTAAGGCGTTTCCATGACTACTATCACCGTAATAAGGGGAGGGAAATGCCATGCATACTTTTGGCCAGAGTAAAAGTCTCATATTTCAGTACTGGGATGTGAATGCGCATGTCTAGAACCCTGCCATAATGTCCTATTGGAGAATGTGATTGATGACCTCAGCCAGAGGGGAGGAGGCACAGGGGTAAAGGTCAGACACCATTAAGTGTGATTTAGTTTCAGCTACACAGAAGTCCGTGGCAAGATGTTAGTCCTAATAAATGAATTGTTTTTTTTTTTAATTTCGTCTCGGGGCTCGTAAATTAATTAGGGCAACCCTTGGAACCTTCACACTAGAGTCTAAAATTTTCTTCACTTCATAGTGTCTTTCTCCTTGTATCACTACGAAGGAGGGAAAGCTTGGGTGGATGGTCCTATACTGGACCCAATCACTGGCTTCAGTAAGCTGCAATGAAAGACTGGGTGAATTTTCCCTAGAATTCTGGGCAGACTGAGCTGAACCGTAACTGGGTTAATTATTTTCACTATTGGGAATGGACCCAGAAATTTTGGGCCTAACTTTTTGCTAGGTATTTGTAACTTTTTGTTTTTGGTAGACAAGAAAACTTTATCCCCCACACTGAAGGGAGAGTCGAAGCGAGTGGTGCTTATCAGCTTGTTTCTTGTACTCTTCTGCTGCTTCCGCCAGAGCTTTTTTCATATTTTCCCATTCCTTTTTAAGAGTGTCCATCCATTCAGTCTGAGACATGGAAGAGGGGGGTTCTCTGGGCAGTTCAGGCATGGGAACAAATTTCATGCCACTGGTAACTTGAAAAGGATTAATCCAGTGCTGCTGTGGACAGCGTTGTTGTACGTGACTTCGGCGAATGGTAGCAAGTCTGACCAGTTATCTTGTTGGTATTCGACATAACGAATGAATTGTTTCACCATCGCGTTGGACCTTTCCGTTGCTCCATTCATACTTGGATGAAAAGCTGAGCTCAGTCCTTGTGTGGACCCAATGGAGTTTAGGAACTATCTCCAGAACTTGGCGGTGAACTGAACTCCGGACTCTGAGATGATCCTCCTTGGCACTCTGTGCAGGCAGTAAATGTGTTTAACAAACATTTTCACTAGCTTTTTTGCAGATGGTAGTCCTGAGCATGCAATGAAATGGGCTTGCTTGGAAAATAGGTCAATGACTGTCCAGAATACTTTATTACTGTCGCTGTCTGGGAGCTCAATGATGAAGTCCATTGCAATTTCTTCTCATGGTCGGCTAGGGTTGGCCACCAATTGCAGTAGTCCAGAGGGCTTACCTGGCTGTATATTCATGGTTGCACAAGTGGCACAGCTTTTTATGTAATCTTCCACTTCAGCTTTCATTTTTTGGCCACCAAAATTGATGGTTGCCAAGGTGGAGCATTTTTAGGAATCCAAAGTGGCCTTCAAATTTCGCATCATGGCTTCGCTGTAGAACTTCCAGCCTCAAGCTCACAGGAACGTACAGTTTAGTTCCTTTCCAGGCTAAACCATCATCAGGATGTCCTTGTTGTCATTGAGCTAGGGGTCTGCTGGCAGTGCTGATTTCATATCTGTGGTCAGCTTGACCTGGCTGAGGGTAGGCGGCCTTTTAGTCTGGCTTCTGGTGGTGACTTGGGCCCCCTTTTGGTGGAAGGAGAAAGGATGGGGTGAGCCACTTCTTCCTTCTTACTGTCATACAACAGTTTTCTTAATAAGGCATCCGCCAGCAAGTTCTTCCCTGCAGGGATGTGCTTCAGTTCAAATTTGAACCTTTGAAAGTATTGTGCCCAGAGAACTTGCTTTGGGGACAATCTTCGGGGGCTTTTGAGGGCTTTGGGGTTTTTATGGTCAGTCCAATGGCACAGTTCCTCCCCCCACCAGGAAATGTCTCCAAGTGAGCAGGGCCCACCTGACCACATATGCTTCTTTCTCCCAAATGGCCCACCTCCTTTCAGTAGCGGTGAGTGTTTTGGAGATGTAAGCACACGGCAAGAAGTGTCCTTCTTTTTATTCTTTTGCAACAGCACTGCCACTATAGTCACATCACTGGCATCTGTTTGGATTATGAATTGCTGTTCTGAGTCAGGGTGTTGCAGTATGGGCTCTTGGGCAAAGAGCCATTTTAATTTCTCGAATGCTTTTTGACAGTCCATTGTCCACTTTAGGGGTTGGTTTGCTTTTGGCTTTGTCAGGGAAGGCCCCATTTTTAATAGTTCAGTCAATGGGAGGGCAACTTCTGCAAAAGCTGGGATGAATTGCCTATAGAAATTGGCAAATCCAAGAAAGCTTTGTAGCTGTTTGTGAGTACTTGGAGGTTTCCAGTCTAACACAGCTTTCACTTTTCCTGGATTCATCTCTATCCCCTCACTGGAGATGTGATAGCCAAGGTAATCTAGTGAGGTTTTGTGGAACACACACTTAGATAACTTTGCGTATAGCTTGGTGGCTAAAAGTTTTTTCAGGACCTGTCATACTAGCTTCATGTGCTCTTCTAGGGTCTCAGAAAAAAACAAGATGTCAACAAGATAAATGAGCACTCCCTGGTATAAGTGCTCATGTAGCACCTCATTTATATACTGCATGAAGACTGCCGGGGCCCCTTGTAGCCCAAATGGCATAATTTTGAATTGGGAACTGCCAAGTGGGCAGTTAAAGGCGGTCTTCCATTCATCTCCCACCCTGATACATATGCGGTAATCACCTCTCTCAAGTCTAGTTTGGTGAACACCTTGCCTTTAGCCAAGTGGTTCAGCATATCCTTTCATGAGTGGGAGGGGGTAGGTGTTTTTTACGCATACGGTGTTTATTCCTCGCAGATCAATGCAGAGATGAACCTTGCCATCTTTCTTCTCTTTGAAGAGCATGGGGCAGCTACTTCTGACTTAGCTGGTTCAATAAAGCCCCACTTCAAATTAATGTTGATGTACTTCCTCAATTCAACCATCTCCTTGGGAGTCATGGAGTACATTTTTGGTTTTGGTAAGGTAGCCCCAGGTATGAACTCTATTGCACAATTGGTGAAAACCCCTGCCAAGTCTCAGTACTCTTTTGGCACTTGCTGGATTCCTGGGGTTTTTGTGTCTGCTGCAGGGGATGCAGGTTCTGGGCGGTCTGTTTTATTGGGTTCGATAGTCCCCGGGTGGCCTTCTGGCTTCACAGGTGGTAGCAGCCCAAAGCTGATAATCAATTTCTGAATGCCGTCCTCCCACTTTATTATTTTTTTTATTATAAGAATTTTTATTTTTTAAAGACAAACTTACACATACAAAACATAAAACACAAAAACATCTTCCAGTTACATCCAGTGTGTTGGTTGGTTACAAAACTTTTGTGCATCTTCTCCATAGTCCTCACTTACAATTTATATAAAATCTCATATTATCAATCTAAAATATATGTATACATTATTATCGTTATTAAACTTTTATTTGACTATAACTATTATTCCTTTATGTCATTCCTTTATGACATGTTCTAAATTTTAAGTTAATTTAGATTGTAACTATTCATTACGTCCTCCTGAATCCATACTTCTTTATATTATATCCTGTGTCATTCCATTGTCCTTGTATTGTAGAATTCTCCGTCGTATTTAATTTCCATATTTTTTTGTCTAACCATTGGTAAAATAAATCCCATATCTTATAAAATTGTTTATCTTCTTGTTCTCTAATTTCAAATGTCAATTTACTCATTTCAGCACTTTCTTTTATTTTATGAATAACTTCCTCCTGCGTTGGTATTTTCTCATTTTTCCAGTTTTTAGCAAATACAATTCTAGCCACTGATAACACATTTACAATCAAATATTTCAGTTCTCTACTATATGTTTCCAGTAAAATCCCCAATAAAAATATCTCTGGTTTAAAGTCAATATGTTTTTATATTATTTTTATCAACCATGTGTGGATTTTAGTCCAGTATTTTTTAGCTTCTGCACATGTCCACCACATATGGTAATATGAACCCGGTATCTGATGACATTTCCAACATTTTTCGTATTTATTCTTAAACATTCTTGCTATTCTCGTTGGGGGTAAGTGCCAGCTGTAAAATATACAAATTTTCTTTATATGCTGTTGACATTGTCATTTTGTAATTTTGAGACCACAATTTTTGCCATTTCTCTAAATCAAGGCCATGTCCAAAAATTTTCCCCCAAGCAATGATTGTTTCTTCAATTTGTTCTTCTTCTAGTTTAACCTCTAATAAATATCCATATAGTTTTTTAATCACCTTTTCATCAGTACCTGTCAAGATTTTATCTAAATCAGTCAATTTGTCATAAAAACCTTCTATTTTAAAGTCTTTATCATATCTAGAATGTATTTGCACATATGAAAATCAATTCATCCTTATACCTTATTCTTCCAGTTCTTGCATAGATTTAAGTTCGCCCTTTGCATTTGCTGAGTCCTTTGGGAGAAGGGCGGCATATAAATCCAATAAACCATATAAACCATAAACCATAATATTTCACCATATCTAACTGTTTGTTCCTTTTTATATGTTATTGGGTATGAAAATGCTTCAATAGTTGATAACCATACTGGAATTTTTAACTAATGATGCCTTTTAATCTTCTCCCAGTTTAAATAACAAAGCCTTGCATATATAATGTCTTCTGAAATATCCCTGTGTTTTAATTCCCCTGTATCATAAGAAAGCGTGCCATCCCAACAACAAATCATGTCCTTCTAATGTCAATAGTCTAGAATTTCTTAGCGTTATCCATTCCTTAACCCACATCAAGCTTGTTGCTTGGTAGTATAACTCCCAGTTAGGCAGACCAAATCCTCCTCTTATTCTAGCATCTTGCAACAATTTTAATTTTATTCTCACTTTCTTTCCCTGCCAAATATATCTCAACACAATTTTATTTAGATCTTCAAAATAACTTTTCCCTAGTCTAATTGGAATTGTCTGGAACAAATATAAAATCCTAGGTAGTATATTCATCTTAATTGCTGATATTCTCCCTATTAGTGATAGTTGTAAATTTTCCCATTTTGCCAGGTCTGTCACTATCTGTTGTTTGAGTTTATGATAATTATTCTCTTTAAGTGAACTGCATCTTGCTGTCAAATATATCCCCAAATACTTAACCTTATTTGTGACCTATATCTTCAAAGTTTCTGCCAATTCTTTCTTTTATCTTACTAACATATTCTTTGTCAAAATCTTCATTTTATCTTCATTTTATCTTTATTTATTTTCAGGCCTGCTACTATTCCATATTCCTCTATCTTTTCTATCAATTTAAGTGCTGTTTCTAATGGGTCCCCTAAGATGAAAACTACGTCATCTGGAAATCCTTGTAGTTTATATTCTTCCTTTTTGATTTTCATTCCTTTTATATCTTTTTCTTTTCTAATATTTCCATTTAAGACTTCTAATGTTAACACAAACAACAGAAGTGACAGTGGGCAACCTTGTTTTCTCCCTTTCCTTATATCATTAGAATCTGTCAATTCTCTATTTATAATTATCTTTGCTGTTTGTTTATGATATATAGCTTATATGGCTTGAATGAATTTCTTACCAAAGCCCAACTGTAATAACATAAATCACCAATTCACATTGTCAAAGGCTTTCTGTGCATCTAAAAATATCAAGGCCATTTGTTTTTCAGGATGTGCCTCATAATATTCCAAAGTGTCCAGAATTATTCTCATGTTATCTTTAATTTGTCTCTTTGGCAGAAACCCATTTTGATCAGGGTGGATAAAATTATTTAAATATATTTTAAATCTTTCTGCCAATATTGAAGCGAAGATTTTATAGTCTCAATTTAGCAGGGAGATAGGTCTATAGTTCTTAATTCATTGTGGGTCAGCATCCTCCTTTGGCACAAGTGTAATATATGCTTCTGACCACGATTTGGGTATCCTCATCTTAGACATGACTTTATTCATAATTTGTAGTAGTGGGAGATTCAGCGATTCCTGTAATGTCTTATAAAATTCTGCTGGCAGTCCATCCGGACCTGGAGCCTTTCCATTATTTTGTTTTTTAAGTGCTTCAGTTAAGTCGCTTTCTGTAGGTATTGTTTAACTCTTCCCTCCTCTATGTTCTCTTGTTCATACAATTTTCCATAGTAATCTTGAATAATTTTTTTCTTCTCTCTATGTCCATGGCAAATTTGGCCTTGATCGTCTATTAGTTGCATTATTTTTCTTGATTCTCTCTCTCTTTTCAGTTTATACACTAACCATCTACCTGGTTTATTTGCATCTTCAAAGTAATTCTACTTAACACCTCTAAGTTTTTGTACTAGTTCCACCTTTTCAATTAGCACCATTTTATGTTTAATTGTGTCTATTTTTATTTTAATGTCCTTTTTTGTGAAAGTTTCTGTAGCTCTTTGTCAAGTCTCTTATAATCATCCTCTAATGTTTTAAAAGCTTGTCTTTTATTAGTATTTCTTTTCCTTGTATAGTCTATTATCAAGCCTCTAACATAGGCCTTTATTGTATCCCAAAGATTCTGCATTGATGTGTCCTCTTTTCTGTTTTCTTTAAAAAAGAAAGCCAATTCTTTCTCTATTTTCTGTACAAAGTCCTTTTCTTTTAATGTGGTATTGCTTAAAGTCCATCTAGATCTTCTCCTTTGTTCTTTCCATTTAATTGTCATTGGATTGTAGTCTGCCCGAGTACTTATTTCTATATCAATTTCCTGTATGTTAAGAATCAATTCCATTGACATCCGTATCATATCTATTCTAGACCATGATGAGTGTCTATTTGAGTAGAAAGTATATTGTCTATTTTTAGGATTTCTTTCTCTCCATCAATATTTTAAATCTATTTCATCTGTAATTTAAAAAAAAGGATTTTGGAAGAATCTTTCTACTTTGTTTTATTGTTTTTTGTGTTTTATAGTCCAATTTCTCATCTACTATTCCACTGAAATCTCCCATCATGCAGATATTAACATAGTCCAATCCAATTATTTTCATATGTAATTTTCTATAAAATTCTTCTTGATTGTCATTTGGAGCATAAATTACTATTAAAAGTATTTCATATTATTGTCCACAATTTCCACCATCAAGATTCTTCCATCATCATCTGTATAAATTTGTTCTGCTGGAATTGTATCTTTAATATATAGAACCACTCCTCTTTTCTTACATCATGTCAATGCAGTAAATGTTTTCCCTAGTTTTGGCTGAATCAATATTTGTTCATGTTGCTTTTTAATATGTACTTTTTGTAGGCAGATTATATCAAATATTAATTTTTCTAATTTATGAAGTTTTTCTTCTTTTAATAGCTGAATTAAGTCCATTTATATTAATTGTAATCAATTTTTTCTCTTCCATATTTATACTTTATAAGAAGGATTTACTGCTCTAGTAGATCTCAATTCTCATTGTTCTCTAGGCTCCATGATACTGCCTACCACATCTTCTTCTTTCTCAGTCACTGCTAGACATTCCTCTTGAAATTCAATTAATGATTCTTCTTTTCCTGTTTCCTCCTCTTTCCCTCTAAAATGTTCTGCAAAAAATAGTTCTACTTTCTCAATTGAATCTATTCTGTGTCTTTGTCATCACCGTACAAACATGAGATCTTCTGGTATCAGCCATCTGTAGTTAACGCCTTTTTAAAGTAAAATTTTAGTCTGAAATTGATATTCTCTTCTCATCTCTCTCACTCTTCTTGGTACTTGTTTCAGTACAAGAGTACATAGAGAAGGGCACATCCTCCTGGATCTACCAGGGACTTTGCAGTGTCCCTGGGATCAGCAGGATGTGCCCTTCTCTATCACTGTCTCTTTTGGATGGTTTAGGTCCAAAAGGACTGTCCAACAGCAGAGATATCAACAGCGAACTTGGAGCTCCAAGATCGTATGTCGTACCGTTGCGATGCCAGCCCCGCCCCTGTCCCCCCCACTTTTAAAGTCCTCCTTTCTGTATTTAAAATAAGGCAATAAAATTTGATCCCAAAACAGTCTTTAAAAAATTGATTAATAGATCTCCAGGGCCTTTGATGCTCTATTCTGAAATAGGGTTTGGGTGAGGGTTAACTCTGAAATGCTTTCCAAACACTTGCCTATAAATCATGTCTGATATTTGGTTGGGAGAAACAAAACTAAACATAAAAGACAAAAGTGCTCCATTAAATAGAAAAGCCCCGCCCCTGTCCCCTCTCCCCCCACTTTATTGTAGGTGTCCACTTGTCCAGCCATGCAAGCCCCAAGATAATTGATACATGCATCTTTGGAGCTACGGTGAATCTGGGGAATTCATAGTGGTGACCTATCTGTAACTTTACCTACTCGGTAATTTGAGTGGCTGCCCCCCCCCCAATTAGTGTCCCATCCACCTGCTCAAACCAAATGGGATTGGCTAGGGGTCTTGTGCGTATGCCCAGCTGCTCCACGATAGACATGCTGACAAGCATCGAGTGCAGCCGGTGTCCACGATTGCCCCAACTTCCCCTTCTACCCCAGTCGCAGGCACTTTTAGCGTGGATTTGCTGGAAAAGGGGTGGATGGGTGCACTTACCATTGGGTCATTGTGTTGGTAAACTCACGAGGTTTATTTTTCTTGCCAAGTTCATGTATACATCTGAACTAGACAGTGTTGTTTCTCTGTGTCCTATAATATATGTGGGTATATGCATAATATTTGTATTTGGTTATTTATTTAGTCATACTTATGTAGTGTATATTGGAGGTGGTGAGCCTTTGAGAGCTGTATACAATTGAAATTTCATTTTAATGTATGCCAATTAGTCTACATTCAAAGTGACAATAAAGTTATTCTGTCTAAATTGTGTTATATTTTCATTAGATTTTTTAAAAATTAAACTCAGAATATTTGATTGATCATTATATCTGATAAAAACCTAACTCTGCCATGTTATTCCTGAGCCTTGCATGCAATGGGCCTCATTCTTGAATAGACCTAAGTCAGACTTGTTTTAAAAGTCCTTCTTTCTGTATTTAAAATAAGGCAATAAAATTTGATCTCAAAACAGCCTTTAAAAAATTGATTAAGAGATCTCCAGGGCCTTTGATGCTCTATTCTGAAATAGGGTTTGGGTGAGGGTTAACTCTGAAATGCTTTCCAAACATTTGCCTATAAATCACCAATGTCTGATATTTGGTTGGGAGAAACAAAACTAAACATAAAAGACAAAAGTGCTCCATTAAATAGAAAAAATCCCTTCTCATGTTTGGAAATTCAGCACAGAAAATCCTGTTCTCCTTTTCTTCTTACATGGAGGGGTTGCAGGGAATCTGTTTTTAAGCCACTTTACCCCATCACCTTTCAGAGAGAGATTCTTCAAACATGTGGGTTTGGGTATTATTAACTTTGAGCAAAAGAGGCATTTAAAGTACATTTTGGTTGGTCATGAATAAGGTATGAGCTTAGGCGGTTTATAAAGAAGATTTGACAAAGTCTTGGGGGATAAGGAGACCTATCAACTCTGTTGACTGTGGGATTTTTCCTTGTGCCAAGTTGAAATACTCTTCACTCTTCCTTAATTCAGCAAAATATTGTACTGCAGAGGTGGCTAAATTAACTTCTTTGATTAAAAAATATATATCTGCATTTATGGCTGACTGGAAACACCTTTTGAGTGAAGCAGAAAAAAAGCTATTATGACTCGTGGTTATGATGATTAGGAAAGAAAATGGATCATAGAAAAAAGGTGAGCTTTCTATTGGAATCATAGAATAAGAGATGACTTCGAAATCATATTTACAATATATTTGCTGCAAAGGGAACTGGAAGCTTCCTCCTTCTTTTTCTTTCTTCTCCCTCTTTTATCTCTCTTTGCCCTTTGTATCTTTCCCTAGTTTCGGTTAGTTTTATGTTCTTTTTAAAACTTGTTAATCTTGTTAATAAATTATCAACTGTTGTCTCATGCAGCCACACAACCCTTAGGTTCTATTTGGTAATTGATTGTTTTATATTTGAGACAAAAAGCTCTCCTAAGGATTATGCTGGCTCATGTTGCCTTCATTTGAAACCAAGATATAAGAATATTTGTAGCTCAGAGTTGAAATGAGGGGTCCTTGGTGCTTTCTGAGCCTTATTGTTTTCTTGCAGTCATTTCAATATCCAACTAGGTAGCACAATCAGTGCTAGAAGGGAGTTGGGTTTGCTCTCAATTTATATTCTAGCAGATTATCCTCTCAGCATTGGTGTGGTGGTCTTGGAGGGTCTTTGGTTGGGTTGTTTATGGTTAGCTTATTTGGCAATTCCTTGATTGAGGTATTGTTTGCTTCTTGATTGTTGGTCTGATGTTAATCTTGTGACCAAAAATCAACATCAAACCAACAATAAAGAAGTAAATGAAATACTGCATGCAGTCTTGACATGAAATACCCAAGAAGTGGCTCATAATGGTTTTAAATTGCATGCAATTTTGGTCACCATGATATAAAAAAAGATGTAGAGAGACTCTGGAAAAGTGCAAAAAAAGATGATTAGGGAGCTGGAGACTAAAGCATATGAAGAATGGTTGCAGGAATTGAGTATGTATAGTCTAGTGAAAAGAAGGACTAGGAGAGATACGAATGTTTCAATATTTGAGGGGCTAAAACTAAAAACGTTTTAGCCCTCCCCAGCCCCCAGGAGCACTCTACAAACCTCCCAAACCCTCTGCACATCCTGTTTTTCAAATGGGGCATGCAGAAGGTTTGAGAGGCCTGCAGGGTGCTCATAGAGGCTGGGGAGGGTTAAAACTTTTTTAAAAAAATTACCTTTTCAAAATCTTGGTGCGTCTTGTACTCTGGTGCGTCTGATAGTCCAAAAAATACGGTATTCTTTGTTGAACCATCATTCGTTCAGAGACTGCTCACTGTTACAAAGGTACTGAACAAGGGTCTTGAAGTTGTGGCTGTCGCAGTGTTCTCAGAGTTATATGACTGCAAACTCTTGGCAATCAGCTCACAATTATAATGTTGTAAGGACCCATGGTCACATGATCACCATTTGTGATCCTGACTGCCAGTCATTGAGGAAGCTGGTCAGAACTGGTGAACACATGACTGGGGGATGCTAGGACCACATAGAATTCATCTACCAATGGCAATTAGGAGTACCACAACTGCCATCATAAATATCACATTGTGTGCTGTTCTGTTCTCCCCCCCCCCCCCTCTCTCTGTCTCACAGAATGAATGTTTTATTATTAATATAGACACACATCAGTTAGAGAGTGTGAGCAATCAAACCGGGATTCCGGGAAGTATTAACGTTTACGTTACCATCTATATTGCAGGATCACTCTGCCAGATGGAAGTGGACATGGGGTTGGCAAGAACAATTGTATCCTGGCAGACCCTACAAAGATTGTTGTCACACAGAGCCGAGCGGAAGCTTATGCAAAGCCATATCCGTTTGAGAGATTATCAGGGAAATAACATTCCCATCAAAGGAAGTGGAACGTTCCATGTAGAATATAAAGATTTTTCCAGGCCGCTTAAATTGGTTGTTGTAGAAGGCTCACTGCCTAACCTCCTAGGACTTGGGGTTAGGCATTACTGGGGTTCACAAAATCCTGGGAGAGACCATCAGAGAGTTGAGTAAAGAGTTCACCGACATGTTTCATGGGAAGTTGGGAGACTATAGAGGTACCCCGATATCCTTTAGTTTGGACCCTAAAGTGGCATCCATAAGAATGAAACCAAGAAGTGTGCCATTTGCATTAAAGCCCAAGGTTGATGAACAACTGGATAAATTGATTCAACAAGGCATACTAGAACCGGTGGACCATGCCAAGTGGGAAACCCCCATTGTGATGCCAGTGAAACCAGATGGTTGGTCTGGATTTGTGCTGATTATAAATGTATGTTGAATAGGGCTCTTCAACAGAACACATCCGCTACCAGTATTGCAGCACTTGTTACATTTGCTGGGGGGGGGGGGGAGTGGAGTAAGATCTTTGCAAAATTAGATCTGGCCCAAGCTTACCAACAGCTCCCCATGGATGATGCCACTGCAGAAGCCCAAACTATTATAACACATAGGGGGGCATTCTGTTGTTGTCGCCTACAGTTTGGGGTAAGTGTGGCCCCAGATTTTTTCCAAAGCCTGATGAAAAGGTTGTTACATGGCATCCCTGGTGTTGTCCCCTACTTGAATGATGTGCTTATATCTGCTGCCAGTAAACCTGAACTATTTGAACAACTGCGACTAGTGTTACAAAGATTCCAAGAGGCTGGGCTAAAGGTAAAGGAAGAAAAGTGTAAAGTAGCGGTAAATCAAATTGAGTTTTTGGTTTACTTGGTTGATGCATCTGGATTGCACCCTACCAAAGAGAAAGTACAAGCAATACATTCTGTGCCAACACCAAATAATAAGATGGAACTCCAGAACTTCTTGGGAATCCTTAATTTCTATAGCATGTTTTTGTGACAGAAGACATCTGTGGCTGAACCACTACACCGGCTGTTAGGAAAAAAGGTGCCATGGGTTTGGGGACACAGAGAATTGGCCGCATTTGGGGGTGGTGGTGAAAAAAATTAATTTTCTCGGACAGTGTCCTAGTCCAATATAATGAACACCTGCCATTAGTCCTGAAGCTCCAATAGCCTTCTTTTCCAGGACACTATCATCAGCTGAGAGGAACTATAGCCAACTTGATAAAGAGGCATTGGCTGCAGTTGCTGGTATTAAGGGATTCCATGAATATGTTTAGAAGGAAATTTGATTTAGTAACAGATCATAAGCCGCTGCTGGGGACTAATTGCAGGGGGCCTGCAAACACCGCAGGTCTTGTTCCGAAGGAGGATGCACTGGATGGAGTTTTTAGCAGCATATAACTATAGACTTATACATCAACCTGGAAGGGAACTGGGCCATGCTGATGGCCTAAGCCATTGTCCGCTACCAAATCTAGTAGAGGATCCAGCTCCAGCAGCATCAGTATTGCTGATAGAGACTATGCCGTCCAAACTGGTTACAGCTGCAGAAGTGGTAAACCAGTCAAGGAAAGATCAAACAATCATGCAAGTGTTAAACTGGGTGTTAAGGGGATGGCCTAAAGAAACAGGAAGTGTAGAATTTAAGCCATTCCATGCAAGACAGTATGAACTTTCTATGCAAAAGGATTGCCTGTTGTGTGGGAACCGGGTAGTGATACCCTCAAGGTTAAGGAAATCACGGCTAGAGACTCTACATGAAGACCACCCCGGGATCGTAAGGATGAAGGTGTTGACTCGTAGTTATCTGTGGTGGCCAAATGTAGATAGAGATATCACGGAGTGGGTTGCATTGTGCCAAGCATGCCAGGAATTGAGACCGGCACCTCCTTCAGTGCCACCATGGGACTGGGAAACAACAAAAGGCCCCTGGTCTAGACTTCACATCCATTTTGCAGGGCCAATAAATGGAATGTCATCTCTAATTGTCGTTGATGCATATTCTAAATGGCTGGAGGTGGCCATGATGAGGTCAACTTTGACAGACACTGTTATCAGGATATTTAACAAAATGTTTGCAACACATGGGTTGCTGGACGTGTTGGTAACGGATAATGGGCCTCAATTTACGGCAACTGCATTTGAGGTATTCCTAGCAAATCAAGGAATATGTCACGCCCTTGTTGTGCCTTTTCACCTCACAAGTAATGGACAAGTGGAACGAATGGCGCGAACAATGAAAGAGGTGTTGATTCGGATGGGCCCCGGGGACTATCAGGAGAAACTTAATAAGTATTTGTTCAACCAACACATCACCCCCTGTGTAGCCACCGGTAGGAGCCCAGTCGAATTACTTATGGGTTGCCACCTGAGAACAAACCCTTTCAGACTGGGAAAATATGGTCAGAACATTTGAGCAAGGTGACCGAGTATACGTCTGAAATTTTACCGGTCAACCTCTATGGGTGGCGGCACATATACAGAAGTCACAGGTCCCCGTTCATATTGGATGGAGCTCGAGGATGGACGACAGTGGCGCCGACATATTGACCAGCTTTGGAGCTGTGCAGTCGGGACAGCTGCTAGGGAGCTGGAAAAAGCAAACCGGGATGGGGATCCAGAAGAGCAAGAGGGACAACAATGCAGTGAAATGGTATCAGAAGGGCCAAGTCCAGTACAGAATGAAGCACCTGTTATTGAGGGTCCACTGCCACAGAGTCCACCTTGCTCTTCTTCATCTCCAGCTGAGGGATATGACCAGTTGGAGGCCCTAGAGAACATTAGTAATCCATCTGATATAGTTGAAGAAGCCACGAAGATGCAGTCGACAAGTGGGGCCCCAACAGAAATACAAGAGAGCCACAGGTCAACATGAAGCCATCAAAGACCAATGTATCTGGACGATTATGTTTGTGTAGTACAAAACTAATGGAACATCTCATGGGTGGGAAGGGGTGTCATGTCCACGCAGGCACAAACAGAGGCTTTTCCTACTGCCATGTAGTGCGGTATGTATTTTAAAGTTATTGGTGAATTGGCTGAGAGCTTCCCTTAAAAGGAGCTGTTGGCTGGAAACTTCATGTTGGTTTATAGTCTGCTCTTATCTTGAATAACCAGCATTGTTGGAATGTGGCTCCATGTCTCTTCTCCACTCACAACTTTGGGAAATGTGTGTGGGGAGTCATCACACATTGTGCTTTACAACTACAACATTTAGCTATTGTGTTGCCAATCCCCATTACCATTGTTAAAAAGGATTACTTCTACTAGAGTGAAGAGTTTCACTTTGGTCTTCCTCCTTGTGTTCTAGGCTTCTGAGTCTTCAGGAAAGCCCAATTCCTCTCTAAACCTATAAATATTTGACCCTTAAAATGGTATTATACAGATGAAGGGCTTCCTATTTAAAAGTTGTGAGTGGTGAACACTACAGGGGAGAAAGAAATCCGTGCCATGTTTGTTGGTTCAAGGGTTGCAATGCATGTTGATGAACATGTTCCAAAATGGATGGAGCCATGACCTGTGGCAGAAAGCAATTTATGTTTGAAGGAATACCTTTAGCCTTTTAATCTGCTACAGGTGTTGCTGTTGTTGTTTTTTTAAAGAGATTTCAAAGTGGGTCAAAACTTTTGAACGTAGTCTTTGGAGGCCACAAACTGAATACTTCTGAGTCATATGTGTCACCCTTTTTACAGAAAAAAAGATTGAGTAATATAATGCCTGGGGATGTAGTGTGGCATTTTCTTTCTGCTCCCTATTTTAGGATTATGTGCCATAGGTTCGCCATCACAGCAATAGTGGTTTCATTGGGAAGCCTTTGTGCCCCTTTTCTCCAGTTTATCATCCTTCCTACCTCTTCTAAATGTTCTGCAGTTGACAATATAGTTTTCCTGGGAAAGTATTTTTGGTGCAGAATTTGACACATGTAGTTGAATCAGGGTTTTAATTTTCTCTGGGAAGTTCTATTTGAATCAGGGGCTATTAACAGGGCTTCCAAAATTCTCCTTCATCTCCAGTTGTAAAGGAATTATAATTATTGCATTTGATGACTTTCCTTATTTCCAATCAATGTGCAGTATATTCCAACTCTGCTAATGAGAATGAGCATTTGTTTGCAACATGTGTGTAGGAAAATGCCTATTTTTCTCAGACTGGATGGTAACATGATGTCATCCTCTACATTTCTGATTTGAAAGTGACTGTCAACCCATTTCCTTGGTTTTGGGGCTGTAGTCTGAATATCAAGTTGCATTCACCATGGAGATCACTTCCGGTCACTGAAGGCGATGGACGTTGTTGTCTGCTGTTCGTCTCTCTGGTGGGCTCCTTTTAGGAGCACAGGGAGTCTTGGAGGGACCCCTGCTGCAGGGCGGCTTGCTGGAACCCCCTAGATTCGGTGGCAGCCGGCGGGAGTGTTTCCAGCCTCGCCCCAGGAGCCGGGGAGCAGAGGGGGGGCATGGAATAGCATTTGTCTGTCTGCTCTTTCACTGAATGGGCTCCGGGAGGAAGGAGTTAATTAAGGAGGAGCGGCTGGAATGCGAGTGGCAAGAGATCCGTCCTAATCTCCTTAATTATCGTTAACGGATAAGCAGCAGACTATTGTAAATTCGTGTTCAATCTATTTGAAGCTGGAAGATTGGGGGGGGGGTTCTTTCTCTTTACCTCCCTCGGATAAAGCGGCATTTGAATTATCTCTCTCTATATCGGAATGGAGAGAGAATAAAGGCTGACTTGTTACCTGTATTAACTATGTGAGAAAGATTTATACCACAACTGCAAGAGGTGATTGCTGAGCTGTTTTCTTAAAGGAAAAAAAAACTTTATGGAAATCTTTGTTTTTCTCCCTGTGAAAGGAGGAGCCAAGATGGCTCCCCTCCGTCTTCGTTTTTGTACTTACAAATGAAGTCTGCCTTTTGAAACTACCTTTGAAAAAATCTCTGGCATTGTATTATTACCCCCTCTGAAGGACCCCTGGACCTCTCCTGTTATGTGGTCTTCCTGGATTTTGATTATTTGATTTTCCCCTTTCTGGTGTGCCTCCGTGCCTTGGAACTGTGATGGAGAATTAACTTTTCACTTTTGGATTTGTCTGCCTCCTTGGATCAGCACAGCTGCGCACTCCACTGATGCCATTTCTTTTGTAAAAGATTTATACCATCTCTGAACTCAGATAATGGGGCCCAAAAACCCACCAACGGGCAAGTCATTTTCGGCTCCCACTTCTGCCACCTCCAGCCCAATTATGCATCAGATGAAAATTACTTCATTGTTACAACAAGAAGGGACTGGAGAGAGCTCAAAAGACTTATCTGTTACCCAAATGTTTCAGGAAATTATGAGGGGTCAAAATGAGTTGAAAAAAGAGGTAACAGACCTCAAAGAAGAACTCAGAGGTGCACAACACCATATAACAGAAAACAAACAAAGAATTAGTGTGTTGGAGGAGGGGGTGGCTGGGTTGGGGGAGGAGGTTAAGGCAGTCCGGAAGGGGAATTTAGAATTGGAAAATTTTATGGCAAAGATAGAACTTGAAAAAATGTCATTTTTTCTCAGATTCCAGAACCTACCAGAGACAGAAAATGATATTATGAGTACAATCTTAGCAGAATATATTAAGAGAGACAAAGAACAGTTGTGGTGGGATATGGATCTGGTTTACAGAATTAATTCAGCATATGCTAGAACACATAATGTTCCAAGGGAGTACATGTTAAATTTCTTAGGAGGACCATGAGGGATGAGGTGCTAGGGGCCCAAAGGGGGGGACCACTAAAATATAAAGACAAAGAAATTACCATTCTTAAGCAAATTCTGAAAAAATAAGAGAAAAAAGGAGGAAGTACTCCTCCTTATCAAAGAAATTATATAATAAAAGAGTTTGGTTTAGATGGTTATTGCCAGAGGGAATGTTCATTTTTTTGGGAGGGAAACAGAATTAGAATTAATACAGTGGGGGAGGCAGAAGCCTTCATTAAAAAACACAGTTCTCTCCTAGAAAATATGGAAGGAATTGAAAAAGGTAGTAATGTACAAGGTATGAAGGAGGGAGGGGTTGTGGCTCCATCTGGGGACAGGGGGGAGGGAGCAATATCGAAAAGGCTCAGGTCACAAAAATAAATGTATTTGAAATATTATTGTAATTGTTGATATACTAGAAAGTGACAAAAAAGAGATGATTGAACACATAGTTGATATAATGTAGAACAAGATTCTGTTTTTGCTTATCTTTTATACGTTGTCTTTAACATTTTTAAAAATTGTGAGATTTGGAGGGATTTCTACCACTAGCACAGGAGCTGCCAAACTTTTCTATGTACCTTTTTACTTTTCCCCATAAATGTTTAAAAACCAATAAAATTCTTTTAAAAAAAAGTTACATTCACCATGAAGGCATCATTTCTAGTTGCAAATTTCATTACAGCATTGTGAGGATACAATAGGAAGAAATGGGGAAAAAATGAAAATGGACTTGAGAAGTTATCTATCACAAAGAGTCAACTCCAATCTCAAAGACAAAAGTTGGGGAAAATAGGGAGATGCTCTTATATTGTGATTGGGATGTCGTTAGAGTACCTGTAAACATGTATTCTGAGTCTCTATCTAGATATAGAAATAAAATAAATGCAAGATTTGAACGCTAAGTAAAATAGCGGTGAATTTAACTAAAGCACTTCTCGCTTACTTTTTAAAAATGCATTAAAAATCCTAAGTAAAAAGCCAGTGAAGTTGACTAAAGCACTTCTCATTTACTTTTAAAAAATCTCTTAACGTTGATTGTATTTCATTCTAAATGTTTAATAAACCTGGGATTAGATCAGCAATTCCCAGTCTTCTTAATGCAACCGCCACCTCATTATGGAAAGTCTTTTTTAATCAACTTTTATGCATGCAAATTTTGGAACACATGCCAAATAAAAGCACCCATCCATTTTTTTTATTTTCTACCCATCCTATGTGTCAAACATTCAAAGAGAATCAGTTCACACTGACATCTTATAAAAGTGCCACTATTTAAATTCAGAGAAGGCTACACGATACAAGGAAGCTTGTGAAGAAATTAAAAGCAAAATCTCCCTTCAGCTGAGTTCAAGTGCTTCTGTCTAAGGGAAACTTCGGTGAGCTCTCTCCCTCTCCCCCCTCTCTTCCCTCCTTCTCTCTCCCTCTCTCCCCCATCTCCCCCATCTCTCTCCGCTCTCCCCCTCTTTTCCCCCTCTCTCTCCCTCTCTTTCCCCTTCTCTCTCCCTCTCTCCCTTCTCTTCCCTCCTTCTCTCTCCCTCTCTCTCCCCTCTCCCCATCTCTCCCCCCTCTCATCCCCCTCCTCTCCCCCTCTCTTCCCCTTCTCTCTCCCTCTCTCCCGCTCTCTTCCCCTTCCCTCCTCTCCCCCTATCTCCCTCCCTCTCCCTCCCTCTCTCTCCCCCTCTCTTCCCCCTCTTTCTCCCCCTCTTCCCCTCCCTCTCCCCTCTCATTCCCCTCTCTCCCTCTCTCCCCCTCCCCCTCCCTCCCTCTCCCTCCCTCCCTTTCTCTCTACCTCTCTCTCCCCTCCCTCTCCCACTCCCTCCCCTCCCTCTCTCACCTGCTCTCTCTTCCTCTCTCTTCCTCCCTCTCTCTCCTTATCTCTCTTCCCCCTTCTCTCTCCCTCCCTCTCTCTCCCTCTCTCCCTTCCTTCTCCCGCTCTCTCCCTCTCTTCCTCCCTCTCTCACTCTCTCCTTCTTTCTCTTCCCCCTTCTCTCTCCCTCCCTCTCTCCCCCTTCTTCCGCTCTCTCCCTCTCCCTCCCTCTCTCTCCTTTCTCTTCCCCCTTTTCTCTCCCACCCTCTTCCTCCTTCTCTCTTTTCCCCTCTCACTCCCCTTCTCCCCCTCTCTCCCCCATCTCCCCCCTCTTCCCCCTTCTCCCTCCCTCTCTCCCCCTCTCTTCCCCCTTCTCTATCTCCCTCTCCCCAACTCCTTCCCTCTCTCCCCCACCCTCTCTCCCCCTCCCTCTCTCCCTCCCCCTCTCCCCCTCTCTCTCTTCCCCCTTCTCTCTTTCCCTCTCCCTCCCTCTCTTCCTTCTCTCTCTCCCCCTCCCCTCTCTCCCTCTCCCTCTCTCTCCCTCTCTCCCCTCTCTATCCCTTGCTCCCCCTTCTCTCCCTCCCCCTCTCTCCCTCTCCCTCCATCTCTCTGCCCCCTTTCTCTCTCCCCTCTCTTTCTCTCTCATATAGAGGTAGTTTGTAATGCCTTCTGCTGTGTTCTTTTTTTTTCTTTAGGGTTTTCTATGAGATTTCCTACTGTTCTACAGCTCCTCTTTTTGAGAGAAAAAGGTATTAAATGTAAAAAAAAGTAGGATTGAACATTATATGTAAAAATGCAGAGTATTCTATAATGTATCATTTTCCATTACTCTATGGAGCATGGTCCACCACCAGTGACCTGTGGACCACACATGAACCAATGAAGGAAAGAGTTGTACTCTTTTGCAGTGACTGTCCAACTGGGTTTTGCTTTAGGAAGATAATTTCACTCCCCCTCCCCAGAATTCAGATGCCTTTGTGGATGTGAAACTGTAATGGTGAGAACTTTTCATCCCTCTATATAATCTAACCAGGGACTCTTTCAGTCCTTTGGCATAACCTTCAATGTTTAGTTATGTAAGAGGAATTCAAGTCTGACTGGTCATGCATTCAGAAGAGCTAAATTAATCTATCAAACTTCAAGGTGAAAACTGAAGTAGAAAATATGAATGAAATGACTTTTCCAATAACATGATCCTGAATTCTCTGGCCATTTGCTCAAATGAAATTAGAAACGTCTCACAATGTGCAATGATCTCCCCCCCCTCTTTGTCTCTGTCTCTGTCTCTCTCTCTCTCTGTCTCTTTCTGTGTCTGTCTGTCTGTCTGTCTGTCTGTCTGTCTATCTATCTATCTATCTATCTATCTATCTATCTATCTATCTATCTATCTATCTATCTATCTATCTATCTATCTATCTATCTATCATCTTTCCTGCACTGATGTCAATGGGAGTTCCAGTGTCAACTTTAATAACACAAGGAATCCTGTGTGCATTTGAACGGTCTTTGCAATAGATTGATACACCTGAGACTAACGGGGACCACACAAACAGAAGCCATGGCTTGCTAAGGTGCAGTTTCCATTCCGATTTTAAAGAACCCCTTTTTGACTAGTGACACCCAAAGCTCAGAAGAGCAAGCATGATAAGGTTGACTTTCTTCTGATTTTCAAAAGAATGAATGGAAGAGGAAGGAAATAGGTAGCTAACAGCATCTCAGTCAACATTAAACACTTTTCAGAGAAGTGATCAGGCAGGATTCCGGTCCTTCTTCTCTAAATTAATGGATGGCTTGAAACTTAAGAGTGCTCGTTTCAAATCACCCTGCCTTAATGTAAATCAATCTCAGAAGGAAATGGGTTTATAGCACTTCAGGCAATTTCTATAGAGGCAGGTCCCATTATATTCTAAAAGACCTCTTAACATCTTTGCTATCTGGGGAGGTCCCCCATTTCCCACTGAACTTTAGAGAGCCAGGATAATCAGGAAGCCATTATGCTTTGGGGAAATATTGATTCAGTCCACTGAATTGTCCCTTTTTTATTTTTATATTATTATTATTATTATTATTATTATTATTATTATTATTATTATTATTATTATCATCATCATCATCATCATCATCATCATCATCATCATTATCATCATTATCATCATTATCATTATCATCATTATCATCATTATTATTCCTGCTGCAACAGTGGGTTGCACTAGATGACCTCTGAGTAGCCTTCTAGCCCTAAATTGCTGTGCTGTTTTTCTTTTCTTCTTTCTTTCTTTTCTTTTCTTTCCCTTCCTTCCTTCCTTCCTTCCTTCCCTCCCTCCCTCCCTCCCTCCCTCCCCCCCCCTCTCTCTCTCTCTCTCTCTCTCTCTCCCTCCCCTCTATGGGAAGCAAGCCCCCCAAATAACTGCTAAATGTCACTTCGCAAACCTGAGCAGCTTTTCAATTTAAAGCAGGAGTCTCCAAAGTTTGCAGCTTTAAGACTCCCAGAATTCCACAGCCAGGCATGCTCAGGTCTGATTTAAAGTGACAGCATTTGTTTATCTCCTTTGCTGAATCTCCCGGCAGAAAAGTGAGTTTCCTTCCTTCTTCCTCCCTCCCTCTCTCTTATTTTTTAAAGCTTTTTTTCCCCTTGCCTGAACCGGCAGGGGAAAAAACTTATTTGAAAAAAGTTTCTGACAGGAGAACAGGTTCTGAGGCGTGGCCAAGCCATCATTTTTACTACCGATCCTATCCAGTACGCCAGGTTTTCACTTCCTCTTCTGGTGTATCAGACCATATAGGGAGAAACCCATCTCTGGTTTTGGCCCTCTGCAACCGTGATATCTGCCGTGTTGTGTTCCAAATGACGATCCATCTGTATTTGAAAGTCCCACAAGATCTTCAACTTCTCATTTTTGGTAACTTTTTCAACTTTGTGCTCTTTTTGGATACAGGTAAGTCGTATTTTTTACATAATGACCAGTGGATTAATTGAGCTACTCGGTCGTGTCTAGCTTTGTAATCAGTTTGTGCAATTTTGCTGCATCCACACATTAAATGTGAAACAGTTTCAATTTTGTTGTTGCAAAGTTTGCAGTTTGGATTGTCAGTGGATTTTTGTATCTTTGCTTTCATGGCATTAGTTTGTAGTGCTTGTTCTTGAGCAGCCAGTATTAAACCTTCTGTTTCTTTCTTGATGGTTCCCATCTTAAGCCATGTCCATGTCAAGCTATCATCACATTTTCTTTCAATGTTTTTCAAGTGCTGTCCATGCAAACCTTCGGTTTTCCATCTATTTAATCTGTCATTCAGCTGTTTTCCTTATATTCTGCCTTTTGTTTCTGTTGTTTTTATACAATTCTCTGTTTTCACAGCCTGCAGCAATTTTTCTGTACTTTGGTTCACATAATCATTCAAACTTCATTTTTCTTCTTCTACAGTTTGGTGGATTTGCAATAGCCCCCTGCCCCCTATTTTTCGCAGCAGGTACAACCTGTCGATGTCACGTTGTGGATGTAAAGTGTGATACATATTCAAAAGTTTGCATGTTTTCCGGTTCAGCCAAAGTCCAGTTGATGATTCCAGCTGAGTATTGTATCACTGGAACTGCCCATGTATTAATGGCTTCAATTATGTTTCCAGCATTCAGCTTTGATTTTAATATTTTGCAGACCATCCTGATGTATTCCTTTTGTGTTGACTCTTTGACTTTTCCATTCAAGATGGTATCTGCTTCCAATATGCCTAGGTATTTGTAACTGCTAATGCTTTCACTATGCTTCCATTTCCCAGTTCTATTCCTTCTATTTTTATTTTCATTTTTCCTCACTGCATGGATAATATAGCACATTTTTCAAGTTCAGAGTTAATTTTGATGTCACTGCTGAACAGTTGAACTGTGTTGAGTATTGATTTAAGTTCAGTGGGGCTTTTTGCATACATTTTTCAGTCATCCATGTATAGTAGATGGTTTATCTTGCCATGTTAGCTTGAGATTTGGTATCCCAGTTTTGTGTTTCGTAGGATTATTGTCAGTGGAATTAATGCGATGTTGAACTGTAGTGGTGAAAGTGAATCCCCTTGGAAGATTCCTCATCTGATGTTGACTTCAGCAATGTTCTTCCCATTTGCTGTTAGAACTGTTTTCCATTTTTGCATATTTGCTTTCCAGAATATACAGATGTTTTTGCTGATTCCAAAGTTTTCCAGACAGGTGTTAATCCAGCTGTGGGGTAATGAGTCAAATGCCTTCTGGTAATCAATCCATGCCTTTTTTTTTTTTTTTTTTTTGCATTTTTAGTACCATTTTGTCAATGAGCAGCTGATCTTTTGTTCCTCTTGATTTTTTATAATTTCCTTTTGTTCTACTGGATACAAACTATTTTCCATCAGATGATTGAATACTGAATTTGCCAGTATTCTTGTAAAAAGTTTGAACATTGTTGGCAGACAAGTAATTGGGCGATAGTTGCTTGGTTCTGTGCCCTTTTCTGGAACTTTCATTATCAAGTATTTTTGACCAGCTGTTAACCATTTTTCACTTGTTGCATTTTGAAACATTTGATCAAATTGTGATGATGGAGGCTAGTCAGGTGTTTTAGCCAGTATCCATCCAGTTGGTCCAGACCAGGTACATTCCAGTTCTTGATCGTCTTTGCTTGTTTTGCCACCATGTTGGTTTTTATTACAATATTTTCTATTTTGTTTCGTGCTGTTGAATATCTTTGATCCAGGAGGCAGTTTTGTTGTGTTCCACTGGGTTTTCCCACAGTTCTTTCCAAAAGTTCAAAGTTTTTTCTTTCTTTCTTTCTTTCCTTTCTTTCTTTCTTTCTTTCTTTCTTTCTTTCTTTCTTTCTTTCTTCTTTCTTTCTTCTTCTTCTTCTTCTTCTTCTTCTTCTTCTTCTTCTTATTATTATTATTATTATTATTATTATTATTATTATTATTATTATTATCTTTATTCATTAAGCATGAAACTCAGTTAACTGAACATTCAAAAATGCATCACGAATACCATTGACTGGTGCTAATGGTTGATAAAGGTTGCTGCCAGCATCCTAGGTATCAACCAAGTACCTTCTTGGGATGTACGATGTCCGAGTAGCACAGTTTTTTGCTGTTCTGCTGGTGTTATTGCAGGAAGCTGCAATTTCTTGAATTATTATTATTTGTCTTTGCTCCCAATAGATCAATGTTGGCTTTATAGCATTCTTCCTTTGCATTTTCCTCTACAAATTTCTTCTTGTTGTTTCCTTCCTTTTTTTTTTACTACTTCATGTGTCCAGGGAGATATAAAGCTCTGGTTCTTGCTCTCCTCATTAATAGCAGCAATCATTGTTATTTGATGTTGTTGTAGTCTTTCTTTTAGGTTGTCTCTCCATCTTCTCCTAGGTCTGCCTCATGCTCTTTCTCCTTCTCCTCTCTTTGTATATGCCTTGTACGGTATGGAATTCCAAGACATCCCCTCCAGGGGAGCCAACCACACTGTTTGCTGTTTTTGTATACAATTTAAGATTGGCTCTGTGCCAGTTCTTTCTCTTATGATCTCAACCCTAGAACAGCAACCACCTTGTTAAAAAATGATTGGCCCAAAGTCATATGAGTGAGTCATATGTTTGACCATAAACACTCTGAAAAGGAGAGGAGTTCTGGATTCCCTTGATTCCTCCTACTTTGCCCTCCTTCTGAGATGCTCTTATAGCAGAGGGCAGTCAAACTTTGTTGAGTTTGTAAAAAAAAGATAAACAGTTGTTTCATTTGAGTCAAGAGAGTTGTTCAGTTGGCATCCCTCACTACCAAATCATATCTAGGATGCTCCACCTCAATCTCCATCATCAATTCAAAAGGTCCCTGTTCCCCCCTCACTAATGACATCATTTTCTGTTGGCAGGGTCTGTGGTTAAGCCTAAGGGAGCCAACAGCAGGAGGCGTGAGAAAGGATAGCATCGCATGGTGTAATTTGGCTACAACTATTATCTTCAAACATTTGTCTGAACCCACAAAAAACCTCAGTGTAAAGAAAACTGTCCATTGAAAAGCCTTGGCTCGCTGAATACTTTGTGTTACAGGGAAAAAATTTCTTGGTCTTTTCAAAGCATATAGCGATGTGCCATATAAGATTGCTCTGGTGCTTCAGCATCTCCAAAGAAGCTCTGGATGACATGGTCTCCCTTTGCTGGCAGTACCAGAGGATGCTGTCAGGATTAAGCAATGGAAAGAAATGAAATGGCCCTAGAAGCAGGGTCCTATATGCTCAACCAAGCCGATTTGAAGAAGTTGCACAATGCCACACTTGAAAGCTAAGCAGAATTAGACCTAGTTAATCCTTGGGTAAGAAACCAGGAAAGTACTCCAGAAATATGACGGGACATAACAGCAAAAGCAAGGACAAAGCAGTGACAAATCAATTTTCTATTGCTACCAAGAAAACAATTTGTATTTCTTATTTCTGCTCTGATTTGGTTCACAACAAAAATAATTGGAATATCCTATATCAAACTTTCCAGCTAAAATAGAGGTTTTCAATGGAGAGTTTTCAAAAGTAGACTGGACAATCATTTGACTGGGATGTTATAAGGTCTCCTGCCTTGAGCAGAGAGGGTTTGACTAGAACACCTCTGAGGTTCCTTCCAGCCCTATAGTAATGCCACATCTATAAACGTCTCTGATTTTTCCTCTTTAAAACCACATTTTCAGTAGAAAGAATTGTTTGTAACTCCTTCCATTTTGTACTGCTTTCGCTGTGTGGCAGCTGCACCATTAGCACACCAGATCAAGGCTAAAACCACTCATCAAGCCATCCTAGCAATCCAAAAGATCTAATAAAAAAAATGAGAGGGGTGGTAAATGTGAGATATTAATTATCGGAACATCCATAGATGCACAAAAGTTGAATTTCACCAATAATAGGCTTCCCCTTTAAGAGGAAGGCTAATAGGATTCAAGGGCAGCCATTCATGCAAAGGAAAAGAAAGTTAATAGCAATACGCAGGAGAAGATGTAAATAATAATGAGGTTGGTGTATAACTGTCATGACTTCAAAACAGGGAGAGTTGTGGTGCTTTCAGGCACTCTCTGGTCTCCCTTTCAAGTTAGCTGGAGTTTCTAAATCAGGGAAACACTAAAGGAGTCCCCAAGGTGCTATTTTTTCAAGAGACAACCGGACTTTCTGGTTTTTCTTTGAAGACATTTTGCTTCTCATCCAAGATGCTTCTTCAGCTCTGACTGGATGGTGGGGAAGGGAAGGATTTATGTTCCTTGCAGACAGCTGGTCATTTGCATCCTTTCAGAGGGTTGTTGAGGCCACTTGGAGGTTTATCCGTGTTCTCAGGGTCCACACACATTTGCACTACACAGGGGACTCTGAGGACACAGACAAACCTCCCAGTGGACTCATTCACTCTCCCCACCATCCAGTCAGAGCTGAAGAAGCTTCTTGGAGGAGAAATGAAATGCCTTCAACAAAAAAACAGAAAGTCCAGTTGCCTCTTGAGACAGCACCTTTGGGACAACCGTGAGAATCTCTATAGACACTAGAGCAGTCAAAATAATAATAATAAAAAATAAATGTGAAATGGATGGTAGGAGAATAGTCCTCAAACTTCTGTTGGACAGGGAAGATTAGTGTTTCTACATAAAAAATAATATTTCAGAATCCAGACTAGAGCTAAGATCCTTCTTTTGCATCATCCAAAAACAGGTAATCCTTGACATACAACAGTTCATTTAGTGACCATTTGAAGTTACGATGACACTAAAAGTGACTTATGACCGTGTTTTATACTTGTGACTGTTGCAGTATCCCCATGGTCCTGGGACCAAAAAGACGCTTGGCAACCAGCAGATATTAGTGATGGTTGTCCCAGGGTCATGTCATCTCCTTTTGGCATCCTTCTGACAAGCAAAATCAATGAGGAAGCCAGATTCACTTAACAGCCATCTGACCAATTTAATTGCAGTGATTCACTTAACAACTCTGGCAAGAAAGGTCATAAAATATGGCAAAATTCACTTCACAACTGTCTTGCTCAGCAACAGAAATGTTGGGCTCAATTGCAGTTTCAAATTGAAGACTACCTGTATATATTTTGAGAGCCTGTTGTCAGCTGAGCTTTCTTTCTCTAGTTGAGAGAGAGAGAGCAGAAGCATGGATGAAGGACCCCAATTTTGACCCTTTGGATACTTCTGTAAATAAAGTTTAACAGGATTATGGAAGATCATCGGAAGAAGGGGACTGAGGTCTATGGTGAGAGAAGGACAAAATCCTCCTTTAAACTCTTTCTCCAAAGAAAACCTTTCCCAAGACTCTGTGGGAAATGGCTGAAAAGAATTAAGGGCAGGCAGACAATGGAGAGTTCAGAAGATGTCTAGGGATTTAATGCATTTCTTATTCAACTGATCTAGAAGTGTTCTTTCACTAAAGCAAATGGATCCTCAAGTGCTTTGGCTGCATTGTCAGAGGCATAACGTTTCTTTGAGAGGTTTCCTCAACTAGTGCTTCTTGGAAGAGGCCTTTATTCCACATGACTGGTCACCTGGGCTTTCCAGGAAGCTCTGAAAGTTTAGCTATGAACCTTGACTGCTACAAACTTCCTGCTACTTTATTCCTGTTGTGAAGTCTGGTGGGTAGAAAAGCCCCAAATCACACTAGTCTTGGATGTTGGAATATCTCTTTGAAGGACACCTCAGTTGTTAATCACAGTATCGCTGTCAATGATGGTAAGAGACTCATGAAGTTTGAATGGACCTTAGAACTCACCCAGTCCACCTTTCTGCTGAGCACAGCATCTACTAATACATCTTATCATGTTAACATATCTTATCATCCAGGTCAGCAGGTTCTGACCATTTCTGGAGAACCAATAGTGGAAATATTGAGTAGTTCTGAGAACCAGTAAATACCACCTCTGACTGGCCCCGCCCCCATATACCCTGCTGATCAGGAAGAAAAGGGGATTTTGCAGTATCCTTCGCCTGCCATGCCCACCAAGCCACGCCCACCAAGCTACACCACACCCACAAGCCACGTCCACAGAACCACAGTAAAAAAAATTGAATCACACCACTGATCCAGGCTTCATCTGTAGTGAAGGAGAATCTGTCAGATTGTGTAGACAGGAAGTTTCACCTTATGTCCAACTTCTTTCCTTGAAGGGTTCATCAACTGGTTCTGGTCTCCCTCTCTGGGATATATAAAATAGGTCTATCTCCTCTTCAGTGAGACAATCTTTCTAGTACTTCTGGCAAAAAAAGAGGGAAAAATGGAGCCAATACAGTGAAGAAGAGGTGCAAAAGAGAGAAAAGGCAGTGAAAAGATTACAAAACTTTATTGGACCACACATTGGTTGACGATTAGCTGTCCAATGCCCTCCACCCAATGATAAAGCATAGATAAAGCTTATGGTGCCTAGAAAGTCTACTTTCAGGGATCAGGGAGTTGAGGAAAGGACAGAGGGGAAATAATGGAGCATTTGCTATTGGGGAAAAAAATCTTGTCCAGTTCAAGTATGGTTAAATAAATCATCCTCTTGTTCAGTGGGGCATATTCTGTGCTATTTCAGTTCTTCACCCTAAATCTCTTTGAGTAACTTTATCTTGGAAAAGTAAGAGACTCTTTTATGCTTTTTTCTTAATAGTCAACATTTGACATGCACCATGGAAAGAGGGGGACTCAAGTAAATCTTTCTTCTAAGAGGGAACTTTCTTTACAGCACAGATTAGAGTGGCTGCCTTAAAGCAGCAGGTGGCTTTGCCCTCAGTTTCTAGTCTTTCAAGATAAGTACATTCCAGAATGAAAACCAGAGAATATTTATATATCTTTAAATCTGCCAGCATGGAGAAGAAAAATCCACTGAAATTTCTTCTATTTCCTCTCCAGCCTTGTTTTTAATTTTTCCTGATGAGTGGCATGAACTGAGTCTTTACAGAAACCCAGGATGGAACAATTTTCTAGGTACATCACCATAGTTATTTAAAATAGTTTTTTTTTAAAAAAATCTACTTTTCAGCTTAAATATGTCCAACAGCAAACAAGAATAGCCCCTGCACACAGCCCTATAATTTAAGACATAGAAAGAAAATATTAAAAGAGGTGAACAAGTGTCAAAAGAAACTTTAGCATAAGGTCTTTAAAATAAACGCATTGAATAAAGCTAGTTGGGTCAAAGGAAAAATAAATAGATGTGGTCTTTCTGGTACTGATGGAGAAAGCCTGGGGGATCCATTTCTCTTTGGTGAAGGACAGAAACACCTTACACTGGGTTTTTCAGCAGTCCATAATTATTTTCCTGTTTTTACTTGACCCTAAAATAAAGTATCCTTTGAGGTGAGCTCAGCTCCTGATAGAATGATACAACCCACCATGATCTAATTGCACTATGGAAAGGAATGATAGAGTTTGCCTCAGTCATGTAATTTTGATGATGACATCATGATGTCCATGAAATATCATGTCTCACCTTGCCCCTTCCAGCTAGGACAACTGCATGAATAGGAAGTTGTGCATTTGTACGTGTGTGTGTACATGTATGTGAAACAAAAAGAGACAAAGAATGTGTACTTTTAAAAAGTAGCAATATTCAGTAGGAGACTCAGTTTGGGCTACAGGTAGTCCTTGACTTATAACCACAAGAAAATGTTGATCATGTGACCCTGGGATGTTGCAACCATTGTAAATACATGTTGGTTTTCATGCACCTGAATTTTGATCAATGTGGCTGTGAGGATGCTGTAATTTTAAAAAGGGTTTTATTTTATTATTTTTAATTAGTTTATGTTTTGTTTTGCTTTGCTTTGCTTTGCCTTCTTTGTTTTGTTTTATTCTGTTTATAACATTGATAGGCCACCCATCTTACCTCAAGAAAACTCTGGGTGGATGTTCAATATATCCAGCTGTTGTTGTTGTTATTAGTTGTGAACTCGTGTCTGACCCATCGTGACCTCATGGACAATGTTCCTCCAGGCCTTCCTATCCTCTACCATCCCATGGAGTCCATTTAAGTTCACGCTGACCACTTCGGTGACTCCATCCAGCCACCTCATTCTCTGTGGTCCCCTTCTTCTTTTGCCCTCTATTATTCCCAGCATTAGGCTCTTCTCCACTGAGTCCTTCCTTCTCATTAGGTGTCCAAAGTATTTGAGTTTCATCTTCAGGATCTGGCCTTCTAAAGAGCAGTCAGGGTTGATCTCCTCTATGACTGACTGGTTGGATGGCCTTGCAGTCCAAGGGACTCGGAGATGTCTTCTCCAGCACCAGAGTGCAAAGGCTCAATTCTTTGGTGCTCAGCCTTTCTTATGGTCCAACTTTCACAGCCATACATTGCAACTGGGAAAACCATAGCCTTGACTCTATGCACTTTGGTTGGCAGGGTGATGTCTCTGCTTTTTAGTATGCTGTCTAGATTTGCCATCACTTTTCTTCCAAGAAGCAAACATCTTTTAATTTCTTGCAGTCCCCATCTGCAGTGATATTGGAGCCCAGGAAAATAAAATCTGTCACTACCCCCATTTCTTCCCCATCTATTTGCCAGGAATTGAGAGGACTGAATGTCATGATCTCAACAAAAGACTGGAGGTCCATCCAATTGCATTGCTGATAGTTCATGTAAAACCTCAGGTATTGCTCATTTCTTTTTCATCATGGTGCAGATGATGCAACTTTTCTCATAATTGTCCATAATTGTCTTTCTTTATGCTGGGCTACCAGAATTGCCTCCGTGCTAAGCGTAAAGACTTTAGGAACACAAAGTGGCCCACCAATTTGACATTGTGGCTCCTCTGGAGGAGGAGGAACATAGAGTTTCATCCCCCTCCATGCTAGGTCCTCCCTTTTTGTCAAGATATGTTGGTTGTCTCAAAACCAGGGGTCTGTTAGCAGTTCAGTTTTGATTTTCATGGTTAGATTGCTTGCTGGTTGGTCTTGCCTGTCACAACATTGTCATCTGGTAGTCACTTCAGTGGTTGTTTGTGGTGGATGATACCTCCTCCTGTTCACATTTCTACTGGGGCATGCAGGAGAGGGCATCATCTAGGAAATTCCTTCCCCCTGGAATGTGTTTTAGCATGAAATGAAAATGGTTGAAGTATTGAGCTCAGCAGACTTGTTTGGGAGATAGTTTTCTCAGAGTCCTAAGGACCTCCAGATTTTTATGGTCAGTCCAGACTTTGAATGGTTTCTTCCCCCTTTCCAGCAGGTGGCACCAGGTTAGCAGTGCCCATCTTACCACAAAAGCCTCTTTTTCCTATGCAATCCTGTGCACCCTCTCTCTGTGTCTGTGAGTTTATTGGAGGTGTAGTTCTTTAGAGTAGCAGTGCTCTCACTGCCACATTGCTGGCGTCTTCTTGGATAATAAAGGGTTGTTCAGGATCAAAATGTTTCAGCACTGGTTCCTTTACAAACATTTCTTTTAGTGTTTCAAATGCCTTTTGGCAGGTTAGGTCCCACTGTAGGGGTTGTCCAGGGCAGGGCCTCGTCCCCGGGCTCCCTGTCTTTAGGAGATCTGTCATGGGTTTGGCAATTTTCGCAAAGGAGGGGATGAATTGCCTGTAGAAATTTGCAAATCCTAGGAAGCTTAGTAGCTGTCTGTGGGTGTGATGGGGTTGCCAACCTAGGATAGCTTGTACTTTGGATCGGTCAATCTCTATGCCCTCATTTGACACTCGATAGCTCAGGTAGTTAGCCATGTGCAGTGAAATTTGCATTTTGAAAGCTTGACATGCAGGTTTGCTGCCAGATGGCAGATGGCAGACTAGGGGTATGTGGTCCTTCATGGTCTCAGTGTAGATGAGGATGTTGTCCAAGTAGACAAGGACCCCCTTATATTGCTTATGCAGTACCTCATTTATTAATTACATGAAGACCACTAGGCCACCCTGAAGTCCAAAAGGGATTACTATGAATTGGAAGCTCCCTAGGAGACAGTTGAATGCTGTTTCCACTCATCTCCCTCCCTGATGCAGATTCAGTATGCTTCTCGAAAGTCTAATTTAGCAAAGTCTTTCCCCTTGCCTAAGGGAGATAGCATGCCCTTCATGAGAGGGAGGGAGTATAGTTTGTGTACACACACTCAGTTTATTGCACTAAAATCAATGCACAATCTCATAGTTCCATCTTTTTTTCTTTGAATAGGACTGGGGCTATGACCTGCAGCTTGGCTGGCTTGATGAAACCCCTTGCTAGGTTTTTGTCTATGTATTTCCACATTACTTGCCTTTCCCAGATGTCATGGCATACAGTTTGCATAGTTTTGCCCCGGGGAGATTTTGATGGCACAGTCCATCTCACGGTAGGGTGGGGGGTGATATCGCACTTGGCCTCGATGAACACTTCCGTAAAGTCCTGATATTCTCTGGGGGTCTATTCAGTCTCTGGGATTTTGTCAGAGGTGGCTGCCAGTTGTTCTAGTGGGGCCTTTGGGAGGGTTTACTGCATGGGTGGTGTTTCTATTTGCTGGTGTGGAGAGGGTTGGGGTCCTCTTGCTACCTTCAGCCTCCAGTTGCCCCCTTGCCACCAGATGGTTGGGCCTCACTTGTCTAGCCAGAAGAGCCCCAGTATGACTGTGTCTGTCATTTGGGGGTTATTACGAATTGAATTGCTTCCCAGTGATTCTCTAGCTCTACCTTCACTGGTTCAGTTAGGTGGGTGACATAGCCCCCCTCAATAGGGATCCCTCAACCTGTTCAAATCTGATTGGGTGGGCCAGTCTCTTCACTCTAGTCCCCAGTTTCAGGACTGTGGTTAGGTTGATCAAGCATCTGTCAGCATTCCAAATATTGCAATTCTACTCCTTTCTATTCCCCCTCCCAATTATTACACTAATGAAACAGCATAATGAAATAATAGATAGTGTGGAAGGCCAAAGATCCTAAAAAGGAATATGACTGCAGGCCTGAAAGCATCTGGTGCAGCCTCAGTCTATTACGACTTGAAAATCCCCTGGGTTCCTGTTTTTGGGGTTGTGAGGTGTATTGGGAAAATGAAAGGGTGGACTGGTTCACTCACCATTGGGTCATTTTTGCCTTCATCCTCATTGTCATATGGATCCGGTGATTGTCATCATTGGCTGGAGTTCTGGCTTCCACCCTTTGGCTGGGTGGACAGGGACCTCTATGGCCCAAGCCCTGCAGGCTTTTGGTGGTGGTGGGAGAGAACAGGGGAACTCTGCAGCAACCCTTGTCATAAGGTCTGTTGCAGACCTTGTAACATTGAAACAGGGTCACAAGCAGGGAAGGAATGGAATAGGTGAGAAAGGAAGGAATTCAGTTCAAGGATAAAATTCAGAATGAGGATTAAATAAACTGATAGGAGGAGCAGTGGGATATAAAAGCAGGGAGCATTTCAGAGGAAGGCAGCTGACGTCACGGCAAAGTGGCAGCTCTGCAAAGTCCCACTGATTTCTTCAAGACCAGAGGTTCTAAGGGGCTGAAAGTCACCCTGTAGGGGTGATGAAGATAGAGGGGATGCTTCAGTGGTCACGAGGAGAGCAGAGTCTCCTCATTTGATCTGAAGAAAGCCCCTTGAACATGTAGAAGAGAAGACGGTCATTATGGCTAAACCAAAGCCGTGACAGCTGAAATGGAAGAGATGAAATGAAAGATCTTGTAACAGTGTGCTCGGTCTGGGTAAGAACTTTTGCCGTGAAATTTTCCCTAAAACACCCCCCCCCTTTGGAAAATGGGACTCAATGGAGGTAAATAGTGGCAATTAAGATCTGGAGCTGCTGTCAGTTTTGGAAAAGAAAGAAAAGACATTGTAGACAGAAGTAATCTTAATGATAAAGGATAGACTGGTTTGGCTAGTTTTTAGCAACCTAAATTGTTTCAAAATTCTGGATTATATTTTTATTACCGTCTTGATTTGAAGGACTTTGGAAAATTATTGGAAAATATTTTTGGAGACATTTTATTTCCAGCAAAAGCAGAGAGAAAAAAGTAGCAATGACACCTACTGGCCGGGAAGGCAACTTAGAACTGAAGAAAGTCAAAGAAGTGAAAGGTGTTATAACTTGGACAGATTAGCTGGAATACACAAAACAACACCTACAAACTGATTATATTTGGTGCTTGGAGACAGACTGTGAAAATATCCAACTTTCAGAACCTTGAGGATTATAAACATGCTGGACAGTGTGAGAGTGTGAAACAGCCTGGAGTTTTGAAAAAAAAAGTGGAAATTGTTAAGAGACTATTTAATGGAGTAATTGTGTGAACTGCTCTAATACTTGTTATCTTGGTGTGATGAATAATTGGGATAGTGGGACTTTGATAGATTATTGAGTAAACCATTAGATTTATTAAAATAAGGCAAAATGGGACAGGAGGAAATAAGTGTATTATTAAAAGAAATACTATCGATGTTCCAAAGTATACAGGAAATAATGACAAGGAACCATAGGGAGATAAAATAATTGATATGTGATGTAGTTGTAAGACCAGAAATTTATGAGCAAATGACATTTTGAACAAAGATCATGAAACATGGGAAGTAGAGGAGAAAGCAAAGAACAGAGGAAAGGACAGGGGAGGAAAGATGACCAATGATACCAAAAGATAAAAAAGAAGATGATGAAATAGAAAAGTTTTCAAAGCATCAAAAAATAGAAGGGGATATGCAGAAAGACACCCCTGAAGTGAGGAAAATATTATTGAAAGGTATACCGAAGGCTCAAAAGAGTGAACAAGCAGTAGAAATAGAAGAAATACTTAGATCAAAAACGAACGAGACAAGAAGATACAAGACCCCAAGGGAGGAGTATGGGAAATGTGCCAAGAAGTCAATAAGAGTGGAGATATGAAAATGGGCAAGAGATGAGGTATAAACGTTGAATACTGTTTATACATGAGTTATTCTATTAAGAACTAGTATAATATAGAAACTAGAAATGGGGAAAATATTACTTGTTTAACATGGGAATTATTTTATTAATGATTAGAAAATAGAAGCAGAAGTTAGAAATGTGGATATGTACACAAAGATGAAATAATTTGTATAATTGAATAATGAACATTGAATAATTAAGACAAGTAAACCTTATAATTATTTGGAGGTTAATGGGTTATAAATGTGATCTCTATGTGATGCCTATAATGTTTGATACTATCAATTGATTATAGAGAAAACTGAACAATGCAAAATAACAAAATAACACATTTTAAAAAATAAGGATAAGTGAAGGCAATGGTAAATAGGATCTGAGAATAATAGTCATAATTATTATGTGTATAAGATTTACTATCTGTACTTAAAAGAGATTATATCCAAACAGTACACTGTTATTGTGAATATAGAAATTTTATATAGAATCCAAGAAAATTGTACAATAAAAATATTAATAATAAAAAGCAGGGAGTATTTCTGACTGACTGGCCCAATTCTTTTGGCAATGCTCCTGCTTAGGATTGCATACAACATGTAACTTAAACAACCATGGCCAGATTGCGTGTTTAAGTGAATAGAAGCTGTCAGAATTTCTGCACAATGCAAATAAAAAAATACACATTTGCATTTAATTTGCATCCTGTAGCCCTTGCACTACAACGAATTAGCAAATTCCATTAAGGAGAGACTTGCACACAATCTCACATAAGAACAGCCCCTAAACAACCCATCACCCATCCATCACTGTCTCCTGCATTTTATTATATATTCTATTTACATCCCCCAGCATTGTATTCCTATGAAAAACAAGGGGGGGGGGGATGAAAGAAAGGCAACCTGTTTTTGGTTCATTGTGTGCTTACAGCCCCCCCCCACACACACCAGCCCTTCCAAATGCTGAATTATTCACAGTCCTGTGTGAAGACCCAGTTTCTCACTATAACATCTTTGAAGATGCTCCTGCTTCTTCTGAGAGAGAACGACAGAAATGCTTTCAATCAATCATTGCTTATGGTAATTGATCGGGGGTGGGAGGTGGGGGAATCTCAGAAGAAATGAAGATGTTTACACCTCTGGTGCATGCCATTCTTTTAGACATTGGGTATGCTTTGATGCAAAAGCTCATGATTTTCTCCATAGCCTAAGGACATTCATTTCTTAATAGGAATAATATCATAACATTCAGCAATTCCTGTGGTCTTAACTAAGTAAAGTGTAATCCTTTTAAACCCTAGGTAATGTAAACATAGATTCCAAGAGTTAAAGTCATATTTCAGGCGCGGTCTTGGCCCAATGGGACTCATCAACTCCAATTGCTCCAATAGAAGGCACTTACTGCAGACCCCATCTATTAAAGAATTTCAGCTGGTGGAATCAGGAAGAGAATAACAGAGCTGGATTTAGACCCTGCATAAATAACTCCATCAAATAACTTGTCAATGACAATCTCAGGGTTCCAAGTAACACCCCCAATGAAAGAAGACTCTGAGGCTTGAGTTTCCTCAAAGTTTCACTTTATTAGGGATGTCATATTGGCACATCTGGGAAAACCCAAATCTGAAAGTTTCCAGGTTTTCCCCACCCAAGTGAGAGTTCAGGTCCCTGCCCAGCACCCACAGGTCCATCACGAGCCAATCAGGCACTATCCAAAACTGGAGATGCCTCCCAGTCACCTCATCACAGCTGCCGGGCAAGATGTCCTTGACTCTCTGAAAAAAGAATGTTATTTAGACTATATATCTCCCATACTCCATATAATCCCCCCTCACATTTTCCCATAGTAGAAAATGTGGCAGGCCTGAAGGCCCAATGTAAAAAATGACTTCGGGGTCTGATAGACAGTTCACCCAAACTGTTTGCTCTGTGTTGCCATTGTCCATATAATAGGGGAATAACCCAGGCACAGAACATAATGAGGGGTCCTTGGTGCTCTCTGAGCTTGGTGGCTTTCTTGAATATGTTTCATTACTCAAAGCAAGTAACATCATTGGTACTGGGGGAAACACTGATGATGTTACCTAGTGTGGGAAATGGAATATCTACAAGAAAACAACCAATCTAGAAGAGTACCAAGGACCCCTTATGTCAACCGTGGGTTGCAAATATCCTTGTTTATTGGTACACAATATGTTGCAAGTTGGTTTATGTGTGAACCTTGGATTGCCCTGAAATTATGGCATCATGCTTATTACTTGATTACTTAAGCAAACACTGAACAAAATATTAAGGTGGGAAGATGGGGAAATTAAATGAATAAATAAATAAATAATACATAAATAAATAAGTAAATAAGTAAGTGAGTCTTTGATTGATTGATATCAGAAGATCAGAGGTCCACACATATTCACTCCAACAAACAAGACAGTGGACAATCCCTTGCTTTTTAGCTGCAATCCAAGTTTCCTTCCTATGAAATTCATATGTATGTATGTATGTATGTATGTATGTATGAATGTATGTATGTATGTATATGTATATGTATATGTATATGTATATGTATATGTATATGTATATGTATATGTATATGTATATGTATATGTGTGTGTATGTATACACACACACAAACACAGATTCACTTTAGTCTAAATCAGGCAACTCTCTCTTCCCATGGATAATTGTTTGGTGCTTTTATGAGAACTCCCTGTTTCACATTCGCACTTTCTCCCTTCCAAAATGTGTTAATAACATTGAGTGGATTTATTGTGCTGGTTTGCCATGGGAGATTTAGTCCAGGGAAGAGCAAATGGGCCATCCTGGATGATGACCTTTAAATATCATCTGGAGCACAGTTCATTCCAGCAATCTAATGAGTGAGCCAAGAATGTTTGCCGTGACATTAAGAGCAGATTGCCAGATGTCTTGGACTGACCCAGAGAGAGAAGTATTGATAGGTTTGCCCTGATGTCCAGAGCAGACATCCTCCTTAGATCTATCATTCCAAAAGAGGAAAGATATTAAAATTAAACAGCAGTCTAAAACGGTGGTATGCTAATATTCTCTCTTAAGGGCTGTCATCCAATCTTTTCTTCCTCTCAAAGCTCACAGTGCATCGTTCTTCTCTAAAGGAAAAAAAAACCAATGCAGCTTTTTCTGTTCTTTCCCCTCTTCACTTACTTCATTCCCACTATAAGTTGAAAAGACACAATGGGTCTTTTGTCCAAGGGCTGCTTTGTCCATGGTATACATAGTGGAAATGGAATCATGTTCTTCCAAGAGTAAATCGTGTTACCAAACGCTGGGCATAAAATGAAATAAAAGTGGAGACTTTCCTAAGAATCCCAGAGAGGTACAATGGAGAAAAGATAGTTGAGGTTCATTTTGAGAACAGGGTCTTCCACTAAGAATGGACATACATCTCTTTGGGTCCCCCCCTCTTTTGCCTTATAGAGTCTCATTGCTTCATCCATCTAAATGTAAGAATTCTTAAATGAATAGCACCCAACGTTTCCACATTTAACCATACATTCACACACAAACAAATTCCATCTGAATGTTTAGGAAGGTCTGGGAGATGGAAATTGAACAGTTCATATTGCAATTGTGTAGATGATATTGATTTCCTTATTTTTGAAAAATAATCCATCTGTATGTTTGGAGATATCTTTTATTAAAAGGAAGGATCTGTTTTGTTAGCTTTCTTTGAATGCTCTAGAACATGGGTGGCAAACATGCCACATCATGTTGCCATCATGTGATGTATCTCGATGCTTTTTCCTTTCATGGAGTTGGGATGGGTGTGGCCGGTGCAGGATGCCTCTGGCCTGTGGGCCATCTGTTTGACACCCCTGCTCTACAATGACCATTTGTGCTCTCATTATCAGTGATACTGAGTATATGGTTGTGGTAAAATCATATATTTTCTCCAAAAAGACTTGTATAACAAGTAAAATTGCTGAGTACATACTGTACAGAACTTCATGTAGAAGGTTGAGGGAATTTTTGGAAGACAAATCTTATGAGATATCCCTGGTTGTGGTTCTGTTTCAGCAGTCCAAAAATTCAAAATCAGTACAGAATTCCTTTAAGCCTGACACTTAGACAAACCAGCCATCATTAAGCACATAAAGATAAGTAATATTTACATACCATTCCAAAACAACCACCAAAAGCATTTCCAACAATAATGACAAGGCAAGCCACTAGTACATAAATAGAGAGCAAACCACATTCTTTTCTAGCACTGATGATATTATATAGTTAGATAATGAAATGTCTGCAAAAAGATAAGCTCAGAGAGCACCAAGGAACCCACAGTTGTCCTCCTATTTCCCATTTTTATTTAGTTTGTCAAACATGTACAAGATAACAGGTATAAGTATAAACATGGATAAGTATAAACAAGTATAAACAAAGGAAATGAGTACAAATAAATGGGGACAGTAGGACAGGGACAATAGGCATGCATGCCTCCTCCCCCTCCTCCTCCCCCTCCTCCCTCTCCCCCTCCTCCTTTCCACAAACCTACTTTTGATTGATAAAATGTTACCTAGTTTGGTAATGAAATTTCTACAAGGAAACAACCAAGCTCAAGGGAGCACCAAGGACTTGTATAAGACGTCTCACCACTAAAAACATACAAAGCTCTGGGGAGAAGGTTGGGGGGATCTTTGGAAGATGCAGTTTATAAAATACATATCAGGATAAGTCTAATTTGTTTTTGTCTGTGTATTTTGGGGATATATTTACAAACTGGCAAATGTTTGCACCAAGTTTTATTAGAAATCCATTTTAAAAAGGGGCAGAGAAATACAGAAATTCAGAAAATAGAATGGAACTTTGATCGGATTGATCAATACAGGTAACTATATGATTTTAAAGTGAGTTGAAACACCCCAAGGCCAGCCAATCTACCGTATAATTTCAACGTTGCTTAAACCACTCTCCATTACGTTTATAACAATAGTTTTATTGTATATCCTAACCATCTTGTCAGCAACTGCAAACTAAAACAACTGATGGATAATATCAATATTATTATCTGATAGAAAGCCACAGATTATCTCACTGGGTGTCTTAGTAGCTATTTTCCTAATCAATGGAGGGAAAAAATCTCTCTCTAGGAGTAGATTTACAAAATCAAACATAATGAGCAATGTTCTCCATGTAGGCAGTATCAGAAATGCAATCTCTTTCGTCAGACTGGAACTGCTGCATATTTGCCGTCAGGCAAGCTGAAAATATAACGGTAAAAATTTGTCTCGAAGCTGGGTTATAATGAAAAGTCTTCTAAAGAAAAGCTACAGCCACATTTAAATGATCAATATCTCCAAGAAAATTGACTTAGCTGTCCAAATCTCACACCACCTCCATTTATGAGCAGGTATATCCGATCTTCAATATTACATTTATTGTTGTTATTACTATTCAAGATGTGAGGGAATGTAATAAGGAGGTGGATCCCCAGGAGGGGCAAGTCTAGGACAACTCACCATGGCCAAGTTGTCAGACCGCATGGCTGCAGTCAACTCACCCCTGGACAACACGTCATAGCCAACTTGCCATGGGGCAAGTCGCTGCATAAGAAGAGTTATAGTAATATTGAAGTAATGGTGGAATAGAATCATTAAAGAAAGGATGCAAAAGAAGGGACAAAATGAAATGTGAATGACAAAAATTCAAATAATCTTTTAATTATTTTAAATAATTACATTGAATTGTTAAATTGCTCTATGGTGAGTTGGCTATGGAGAGTGGGCCTTAGGGAGTTGTCTCATTCCGAGTTCATTCCAGAGGAATAAGAGACAACTCAACCCAGACATCCTGTGTGAAAGAAAGAGGGTGAAGACAATCTCTCCCAATACAGAATAGTGTAGATGCAGGTAATAGAAGGTTCTCTCCTGCAAGGTTTTGTTTATAAGTGTGAAACAATAATGAACTCAGCTTGAAAGAATCACCGCATGTTATTCTTGCTTTTGGGCATGACACATAGTGATAGCGTACAGTAAACATGATTTTCTAAATACAGGAAGACCAAACATCTCAAAGAAAGGCAATTCTCTGCATTAATCATACCATCAATGATTAATTAAGAAGCAGGAACTACCAGAAACATAATTGCTCAATCCAAATTGGCTAGATGAAGACATAATGGATGGAAATGAAATAGAGAGTGCCATGTTAAAAAGACAGGATGTGATTGCCAAGTACATCTCGGCTCCCTCAGTTTTCTTACATTCCTTTGCATGGAATGACTTTGGATCTGACCCTTCTGTAGCAGCTTTGATTCGTTTGGTCTTTTGGTGGCATTAACCATGATGTCCAGCATCTGTATTTTCCATTGTCACCTCTCTACATGGAAACTGTTCAAACCTCTAAGGCTCCATTGGGTCAATAATCCATTAAATATATATATATCAAAACTACCTTCATTGCTTCTTATATGCGTTCTTTGGGAACTATTCAAGCTGTTGCACAAATAAAATCCACACACCTAAACATGTGCTTAATTGAGTATGTTTTAAAATCCCTAACTACCCTTTTAGTTTGACTGGACTGGACTCTGGATTTATAGAAGATTTAAATACAGTACATTTACTTCAGTGACCAACAGGCTCTTCTTGAAAAGCAGCATAAACAGACCTTGTAGTAAAATAAAGGAGTGTGATAATCTAAAACAAAAGGTAATGGGAAACCTTAAGGCCCTTTGAGTTGCTTCCATTCTGCAAATCTCATGGTGTGCACAGGAAGAGAAACATAAGATGCTGCCTTGACATTTTTGGAAGAAACCTCAGTATGAGCAGCATTTAATTTGTGATCCGCATGTTGCTATTATACAGGAGAAAGCTCTTCATTAGAAAATTTCCTCTAGTTCATAGGTCCCTTGCAAAGCAATAAATGTTTAATTACATTGACCAATTTGGTTTTTTAACGGCGCTTTGCACAGCAAAATGGGGGGTGGGGGGGGGAGAGGACAAAGAGAAAATTCTGAATATATGGTGCAGAATAGTGCTGATATAATAGTATTCAGCCAAGGTTTCTAATCAGCAAAATTGTCTGAGTATATATACATACTGTTGGCTGCATGCAATTGTTGAAGGATAGTTGGAGCCTTAGCTTTCTATCAATTTATGGGAGATAAAAAAACATTGAATGAATGAATTAAGAAATCTTACACGGGATGGAGTGTCCCACCATATAAAAATACGTTTTTCAATGCAATGGCAAAGTATCTTCCAAATTGACTTCTGGCCATCATGGATCTATTTCACCAAAATATGAGGCGGCGGGGGGAAGAATCATTTTGTTCATGGATATTGTATGTCCTAAATATCTACCTTTGTCCCAAAGATGCTTCATTTTTTTCCTTGTAGATGTTTCACTTCTTATCCAGAACTGAAGAAGTTTCTTGGATGAGAAGCGAAATGTCTTCAAGGGAAAAAAAACAAAAGAAATCCAGGCTGCCGTTTGGAAAAGCACCTTTGGGACAACCATGACCTGGATGGCTGAGACTCTCCATAGGCATCTACCATTGGCTTCCTGTTTCTACAGAAAGGATGGTGGATGGTGGCCAGCTTGGTCAATGACATCATTTTGATTCCATTGCAGTCTGATTTCTTTGACCATTCTGTGCTGTGTTAAGATTTTAGGGATTTGGACTTGGTGCAGTTAGCACGGTTATTCCTCAATCCATGAGACTGAAGCCACTGTGCAGCAGCTGAAGCAATATCTAAGAAGCCTTTAAACAAGCTTGGTCTGCGAAGAATTCAGGAAACCAAGAACCAATGAATTAATTCGGAAGTTAAGCATTATGGAACAAATTCTTTGTCAAAATGATTCCACAGATTTAATTTTGAAACTAAGAGACCTACTTCCAAGAATCTAAGCCTGGCATTTCGTCTCTCCAGATGGAGATTCTCTAGCAGACTATCTTCATTTTCACTCCTACAACTTAGATGAGTCCTCAAAATATTTTCTCTCATTTGTGTTTAAATTATGGTCCAGTTGTGAAGTGATTGCATTTAAATGACTTATAAATATTACTCAGTTACTCAACTCATTTTCATCTCTGTGATAATACTACCCGTTTCAGACATCTCAAAAAAAGAGTGAAAGGAGTGAAATAAAGAAATTCCAACTTGCTATCACTCCTTGCATAAAGGTTGCCATTTGAGAATTCATCAAATTAATTTTCTTTTATATTGAATTATTATTATTATTATTATTATTATTATTATTATTATTATTATTATTATTATTATTATTATTATTGCATCTACAGAATTGTATCACAGCGGCCAGTTGTTTCACCGGATTTGGCATTAATTACTAGTTGAGCCCCACCCAGGGGCCTAGGACGTCGTAATGTATTTTCGTAATATGTGTGCGGATCCAAGCAGTGCGGCCTTTTGCTTTTGACTGATGCTGATTTTGTCAATTTTTAACTGTTTTAAATGTAATTCCAGTGCTTTTGGAATAGCACCCAGTGTGCCGATTACCACTGGAATTACCACTGCTGGTTTGTGCCATAATAGTTGGGTTTCGATTTTTAAGTCCTGGTATTTCGCGATTTTTTCATATTCCTTCTCGGCGACCCTGCTATCACCTGGTATTGCGATGTCTATGATTGTGACCTTATTTTTCTCAACCAGTGTGATGTCTGGTGTATTATGCGCCAGTATTTTATCCGTTTGTATGCGAAAATCCCACAAGATCTTGACCATCTGACCCTCGATGACTTTTTCAGGCTTATGTTCCCACCAGTTTGTTGCTGTTTTAATATTATAATTTTTGCACAAATTCCAGTGGATCATTTGTGCCACTGAATTGTGCCGCATTTTATAGTCAGTCTGCGTGATTTTTTTACAGCAGCTGAGTATGTGGTCAACAGTTTCATCAGCCTCTTTGCAAAGTCTACATTTGGCAATATCAGAGGATTTATCGATTTTGGCCTTAATGGCATATTATTATTATTATTATTATTATTATTATTATTATTATTATTATTATTATTATTATTATTATTATTATTATTATTATTATTATTATTTTGCTCGTGGCTGAGTTTAGTCCAAAATGGACTAGGAGACTTTGGGGAATAAATGAAAGAATAAGATCCAATCTTTTTCAGGATATCCACAAATGTATTTCCGAAGATTGAGAGTAAAGATTTGTAGGAAGTTTATTAATTTTTTTAAAAAATAGAATACTTGTTTTCTGACTCCAGAACTGATGTTTGGCAGGGTTGAATTTTCAGTTTTTCAGACAATATAGAATTTTTCTTATCAATAAAACAGTAAATGAAATAAAATGGCAGTGCTATCCATGACAACAGATTTCTGAGCCTCAGAAGACAGGGGGAGAGGGGAATCTCACTAAAAGTTCAGGGTCCTGAAATGTTACTGTCACATTAATGCTATTAGATATTATATGTACATCCCACATCATTTATAAACTATGAGATATAAATTCTAATGGGAGACTGATACTCCGCTCTTAGGTTTCCTCAAAATTGGTTCAATAACCAGCTAAATCTCTTTGCCTGTGAAGTTGGAGAATTCAAGAATGATAGAACTTATATTTAGTGATGTGCTTTAAGGATCTTGTGAATTCTGAATATTGATTTTGATGCTTTTAGTCTTTGATCCTCCCTATCAAAAACCATCACCTTATTATGTAGCAGAAACAGTCAAATTCTATTTTGCTTATTTCGATTTGAGAAGTTCAACTGAGCTTTGTTTAAATCTCTTTTTACCATCTATCATCCCTTATTACTGTTGTTTTTTTAATTATTTAATTATATTTTGGTCACATTTCACATCAGTGTTCAAAATCAACAATGGTCCATTTCAAAGTGAAAATAGAAGGCTAGGAAGATTTGATTGGAATTGGAATGTTGATATTTTAAGCAAAAAGATGTATTTGCATTTATCTGAAAGTCTAGTTGGCAGCAAAAAATGCCCTGTCCTTTTCTGCCTTTATGAACTCAATCAGAATCAGAATAGAGCTAGAAGGGATCTAGTCCACCCCCCTGCTCAAGCAGGAGACCCTATACCATTTCAGGCAAGTAGCTGTAGAGTATCTTCTTAAAAGCCTCCAGGGATGGAGCACCTACAATGTCTGGAGGCAAGCTGTTCCACTGGTTGATTGTCCTCACTGTTAATTCCATGTTGCTTCTCTCCTTGATTAGTTTCCATCTGTTGTTTCTTCTCTTGCCTTCAGGTACTTTGGAAAATAAGTTGACTCCCTCTTCTTTGTGGAAGCCCAAGAAGTAGTATTCAGCAGGTTCTGACCAGTTCTGGAGACCCAGTAGTAGAAATTTTGAATAGTTCAGAGAACCAATAAACACCCCCTCTGACTGGCCTCACCCCCATCTTTTCTCTGCCTCCGGAGTCCCAGCTGATCTGGAGGGAATGGGGATTTTACAGTATCCTTCCCCTGCCATGCACACCAAGCCACTTCTTAGAACCGGTAGTAAAAAAAAATTGAATCCCACCACTGGGCAGCCCCCTCAATACTGGAATACTGCTATCATGTCACCTCTAATTCTTCTTTTCTCTAGATTAGCCAAACTCAAATCCCGTAGCTGTTCTTCGTATGTTTTAGCCTCCGTGCCTTTAATCATCTTAGTTGCTCTTCTCTGCTCTTCTTTTTCCAAAGTCTCAACATCTTTTTTGTAATGTGATGACCAAAACTGGATGCAGTAGTCCAGGTGTGGCCTTACTGAGGCAGGGCTGTCAAACTCATGGCTCGCGGGCCGCACACGCTGGCCATGCCCACACCCAGTTTAGCGAAGGGGAAAGAAGTCCCAAGATGTCACGTGATGCTGCTATGACGCCATGAGTTTGACACCCCTGTACTAAGGCTTTATAAAGCAGTACTAATACTTCAGGTAATTTTGATTCTATGCCTCTGTTTATACAATCCAGGATTGTATTAGCTTTTTTTGGCTGCTGCCACACACAGCTGGCTCATGTTTAAGTGATCAATTCCAGTTACTGTTAGTCATCTGATATCCCTCCAAATTAATGAGTTGCCGTGCCTACATTTTTATTAGACTTTTGTTTAACTCAAGAAAACCCTTCTCTGCACCTCATTACCTCACCATTCTTACTTTGTTAATATAGTTCTGCTGAATCAGAAAAGTGGGACTTGCTCTTGTTTTATATGCTTGTGATTGCCCATCAGTGGGAAATGGGAAGGATCTTGGTGGTTCCTTTACTGGACTATTGTTTATTGTCAGCCTGCTTGTCTGAAATTCACAACAGCCCCATCTCTCTTGATGTCAGAGAATCCATTCTGAACAACACACCCATACAGAAGCAAAATTGAAAATCCGAAAAAAAGCATGGTTTGGAATGTAAGACTAGCAGATATTAATCTTCCATATCAATAATTCCCTTTGAGTTCTTGATAACGAAACTTTAGGGAAAAAATGCCCTGGTTGTTTTACCCAAAGAACTGAAGGCGTAAGGAGAAATAGCTTGATATCTCCTCTGAGCAGGGATGGTTGAAGCAGGAGTGCTTAGAAATACATACTTAATTCCCTCCCTCTTTTTTAATTTTGCTGATCTGGCAGATAGATAATTAAGAGGGTTTTAAAGGCTTTACTAGTTAAGAGGCATCATTTTCAATCTCAAAGTCATTGGCCCATTTCTGACAAGAACAGAGTTGATGAAACCACGTTGCATCCAGAATCCTGCTCAACTAAGCAGATATATGCACACAAGGATATCGTCTTCCCCACAAACCACATTTACTATGTGGCAATTAACATCTACTAAGAAGCAATTAAGAGAAGCAAAATTCCTTATCAGCTACTTAAGTCCCAGCTAAGTGGGACCCCCCTCCCCCAAAAGCCCCTCACTAGCTGTCTGTCTGTAAACCCCAGAAAGCAATCCGGTTAGGGGAATGGCTAAGCTTATGCATGCAAAACCTGATCCTGAAGCAGACATGCTCCACATTTTCCTTCCCACTCTGCCTAGGAAAGGAAAGGAAAGGAAAGAAGGACAGAGAAAGAGAAGAAGGAAGGAAGAATGAAAAAAAGAAAAAAAGAAAGGAAGGAAGGAAGAGAAAGAAAGAAAGAAAGAAAGAAAGAAAGAAAGAAAGAAAGAAAGAAAGAAAGAAAGAAAGAAAGAAAATTGAGTGTTTGCCGGAATCTGATACCTGTTTAACAACCCATCCTTTGCAGAACTAGCTGGATAATGGCCCTGGATAATTGAGGGATTTTAAAATCCCACAGAGGCATGCATCTATTAAATCTCCTATACTGATTTCTGTAAAATTGGGGGTGTTTCGGGTTACTGCTTCCCTGCTGCTGTCATGCAGTTCTAAAGAAGAGGGGAAAGCATCAGCTATGGAAATAATTAGGTGTTTTATGTTTTTCCATGTGGTAAACACGGGAAATAGTTGTGTTTGTTCTGACCCATGCTAGAGAACTGGCAGAAATGGGATCTGGGATAGGCAGCCTTCTCAACCAACCAAAGGAGATCTGGGCTGCCTATGAAACCAGCATCCAGCTGAAAAGTGGGTCAGCCAGTCCTCAAGGCAGTCACATTTCCAGTTCAATGGAAAAGCTACATCACGGGAAAGCCAGGTACATATCCCCAGATGAATGCTTTAAGAGAGAAAAGCTATAAATCCTTATTAAGAGAATGCATCTTAACCCAAATCCAAGACATCTTAAATTATAACCCCCAATGTATCACCAGATGAGATTCTAGGATCTCTTAAGTATTCCTAGGCACGGTTATACTTATTCTTATGTCAGCAGGAGCATCCTTGATGAGGAGAAAACAGGTTGGAGATTTCAAAAAAGGAGAACATGTCTTTGATTACAGGGCTAACTCTGTTTTATCCCAAGACCTCTGCATGGTCCTCCCCAACAGTTTTCCCTGGTCCAGGTGTTTTACAATTGTTGTACTGTGAATTGATTTTGTGCTTGAACGCCTCTGTAGAAATACGGACTGTGCCATGAAAGCCACGCATTGTTCAGCCTTAGTTATCCGAGGCTAACAAAGGGTAGGAACTCACCCTTTGTTACATAGTACATGATGGAAGATTTAATTGTCTGACACAACTATTGGCGGTGTATTAGCTCCCTCCCCTTACGTTGTAGGGCGAGAACCTTTTGCCCCTGGGGGTCTCTCATTGACCTTCTTTAGTGGATCAAGGAGGCAAAACAATTTTTTAAATGAAATTTAGATCTGCACAATTTTGCTCTCATGGAATGTCTCATGATCAGACTGAAAACCTCTGATAGACTTCTTGCATGAAACTGGAAAAAATGCACTTATGATTTGTAGTTTTGAGGATTACGGGGAAAATGGATAATAGAAAAAAGTGATGGATTTTTGGTAATTGTTCAGGAAAAGAGAATTTTGCAAATGTTTATATTTGCTGCAAAGGAAATCAGAAGCTTCTTCTATTTTTTTTCTTTTTCATTTCTTTCTTTCCACACTTTTGTTTATCTCTGCCCATATGGTTTCTGCACTTTATTAGAAAATAGAATAATAGAACCGCTGCTCGAGCAGGAGACCCTATCCCATTTCAGACAAATGGTTGTCCAGTCTCTTCTTAAAACCCTCCTGTGATGGAGTGCCCAAGACTTCTGGAGGCAAACTGTTCCACTGGTTGATTTCTCCTTAATTGCAGGTTGCTTCTCTCCTTGTTTAGTTTCCATGCATGGCTTCTTGTCCTGCCTTCAGATACTTTGGAAAATAGGTTGATCTCCTCTTCTTTGTGGCAGCCCCTCAAATATTGGAAGACTGCTATCATGTTTCCCCTAGTCCTTCTTTTCATTTTTATATTTTTTATAAATAGTCCAACTATTAACAATGCAACATTTTGGGGCACTCCTTGCATTCTTCCTCTGAAGCATGATGATCTGACTGTTTCAGAGAGATTTGGCAGTATACTAAATTTTCTCATTTAAGAGTTTGTTTATAGTCTTCTGACTATGGTCTAAAAGAGAAAATATTTTGCATGTGTAACATCTCAGGCTGTGCAAAAGCGTTGATTCAAAGGTTTGTTTTAAATCTAGCTGAATACCTGTTCAAGATGTATCTTCAAGCTAATTCAATGACTCTAATCAAATCAGATACATTTGAACCAGTATGATAATTAGATGGTTTATCTAATCCACTTTTGATTTCACTGAATCATCTGTCTGAATTGAACTCATCCTGAAGTTCAAACTGATAATTCTATTTAAATTAAATTGACTTTTTCATTTGAATTATTGATTCAAAGAAAGATAATCCACTCATCAATTAGATGATTTGAATAGGCTCTTGAATAATTAGTGCACTTAAAAAGGTTTGAATACAAAAGGAATAAGCGTTCTGAGACACTTTTCATATCAAATGATGTTTTCTAATTACTATGTTTTCTTCATAACAAAAGCAGCATATTTTTCTTTTCTTCATAAGAAAAAAATAGATATAGGGAAGAGTAGTTACACTGATTCATATCCTGCTTTGTTGAAAATCTATTATAAACAAATTAGAAGAAATATTAAAAAGCCATGTTAGAAAATATGGTTTTAAAGCCCTAATTATCTATTCCGATGAAAATATGATGTACTTCAATTTAATATTGGATTCCCCAAGACCGATGAAAAAAGGAAGAAAAAGACAAAAATGTGGTGTAAAATTCAGCTTTCACACTCTAAGCCTAGTGTTTCAAGAAGCAATGGCATTTAAAAAACAAACAAAAATATTTTAAAAGGGAGGAAGGACAGAGGCAAAATAACAGAATAATAGAATAACAGAGTTGGAAGAGATCTTGAAGGTCTTCTAGTGAGGAAGCCCTAGATCAATTCATACAAGTGGCTGTCCAGTATCTTTTTAAGAACTTCCGCGGTTGGAGCTCCCACAACTTCTGGAGGAAACTTCTGTTCCACTGATTAATTGTTCTCACTGTCAGAAATTTCTCTTTAATTCCAGGTTGCTTCTCTTCTTGATTAGTTTCCATCCATTGCTTCTTGTTCTGCCTTCAGATGTTTTGGAGATTAGATTGACACACACACACACACACACACACACACACACACACACACACCTTCCTTGTGTCCGCAAATAAATGTATTACAGGAAATATTAAACAATAGTACCCAATAATAAAATCAGTATATGGGGTTGCTGTAAGTGGTATGAATTGTTTTGGAATTGTTCATCAGCAAGGCAGAGGGAGAAAGGGAAAGATGGAAAGAGAGATGAGCTAGAGCATGAAATGAGATTAGATAGAAAGGATGGCTATTTCTTTGACTCAGAAGAATCCAATGGTGGTCTTCTGCTACGCTTTATACCCTCGTTACAGCTGTGGTGTAACAGCTGCTCCCAAAAGGTAAGACACAGAAGTCATGCAGTCAACTGAAGCGAAGCCAAACAAGACATAAAAATACATGCACCAAGCACAGGGTGAGATCAAAGTTGTATAAATAATGAATAAATCAATTGGTGAAGGTTAAGGCACCCTTCCAGTAAGCCAAGAGAGTTTGGGTGATCTTTTCTCTTTGGGTTTGCTGGGATGGTGACACCTGGCATTTATGATGATGGATAAGCATGGTCAGGGAGTAATCACCCATGTAAATTCCTCTGACATCAGTTGAGGTGGAAATGCATAGCAAGTTCCAATCAAACACAAATCAGGTGCCAGCAGAGTGTATTTATCAATACAGGAGCATTAAGAAGATAAGCTGTAAGAATCCCACATGTGGCTCTTTTCCTCTGACAAGCTGCACCAGAACGAGGGGTTGGGACTGTTGCATTGTCAAGAGGCTACTTAGAACAGCCTAGAAAAAATTATTTTGTCCAATGCTGTAGTTAATATTGCTTCTGGGTTTCTGACTAAAATAAATTACTCCTCAAGGATTGAGGAAGAATAACATTTGGTAAAATATTTGGTAGATGTGGGTTGTTCCAATCTGTATGTAGGTACAGGGGCTGGTTGCACATCGTAGCCCCGTTCACACAGCATGCTTAACTAAGTTAAGGAGGGGCATTATGTGTTCCAAAATCATCAAGAAGATTTAATTAACCCAGTCAACAACTTTCAGCTTTCATGTTATATTCAACATGAAAGAAATTGAGTCATGCATGAAAAATCCTGCCAACCACTTGGTCATCTGACAATAGGAATGCCTAACAGCTGTCAGTTAGCCTATTTTGTATATTTTCTTGAAAAAACAACTGGTGACAAAGAGCAGTTGAAACCATAATCCTCCCCAATATAGAACTTACTCTGAAGATCTAACAGGCCAGAGAATGCCTCTAAAACTTCAATTGTTTGATTTCATCACCAAGGAAATCCAAAATCCGGGATCACGGAGAAGGATCTAGGAGCTAGTGATGAAATGCCAAGGTTCTCCTGCAAGAATTCATGGGATAATCGTGGGAGAAGAAATTAGGTGGATGCTTGGCACCTTGTAGACTGCTCCAGGCCTCAGCTCTCTCTCCTCTTCTACATGAGGCCCTTGTGTGAGGTGATCGGATGATTCAAGGTGAAGCATCATCAACATGTTGGTGATATCCATATTTATTTCTCCACTCTCCACTGCCTTGGCATGTTGCTTCAAATGAAGATTAAAAAGGTGGTTAAACTTGGTAAAAAGGAAGAAGAGGTAAACAGAATGCAAATGTGGTAGAAATCCAACAGTTAGTGATATGACAAAATGGAGGACTGAGACAACATTGATAGCCCTCTTACATGAGCTTTGGCAGGAGTAGGATGGGGCAGTTGAACCATCCTTCCTCTTCTTGGCATCTCAGTGACCTTTGATACTATTGATCATGGTATCCTTCTGGACTGACTTTGAGCATTGGAGGTGGGACGCACTATGTTGCAGGGTTGCTCCACTTGATATTGATAGAGGGAAGAGATTCAGCCTTCACCCTTTATGAAGTTCCCTAGGGCTCAGCTCTCAAGCTCCTATTCTCCTAGTTAACATCTACATGAAGCTGCTATGGGAAGTGATTCAACCGGCTAAAGTATCATCAGTATGCTTATGCTTATACCCAGCTGTCTATCTCCATCCTGAGTTGCCTGAGCAATGCTATGGAGGTCCCGTCTCAGTGCCCGGAGACTGTTTTTGGGTGGGGTGCAATTTGCTTCAACTCAACCCAAGTGAGACAGAATGGCTTCGGGTATTTGTACCTTCCACTAACAAGGTTTTTCCACCACTTGTCCTGGATCGGGTGTCCCAGACAGACCTGAGATGGTCTTGCTCCTTGACTGGGCTGTTGCGAATCTCAGACAAACAATCTAACAGTAAACAACACCGCGAACCTGACTATGGCAATCTGTTCTATTTAAAGCCAGTCTTGAAGATATCCAGAAGCGTCAATGGCTGAAAATGTGGACAGGCTGCTAATCATTGTAGAATATTTGGGGTGCAGAATACCTTGGTTGAGAGACTTCATCTGTAAGATGCTCATTTCCTGAAGCTGCTGGCTCTGAGGTCCTAAATAGATTAGAAGAAGGGAAAGTAAAGGATTACCTATTTTGGTACCAATGTATCCAGGTCTTAGATCAGCAAGAAATGGACTTGTGAAAATGATTTTGTTTTCCAACATTTGTTATCAGACATACGAGGACGTCCGTGTTTCTCCCAAAGTGTGAGATGTGGTTCCATAACATGTTTTCTGGTTTTAGGCAGAGCATCAATGGCTTCCTCTTCAGCTACTTGTTTTCAGTCTGAATTAATAGTGATCCAAGCTATTTTTATCAGAGTTTAGTTTTATTTTCTTCTTCTGGTAAGCCTCTTTCATGCCTTCAGGGAAGAAGGTGAATGGAAATCATACATATGTATGAATAAATAATGCAAAATATCTTGCAGCAATAACAGCAGTTTCCCTTCCACCCAATGTGACATAAAGTAGAAATTTGCAAATAGCTTTCAAAAGACTTTTGAGGGAAAAATCTGAGCACTTGGAAGATATTCATGCTTCTTACCACAAGAAAAATATTATGGGTGCTTTGGAAATCCAGAAGTAGAGTTTCCATCACTTTGGCATTAAGTGTTCAGATGGAGGCTGGACTTTCACCCAGTCAGGGAATCAGAGTATTGCAGTGAAATATGCTGAATATTTCAGATAAATAAAATGAAGCTGAGTTTATAGAAAGTGTTTCCCTTGGTAACTTTAAAATGTTTGGACTTCCATTCCCAGAATCCTTGCTGGCTGGGCTACTCTAAGACTTTAAGTCTATACAGCTTTGAAGTTGCCAGTGCTGAAAAATGTGGTTCTGTTAATGTCAAATGCCAGAAAACTAGGAAAGAATTACACTATCCCTTACAATCTTGTTTATGTTTAATATTCCTTTCAGTTTCCTCACATCTCTCATAAATTATTCCTGCATGAGAATAGAATTTTGTTTAGTTGTCAAACACAGATACACAAACCACTCACACCTCTAGTTTGACAGGTGTATCTACCAATAAATTGCTTTGCTTTGCAATCTAAAAACTAGATAGATAGATAGATAGATAGCAGTGACGTGCGGTGAGGTTTATGACTGGTGAGGCACTGACACAGTGCTGGGTTTCAAATATTTTTAAAATTGTGGACTTCAACTCCCAGAATTCCACAGCCTGGCATGCTCAGTTCCAATTTAAAGCGACAGCATTTGTTTTTCTCCTTTGCTACTTTTTTCTTTTTCTTCTCCTTCCCCTCCTTCCTCCCTCTCTCCCTTCCTCCCCCTCTCTCAAACACACACACACACACACACACAGAAGTTGGATTGGACTATCTCTCCTACCCCTTCCCTCTCTCACTCACTCTCAAACAAACCCACACACACACAAAAGTTGGATTGGATATCTTTTCCAGTGGCTTGAAAGCAGCTCCTCTGCCACCACCACCCCATTCCCCTGCTGCCTTTCCCAAACACCCCCACCATTGCAAATGCAGTCTGCTGTCTGGGTGGGAAATGCCTGGAACACAATAAAGCCCACCCACTCACCTCCTGCTGGCAGGCTGGGGTGAGAGGAGAGGCAGAGAAGCCGGAGGGGAGCCGATCCGAGCCTTCCAAAAGAAAGAGGCTGGGGGGAAGTGTGTGTACTACAGCATGGCTCTTTGCCTGGCTTCCTGCCTCCTCCTGTGGTCTCCTCAGTGCTCGCTTGTGCTCTCCCTCCCCAAGTGTAGTTTGATTGCAGGTGGAGCCACGTTGCCTTTTCAAACTTGTAATCAGTGAAGCTGGGCTAGATTTTTATATAGT